>NW_027361837.1:6542070-7241640 GCF_039654945.1 Dendrobates tinctorius
AACTCATGCTTTTAGAGACTTGTTTGGGCTCATGAGAGGAGTAGAAAAACATCAAAAATTTCAGTCCTGCATGATTCTACCAAGAAATGTGTGTTCATTGAAACCGCTGGTTTTTGGGCCTTATTGAATAATGAATGTTTTGAATTTTCTCCAAAAGTAAAGTAGTTGCAAACTCATCCTTTTAGAAACTTGTTTGGGCTGTTGAGAGGAGTAAAAAACCATCAAAAATTTCAATCCTGCATGATTCTACCAAGAAATGTGATTCTTCATTCAAAACGCTGGTTTTTGCTATTGGGCTCTATTGAATAATGAATGTTTTGAATTTTCTCCAAAAGTAAAGTAGTTGCAAACTCATCCTTTTAGAGACTTGTTTGGGCTCATGAGAGGAGTTGAAAAACATCAAAAATTTCAGTCCTGCACGATTCTACCAAGAAATGTGTGTTCATTCAAACCGCTGGTTTTTGGGCCCTATTGAATAATGAATGTTTTGAATTTTCTCTAAAAGTAAAGTAGTTGCAAACTCATCCTTTTAGAAACTTGTTTGGGCTGTTGAGAGTAAAAAACCATCAAAAATTTCAATCCTGCATGATTTTACCAAGAAATGTGATTCTTCATTCAAAACCTGATTTTTGCTATTGGGCTCTATTGAATAATGAATGTTTTGAATTTTCTCCAAAAGTAAAGTAGTTGCAAACTCATGCTTTTAGAGACTTGTTTGGGCTCATGAGAGGAGGAGAAAAACATCAAAAATTTCAGTCCTGCATGATTCTACCAAGAAATGTGTGTTCATTGAAACCGCTGGTTTTTGATAGTTTGGGCCCTATTGAATAATGAATGTTTTGAATTTTCTCCAAAAGTAAAGTAGTTGCAAACTCATCCTTTTAGAAACTTGTTTGGGCTGTTGAGAGGAGTAAAAAACCATCAAAAATTTCAATCCTGCATGATTCTACCAAGAAATGTGATTCTTCATTCAAAACGCTGGTTTTTGCTTTTGGGCTCTATAGAATAATGAATGTTTTGAATTTTCTCCAAAAGTAAAGTAGTTGCAAACTCATCCTTTTAGAGACTTGTTTGGGCTCATGAGAGGAGTTGAAAAACATCAAAAATTTCAGTCCTGCACGATTCTACCAAGAAATGTGTGTTCATTCAAACCGCTGGTTTTTGGGCCCTATTGAATAATGAATGTTTTGAATTTTCTCCAAAAGTAAAGTAGTTGCAAACTCATCCTTTTAGAAACTTGTTTGGGCTGTTGAGAGGAGTAAAAAACCATCCAAAATTTCAATCCTGCATGATTTTTCCAAGAAATGTGATTCTTCATTCAAAACCTGATTTTTGCTATTGGGCTCTATTGAATAATGAATGTTTTGAATTTTCTCCAAAAGTAAAGTAGTTGCAAACTCATGCTTTTATTTTCCAATAATCTTTATTAGAGTTTCAAATTTTTGAGGAAAGGAAGGGAATACAAAACAAAGGAAGGGTAGGGAAACATAAATCCCTGTAAAGACAGGGAAACCCCCAAGCATGGGGGAATAGGCAGACTATATACACAACACATCAGAGATCACAAATTTTTACATATTAGCTTAAAAAATGCAAGTAATCATTTGAGTGATCGTCAAGTTAAATATCAGTAGAAGTAAAATCAATACACAGGATTATGTTATACTTCACATATCTGTGTTAGCTACTAAAAGTTGCAACCTCGACGTAACCAACCAGTTGCGTATCTTACTAGAATGATTTAAAGTCTTCTTATCAGTACCTGCAAAAAAAAAACAATTATCCTTATTCGCCTCCAATGTGTCAATTAACAAACATATATAAGGTAGAATGTAGGAGGTATAGTAGCCTGCCCCGTCCGGGACAACCATTGATGTCCCTAAGACCTATTGGGGGGAATGTCCGGTTCAATTCCAGAATATTAAAAAGTGGAATACATTAGTAATTAAGACCAATGTGAGAACTTGGAACAAGTACAAATATTAAAGGCAATTTTTCAGTCGCGATGATAGTCTGAGTTCAAGGAGGAAAAGATTTTGCGGAGGATCTTAAAAATTCTAAGAAATCAGTCCCTTCGTCTGGAGAAGTGATGGGGACCAGCCTCTCTGCATATTTCACCAATAGAGTCGAAGATTGTGTCCAAAAATATGGAATCTTGGCACGTAGCAGTTCACGTGTAGTAGAGGAGAATGACTTCCTTTTTTTCAAGGTGCTTTTTGATAAGTCTTTAAAAAAGGATAGATGACTATAGCGGGAAGATTTGAATTCTGGATCTTTAGACAGTCCAAGAAGCGCACTTCTTAACCAGTTTGGATGAAACGACACAATAACATCTCTTGCTAAATCTTGCGGCAGTTCAAGTGGTCTGCGTATTCGAAAAGTTTTTTCAATCAGATAAGCTTTGTTGGCATTGGGGAATAAGGAGGTGACCATTGAGGATATGTAACTCTTTAGCTGGAAGACCTGAACTGACTCAGGAATCCCTCGTATTTTTACATTGTTTTTTCTTTTAAAATCTTCATAATTGGACAAGGTGGAGTTGAAAGAAGCAATGTCCTTTTTAATAGCATTCAGTGAGTCTGAAAACGCGGACAGCATATGGGAGTCGCTTGATTGTAATATGTTGTTTTTAGGTTTGAGTGACTCAATTATCTCTGGATCATGGGGATAACATCCAGAAGCCCTTGAAGAAATCGGAGCAATTAAATGTGTATCGTCGGCTAGTATTGTTGATGACTTGTGATTTCCATTAGGAAGGTCGGTCAATTTTAAAGTAATAGGGGGTCGGGACTCATGCTTTCCATGGGGGTCGGGAACTTCAAGATTTTTTATGGTGGTTTTAAAATTTCTAGCAGAATTAGGATAGGAGTCGTCGGTGAGGCGCAATAAAGTGTCCCTAAAAAGATTTTTAATAAAGATTTCAGATGCCTTGAACTCGTTTTGTTTAAATAAGTTACTCTGGATAGTATGGTTTTCTACCGAAACATCTAATGATTTCAAGAGGGCAACACACATTTTGGTTACGAAATCTTCTGAAGGATGGTCACCTGAGGCGGGTATGTCGTCTATCAACGTAGTGTTAATCTCAGAAGTACTATTTCCCTCAGAGGAAGAGTATGAAGATAAAATCTTATCACTACCATTTACTTCATATGAATCAACTTCATAAAAGGATTCTGTAGTATAAATGCTCTCCAGATCATCATCAAAACCAAATGTAATCTCATTTATCTGGGAACTTGCCATCTTTTTTTGGTATGCCTCCCCTTTAAATGCTATAAAATTGGTAGGGTCTGTATGAAATCCATTTTTTTCCCCATCCCCCAATTTGAATTGTTTAGAATGTTGTTTTTTACACTCCTGGACCTCAGGGATTTTAGTAGCATTGTTTTCTAAAAATATTGTGTTATTAATCACCCCAGATGACCGATCCACAGATCCCTTCCCTCCATATTCTACTAATTCTTTTTTATAATTTAAGGCCTCATCCAGAGCCTTCTGCTCATTTATGGTTTTTAATTGTTCCCCTTGTGATGAATTGAAGTATAATTCCCAATTCATGCTCTGCTGTGACGGAGTTTTCCCCCGTTCCTCCTCCCCCAACGGTTGAGTCCAGGCACCTCCATTTCTGAGTGTTGCAGGCACAAACACCGCTGCATCATATCTCAAGTTGCCTTCTCCTGGTTCAAAACATTCCACTCCCATCTCCCCCCGCCATGTTCCAACTTCTGTCCCTTGTATGTTCACTCGATAACTCCCATCAGTCTCTTCCCCAGACATAAGCACCGACCTTCCACCGCCTGTTGTATGAAGCTCCAGTCCCTGTCTTCGGGCATCTGACGCCCCCCCTGCGTCCAACACCAGCCGCTGCAAAGATCGCGCTGGCCTCTGCAGTCCCATCGCCGGCCGTATTATATCCTGACCTCTGTCGCCAGGTTCCCGATGTCCCCCGGATCCTCCAGCTGCTGACAAAGCCGCATCAAGTATGGAGAGCGTAGCCGTGGCTTCTTCCATCACAAATAAGGTCGCCGCTGCTGTTCCCGCTCTGCCTCCTCCATCTCCCTCTGCGTCGCGTCCCAGCAAGGCCCCGACGGGACTCACCGCTGTGATCTCCTGCTTCTCTGTCTCCACGGCAACCATGCGATCCTTCTTGCCGGCCGCCTGGGGAGAAATTACCGCTGCATTCCTTGGCCCGCTCCTCACCCCTGAGCTAGATGACAGCATCCAGACAGGCCTCTTCTGTAGTGCCGGTTCCACGCTCTTCTTCTGTACAGTTGCTGCAGCGGTATTACTGCCTCTCCTCCTGCCGCCGGGAGCCGGTGGTGACGTCATCACCCTTCTTCCCGGTTCTCTGTAAATGCTCCGGTTGCTTGATTTTGAGCCGGTAGGCTCCTTCAGCGGCAGCGCTTCCATCTTCTTAGTCACAGGCTTCTCTGCAGCCGCCATCTTTCTTCCACCAGACAGCGGGGATGACACAGCATTTTCAGGCCGCTTCTTTCCAGCCCCTGCAGAAAGCTTTTTATCCACTGGATTTTCCTCCTTCTTCATTTCTTTAGTTCCTGGCATGTTCTCATAGGTCTTACACATCAGGTAGTTGCAGAAAATCCACTTCTTGTAGGCTTTAGGTAGCTTCTTTTAGGGGAATCTCAGGAGCTCTTGCAAAGCACGTCTGCTCCTGGCCCCTGCAAACCACGCCCCCAAACTCATGCTTTTAGAGACTTGTTTGGGCTCATGAGAGGAGTAGAAAAACATCAAAAATTTCAGTCCTGCATGATTCTACCAAGAAATGTGTGTTCATTGAAACCGCTGGTTTTTGATTGTTTGGGCCCTATTGAATAATGAATGTTTTGAATTTTCTCCAAAAGTAAAGTAGTTGCAAACTCATCCTTTTAGAAACTTGTTTGGGCTGTTGAGAGGAGTAAAAAACCATCAAAAATTTCAATCCTGCATGATTCTACCAAGAAATGTGATTCTTCATTCAAAACGCTGGTTTTTGCTATTGGGCTCTATTGAATAATGAATGTTTTGAATTTTCTCCAAAAGTAAAGTAGTTGCAAACTCATGCTTTTAGAGACTTGTTTGGGCTCATGAGAGGAGTAGAAAAACATCAAAAATTTCAGTCCTGCATGATTCTACCAAGAAATGTGTGTTCATTGAAACCGCTGGAATTTTGATAGTTTGGGCCCTATTGAATAATGAATGTTTTGAATTTTCTCCAAAAGTAAAGTAGTTGCAAACTCATCCTTTTAGAAACTTGTTTGGGCTGTTGAGAGGAGTAAAAAACCATCAAAAATTTCAATCCTGCATGATTCTACCAAGAAATGTGATTCTTCATTCAAAACGCTGGTTTTTGCTATTGGGCTCTATTGAATAATGAATGTTTTGAATTTTCTCCAAAAGTAAAGTAGTTGCAAACTCATCCTTTTAGAGACTTGTTTGGGCTCATGAGAGGAGTAGAAAAACATCAAAAATTTCAGTCCTGCACGATTCTACCAAGAAATGTGTGTTCATTCAAACCGCTGGTTTTTGATATTTTGGGCCCTATTGAATAATGAATGTTTTGAATTTTCTCCAAAAGTAAAGTAGTTGCAAACTCATCCTTTTAGAAACTTGTTTGGGCTGTTGAGAGGAGTAAAAAACCATCAAAAATTTCAATCCTGCATGATTCTACCAAGAAATGTGATTCTTCATTCAAAACCTGATTTTTGCTATTGGGCTCTATTGAATAATGAATGTTTTGAATTTTCTCCAAAAGTAAAGTAGTTGCAAACTCATGCTTTTAGAGACTTGTTTGGGCTCATGAGAGGAGTAGAAAAACATCAAAAATTTCAGTCCTGCATGATTCTACCAAGAAATGTGTGTTCATTGAAACCGGTGGTTATTGATAGTTTGGGCCCTATTGAATAATGAATGTTTTGAATTTTCTCCAAAAGTAAAGTAGTTGCAAACTCATCCTTTTAGAAACTTGTTTGGGCTGTTGAGAGGAGTAAAAAACCATCAAAAATTTCAATCCTGCATGATTTTACCAAGAAATGTGATTCTTCATTCAAAACGCTGGTTTTTGCTATTGGGCTCTATTGAATAATGAATGTTTTGAATTTTCTCCAAAAGTAAAGTAGTTGCAAACTCATCCTTTTAGAGACTTGTTTGGGCTCATGAGAGGAGTAGAAAAAAATCAAAAATTTCAGTCCTGCACGATTCTACCAAGAAATGTGTGTTCATTCAAACTGCTGGTTTTTGATATTTTGGGCCCTATTGAATAATGAATGTTTTGAATTTTCTCCAAAAGTAAAGTAGTTGCAAACTCATCCTTTTAGAAACTTGTTTGGGCTGTTGAGAGGAGTAAAAAACCATCAAAAATTTCAATCCTGCATGATTCTACCAAGAAATGTGATTCTTCATTCAAAACATGATTTTTGCTATTGGGCTCTATTGAATAATGAATGTTTTGAATTTTCTCCAAAAGTAAAGTAGTTGCAAACTCATGCTTTTAGAGACTTGTTTGGGCTCATGAGAGGAGTAGAAAAACATCAAAAATTTCAGTCCTGCATGATTCTACCAAGAAATGTGTGTTCATTGAAACCGCTGGTTTTTGATAGTTTGGGCCCTATTGAATAATGAATGTTTTGAATTTTCTCCAAAAGTAAAGTAGTTGCAAACTCATCCTTTTAGAAACTTGTTTGGGCTGTTGAGAGGAGTAAAAAACCATCAAAAATTTCAATCCTGCATGATTCTACCAAGAAATGTGATTCTTCATTCAAAACGCTGGTTTTTGCTATTGGGCTCTATTGAATTATGAATGTTTTGAATTTTCTCCAAAAGTAAAGTAGTTGCAAACTCATCCTTTTAGAGACTTGTTTGGGCTCATGAGAGGAGTAGAAAAACATCAAAAATTTCAGTCCTGCACGATTCTACCAAGAAATGTGTGTTCATTCAAACTGCTGGTTTTTGATATTTTGGGCCCTATTGAATAATGAATGTTTTGAATTTTCTCCAAAAGTAAAGTAGTTGCAAACTCATCCTTTTAGAAACTTGTTTGGGCTGTTGAGAGGAGTAAAAAACCATCAAAAATTTCAATCCTGCATGATTCTACCAAGAAATGTGATTCTTCATTCAAAACCTGATTTTTGCTATTGGGCTCTATTGAATAATGAATGTTTTGAATTTTCTCCAAAAGTAAAGTAGTTGCAAACTCATGCTTTTAGAGACTTGTTTGGGCTCATGAGAGGAGTAGAAAAACATCAAAAATTTCAGTCCTGCATGATTCTACCAAGAAATGTGTGTTCATTGAAACCTCTGGTTTTTGATAGTTTGGGCCCTATTGAATAATGAATGTTTTGAATTTTCTCCAAAAGTAAAGTAGTTGCAAACTCATCCTTTTAGAAACTTGTTTGGGCTGTTGAGAGGAGTAAAAAACCATCAAAAATTTCAATCCTGCATGATTCTACCAAGAAATATGATTCTTCATTCAAAACCTGATTTTTGCTATTGGGCTCTATTGAATAATGAATGTTTTGAATTTTCTCCAAAAGTAAAGTAGTTGCAAACTCATGCTTTTAGAGACTTGTTTGGGCTCATGAGAGGAGTAGAAAAACATCAAAAATTTCAGTCCTGCAAGATTCTACCAAGAAATGTGTGTTCATTGAAACCACTGGTTTTTGATAGTTTGGGCCCTATTGAATAATGAATGTTTTGAATTTTCTCCAAAAGTAAAGTAGTTGCAAACTCATCCTTTTAGAAACTTGTTTGGGCTGTTGAGAGGAGTAAAAAACCATCAAAAATTTCAATCCTGCATGATTCTACCAAGAAATGTGATTCTTCATTCAAAACGCTGGTTTTTGCTATTGGGCTCTATTGAATAATGAATGTTTTGAATTTTCTCCAAAAGTAAAGTAGTTGCAAACTCATCCTTTTAGAGACTTGTTTGGGCTCATGAGAGGAGTAGAAAAACATCAAAAATTTCAGTCCTGCACGATTCTACCAAGAAATGTGTGTTCATTCAAACCGCTGGTTTTTGATATTTTGGGCCCTATTGAATAATGAATGTTTTGAATTTTCTCCAAAAGTAAAGTAGTTGCAAACTCATCCTTTTAGAAACTTGTTTGGGCTGTTGAGAGGAGTAAAAAACCATCAAAAATTTCAATCCTGCATGATTCTACCAAGAAAAGTGATTCTTCATTCAAAACCTGATTTTTGCTATTGGGCTCTATTGAATAATGAATGTTTTGAATTTTCTCCAAAAGTAAAGTAGTTGCAAACTCATGCTTTTAGAGACTTGTTTGGGCTCATGAGAGGAGTAGAAAAACATCAAAAATTTCAGTCCTGCATGATTCTACCAAGAAATGTGTGTTCATTGAAACCGCTGGTTTTTGATATTTTGGGCCCTATTGAATAATGAATGTTTTGAATTTTCTCCAAAGGTAAAGTAGTTGCAAACTCATCCTTTTAGAAACTTGTTTGGGCTGTTGAGAGGAGTAAAAAACCATCAAAAATTTCAATCCTGCATGATTCTACCAAGAAATGTGATTCTTCATTCAAAACGCTGGTTTTTGCTATTGGGCTCTATTGAATAATGAATGTTTTGAATTTTCTCCAAGAGTAAAGTAGTTGCAAACTCATGCTTTTAGAGACTTGTTTGGGCTCATGAGAGGAGTAGAAAAACATCAAAAATTTCAGTCCTGCATGATTCTACCAAGAAATGTGTGTTCATTGAAACCGCTGGTTTTTGATAGTTTGGGCCCTATTGAATAATGAATGTTTTGAATTTTCTCCAAAAGTAAAGTAGTTGCAAACTCATCCTTTTAGAAACTTGTTTGGGCTGTTGAGAGGAGTAAAAAACCATCAAAAATTTCAATCCTGCATGATTCTACCAAGAAATGTGATTCTTCATTCAAAATGCTGGTTTTTGCTATTGGGCTCTATTGAATAATGAATGTTTTGAATTTTCTCCAAAAGTAAAGTAGTTGCAAACTCATCCTTTTAGAGACTTGTTTGGGCTCATGAGAGGAGTAGAAAAAAATCAAAAATTTCAGTCCTGCACTATTCTACCAAGAAATGTGTGTTCATTCAAACTGCTGGTTTTTGATATTTTGGGCCCTATTGAATAATGAATGTTTTGAATTTTCTCCAAAAGTAAAGTAGTTGCAAACTCATCCTTTTTGAAACTTGTTTGGGCTGTTGAGAGGAGTAAAAAACCATCAAAAATTTCAATCCTGCATGATTCTACCAAGAAATGTGATTCTTCATCCAATACCTGATTTTTGCTTTTGGGCTCTATTGAATAATGAATGTTTTGAATTTTCTCCAAAAGTAAAGTAGTTGCAAACTCATGCTTTTAGAGACTTGTTTGGGCTCATGAGAGGAGTAGAAAAACATCAAAAATTTCAGTCCTGCATGATTCTACCAAGAAATGTGTGTTCATTGAAACAGCTGGTTTTCGATAGTTTGGGCCCTATTGAATAATGAATGTTTTGAATTTTCTCCAAAAGTAAAGTAGTTGCAAACTCATCCTTTTAGAAACTTATTTGGGCTGTTGAGAGGAGTAAAAAACCATCAAAAATTTCAATCCTGCATGATTTTACCAAGAAATGTGATTCTTCATTCAAAACCTGATTTTTGCTATTGGGCTCTATTGAATAATGAATGTTTTGAATTTTTTCCAAAAGTAAAGTAGTTGCAAACTCATGCTTTTAGAGACTTGTTTGGGCTCATGAGAGGAGTAGAAAAACATCAAAAATTTCAGTCCTGCATGATTCTACCAATAAATGTGTGTTCATTGAAACCGCTGGTTTTTGATAGTTTGGGCCCTATTGAATAATGAATGTTTTGAATTTTCTCCAAAAGTAAAGTAGTTGCAAACTCATCCTTTTAGAAACTTGTTTGGGCTGTTGAGAGGAGTAAAAAACCATCAAAAATTTCAATCCTGCATGATTCTACCAAGAAATGTGATTCTTCATTCAAAACGCTGGTTTTTGCTATTGGGCTTTATTGAATAATGAATGTTTTGAATTTTCTCCAAAAGTAAAGTAGTTGCAAACTCATCCTTTTAGAGACTTGTTTGGGCTCATGAGAGGAGTAGAAAAACATCAAAAATTTCAGTCCTGCACGATTCTACCAAGAAATGTGTGTTCATTCAAACTGCTGGTTTTTGATATTTTGGGCACTATTGAATAATGAATGTTTTGAATTTTCTCCAAAAGTAAAGTAGTTGCAAACTCATCCTTTTAGAAACTTGTTTCGGCTGTTGAGAGGAGTAAAAGAACATCAAAAATTTCAATCCTGCATGATTCTACCAAGAAATGTGATTCTTCATTCAAAACCTGATTTTTGCTATTGGGCTCTATTGAATAATGAATGTTTTGAATTTTCTCCAAAAGTAAAGTAGTTGCAAACTCATCCTTTTAGAAACTTGTTTGGGCTGTTGAGAGGAGTAAAAAACCATCAAAAATTTCAATCCTGCATGATTCTACCAAGAAATGTGATTCTTCATTCAAAACTTGATTTTTGCTATTGGGCTCTATTGAATAATGAATGTTTTGAATTTTCTCCAAAAGTAAAGTAGTTGCAAGCTCATGCTTTTAGAGACTTGTTTGGGCTCATGAGAGGAGTAGAAAAACATCAAAAATTTCAGTCCTGCATGATTCTACCAAGAAATGTGTGTTCATTGAAACCGCTGGTTTTTGATAGTTTGGGCCCTATTGAATAATGAATGTTTTGAATTTTCTCCAAAAGTAAAGTAGTTGCAAACTCATCCTTTTAGAAACTTGTTTGGGCTGTTGAGAGGAGTAAAAAACCATCAAAAATTTCAATCCTGCATGATTCTACCAAGAAATGTGATTCTTCATTCAAAACGCTGGTTTTTGCTTTTGGGCTCTATAGAATAATGAATGTTTTGAATTTTCTCCAAAAGTAAAGTAGTTGCAAACTCATCCTTTTAGAGACTTGTTTGGGCTCATGAGAGGAGTAGAAAAACATCAAAAATTTCAGTCCTGCACGATTCTACCAAGAAATGTGTGTTCATTGAAACCGCTGGTTTTTGATATTTTGGGCCCTATTGAATAATGAATGTTTTGAATTTTCTCCAAAAGTAAAGTAGTTGCAAACTCATCCTTTTAGAAACTTGTTTGGGCTGTTGAGAGGAGTAAAAAAACATCCAAAATTTCAATGCTGCATGATTTTTCCAAGAAATGTGATTCTTCATTCAAAACCTGATTTTTGCTATTGGGCTCTATTGAATAATGAATGTTTTGAATTTTCTCCAAAAGTAAAGTAGTTGCAAACTCATGCTTTTATTTTCCAATAATCTTTATTAGAGTTTCAAATTTTTGAGGAAAGGAAGGGAATACAAAACAAAGGAAGGGTAGGGAAACATAAATCCCTGTAAAGACAGGGAAACCCCCAAGCATGGGGGAATAGGCAGACTATATACACAACACATCAGAGATCACAAATTTTTACATATTAGCTTAAAAAAATGCAAGTAATCATTTGAGTGATCGTCAAGTTAAATATCAGTAGAAGTAAAATCAATACACAGGATTATGTTATACTTCACATATCTGTGTTAGCTACTAAAAGTTGCAACCTCGACGTAACCAACCAGTTGCGTATCTTACTAGAATGATTTAAAGTCTTCTTATCAGTACCTGCAAAAAAAAAACAATTATCCTTATTCGCCTCCAATGTGTCAATTAACAAACATATATAAGGTAGAATGTAGGAGGTATAGTAGCCTGCCCCGTCCGGGACAACCATTGATGTCCCTAAGACCTATTGGGGGGAATGTCCGGTTCAATTCCAGAATATTAAAAAGTGGAATACATTAGTAATTAAGACCAATGTGAGAACTTGGAACAAGTACAAATATTAAAGGCAATTTTTCAGTCGCGATGATAGTCTGAGTTCAAGGAGGAAAAGATTTTGCGGAGGATCTTAAAAATTCTAAGAAATCAGTCCCTTCGTCTGGAGAAGTGATGGGGACCAGCCTCTCTGCATATTTCACCAATAGAGTCGAAGATTGTGTCCAAAAATATGGAATCTTGGCACGTAGCAGTTCACGTGTAGTAGAGGAGAATGACTTCCTTTTTTTCAAGGTGCTTTTTGATAAGTCTTTAAAAAAGGATAGATGACTATAGCGGGAAGATTTGAATTCTGGATCTTTAGACAGTCCAAGAAGCGCACTTCTTAACCAGTTTGGATGAAACGACACAATAACATCTCTTGCTAAATCTTGCGGCAGTTCAAGTGGTCTGCGTATTCGAAAAGTTTTTTCAATCAGATAAGCTTCGTTGGCATTGGGGAATAAGGAGGTGACCATTGAGGATATGTAACTCTTTAGCTGGAAGACCTGAACTGACTCAGGAATCCCTCGTATTTTTACATTGTTTTTTCTTTTAAAATCTTCATAATTGGACAAGGTGGAGTTGAAAGAAGCAATGTCCTTTTTAATAGCATTCAGTGAGTCTGAAAACGCGGACAGCATATGGGAGTCGCTTGATTGTAATATGTTGTTTTTAGGTTTGAGTGACTCAATTATCTCTGGATCATGGGGATAACATCCAGAAGCCCTTGAAGAAATCGGAGCAATTAAATGTGTATCGTCGGCTAGTATTGTTGATGACTTGTGATTTCCATTAGGAAGGTCGGTCAATTTTAAAGTAATAGGGGGTCGGGACTCATGCTTTCCATGGGGGTCGGGAACTTCAAGATTTTTTATGGTGGTTTTAAAATTTCTAGCAGAATTAGGATAGGAGTCGTCGGTGAGGCGCAATAAAGTGTCCCTAAAAAGATTTTTAATAAAGATTTCAGATGCCTTGAACTCGTTTTGTTTAAATAAGTTACTCTGGATAGTATGGTTTTCTACCGAAACATCTAATGATTTCAAGAGGGCAACACACATTTTGGTTACGAAATCTTCTGAAGGATGGTCACCTGAGGCGGGTATGTCGTCTATCAACGTAGTGTTAATCTCAGAAGTACTATTTCCCTCAGAGGAAGAGTATGAAGATAAAATCTTATCACTACCATTTACTTCATATGAATCAACTTCATAAAAGGATTCTGTAGTATAAATGCTCTCCAGATCATCATCAAAACCAAATGTAATCTCATTTATCTGGGAACTTGCCATCTTTTTTTGGTATGCCTCCCCTTTAAATGCTATAAAATTGGTAGGGTCTGTATGAAATCCATTTTTTTCCCCATCCCCCAATTTGAATTGTTTAGAATGTTGTTTTTTACACTCCTGGACCTCAGGGATTTTAGTAGCATTGTTTTCTAAAAATATTGTGTTATTAATCACCCCAGATGACCGATCCACAGATCCCTTCCCTCCATATTCTACTAATTCTTTTTTATAATTTAAGGCCTCATCCAGAGCCTTCTGCTCATTTATGGTTTTTAATTGTTCCCCTTGTGATGAATTGAAGTATAATTCCCAATTCATGCTCTGCTGTGACGGAGTTTTCCCCCGTTCCTCCTCCCCCAACGGTTGAGTCCAGGCACCTCCATTTCTGAGTGTTGCAGGCACAAACACCGCTGCATCATATCTCAAGTTGCCTTCTCCTGGTTCAAAACATTCCACTCCCATCTCCCCCCGCCATGTTCCAACTTCTGTCCCTTGTATGTTCACTCGATAACTCCCATCAGTCTCTTCCCCAGACATAAGCACCGACCTTCCACCGCCTGTTGTATGAAGCTCCAGTCCCTGTCTTCGGGCATCTGACGCCCCCCCTGCGTCCAACACCAGCCGCTGCAAAGATCGCGCTGGCCTCTGCAGTCCCATCGCCGGCCGTATTATATCCTGACCTCTGTCGCCAGGTTCCCGATGTCCCCCGGATCCTCCAGCTGCTGACAAAGCCGCATCAAGTATGGAGA
The DNA here is from genome assembly GCF_039654945.1 of Dendrobates tinctorius. Taxonomy (NCBI): domain Eukaryota; kingdom Metazoa; phylum Chordata; class Amphibia; order Anura; family Dendrobatidae; genus Dendrobates; species Dendrobates tinctorius. Next base: position 6,555,946 of record NW_027361837.1, read on the forward strand.
GCGTAGCCGTGGCTTCTTCCATCACAAATAAGGTCGCCGCTGCTGTTCCCGCTCTGCCTCCTCCATCTCCCTCTGCGTCGCGTCCCAGCAAGGCCCCGACGGGACTCACCGCTGTGATCTCCTGCTTCTCTGTCTCCACGGCAACCATGCGATCCTTCTTGCCGGCCGCCTGGGGAGAAATTACCGCTGCATTCCTTGGCCCGCTCCTCACCCCTGAGCTAGATGACAGCATCCAGACAGGCCTCTTCTGTAGTGCCGGTTCCACGCTCTTCTTCTGTACAGTTGCTGCAGCGGTATTACTGCCTCTCCTCCTGCCGCCGGGAGCCGGTGGTGACGTCATCACCCTTCTTCCCGGTTCTCTGTAAATGCTCCGGTTGCTTGATTTTGAGCCGGTAGGCTCCTTCAGCGGCAGCGCTTCCATCTTCTTAGTCACAGGCTTCTCTGCAGCCGCCATCTTTCTTCCACCAGACAGCGGGGATGACACAGCATTTTCAGGCCGCTTCTTTCCAGCCCCTGCAGAAAGCTTTTTATCCACTGGATTTTCCTCCTTCTTCATTTCTTTAGTTCCTGGCATGTTCTCATAGGTCTTACACATCAGGTAGTTGCAGAAAATCCACTTCTTGTAGGCTTTAGGTAGCTTCTTTTAGGGGAATCTCAGGAGCTCTTGCAAAGCACGTCTGCTCCTGGCCCCTGCAAACCACGCCCCCAAACTCATGCTTTTAGAGACTTGTTTGGGCTCATGAGAGGAGTAGAAAAACATCAAAAATTTCAGTCCTGCATGATTCTACCAAGAAATGTGTGTTCATTGAAACCGCTGGAATTTTGATAGTTTGGGCCCTATTGAATAATGAATGTTTTGAATTTTCTCCAAAAGTAAAGTAGTTGCAAACTCATCCTTTTAGAAACTTGTTTGGGCTGTTGAGAGGAGTAAAAAACCATCAAAAATTTCAATCCTGCATGATTCTACCAAGAAATGTGATTCTTCATTCAAAACGCTGGTTTTTGCTATTGGGCTCTATTGAATAATGAATGTTTTGAATTTTCTCCAAAAGTAAAGTAGTTGCAAACTCATCCTTTTAGAGACTTGTTTGGGCTCATGAGAGGAGTAGAAAAACATCAAAAATTTCAGTCCTGCACGATTCTACCAAGAAATGTGTGTTCATTCAAACCGCTGGTTTTTGATATTTTGGGCCCTATTGAATAATGAATGTTTTGAATTTTCTCCAAAAGTAAAGTAGTTGCAAACTCATCCTTTTAGAAACTTGTTTGGGCTGTTGAGAGGAGTAAAAAACCATCAAAAATTTCAATCCTGCATGATTCTACCAAGAAATGTGATTCTTCATTCAAAACCTGATTTTTGCTATTGGGCTCTATTGAATAATGAATGTTTTGAATTTTCTCCAAAAGTAAAGTAGTTGCAAACTCATGCTTTTAGAGACTTGTTTGGGCTCATGAGAGGAGTAGAAAAACATCAAAAATTTCAGTCCTGCATGATTCTACCAAGAAATGTGTGTTCATTGAAACCGCTGGTTTTTGATATTTTGGGCCCTATTGAATAATGAATGTTTTGAATTTTCTCCAAAAGTAAAGTAGTTGCAAACTCATCCTTTTAGAAACTTGTTTGGGCTGTTGAGAGGAGTAAAAAACCATCAAAAATTTCAATCCTGCATGATTCTACCAAGAAATGTGATTCTTCATTCAAAACGCTGGTTTTTGCTATTGGGCTCTATTGAATAATGAATGTTTTGAATTTTCTCCAAAAGTAAAGTAGTTGCAAACTTATCCTTTTAGAGACTTGTTTGGGCTCATGAGAGGAGTAGAAAAAAATCAAAAATTTCAGTCCTGCACGATTCTACCAAGAAATGTGTGATCATTCAAACTGCTGGTTTTTGATATTTTGGGCCCTATTGAATAATGAATGTTTTGAATTTTCTCCAAAAGTAAAGTAGTTGCAAACTCATCCTTTTAGAAACTTGTTTGGGCTGTTGAGAGGAGTAAAAAACCATCAAAAATTTCAATCCTGCATGATTCTACCAAGAAATGTGATTCTTCATTCAAAACATGATTTTTGCTATTGGGCTCTATTGAATAATGAATGTTTTGAATTTTCTCCAAAAGTAAAGTAGTTGCAAACTCATGCTTTTAGAGACTTGTTTGGGCTCATGAGAGGAGTAGAAAAACATCAAAAATTTCAGTCCTGCATGATTCTACCAAGAAATGTGTGTTCATTGAAACCGCTGGTTTTTGATAGTTTGGGCCCTATTGAATAATGAATGTTTTGAATTTTCTCCAAAAGTAAAGTAGTTGCAAACTCATCCTTTTAGAAACTTGTTTGGGCTGTTGAGAGGAGTAAAAAACCATCAAAAATTTCAATCCTGCATGATTCTACCAAGAAATGTGATTCTTCATTCAAAACGCTGGTTTTTGCTATTGGGCTCTATTGAATTATGAATGTTTTGAATTTTCTCCAAAAGTAAAGTAGTTGCAAACTCATCCTTTTAGAGACTTGTTTGGGCTCATGAGAGGAGTAGAAAAACATCAAAAATTTCAGTCCTGCACGATTCTACCAAGAAATGTGTGTTCATTCAAACTGCTGGTTTTTGATATTTTGGGCCCTATTGAATAATGAATGTTTTGAATTTTCTCCAAAAGTAAAGTAGTTGCAAACTCATCCTTTTAGAAACTTGTTTGGGCTGTTGAGAGGAGTAAAAAACCATCAAAAATTTCAATCCTGCATGATTCTACCAAGAAATGTGATTCTTCATTCAAAACCTGATTTTTGCTATTGGGCTCTATTGAATAATGAATGTTTTGAATTTTCTCCAAAAGTAAAGTAGTTGCAAACTCATGCTTTTAGAGACTTGTTTGGGCTCATGAGAGGAGTAGAAAAACATCAAAAATTTCAGTCCTGCATGATTCTACCAAGAAATGTGTGTTCATTGAAACCTCTGGTTTTTGATAGTTTGGGCCCTATTGAATAATGAATGTTTTGAATTTTCTCCAAAAGTAAAGTAGTTGCAAACTCATCCTTTTAGAAACTTGTTTGGGCTGTTGAGAGGAGTAAAAAACCATCAAAAATTTCAATCCTGCATGATTCTACCAAGAAATGTGATTCTTCATCCAATACCTGATTTTTGCTTTTGGGCTCTATTGAATAATGAATGTTTTGAATTTTCTCCAAAAGTAAAGTAGTTGCAAACTCATGCTTTTAGAGACTTGTTTGGGCTCATGAGAGGAGTAGAAAAACATCAAAAATTTCAGTCCTGCATGATTCTACCAAGAAATGTGTGTTCATTGAAACAGCTGGTTTTCGATAGTTTGGGCCCTATTGAATAATGAATGTTTTGAATTTTCTCCAAAAGTAAAGTAGTTGCAAACTCATCCTTTTAGAAACTTATTTGGGCTGTTGAGAGGAGTAAAAAACCATCAAAAATTTCAATCCTGCATGATTTTACCAAGAAATGTGATTCTTCATTCAAAACCTGATTTTTGCTATTGGGCTCTATTGAATAATGAATGTTTTGAATTTTTTCCAAAAGTAAAGTAGTTGCAAACTCATGCTTTTAGAGACTTGTTTGGGCTCATGAGAGGAGTAGAAAAACATCAAAAATTTCAGTCCTGCATGATTCTACCAATAAATGTGTGTTCATTGAAACCGCTGGTTTTTGATAGTTTGGGCCCTATTGAATAATGAATGTTTTGAATTTTCTCCAAAAGTAAAGTAGTTGCAAACTCATCCTTTTAGAAACTTGTTTGGGCTGTTGAGAGGAGTAAAAAACCATCAAAAATTTCAATCCTGCATGATTCTACCAAGAAATGTGATTCTTCATTCAAAACGCTGGTTTTTGCTATTGGGCTTTATTGAATAATGAATGTTTTGAATTTTCTCCAAAAGTAAAGTAGTTGCAAACTCATCCTTTTAGAGACTTGTTTGGGCTCATGAGAGGAGTAGAAAAACATCAAAAATTTCAGTCCTGCACGATTCTACCAAGAAATGTGTGTTCATTCAAACTGCTGGTTTTTGATATTTTGGGCACTATTGAATAATGAATGTTTTGAATTTTCTCCAAAAGTAAAGTAGTTGCAAACTCATCCTTTTAGAAACTTGTTTCGGCTGTTGAGAGGAGTAAAAGAACATCAAAAATTTCAATCCTGCATGATTCTACCAAGAAATGTGATTCTTCATTCAAAACCTGATTTTTGCTATTGGGCTCTATTGAATAATGAATGTTTTGAATTTTCTCCAAAAGTAAAGTAGTTGCAAACTCATCCTTTTAGAAACTTGTTTGGGCTGTTGAGAGGAGTAAAAAACCATCAAAAATTTCAATCCTGCATGATTCTACCAAGAAATGTGATTCTTCATTCAAAACTTGATTTTTGCTATTGGGCTCTATTGAATAATGAATGTTTTGAATTTTCTCCAAAAGTAAAGTAGTTGCAAGCTCATGCTTTTAGAGACTTGTTTGGGCTCATGAGAGGAGTAGAAAAACATCAAAAATTTCAGTCCTGCATGATTCTACCAAGAAATGTGTGTTCATTGAAACCGCTGGTTTTTGATAGTTTGGGCCCTATTGAATAATGAATGTTTTGAATTTTCTCCAAAAGTAAAGTAGTTGCAAACTCATCCTTTTAGAAACTTGTTTGGGCTGTTGAGAGGAGTAAAAAACCATCAAAAATTTCAATCCTGCATGATTCTACCAAGAAATGTGATTCTTCATTCAAAACGCTGGTTTTTGCTTTTGGGCTCTATAGAATAATGAATGTTTTGAATTTTCTCCAAAAGTAAAGTAGTTGCAAACTCATCCTTTTAGAGACTTGTTTGGGCTCATGAGAGGAGTAGAAAAACATCAAAAATTTCAGTCCTGCACGATTCTACCAAGAAATGTGTGTTCATTGAAACCGCTGGTTTTTGATATTTTGGGCCCTATTGAATAATGAATGTTTTGAATTTTCTCCAAAAGTAAAGTAGTTGCAAACTCATCCTTTTAGAAACTTGTTTGGGCTGTTGAGAGGAGTAAAAAAACATCCAAAATTTCAATGCTGCATGATTTTTCCAAGAAATGTGATTCTTCATTCAAAACCTGATTTTTGCTATTGGGCTCTATTGAATAATGAATGTTTTGAATTTTCTCCAAAAGTAAAGTAGTTGCAAACTCATGCTTTTATTTTCCAATAATCTTTATTAGAGTTTCAAATTTTTGAGGAAAGGAAGGGAATACAAAACAAAGGAAGGGTAGGGAAACATAAATCCCTGTAAAGACAGGGAAACCCCCAAGCATGGGGGAATAGGCAGACTATATACACAACACATCAGAGATCACAAATTTTTACATATTAGCTTAAAAAAATGCAAGTAATCATTTGAGTGATCGTCAAGTTAAATATCAGTAGAAGTAAAATCAATACACAGGATTATGTTATACTTCACATATCTGTGTTAGCTACTAAAAGTTGCAACCTCGACGTAACCAACCAGTTGCGTATCTTACTAGAATGATTTAAAGTCTTCTTATCAGTACCTGCAAAAAAAAAACAATTATCCTTATTCGCCTCCAATGTGTCAATTAACAAACATATATAAGGTAGAATGTAGGAGGTATAGTAGCCTGCCCCGTCCGGGACAACCATTGATGTCCCTAAGACCTATTGGGGGGAATGTCCGGTTCAATTCCAGAATATTAAAAAGTGGAATACATTAGTAATTAAGACCAATGTGAGAACTTGGAACAAGTACAAATATTAAAGGCAATTTTTCAGTCGCGATGATAGTCTGAGTTCAAGGAGGAAAAGATTTTGCGGAGGATCTTAAAAATTCTAAGAAATCAGTCCCTTCGTCTGGAGAAGTGATGGGGACCAGCCTCTCTGCATATTTCACCAATAGAGTCGAAGATTGTGTCCAAAAATATGGAATCTTGGCACGTAGCAGTTCACGTGTAGTAGAGGAGAATGACTTCCTTTTTTTCAAGGTGCTTTTTGATAAGTCTTTAAAAAAGGATAGATGACTATAGCGGGAAGATTTGAATTCTGGATCTTTAGACAGTCCAAGAAGCGCACTTCTTAACCAGTTTGGATGAAACGACACAATAACATCTCTTGCTAAATCTTGCGGCAGTTCAAGTGGTCTGCGTATTCGAAAAGTTTTTTCAATCAGATAAGCTTCGTTGGCATTGGGGAATAAGGAGGTGACCATTGAGGATATGTAACTCTTTAGCTGGAAGACCTGAACTGACTCAGGAATCCCTCGTATTTTTACATTGTTTTTTCTTTTAAAATCTTCATAATTGGACAAGGTGGAGTTGAAAGAAGCAATGTCCTTTTTAATAGCATTCAGTGAGTCTGAAAACGCGGACAGCATATGGGAGTCGCTTGATTGTAATATGTTGTTTTTAGGTTTGAGTGACTCAATTATCTCTGGATCATGGGGATAACATCCAGAAGCCCTTGAAGAAATCGGAGCAATTAAATGTGTATCGTCGGCTAGTATTGTTGATGACTTGTGATTTCCATTAGGAAGGTCGGTCAATTTTAAAGTAATAGGGGGTCGGGACTCATGCTTTCCATGGGGGTCGGGAACTTCAAGATTTTTTATGGTGGTTTTAAAATTTCTAGCAGAATTAGGATAGGAGTCGTCGGTGAGGCGCAATAAAGTGTCCCTAAAAAGATTTTTAATAAAGATTTCAGATGCCTTGAACTCGTTTTGTTTAAATAAGTTACTCTGGATAGTATGGTTTTCTACCGAAACATCTAATGATTTCAAGAGGGCAACACACATTTTGGTTACGAAATCTTCTGAAGGATGGTCACCTGAGGCGGGTATGTCGTCTATCAACGTAGTGTTAATCTCAGAAGTACTATTTCCCTCAGAGGAAGAGTATGAAGATAAAATCTTATCACTACCATTTACTTCATATGAATCAACTTCATAAAAGGATTCTGTAGTATAAATGCTCTCCAGATCATCATCAAAACCAAATGTAATCTCATTTATCTGGGAACTTGCCATCTTTTTTTGGTATGCCTCCCCTTTAAATGCTATAAAATTGGTAGGGTCTGTATGAAATCCATTTTTTTCCCCATCCCCCAATTTGAATTGTTTAGAATGTTGTTTTTTACACTCCTGGACCTCAGGGATTTTAGTAGCATTGTTTTCTAAAAATATTGTGTTATTAATCACCCCAGATGACCGATCCACAGATCCCTTCCCTCCATATTCTACTAATTCTTTTTTATAATTTAAGGCCTCATCCAGAGCCTTCTGCTCATTTATGGTTTTTAATTGTTCCCCTTGTGATGAATTGAAGTATAATTCCCAATTCATGCTCTGCTGTGACGGAGTTTTCCCCCGTTCCTCCTCCCCCAACGGTTGAGTCCAGGCACCTCCATTTCTGAGTGTTGCAGGCACAAACACCGCTGCATCATATCTCAAGTTGCCTTCTCCTGGTTCAAAACATTCCACTCCCATCTCCCCCCGCCATGTTCCAACTTCTGTCCCTTGTATGTTCACTCGATAACTCCCATCAGTCTCTTCCCCAGACATAAGCACCGACCTTCCACCGCCTGTTGTATGAAGCTCCAGTCCCTGTCTTCGGGCATCTGACGCCCCCCCTGCGTCCAACACCAGCCGCTGCAAAGATCGCGCTGGCCTCTGCAGTCCCATCGCCGGCCGTATTATATCCTGACCTCTGTCGCCAGGTTCCCGATGTCCCCCGGATCCTCCAGCTGCTGACAAAGCCGCATCAAGTATGGAGAGCGTAGCCGTGGCTTCTTCCATCACAAATAAGGTCGCCGCTGCTGTTCCCGCTCTGCCTCCTCCATCTCCCTCTGCGTCGCGTCCCAGCAAGGCCCCGACGGGACTCACCGCTGTGATCTCCTGCTTCTCTGTCTCCACGGCAACCATGCGATCCTTCTTGCCGGCCGCCTGGGGAGAAATTACCGCTGCATTCCTTGGCCCGCTCCTCACCCCTGAGCTAGATGACAGCATCCAGACAGGCCTCTTCTGTAGTGCCGGTTCCACGCTCTTCTTCTGTACAGTTGCTGCAGCGGTATTACTGCCTCTCCTCCTGCCGCCGGGAGCCGGTGGTGACGTCATCACCCTTCTTCCCGGTTCTCTGTAAATGCTCCGGTTGCTTGATTTTGAGCCGGTAGGCTCCTTCAGCGGCAGCGCTTCCATCTTCTTAGTCACAGGCTTCTCTGCAGCCGCCATCTTTCTTCCACCAGACAGCGGGGATGACACAGCATTTTCAGGCCGCTTCTTTCCAGCCCCTGCAGAAAGCTTTTTATCCACTGGATTTTCCTCCTTCTTCATTTCTTTAGTTCCTGGCATGTTCTCATAGGTCTTACACATCAGGTAGTTGCAGAAAATCCACTTCTTGTAGGCTTTAGGTAGCTTCTTTTAGGGGAATCTCAGGAGCTCTTGCAAAGCACGTCTGCTCCTGGCCCCTGCAAACCACGCCCCCAAACTCATGCTTTTAGAGACTTGTTTGGGCTCATGAGAGGAGTAGAAAAACATCAAAAATTTCAGTCCTGCATGATTCTACCAAGAAATGTGTGTTCATTGAAACCGCTGGAATTTTGATAGTTTGGGCCCTATTGAATAATGAATGTTTTGAATTTTCTCCAAAAGTAAAGTAGTTGCAAACTCATCCTTTTAGAAACTTGTTTGGGCTGTTGAGAGGAGTAAAAAACCATCAAAAATTTCAATCCTGCATGATTCTACCAAGAAATGTGATTCTTCATTCAAAACGCTGGTTTTTGCTATTGGGCTCTATTGAATAATGAATGTTTTGAATTTTCTCCAAAAGTAAAGTAGTTGCAAACTCATCCTTTTAGAGACTTGTTTGGGCTCATGAGAGGAGTAGAAAAACATCAAAAATTTCAGTCCTGCACGATTCTACCAAGAAATGTGTGTTCATTCAAACCGCTGGTTTTTGATATTTTGGGCCCTATTGAATAATGAATGTTTTGAATTTTCTCCAAAAGTAAAGTAGTTGCAAACTCATCCTTTTAGAAACTTGTTTGGGCTGTTGAGAGGAGTAAAAAACCATCAAAAATTTCAATCCTGCATGATTCTACCAAGAAATGTGATTCTTCATTCAAAACCTGATTTTTGCTATTGGGCTCTATTGAATAATGAATGTTTTGAATTTTCTCCAAAAGTAAAGTAGTTGCAAACTCATGCTTTTAGAGACTTGTTTGGGCTCATGAGAGGAGTAGAAAAACATCAAAAATTTCAGTCCTGCATGATTCTACCAAGAAATGTGTGTTCATTGAAACCGCTGGTTTTTGATATTTTGGGCCCTATTGAATAATGAATGTTTTGAATTTTCTCCAAAAGTAAAGTAGTTGCAAACTCATCCTTTTAGAAACTTGTTTGGGCTGTTGAGAGGAGTAAAAAACCATCAAAAATTTCAATCCTGCATGATTCTACCAAGAAATGTGATTCTTCATTCAAAACGCTGGTTTTTGCTATTGGGCTCTATTGAATAATGAATGTTTTGAATTTTCTCCAAAAGTAAAGTAGTTGCAAACTCATCCTTTTAGAGACTTGTTTGGGCTCATGAGAGGAGTAGAAAAAAATCAAAAATTTCAGTCCTGCACGATTCTACCAAGAAATGTGTGTTCATTCAAACTGCTGGTTTTTGATATTTTGGGCCCTATTGAATAATGAATGTTTTGAATTTTCTCCAAAAGTAAAGTAGTTGCAAACTCATCCTTTTAGAAACTTGTTTGGGCTGTTGAGAGGAGTAAAAAACCATCAAAAATTTCAATCCTGCATGATTCTACCAAGAAATGTGATTCTTCATTCAAAACATGATTTTTGCTATTGGGCTCTATTGAATAATGAATGTTTTGAATTTTCTCCAAAAGTAAAGTAGTTGCAAACTCATGCTTTTAGAGACTTGTTTGGGCTCATGAGAGGAGTAGAAAAACATCAAAAATTTCAGTCCTGCATGATTCTACCAAGAAATGTGTGTTCATTGAAACCGCTGGTTTTTGATAGTTTGGGCCCTATTGAATAATGAATGTTTTGAATTTTCTCCAAAAGTAAAGTAGTTGCAAACTCATCCTTTTAGAAACTTGTTTGGGCTGTTGAGAGGAGTAAAAAACCATCAAAAATTTCAATCCTGCATGATTCTACCAAGAAATGTGATTCTTCATTCAAAACGCTGGTTTTTGCTATTGGGCTCTATTGAATTATGAATGTTTTGAATTTTCTCCAAAAGTAAAGTAGTTGCAAACTCATCCTTTTAGAGACTTGTTTGGGCTCATGAGAGGAGTAGAAAAACATCAAAAATTTCAGTCCTGCACGATTCTACCAAGAAATGTGTGTTCATTCAAACTGCTGGTTTTTGATATTTTGGGCCCTATTGAATAATGAATGTTTTGAATTTTCTTCAAAAGTAAAGTAGTTGCAAACTCATCCTTTTAGAAACTTGTTTGGGCTGTTGAGAGGAGTAAAAAACCATCAAAAATTTCAATCCTGCATGATTCTACCAAGAAATGTGATTCTTCATTCAAAACCTGATTTTTGCTATTGGGCTCTATTGAATAATGAATGTTTTGAATTTTCTCCAAAAGTAAAGTAGTTGCAAACTCATGCTTTTAGAGACTTGTTTGGGCTCATGAGAGGAGTAGAAAAACATCAAAAATTTCAGTCCTGCATGATTCTACCAAGAAATGTGTGTTCATTGAAACCTCTGGTTTTTGATAGTTTGGGCCCTATTGAATAATGAATGTTTTGAATTTTCTCCAAAAGTAAAGTAGTTGCAAACTCATCCTTTTAGAAACTTGTTTGGGCTGTTGAGAGGAGTAAAAAACCATCAAAAATTTCAATCCTGCATGATTCTACCAAGAAATATGATTCTTCATTCAAAACCTGATTTTTGCTATTGGGCTCTATTGAATAATGAATGTTTTGAATTTTCTCCAAAAGTAAAGTAGTTGCAAACTCATGCTTTTAGAGACTTGTTTGGGCTCATGAGAGGAGTAGAAAAACATCAAAAATTTCAGTCCTGCAAGATTCTACCAAGAAATGTGTGTTCATTGAAACCGCTGGTTTTTGATAGTTTGGGCCCTATTGAATAATGAATGTTTTGAATTTTCTCCAAAAGTAAAGTAGTTGCAAACTCATCCTTTTAGAAACTTGTTTGGGCTGTTGAGAGGAGTAAAAAACCATCAAAAATTTCAATCCTGCATGATTCTACCAAGAAATGTGATTCTTCATTCAAAACGCTGGTTTTTGCTATTGGGCTCTATTGAATAATGAATGTTTTGAATTTTCTCCAAGAGTAAAGTAGTTGCAAACTCATGCTTTTAGAGACTTGTTTGGGCTCATGAGAGGAGTAGAAAAACATCAAAAATTTCAGTCCTGCATGATTCTACCAAGAAATGTGTGTTCATTGAAACCGCTGGTTTTTGATAGTTTGGGCCCTATTGAATAATGAATGTTTTGAATTTTCTCCAAAAGTAAAGTAGTTGCAAACTCATCCTTTTAGAAACTTGTTTGGGCTGTTGAGAGGAGTAAAAAACCATCAAAAATTTCAATCCTGCATGATTCTACCAAGAAATGTGATTCTTCATTCAAAATGCTGGTTTTTGCTATTGGGCTCTATTGAATAATGAATGTTTTGAATTTTCTCCAAAAGTAAAGTAGTTGCAAACTCATCCTTTTAGAGACTTGTTTGGGCTCATGAGAGGAGTAGAAAAAAATCAAAAATTTCAGTCCTGCACTATTCTACCAAGAAATGTGTGTTCATTCAAACTGCTGGTTTTTGATATTTTGGGCCCTATTGAATAATGAATGTTTTGAATTTTCTCCAAAAGTAAAGTAGTTGCAAACTCATCCTTTTAGAAACTTATTTGGGCTGTTGAGAGGAGTAAAAAACCATCAAAAATTTCAATCCTGCATGATTTTACCAAGAAATATGATTCTTCATTCAAAACCTGATTTTTGCTATTGGGCTCTATTGAATAATGAATGTTTTGAATTTTTTCCAAAAGTAAAGTAGTTGCAAACTCATGCTTTTAGAGACTTGTTTGGGCTCATGAGAGGAGTAGAAAAACATCAAAAATTTCAGTCCTGCATGATTCTACCAATAAATGTGTGTTCATTGAAACCGCTGGTTTTTGATAGTTTGGGCCCTATTGAATAATGAATGTTTTGAATTTTCTCCAAAAGTAAAGTAGTTGCAAACTCATCCTTTTAGAAACTTGTTTGGGCTGTTGAGAGGAGTAAAAAACCATCAAAAATTTCAATCCTGCATGATTCTACCAAGAAATGTGATTCTTCATTCAAAACGCTGGTTTTTGCTATTGGGCTTTATTGAATAATGAATGTTTTGAATTTTCTCCAAAAGTAAAGTAGTTGCAAACTCATCCTTTTAGAGACTTGTTTGGGCTCATGAGAGGAGTAGAAAAACATCAAAAATTTCAGTCCTGCACGATTCTACCAAGAAATGTGTGTTCATTCAAACTGCTGGTTTTTGATATTTTGGGCACTATTGAATAATGAATGTTTTGAATTTTCTCCAAAAGTAAAGTAGTTGCAAACTCATCCTTTTAGAAACTTGTTTCGGCTGTTGAGAGGAGTAAAAGAACATCAAAAATTTCAATCCTGCATGATTCTACCAAGAAATGTGATTCTTCATTCAAAACCTGATTTTTGCTATTGGGCTCTATTGAATAATGAATGTTTTGAATTTTCTCCAAAAGTAAAGTAGTTGCAAACTCATCCTTTTAGAAACTTGTTTGGGCTGTTGAGAGGAGTAAAAAACCATCAAAAATTTCAATCCTGCATGATTCTACCAAGAAATGTGATTCTTCATTCAAAACTTGATTTTTGCTATTGGGCTCTATTGAATAATGAATGTTTTGAATTTTCTCCAAAAGTAAAGTAGTTGCAAACTCATGCTTTTAGAGACTTGTTTGGGCTCATGAGAGGAGTAGAAAAACATCAAAAATTTCAGTCCTGCATGATTCTACCAAGAAATGTGTGTTCATTGAAACCGCTGGTTTTTGATAGTTTGGGCCCTATTGAATAATGAATGTTTTGAATTTTCTCCAAAAGTAAAGTAGTTGCAAACTCATCCTTTTAGAAACTTGTTTGGGCTGTTGAGAGGAGTAAAAAACCATCAAAAATTTCAATCCTGCATGATTCTACCAAGAAATGTGATTCTTCATTCAAAACGCTGGTTTTTGCTTTTGGGCTCTATAGAATAATGAATGTTTTGAATTTTCTCCAAAAGTAAAGTAGTTGCAAACTCATCCTTTTAGAGACTTGTTTGGGCTCATGAGAGGAGTAGAAAAACATCAAAAATTTCAGTCCTGCACGATTCTACCAAGAAATGTGTGTTCATTGAAACCGCTGGTTTTTGATATTTTGGGCCCTATTGAATAATGAATGTTTTGAATTTTCTCCAAAAGTAAAGTAGTTGCAAACTCATCCTTTTAGAAACTTGTTTGGGCTGTTGAGAGGAGTAAAAAACCATCCAAAATTTCAATGCTGCATGATTTTTCCAAGAAATGTGATTCTTCATTCAAAACCTGATTTTTGCTATTGGGCTCTATTGAATAATGAATGTTTTGAATTTTCTCCAAAAGTAAAGTAGTTGCAAACTCATGCTTTTATTTTCCAATAATCTTTATTAGAGTTTCAAATTTTTGAGGAAAGGAAGGGAATACAAAACAAAGGAAGGGTAGGGAAACATAAATCCCTGTAAAGACAGGGAAACCCCCAAGCATGGTTGAATAGGCAGACTATATACACAACACATCAGAGATCACAAATTTTTACATATTAGCTTAAAAAAATGCAAGTAATCATTTGAGTGATCGTCAAGTTAAATATCAGTAGAAGTAAAATCAATACACAGGATTATGTTATACTTCACATATCTGTGTTAGCTACTAAAAGTTGCAACCTCGACGTAACCAACCAGTTGCGTATCTTACTAGAATGATTTAAAGTCTTCTTATCAGTACCTGCAAAAAAAAAACAATTATCCTTATTCGCCTCCAATGTGTCAATTAACAAACATATATAAGGTAGAATGTAGGAGGTATAGTAGCCTGCCCCGTCCGGGACAACCATTGATGTCCCTAAGACCTATTGGGGGGAATGTCCGGTTCAATTCCAGAATATTAAAAAGTGGAATACATTAGTAATTAAGACCAATGTGAGAACTTGGAACAAGTACAAATATTAAAGGCAATTTTTCAGTCGCGATGATAGTCTGAGTTCAAGGAGGAAAAGATTTTGCGGAGGATCTTAAAAATTCTAAGAAATCAGTCCCTTCGTCTGGAGAAGTGATGGGGACCAGCCTCTCTGCATATTTCACCAATAGAGTCGAAGATTGTGTCCAAAAATATGGAATCTTGGCACGTAGCAGTTCACGTGTAGTAGAGGAGAATGACTTCCTTTTTTTCAAGGTGCTTTTTGATAAGTCTTTAAAAAAGGATAGATGACTATAGCGGGAAGATTTGAATTCTGGATCTTTAGACAGTCCAAGAAGCGCACTTCTTAACCAGTTTGGATGAAACGACACAATAACATCTCTTGCTAAATCTTGCGGCAGTTCAAGTGGTCTGCGTATTCGAAAAGTTTTTTCAATCAGATAAGCTTCGTTGGCATTGGGGAATAAGGAGGTGACCATTGAGGATATGTAACTCTTTAGCTGGAAGACCTGAACTGACTCAGGAATCCCTCGTATTTTTACATTGTTTTTTCTTTTAAAATCTTCATAATTGGACAAGGTGGAGTTGAAAGAAGCAATGTCCTTTTTAATAGCATTCAGTGAGTCTGAAAACGCGGACAGCATATGGGAGTCGCTTGATTGTAATATGTTGTTTTTAGGTTTGAGTGACTCAATTATCTCTGGATCATGGGGATAACATCCAGAAGCCCTTGAAGAAATCGGAGCAATTAAATGTGTATCGTCGGCTAGTATTGTTGATGACTTGTGATTTCCATTAGGAAGGTCGGTCAATTTTAAAGTAATAGGGGGTCGGGACTCATGCTTTCCATGGGGGTCGGGAACTTCAAGATTTTTTATGGTGGTTTTAAAATTTCTAGCAGAATTAGGATAGGAGTCGTCGGTGAGGCGCAATAAAGTGTCCCTAAAAAGATTTTTAATAAAGATTTCAGATGCCTTGAACTCGTTTTGTTTAAATAAGTTACTCTGGATAGTATGGTTTTCTACCGAAACATCTAATGATTTCAAGAGGGCAACACACATTTTGGTTACGAAATCTTCTGAAGGATGGTCACCTGAGGCGGGTATGTCGTCTATCAACGTAGTGTTAATCTCAGAAGTACTATTTCCCTCAGAGGAAGAGTATGAAGATAAAATCTTATCACTACCATTTACTTCATATGAATCAACTTCATAAAAGGATTCTGTAGTATAAATGCTCTCCAGATCATCATCAAAACCAAATGTAATCTCATTTATCTGGGAACTTGCCATCTTTTTTTGGTATGCCTCCCCTTTAAATGCTATAAAATTGGTAGGGTCTGTATGAAATCCATTTTTTTCCCCATCCCCCAATTTGAATTGTTTAGAATGTTGTTTTTTACACTCCTGGACCTCAGGGATTTTAGTAGCATTGTTTTCTAAAAATATTGTGTTATTAATCACCCCAGATGACCGATCCACAGATCCCTTCCCTCCATATTCTACTAATTCTTTTTTATAATTTAAGGCCTCATCCAGAGCCTTCTGCTCATTTATGGTTTTTAATTGTTCCCCTTGTGATGAATTGAAGTATAATTCCCAATTCATGCTCTGCTGTGACGGAGTTTTCCCCCGTTCCTCCTCCCCCAACGGTTGAGTCCAGGCACCTCCATTTCTGAGTGTTGCAGGCACAAACACCGCTGCATCATATCTCAAGTTGCCTTCTCCTGGTTCAAAACATTCCACTCCCATCTCCCCCCGCCATGTTCCAACTTCTGTCCCTTGTATGTTCACTCGATAACTCCCATCAGTCTCTTCCCCAGACATAAGCACCGACCTTCCACCGCCTGTTGTATGAAGCTCCAGTCCCTGTCTTCGGGCATCTGACGCCCCCCCTGCGTCCAACACCAGCCGCTGCAAAGATCGCGCTGGCCTCTGCAGTCCCATCGCCGGCCGTATTATATCCTGACCTCTGTCGCCAGGTTCCCGATGTCCCCCGGATCCTCCAGCTGCTGACAAAGCCGCATCAAGTATGGAGAGCGTAGCCGTGGCTTCTTCCATCACAAATAAGGTCGCCGCTGCTGTTCCCGCTCTGCCTCCTCCATCTCCCTCTGCGTCGCGTCCCAGCAAGGCCCCGACGGGACTCACCGCTGTGATCTCCTGCTTCTCTGTCTCCACGGCAACCATGCGATCCTTCTTGCCGGCCGCCTGGGGAGAAATTACCGCTGCATTCCTTGGCCCGCTCCTCACCCCTGAGCTAGATGACAGCATCCAGACAGGCCTCTTCTGTAGTGCCGGTTCCACGCTCTTCTTCTGTACAGTTGCTGCAGCGGTATTACTGCCTCTCCTCCTGCCGCCGGGAGCCGGTGGTGACGTCATCACCCTTCTTCCCGGTTCTCTGTAAATGCTCCGGTTGCTTGATTTTGAGCCGGTAGGCTCCTTCAGCGGCAGCGCTTCCATCTTCTTAGTCACAGGCTTCTCTGCAGCCGCCATCTATCTTCCACCAGACAGCGGGGATGACACAGCATTTTCAGGCCGCTTCTTTCCAGCCCCTGCAGAAAGCTTTTTATCCACTGGATTTTCCTCCTTCTTCATTTCTTTAGTTCCTGGCATGTTCTCATAGGTCTTACACATCAGGTAGTTGCAGAAAATCCACTTCTTGTAGGCTTTAGGTAGCTTCTTTTAGGGGAATCTCAGGAGCTCTTGCAAAGCACGTCTGCTCCTGGCCCCTGCAAACCACGCCCCCAAACTCATGCTTTTAGAGACTTGTTTGGGCTCATGAGAGGAGTAGAAAAACATCAAAAATTTCAGTCCTGCATGATTCTACCAAGAAATGTGTGTTCATTGAAACCGCTGGTTTTTGATTGTTTGGGCCCTATTGAATAATGAATGTTTTGAATTTTCTCCAAAAGTAAAGTAGTTGCAAACTCATCCTTTTAGAAACTTGTTTGGGCTGTTGAGAGGAGTAAAAAACCATCAAAAATTTCAATCCTGCATGATTCTACCAAGAAATGTGATTCTTCATTCAAAACGCTGGTTTTTGCTATTGGGCTCTATTGAATAATGAATGTTTTGAATTTTCTCCAAAAGTAAAGTAGTTGCAAACTCATGCTTTTAGAGACTTGTTTGGGCTCATGAGAGGAGTAGAAAAACATCAAAAATTTCAGTCCTGCATGATTCTACCAAGAAATGTGTGTTCATTGAAACCGCTGGAATTTTGATAGTTTGGGCCCTATTGAATAATGAATGTTTTGAATTTTCTCCAAAAGTAAAGTAGTTGCAAACTCATCCTTTTAGAAACTTGTTTGGGCTGTTGAGAGGAGTAAAAAACCATCAAAAATTTCAATCCTGCATGATTCTACCAAGAAATGTGATTCTTCATTCAAAACGCTGGTTTTTGCTATTGGGCTCTATTGAATAATGAATGTTTTGAATTTTCTCCAAAAGTAAAGTAGTTGCAAACTCATCCTTTTAGAGACTTGTTTGGGCTCATGAGAGGAGTAGAAAAAAATCAAAAATTTCAGTCCTGCACGATTCTACCAAGAAATGTGTGTTCATTCAAACTGCTGGTTTTTGATATTTTGGGCCCTATTGAATAATGAATGTTTTGAATTTTCTCCAAAAGTAAAGTAGTTGCAAACTCATCCTTTTAGAAACTTGTTTGGGCTGTGGAGAGGAGTAAAAAACCATCAAAAATTTCAATCCTGCATGATTCTACCAAGAAATGTGATTCTTCATTCAAAACCTGATTTTTGCTATTGGGCTCTATTGAATAATGAATGTTTTGAATTTTCTCCAAAAGTAAAGTAGTTGCAAACTCATGCTTTTAGAGACTTGTTTGGGCTCATGAGAGGAGTAGAAAAACATCAAAAATTTCAGTCCTGCACGATTCTACCAAGAAATGTGTGTTCATTGAAACCGCTGGTTTTTGATATTTTGGGCCCTATTGAATAATGAATGTTTTGAATTTTCTCCAAAAGTAAAGTAGTTGCAAACTCATCCTTTTAGAAACTTGTTTGGGCTGTTGAGAGGAGTAAAAAACCATCAAAAATTTCAATCCTGCATGATTCTACCAAGAAATGTGATTCTTCATTCAAAACATGATTTTTGCTATTGGGCTCTATTGAATAATGAATGTTTTGAATTTTCTCCAAAAGTAAAGTAGTTGCAAACTCATGCTTTTAGAGACTTGTTTGGGCTCATGAGAGGAGTAGAAAAACATCAAAAATTTCAGTCCTGCATGATTCTACCAAGAAATGTGTGTTCATTGAAACCGCTGGTTTTTGATAGTTTGGGCCCTATTGAATAATGAATGTTTTGAATTTTCTCCAAAAGTAAAGTAGTTGCAAACTCATCCTTTTAGAAACTTGTTTGGGCTGTTGAGAGGAGTAAAAAACCATCAAAAATTTCAATCCTGCATGATTCTACCAAGAAATGTGATTCTTCATTCAAAACGCTGGTTTTTGCTATTGAGCTCTATTGAATAATGAATGTTTTGAATTTTCTCCAAAAGTAAAGTAGTTGCAAACTCATGCTTTTAGAGACTTGTTTGGGCTCATGAGAGGAGTAGAAAAACATCAAAAATTTCAGTCCTGCATGATTCTACCAAGAAATGTGTGTTCATTGAAACCGCTGGTTTTTGATAGTTTGGGCCCTATTGAATAATGAATGTTTTGAATTTTCTCCAAAAGTAAAGTAGTTGCAAACTCATCCTTTTAGAAACTTGTTTGGGCTGTTGAGAGGAGTAAAAAACCATCAAAAATTTCAATCCTGCATGATTCTACCAAGAAATGTGATTCTTCATTCAAAACGCTGGTTTTTGCTATTGGGCTCTATTGAATAATGAATGTTTTGAATTTTCTCCAAAAGTAAAGTAGTTGCAAACTCATCCTTTTAGAGACTTGTTTGGGCTCATGAGAGGAGTAGAAAAAAATTAAAAATTTCAGTCCTGCACGATTCTACCAAGAAATGTGTGTTCATTCAAACTGCTGGTTTTTGATATTTTGGGCCCTATTGAATAATGAATGTTTTGAATTTTCTCCAAAAGTAAAGTAGTTGCAAACTCATCCTTTTAGAAACTTGTTTGGGCTGTTGAGAGGAGTAAAAAACCATCAAAAATTTCAATCCTGCATGATTCTACCAAGAAATGTGATTCTTCATTCAAAACCTGATTTTTGCTATTGGGCTCTATTGAATAATGAATGTTTTGAATTTTCTCCAAAAGTAAAGTAGTTGCAAACTCATGCTTTTAGAGACTTGTTTGGGCTCATGAGAGGAGTAGAAAAACATCAAAAATTTCAGTCCTGCATGATTCTACCAAGAAATGTGTTTTCATTCAAACCGCTGGTTTTTGGGCCCTATTGAATAATGAATGTTTTGAATTTTCTCCAAAAGTAAAGTAGTTGCAAAGTCATCCTTTTGGAAACTTGTTTGGGCTGTTGAGAGGAGTAAAAAACCATCAAAAATTTCAATCCTGCATGATTCTACCAAGAAATGTGATTCTTCATTCAAAACGCTGGTTTTTGCTATTGGGCTCTATTGAATAATGAATGTTTTGAATTTTCTTCAAAAGTAAAGTAGTTGCAAACTCATGCTTTTAGAGACTTGTTTGGGCTCATGAGAGGAGTAGAAAAACATCAAAAATTTCAGTCCTGCATGATTCTACCAAGAAATGTGTGTTCATTGAAACTGCTGGAATTTTGATAGTTTGGGCCCTATTGAATAATGAATGTTTTGAATTTTCTCCAAAAGTAAAGTAGTTGCAAACTCATCCTTTTAGAAACTTGTTTGGGCTGTTGAGAGGAGTAAAAAACCATCAAAAATTTCAATCCTGCATGATTCTACCAAGAAATGTGATTCTTCATTCAAAACGCTGGTTTTTGCTATTGGGCTCTATTGAATAATGAATGTTTTGAATTTTCTCCAAAAGTAAAGTAGTTGCAAACTCATCCTTTTAGAGACTTGTTTGGGCTCATGAGAGGAGTAGAAAAAAATCAAAAATTTCAGTCCTGCACGATTCTACCAAGAAATGTGTGTTCATTCAAACTGCTGGTTTTTGATATTTTGGGCCCTATTGAATAATGAATGTTTTGAATTTTCTCCAAAAGTAAAGTAGTTGCAAACTCATCCTTTTAGAAACTTGTTTGGGCTGTTGAGAGGAGTAAAAAACCATCAAAAATTTCAATCCTGCATGATTCTACCAAGAAATGTGATTCTTCATTCAAAACCTGATTTTTGCTATTGGGCTCTATTGAATAATGAATGTTTTGAATTTTCTCCAAAAGTAAAGTAGTTGCAAACTCATGCTTTTAGAGACTTGTTTGGGCTCATGAGAGGAGTAGAAAAACATCAAAAATTTCAGTCCTGCATGATTCTACCAAGAAATGTGTGTTCATTCAAACCGCTGGTTTTTGGGCCCTATTGAATAATGAATGTTTTGAATTTTCTCCAAAAGTAAAGTAGTTGCAAAGTCATCCTTTTGGAAACTTGTTTGGGCTGTTGAGAGGAGTAAAAAACCATCAAAAATTTCAATCCTGCCTGATTCTACCAAGAAATGTGATTCTTCATTCAAAACGCTGGTTTTTGCTATTGGGCTCTATTGAATAATGAATGTTTTGAATTTTCTTCAAAAGTAAAGTAGTTGCAAACTCATGCTTTTAGAGACTTGTTTGGGCTCATGAGAGGAGTAGAAAAACATCAAAAATTTCAGTCCTGCATGATTCTACCAAGAAATGTGTGTTCATTGAAACTGCTGGAATTTTGATAGTTTGGGCCCTATTGAATAATGAATGTTTTGAATTTTCTCCAAAAGTAAAGTAGTTGCAAACTCATCCTTTTAGAAACTTGTTTGGGCTGTTGAGAGGAGTAAAAAACCATCAAAAATTTCAATCCTGCATGATTCTACCAAGAAATGTGATTCTTCATTCAAAACTCTGGTTTTTGCTATTGGGCTCTATTGAATAATGAATGTTTTGAATTTTCTCCAAAAGTAAAGTAGTTGCAAACTCATCCTTTTAGAGACTTGTTTGGGCTCATGAGAGGAGTAGAAAAAAATCAAAAATTTCAGTCCTGCACGATTCTACCAAGAAATGTGTGTTCATTCAAACTGCTGGTTTTTGATATTTTGGGCCCTATTGAATAATGAATGTTTTGAATTTTCTCCAAAAGTAAAGTAGTTGCAAACTCATCCTTTTAGAAACTTGTTTGGGCTGTTGAGAGGAGTAAAAAACCATCAAAAAGTTCAATCCTGCATGATTCTACCAAGAAATGTGATTCTTCATTCAAAACCTGATTTTTGCTATTGGGCTCTATTGAATAATGAATGTTTTGAATTTTCTCCAAAAGTAAAGTAGTTGCAAACTCATGCTTTTAGAGACTTGTTTGGGCTCATGAGAGGAGTAGAAAAACATCAAAAATTTCAGTCCTGCATGATTCTACCAAGAAATGTGTGTTCATTGAAACCACTGGTTTTTGATAGTTTGGGCCCTATTGAATAATGAATGTTTTGAATTTTCTCCAAAAGTAAAGTAGTTGCAAACTCATCCTTTTAGAAACTTGTTTGGGCTGTTGATAGGAGTAAAAAACCATCAAAAATTTCAATCCTGCATGATTCTACCAAGAAATGTGATTCTTCATTCAAAACGCTGGTTTTTGCTATTGGGCTCTATTGAATAATGAATGTTTTGAATTTTCTCCAAAAGTAAAGTAGTTGCAAACTCATCCATTTAGAGACTTGTTTGGGCTCATGAGAGGAGTAGAAAAACATCAAAAATTTCAGTCCTGCACGATTCTACCAAGAAATGTGTGTTCATTCAAACCGCTGGTTTTTGATATTTTGGGCCCTATTGAATAATGAATGTTTTGAATTTTCTCCAAAAGTAAAGTAGTTGCAAACTCATCCTTTTAGAAACTTGTTTGGGCTGTTGAGAGGAGTAAAAAACCATCAAAAATTTCAATCCTGCATTATTCTACCAAGAAAAGTGATTCTTCATTCAAAACCTGATTTTTGCTATTGGGCTCTATTGAATAATGAATGTTTTGAATTTTCTCCAAAAGTAAAGTAGTTGCAAACTCATGCTTTTAGAGACTTGTTTGGGCTCATGAGAGGAGTAGAAAAACATCAAAAATTTCAGTCCTGCATGATTCTACCAAGAAATGTGTGTTCATTGAAACCGCTGGTTTTTGATATTTTGGGCCCTATTGAATAATGAATGTTTTGAATTTTCTCCAAAAGTAGTTGCAAACTCATCCTTTTAGAAACTTGTTTGGGCTGTTGAGAGGAGTAAAAAACCATCAAAAATTTCAATCCTGCATGATTCTACCAAGAAATGTGATTCTTCATTCAAAACATGATTTTTGCTATTGGGCTCTATTGAATAATGAATGTTTTGAATTTTCTCCAAAAGTAAAGTAGTTGCAAACTCATGCTTTTAGAGACTTGTTTGGGCTCATGAGAGGAGTAGAAAAACATAAAAAATTTCAGTCCTGCATGATTCTACCAAGAAATGTGTGTTCATTGAAACCGCTGGTTTTTGATAGTTTGGGCCCTATTGAATAATGAATGTTTTGAATTTTCTCCAAAAGTAAAGTAGTTGCAAACTTATCCTTTTAGAAACTTGTTTGGGCTGTTGAGAGGAGTAAAAAACCATCAAAAATTTCAATCCTGCATGATTCTACCAAGAAATGTGATTCTTCATTCAAAACGCTGGTTTTTGCTATTGGGCTCTATTGAATAATGAATGTTTTGAATTTTCTCCAAAAGTAAAGTAGTTGCAAACTCATCCTTTTAGAGACTTGTTTGGGCTCATGAGAGGAGTAGAAAAACATCAAAAATTTCAGTCCTGCACGATTCTACCAAGAAATGTGTGTTCATTCAAACCGCTGGTTTTTGATATTTTGGGCCCTATTGAATAATGAATGTTTTGAATTTTCTCCAAAAGTAAAGTAGTTGCAAACTCATCCTTTTAGAAACTTGTTTGGGCTGTTGAGAGGAGTAAAAAACCATCAAAAATTTCAATCCTGCATGATTCTACCAAGAAATGTGATTCTTCATTCAAAACCTGATTTTTGCTATTGGGCTCTATTGAATAATGAATGTTTTGAATTTTCTCCAAAAGTAAAGTAGTTGCAAACTCATGCTTTTAGAGACTTGTTTGGGCTCATGAGAGGAGTAGAAAAACATCAAAAATTTCAGTCCTGCATGATTCTACCAAGAAATGTGTGTTCATTGAAACCGCTGGTTTTTGATATTTTGGGCCCTATTGAATAATGAATGTTTTGAATTTTCTCCAAAAGTAAAGTAGTTGCAAACTCATCCTTTTAGAAACTTGTTTGGGCTGTTGAGAGGAGTAAAAAACCATCAAAAATTTCAATCCTGCATGATTCTACCAAGAAATGTGATTCTTCATTCAAAACGCTGGTTTTTGCTATTGGGCTCTATTGAATAATGAATGTTTTGAATTTTCTCCAAAAGTAAAGTAGTTGCAAACTCATCCTTTTAGAGACTTGTTTGGGCTCATGAGAGGAGTAGAAAAAAATCAAAAATTTCAGTCCTGCACGATTCTACCAAGAAATGTGTGTTCATTCAAACTGCTGGTTTTTGATATTTTGGGCCCTATTGAATAATGAATGTTTTGAATTTTCTCCAAAAGTAAAGTAGTTGCAAACTCATCCTTTTAGAAACTTGTTTGGGCTGTTGAGAGGAGTAAAAAACCATCAAAAATTTCAATCCTGCATGATTCTACCAAGAAATGTGATTCTTCATTCAAAACATGATTTTTGCTATTGGGCTCTATTGAATAATGAATGTTTTGAATTTTCTCCAAAAGTAAAGTAGTTGCAAACTCATGCTTTTAGAGACTTGTTTGGGCTCATGAGAGGAGTAGAAAAACATCAAAAATTTCAGTCCTGCATGATTCTACCAAGAAATGTGTGTTCATTGAAACCGCTGGTTTTTGATAGTTTGGGCCCTATTGAATAATGAATGTTTTGAATTTTCTCCAAAAGTAAAGTAGTTGCAAACTCATCCTTTTAGAAACTTGTTTGGGCTGTTGAGAGGAGTAAAAAACCATCAAAAATTTCAATCCTGCATGATTCTACCAAGAAATGTGATTCTTCATTCAAAACGCTGGTTTTTGTTATTGGGCTCTATTGAATTATGAATGTTTTGAATTTTCTCCAAAAGTAAAGTAGTTGCAAACTCATCCTTTTAGAGACTTGTTTGGGCTCATGAGAGGAGTAGAAAAACATCAAAAATTTCAGTCCTGCACGATTCTACCAAGAAATGTGTGTTCATTCAAACCGCTGGTTTTTGATATTTTGGGCCCTATTGAATAATGAATGTTTTGAATTTTCTCCAAAAGTAAAGTAGTTGCAAACTCATCCTTTTAGAAACTTGTTTGGGCTGTTGAGAGGAGTAAAAAACCATCAAAAATTTCAATCCTGCATGATTCTACCAAGAAATGTGATTCTTCATTCAAAACCTGATTTTTGCTATTGGGCTCTATTGAATAATGAATGTTTTGAATTTTCTCCAAAAGTAAAGTAGTTGCAAACTCATTCTTTTAGAGACTTGTTTGGGCTCATGAGAGGAGTAGAAAAACATCAAAAATTTCAGTCCTGCATGATTCTACCAAGAAATGTGTGTTCATTGAAACCTCTGGTTTTTGATAGTTTGGGCCCTATTGAATAATGAATGTTTTGAATTTTCTCCAAAAGTAAAGTAGTTGCAAACTCATCCTTTTAGAAACTTGTTTGGGCTGTAGAGAGGAGTAAAAAACCATCAAAAATTTCAATCCTGCATGATTCTACCAAGAAATATGATTCTTCATTCAAAACCTGATTTTTGCTATTGGGCTCTATTGAATAATGAATGTTTTGAATTTTCTCCAAAAGTAAAGTAGTTGCAAACTCATGCTTTTAGAGACTTGTTTGGGCTCATGAGAGGAGTAGAAAAACATCAAAAATTTCAGTCCTGCAAGATTCTACCAAGAAATGTGTGTTCATTGAAACCGCTGGTTTTTGATAGTTTGGGCCCTATTGAATAATGAATGTTTTGAATTTTCTCCAAAAGTAAAGTAGTTGCAAACTCATCCTTTTAGAAACTTGTTTGGGCTGTTGAGAGGAGTAAAAAACCATCAAAAATTTCAATCCTGCATGATTCTACCAAGAAATGTGATTCTTCATTCAAAACCTGATTTTTGCTATTGGGCTCTATTGAATAATGAATGTTTTGAATTTTATCCAAAAGTAAAGTAGTTGCAAACTCATGCTTTTAGAGACTTGTTTGGGCTCATGAGAGGAGTAGAAAAACATCAAAAATTTCAGTCCTGCATGATTCTACCAAGAAATGTGTGTTCATTCAAACCGCTGGTTTTTGGGCCCTATTGAATAATGAATGTTTTGAATTTTCTCCAAAAGTAAAGTAGTTGCAAAGTCATCCTTTTGGAAACTTGTTTGGGCTGTTGAGAGGAGTAAAAAACCATCAAAAATTTCAATCCTGCATGATTCTACCAAGAAATGTGATTCTTCATTCAAAACGCTGGTTTTTGCTATTGGGCTCTATTGAATAATGAATGTTTTGAATTTTCTTCAAAAGTAAAGTAGTTGCAAACTCATGCTTTTAGAGACTTGTTTGGGCTCATGAGAGGAGTAGAAAAACATCAAAAATTTCAGTCCTGCATGATTCTACCAAGAAATGTGTGTTCATTGAAACTGCTGGAATTTTGATAGTTTGGGCCCTATTGAATAATGAATGTTTTGAATTTTCTCCAAAAGTAAAGTAGTTGCAAACTCATCCTTTTAGAAACTTGTTTGGGCTGTTGAGAGGAGTAAAAAACCATCAAAAATTTCAATCCTGCATGATTCTACCAAGAAATGTGATTCTTCATTCAAAACCTGATTTTTGCTATTGGGCTCTATTGAATAATGAAAGTTTTGAATTTTCTCCAAAAGTAAAGTAGTTGCAAACTCATGCTTTTAGAGACTTGTTTGGGCTCATGAGAGGAGTAGAAAAACATCAAAAATTTCAGTCCTGCATGATTCTACCAAGAAATGTGTGTTCATTGAAACCGCTGGTTTTTGATAGTTTGGGCCCTATTGAATAATTAATGTTTTGAATTTTCTCCAAAAGTAAAGTAGTTGCAAACTCATCCTTTTAGAAACTTGTTTGGGCTGTTGATAGGAGTAAAAAACCATCAAAAATTTCAATCCTGCATGATTCTACCAAGAAATGTGATTCTTCATTCAAAACGCTGGTTTTTGCTATTGGGCTCTATTGAATAATGAATGTTTTGAATTTTCTCCAAAAGTAAAGTAGTTGCAAACTCATCCTTTTAGAGACTTGTTTGGGCTCATGAGAGGAGTAGAAAAACATCAAAAATTTCAGTCCTGCACGATTCTACCAAGAAATGTGTGTTCATTCAAACCGCTGGTTTTTGATATTTTGGGCCCTATTGAATAATGAATGTTTTGAATTTTCTCCAAAAGTAAAGTAGTTGCAAACTCATCCTTTTAGAAACTTGTTTGGGCTGTTGAGAGGAGTAAAAAACCATCAAAAATTTCAATCCTGCATGATTCTACCAAGAAAAGTGATTCTTCATTCAAAACCTGATTTTTGCTATTGGGCTCTATTGAATAATGAATGTTTTGAATTTTCTCCAAAAGTAAAGTAGTTGCAAACTCATGCTTTTAGAGACTTGTTTGGGCTCATGAGAGGAGTAGAAAAACATCAAAAATTTCAGTCCTGCATGATTCTACCAAGAAATGTGTGTTCATTGAAACCGCTGGTTTTTGATATTTTGGGCCCTATTGAATAATGAATGTTTTGAATTTTCTCCAAAAGTAAAGTAGTTGCAAACTCATCCTTTTAGAAACTTGTTTGGGCTGTTGAGAGGAGTAAAAAACCATCAAAAATTTCAATCCTGCATGATTCTACCAAGAAATGTGATTCTTCATTCAAAACGCTGGTTTTTGCTATTGGGCTCTATTGAATAATGAATGTTTTGAATTTTCTCCAAAAGTAAAGTAGTTGCAAACTCATCCTTTTAGAGGCTTGTTTGGGCTCATGAGAGGAGTAGAAAAAAATCAAAAATTTCAGTCCTGCACGATTCTACCAAGAAATGTGTGTTCATTCAAACTGCTGGTTTTTGATATTTTGGGCCCTATTGAATAATGAATGTTTTGAATTTTCTCCAAAAGTAAAGTAGTTGCAAACTCATCCTTTTAGAAACTTGTTTGGGCTGTTGAGAGGAGTAAAAAACCATCAAAAATTTCAATCCTGCATGATTCTACCAAGAAATGTGATTCTTCATTCAAAACATGATTTTTGCTATTGGGCTCTATTGAATAATGAATGTTTTGAATTTTCTCCAAAAGTAAAGTAGTTGCAAACTCATGCTTTTAGAGACTTGTTTGGGCTCATGAGAGGAGTAGAAAAACATAAAAAATTTCAGTCCTGCATGATTCTACCAAGAAATGTGTGTTCATTGAAACCGCTGGTTTTTGATAGTTTGGGCCCTATTGAATAATGAATGTTTTGAATTTTCTCCAAAAGTAAAGTAGTTGCAAACTTATCCTTTTAGAAACTTGTTTGGGCTGTTGAGAGGAGTAAAAAACCATCAAAAATTTCAATCCTGCATGATTCTACCAAGAAATGTGATTCTTCATTCAAAACGCTGGTTTTTGCTATTGGGCTCTATTGAATAATGAATGTTTTGAATTTTCTCCAAAAGTAAAGTAGTTGCAAACTCATCCTTTTAGAGACTTGTTTGGGCTCATGAGAGGAGTAGAAAAACATCAAAAATTTCAGTCCTGCACGATTCTACCAAGAAATGTGTGTTCATTCAAACCGCTGGTTTTTGATATTTTGGGCCCTATTGAATAATGAATGTTTTGAATTTTCTCCAAAAGTAAAGTAGTTGCAAACTCATCCTTTTAGAAACTTGTTTGGGCTGTTGAGAGGAGTAAAAAACCATCAAAAATTTCAATCCTGCATGATTCTACCAAGAAATGTGATTCTTCATTCAAAACCTGATTTTTGCTATTGGGCTCTATTGAATAATGAATGTTTTGAATTTTCTCCAAAAGTAAAGTAGTTGCAAACTCATGCTTTTAGAGACTTGTTTGGGCTCATGAGAGGAGTAGAAAAACATCAAAAATTTCAGTCCTGCATGATTCTACCAAGAAATGTGTGTTCATTGAGACCGCTGGTTTTTGATATTTTGGGCCCTATTGAATAATGAATGTTTTGAATTTTCTCCAAAAGTAAAGTAGTTGCAAACTCATCCTTTTAGAAACTTGTTTGGGCTGTTGAGAGGAGTAAAAAACCATCAAAAATTTCAATCCTGCATGATTCTACCAAGAAATGTGATTCTTCATTCAAAACGCTGGTTTTTGCTATTAGGCTCTATTGAATAATGAATGTTTTGAATTTTCTCCAAAAGTAAAGTAGTTGCAAACTCATCCTTTTAGAGACTTGTTTGGGCTCATGAGAGGAGTAGAAAAACATCAAAAATTTCAGTCCTGCACGATTCTACCAAGAAATGTGTGTTCATTCAAACCGCTGGTTTTTGATATTTTGGGCCCTATTGAATAATGAATGTTTTGAATTTTCTCCAAAAGTAAAGTAGTTGCAAACTCATCCTTTTAGAAACTTGTTTGGGCTGTTGAGAGGAGTAAAAAACCATCAAAAATTTCAATCCTGCATGATTCTACCAAGAAATGTGATTCTTCATTCAAAACCTGATTTTTGCTATTGGGCTCTATTGAATAATGAATGTTTTGAATTTTCTCCAAAAGTAAAGTAGTTGCAAACTCATGCTTTTAGAGACTTGTTTGGGCTCATGAGAGGAGTAGAAAAACATCAAAAATTTCAGTCCTGCATGATTCTACCAAGAAATGTGTGTTCATTGAAACCTCTGGTTTTTGATTGTTTGGGCCCTATTGAATAATGAATGTTTTGAATTTTCTCCAAAAGTAAAGTAGTTGCAAACTCATCCTTTTAGAAACTTGTTTGGGCTGTTGAGAGGAGTAAAAAACCATCAAAAATTTCAATCCTGCATGATTCTACCAAGAAATATGATTCTTCATTCAAAACCTGATTTTTGCTATTGGGCTCTATTGAATAATGAATGTTTTGAATTTTCTCCAAAAGTAAAGTAGTTGCAAACTCATGCTTTTAGAGACTTGTTTGGGCTCATGAGAGGAGTAGAAAAACATCAAAAATTTCAGTCCTGCAAGATTCTACCAAGAAATGTGTGTTCATTGAAACCGCTGGTTTTTGATAGTTTGGGCCCTATTGAATAATGAATGTTTTGAATTTTCTCCAAAAGTAAAGTAGTTGCAAACTCATCCTTTTAGAAACTTGTTTGGGCTGTTGAGAGGAGTAAAAAACCATCAAAAATTTCAATCCTGCATGATTCTACCAAGAAATGTGATTCTTCATTCAAAACGCTGGTTTTTGCTATTGGGCTCTATTGAATAATGAATGTTTTGAATTTTCTCCAAAAGTAAAGTAGTTGCAAACTCATCCTTTTAGAGACTTGTTTGGGCTCATGAGAGTAGAAAAACATCAAAAATTTCAGTCCTGCACGATTCTACCAAGAAATGTGTGTTCATTCAAACCGCTGGTTTTTGATATTTTGGGCCCTATTGAATAATGAATGTTTTGAATTTTCTCCAAAAGTAAAGTAGTTGCAAACTCATCCTTTTAGAAACTTGTTTGGGCTGTTGAGAGGAGTAAAAAACCATCAAAAATTTCAATCCTGCATGATTCTACCAAGAAAAGTGATTCTTCATTCAAAACCTGATTTTTGCTATTGGGCTCTATTGAATAATGAATGTTTTGAATTTTCTCCAAAAGTAAAGTAGTTGCAAACTCATGCTTTTAGAGACTTGTTTGGGCTCATGAGAGGAGTAGAAAAACATCAAAAATTTCAGTCCTGCATGATTCTACCAAGAAATGTGTGTTCATTGAAACCGCTGGTTTTTGATATTTTGGGCCCTATTGAATAATGAATGTTTTGAATTTTCTCCAAAGGTAAAGTAGTTGCAAACTCATCCTTTTAGAAACTTGTTTGGGCTGTTGAGAGGAGTAAAAAACCATCAAAAATTTCAATCCTGCATGATTCTACCAAGAAATGTGATTCTTCATTCAAAACGCTGGTTTTTGCTATTGGGCTCTATTGAATAATGAATGTTTTGAATTTTCTCCAAAAGTAAAGTAGTTGCAAACTCATGCTTTTAGAGACTTGTTTGGGCTCATGAGAGGAGTAGAAAAACATCAAAAATTTCAGTCCTGCATGATTCTACCAAGAAATGTGTGTTCATTGAAACCGCTGGTTTTTGATAGTTTGGGCCCTATTGAATAATGAATGTTTTGAATTTTCTCCAAAAGTAAAGTAGTTGCAAACTCATCCTTTTAGAAACTTGTTTGGGCTGTTGAGAGGAGTAAAAAACCATCAAAAATTTCAATCCTGCATGATTCTACCAAGAAATGTGATTCTTCATTTAAAATGCTGGTTTTTGCTATTGGGCTCTATTGAATAATGAATGTTTTGAATTTTCTCCAAAAGTAAAGTAGTTGCAAACTCATCCTTTTAGAGACTTGTTTGGGCTCATGAGAGGAGTAGAAAAAAATCAAAAATTTCAGTCCTGCACTATTCTACCAAGAAATGTGTGTTCATTCAAACTGCTGGTTTTTGATATTTTGGGCCCTATTGAATAATGAATGTTTTGAATTTTCTCCAAAAGTAAAGTAGTTGCAAACTCATCCTTTTTGAAACTTGTTTGGGCTGTTGAGAGGAGTAAAAAACCATCAAAAATTTCAATCCTGCATGATTCTACCAAGAAATGTGATTCTTCATCCAATACCTGATTTTTGCTTTTGGGCTCTATTGAATAATGAATGTTTTGAATTTTCTCCAAAAGTAAAGTAGTTGCAAACTCATGCTTTTAGAGACTTGTTTGGGCTCATGAGAGGAGTAGAAAAACATCAAAAATTTCAGTCCTGCATGATTCTACCAAGAAATGTGTGTTCATTGAAACAGCTGGTTTTCGATAGTTTGGGCCCTATTGAATAATGAATGTTTTGAATTTTCTCCAAAAGTAAAGTAGTTGCAAACTCATCCTTTTAGAAACTTGTTTGGGCTGTTGAGAGGAGTAAAAAACCATCAAAAATTTCAATCCTGCATGATTCTACCAAGAAATGTGATTCTTCATTCAAAACGCTGGTTTTTGCTATTGGGCTTTATTGAATAATGAATGTTTTGAATTTTCTCCAAAAGTAAAGTAGTTGCAAACTCATCCTTTTAGAGACTTGTTTGGGCTCATGAGAGGAGTAGAAAAACATCAAAAATTTCAGTCCTGCACGATTCTACCAAGAAATGTGTGTTCATTCAAACTGCTGGTTTTTGATATTTTGGGCACTATTGAATAATGAATGTTTTGAATTTTCTCCAAAAGTAAAGTAGTTGCAAACTCATCCTTTTAGAAACTTGTTTCGGCTGTTGAGAGGAGTAAAAGAACATCAAAAATTTCAATCCTGCATGATTCTACCAAGAAATGTGATTCTTCATTCAAAACCTGATTTTTGCTATTGGGCTCTATTGAATAATGAATGTTTTGAATTTTCTCCAAAAGTAAAGTAGTTGCAAACTCATCCTTTTAGAAACTTGTTTGGGCTGTTGAGAGGAGTAAAAAACCATCAAAAATTTCAATCCTGCATGATTCTACCAAGAAATGTGATTCTTCATTCAAAACTTGATTTTTGCTATTGGGCTCTATTGAATAATGAATGTTTTGAATTTTCTCCAAAAGTAAAGTAGTTGCAAACTCATGCTTTTAGAGACTTGTTTGGGCTCATGAGAGGAGTAGAAAAACATCAAAAATTTCAGTCCTGCATGATTCTACCAAGAAATGTGTGTTCATTGAAACCGCTGGTTTTTGATAGTTTGGGCCCTATTGAATAATGAATGTTTTGAATTTTCTCCAAAAGTAAAGTAGTTGCAAACTCATCCTTTTAGAAACTTGTTTGGGCTGTTGAGAGGAGTAAAAAACCATCAAAAATTTCAATCCTGCATGATTCTACCAAGAAATGTGATTCTTCATTCAAAACGCTGGTTTTTGCTTTTGGGCTCTATAGAATAATGAATGTTTTGAATTTTCTCCAAAAGTAAAGTAGTTGCAAACTCATCCTTTTAGAGACTTGTTTGGGCTCATGAGAGGAGTAGAAAAACATCAAAAATTTCAGTCCTGCACGATTCTACCAAGAAATGTGTGTTCATTGAAACCGCTGGTTTTTGATATTTTGGGCCCTATTGAATAATGAATGTTTTGAATTTTCTCCAAAAGTAAAGTAGTTGCAAACTCATCCTTTTAGAAACTTGTTTGGGCTGTTGAGAGGAGTAAAAATCCATCCAAAATTTCAATCCTGCATGATTTTTCCAAGAAATGTGATTCTTCATTCAAAACCTGATTTTTGCTATTGGGCTCTATTGAATAATGAATGTTTTGAATTTTCTCCAAAAGTAAAGTAGTTGCAAACTCATGCTTTTATTTTCCAATAATCTTTATTAGAGTTTCAAATTTTTGAGGAAAGGAAGGGAATACAAAACAAAGGAAGGGTAGGGAAACATAAATCCCTGTAAAGACAGGGAAACCCCCAAGCATGGGGGAATAGGCAGACTATATACACAACACATCAGAGATCACAAATTTTTACATATTAGCTTAAAAAAATGCAAGTAATCATTTGAGTGATCGTCAAGTTAAATATCAGTAGAAGTAAAATCAATACACAGGATTATGTTATACTTCACATATCTGTGTTAGCTACTAAAAGTTGCAACCTCGACGTAACCAACCAGTTGCGTATCTTACTAGAATGATTTAAAGTCTTCTTATCAGTACCTGCAAAAAAAAAACAATTATCCTTATTCGCCTCCAATGTGTCAATTAACAAACATATATAAGGTAGAATGTAGGAGGTATAGTAGCCTGCCCCGTCCGGGACAACCATTGATGTCCCTAAGACCTATTGGGGGGAATGTCCGGTTCAATTCCAGAATATTAAAAAGTGGAATACATTAGTAATTAAGACCAATGTGAGAACTTGGAACAAGTACAAATATTAAAGGCAATTTTTCAGTCGCGATGATAGTCTGAGTTCAAGGAGGAAAAGATTTTGCGGAGGATCTTAAAAATTCTAAGAAATCAGTCCCTTCGTCTGGAGAAGTGATGGGGACCAGCCTCTCTGCATATTTCACCAATAGAGTCGAAGATTGTGTCCAAAAATATGGAATCTTGGCACGTAGCAGTTCACGTGTAGTAGAGGAGAATGACTTCCTTTTTTTCAAGGTGCTTTTTGATAAGTCTTTAAAAAAGGATAGATGACTATAGCGGGAAGATTTGAATTCTGGATCTTTAGACAGTCCAAGAAGCACACTTCTTAACCAGTTTGGATGAAACGACACAATAACATCTCTTGCTAAATCTTGCGGCAGTTCAAGTGGTCTGCGTATTCGAAAAGTTTTTTCAATCAGATAAGCTTCGT
This sequence comes from Dendrobates tinctorius, assembly GCF_039654945.1. NCBI lineage: Eukaryota > Metazoa > Chordata > Amphibia > Anura > Dendrobatidae > Dendrobates > Dendrobates tinctorius. The sequence goes on from NW_027361837.1 coordinate 6,589,666, forward strand.
TGGCATTGGGGAATAAGGAGGTGACCATTGAGGATATGTAACTCTTTAGCTGGAAGACCTGAACTGACTCAGGAATCCCTCGTATTTTTACATTGTTTTTTCTTTTAAAATCTTCATAATTGGACAAGGTGGAGTTGAAAGAAGCAATGTCCTTTTTAATAGCATTCAGTGAGTCTGAAAACGCGGACAGCATATGGGAGTCGCTTGATTGTAATATGTTGTTTTTAGGTTTGAGTGACTCAATTATCTCTGGATCATGGGGATAACATCCAGAAGCCCTTGAAGAAATCGGAGCAATTAAATGTGTATCGTCGGCTAGTATTGTTGATGACTTGTGATTTCCATTAGGAAGGTCGGTCAATTTTAAAGTAATAGGGGGTCGGGACTCATGCTTTCCATGGGGGTCGGGAACTTCAAGATTTTTTATGGTGGTTTTAAAATTTCTAGCAGAATTAGGATAGGAGTCGTCGGTGAGGCGCAATAAAGTGTCCCTAAAAAGATTTTTAATAAAGATTTCAGATGCCTTGAACTCGTTTTGTTTAAATAAGTTACTCTGGATAGTATGGTTTTCTACCGAAACATCTAATGATTTCAAGAGGGCAACACACATTTTGGTTACGAAATCTTCTGAAGGATGGTCACCTGAGGCGGGTATGTCGTCTATCAACGTAGTGTTAATCTCAGAAGTACTATTTCCCTCAGAGGAAGAGTATGAAGATAAAATCTTATCACTACCATTTACTTCATATGAATCAACTTCATAAAAGGATTCTGTAGTATAAATGCTCTCCAGATCATCATCAAAACCAAATGTAATCTCATTTATCTGGGAACTTGCCATCTTTTTTTGGTATGCCTCCCCTTTAAATGCTATAAAATTGGTAGGGTCTGTATGAAATCCATTTTTTTCCCCATCCCCCAATTTGAATTGTTTAGAATGTTGTTTTTTACACTCCTGGACCTCAGGGATTTTAGTAGCATTGTTTTCTAAAAATATTGTGTTATTAATCACCCCAGATGACCGATCCACAGATCCCTTCCCTCCATATTCTACTAATTCTTTTTTATAATTTAAGGCCTCATCCAGAGCCTTCTGCTCATTTATGGTTTTTAATTGTTCCCCTTGTGATGAATTGAAGTATAATTCCCAATTCATGCTCTGCTGTGACGGAGTTTTCCCCCGTTCCTCCTCCCCCAACGGTTGAGTCCAGGCACCTCCATTTCTGAGTGTTGCAGGCACAAACACCGCTGCATCATATCTCAAGTTGCCTTCTCCTGGTTCAAAACATTCCACTCCCATCTCCCCCCGCCATGTTCCAACTTCTGTCCCTTGTATGTTCACTCGATAACTCCCATCAGTCTCTTCCCCAGACATAAGCACCGACCTTCCACCGCCTGTTGTATGAAGCTCCAGTCCCTGTCTTCGGGCATCTGACGCCCCCCCTGCGTCCAACACCAGCCGCTGCAAAGATCGCGCTGGCCTCTGCAGTCCCATCGCCGGCCGTATTATATCCTGACCTCTGTCGCCAGGTTCCCGATGTCCCCCGGATCCTCCAGCTGCTGACAAAGCCGCATCAAGTATGGAGAGCGTAGCCGTGGCTTCTTCCATCACAAATAAGGTCGCCGCTGCTGTTCCCGCTCTGCCTCCTCCATCTCCCTCTGCGTCGCGTCCCAGCAAGGCCCCGACGGGACTCACCGCTGTGATCTCCTGCTTCTCTGTCTCCACGGCAACCATGCGATCCTTCTTGCCGGCCGCCTGGGGAGAAATTACCGCTGCATTCCTTGGCCCGCTCCTCACCCCTGAGCTAGATGACAGCATCCAGACAGGCCTCTTCTGTAGTGCCGGTTCCACGCTCTTCTTCTGTACAGTTGCTGCAGCGGTATTACTGCCTCTCCTCCTGCCGCCGGGAGCCGGTGGTGACGTCATCACCCTTCTTCCCGGTTCTCTGTAAATGCTCCGGTTGCTTGATTTTGAGCCGGTAGGCTCCTTCAGCGGCAGCGCTTCCATCTTCTTAGTCACAGGCTTCTCTGCAGCCGCCATCTTTCTTCCACCAGACAGCGGGGATGACACAGCATTTTCAGGCCGCTTCTTTCCAGCCCCTGCAGAAAGCTTTTTATCCACTGGATTTTCCTCCTTCTTCATTTCTTTAGTTCCTGGCATGTTCTCATAGGTCTTCCACATCAGGTAGTTGCAGAAAATCCACTTCTTGTAGGCTTTAGGTAGCTTCTTTTAGGGGAATCTCAGGAGCTCTTGCAAAGCACGTCTGCTCCTGGCCCCTGCAAACCACGCCCCCAAACTCATGCTTTTAGAGACTTGTTTGGGCTCATGAGAGGAGTAGAAAAACATCAAAAATTTCAGTCCTGCATGATTCTACCAAGAAATGTGTGTTCATTGAAACCGCTGGTTTTTGATTGTTTGGGCCCTATTGAATAATGAATGTTTTGAATTTTCTCCAAAAGTAAAGTAGTTGCAAACTCATCCTTTTAGAAACTTGTTTGGGCTGTTGAGAGGAGTAAAAAACCATCAAAAATTTCAATCCTGCATGATTCTACCAAGAAATGTGATTCTTCATTCAAAACGCTGGTTTTTGCTATTGGGCTCTATTGAATAATGAATGTTTTGAATTTTCTCCAAAAGTAAAGTAGTTGCAAACTCATGCTTTTAGAGACTTGTTTGGGCTCATGAGAGGAGTAGAAAAACATCAAAAATTTCAGTCCTGCATGATTCTACCAAGAAATGTGTGTTCATTGAAACCGCTGGAATTTTGATAGTTTGGGCCCTATTGAATAATGAATGTTTTGAATTTTCTCCAAAAGTAAAGTAGTTGCAAACTCATCCTTTTAGAAACTTGTTTGGGCTGTTGAGAGGAGTAAAAAACCATCAAAAATTTCAATCCTGCATGATTCTACCAAGAAATGTGATTCTTCATTCAAAACGCTGGTTTTTGCTATTGGGCTCTATTGAATAATGAATGTTTTGAATTTTCTCCAAAAGTAAAGTAGTTGCAAACTCATCCTTTTAGAGACTTGTTTGGGCTCATGAGAGGAGTAGAAAAAAATCAAAAATTTCAGTCCTGCACGATTCTACCAAGAAATGTGTGTTCATTCAAACTGCTGGTTTTTGATATTTTGGGCCCTATTGAATAATGAATGTTTTGAATTTTCTCCAAAAGTAAAGTAGTTGCAAACTCATCCTTTTAGAAACTTGTTTGGGCTGTTGAGAGGAGTAAAAAACCATCAAAAATTTCAATCCTGCATGATTCTACCAAGAAATGTGATTCTTCATTCAAAACCTGATTTTTGCTATTGGGCTCTATTGAATAATGAATGTTTTGAATTTTCTCCAAAAGTAAAGTAGTTGCAAACTCATGCTTTTATAGACTTGTTTGGGCTCATGAGAGGAGTAGAAAAACATCAAAAATTTCAGTCCTGCACGATTCTACCAAGAAATGTGTGTTCATTGAAACCGCTGGTTTTTGATATTTTGGGCCCTATTGAATAATGAATGTTTTGAATTTTCTCCAAAAGTAAAGTAGTTGCAAACTCATCCTTTTAGAAACTTGTTTGGGCTGTTGAGAGGAGTAAAAAACCATCAAAAATTTCAATCCTGCATGATTCTACCAAGAAATGTGATTCTTCATTCAAAACGCTGGTTTTTGCTATTGGGCTCTATTGAATAATGAATGTTTTGAATTTTCTCCAAAAGTAAAGTAGTTGCAAACTCATCCTTTTAGAGACTTGTTTGGGCTCATGAGAGGAGTAGAAAAAAATTAAAAATTTCAGTCCTGCACGATTCTACCAAGAAATGTGTGTTCATTCAAACTGCTGGTTTTTGATATTTTGGGCCCTATTGAATAATGAATGTTTTGAATTTTCTCCAAAAGTAAAGTAGTTGCAAACTCATCCTTTTAGAAACTTGTTTGGGCTGTTGAGAGGAGTAAAAAAACATCAAAAATTTCAATCCTGCATGATTCTACCAAGAAATGTGATTCTTCATTCAAAACCTGATTTTTGCTATTGGGCTCTATTGAATAATGAATGTTTTGAATTTTCTCCAAAAGTAAAGTAGTTGCAAACTCATGCTTTTATAGACTTGTTTGGGCTCATGAGAGGAGTAGAAAAACATCAAAAATTTCAGTCCTGCATGATTCTACCAAGAAATGTGTGTTCATTGAAAACGCTGGTTTTTGATAGTTTGGGCCCTATTGAATAATGAATGTTTTGAATTTTCTCCAAAAGTAAAGTAGTTGCAAACTCATCCTTTTAGAAACTTGTTTGGGCTGTTGAGAGGAGTAAAAAACCATCAAAAATTTCAATCCTGCATGATTCTACCAAGAAATGTGATTCTTCATTCAAAACGCTGGTTTTTGCTATTGGGCTCTATTGAATAATGAATGTTTTGAATTTTCTCCAAAAGTAAAGTAGTTGCAAACTCATCCTTTTAGAGACTTGTTTGGGCTCATGAGAGGAGTAGAAAAACATCAAAAATTTCAGTCCTGCACGATTCTACCAAGAAATGTGTGTTCATTCAAACCGCTGGTTTTTGATATTTTGGGCCCTATTGAATAATGAATGTTTTGAATTTTCTCCAAAAGTAAAGTAGTTGCAAACTCATCCTTTTAGAAACTTGTTTGGGCTGTTGAGAGGAGTAAAAAACCATCAAAAATTTCAATCCTGCATGATTCTACCAAGAAATGTGATTCTTCATTCAAAACTTGATTTTTGCTATTGGGCTCTATTGAATAATGAATGTTTTGAATTTTCTCCAAAAGTAAAGTAGTTGCAAACTCATGCTTTTAGAGACTTGTTTGGGCTCATGAGAGGAGTAGAAAAACATCAAAAATTTCAGTCCTGCATGATTCTACCAAGAAATGTGTGTTCATTGAAACCGCTGGTTTTTGATAGTTTGGGCCCTATTGAATAATGAATGTTTTGAATTTTCTCCAAAAGTAAAGTAGTTGCAAACTCATCCTTTTAGAAACTTGTTTGGGCTGTTGAGAGGAGTAAAAAAACCATCAAAAATTTCAATCCTGCATGATTCTACCAAGAAATGTGATTCTTCATTCAAAACGCTGATTTTGCTGTTGGGCTCTATTGAATAATGAATGTTTTGAATTTTCTCCAAAAGTAAAGTAGTTGCAAACTCATCCTTTTAGAGACTTGTTTGGGCTCATGAGAGGAGTAGAAAAACATCAAAAATTTCAGTCCTGCATGATTCTACCAAGAAATGTGTGTTCATTCAAACCGCTGGTTTTTGATATTTTGGGCCCTATTGAATAATGAATGTTTTGAATTTTCTCCAAAAGTAAAGTAGTTGCAAACTCATCCTTTTAGAAACTTGTTTGGGCTGTTGAGAGGAGTAAAAAACCATCAAAAATTTCAATCCTGCATGATTCTTCCAAGAAATGTGATTCTTCATTCAAAACCTGATTTTTGCTATTGGGCTCTATTGAATAATGAATGTTTTGAATTTTCTCCAAAAGTAAAGTAGTTGCAAACTCATGCTTTTAGAGACTTGTTTGGGCTCATGAGAGGAGTAGAAAAACATCAAAAATTTCAGTCCTGCATGATTCTACCAAGAAATGTGTGTTCATTGAAACCGCTGGTTTTTGATAGTTTGGGCCCTATTGAATAATGAATGTTTTGAATTTTCTCCAAAAGTAAAGTAGTTGCAAACTCATCCTTTTAGAAACTTGTTTGGGCTGTTGAGAGGAGTAAAAAACCATCCAAAATTTCAATCCTGCATGATTCTTCCAAGAAATGTGATTCTTCATTCAAAACCTGATTTTTGCTATTGGGCTCTATTGAATAATGAATGTTTTGAATTTTCTCCAAAAGTAAAGTAGTTGCAAACTCATGCTTTTATTTCCAATATTCTTTATTAGGTTTTTAAAGAATTTTTATGAGAGAATGGGAGGGGAACAAGGGGATAGAATAGAGTGAAATTTCCCTGTGAAGACAGGGAAAGCCCCCAAACAGAGGGGGATTAGACAGGCTACATACATAAAACATCAGAGACCAAGAAATATTACATATTGCCTTAAACAATACAGAGAATCATCAAGTTGAATATCAGTAAGGAATAGAATCAGTACTCCGTATATGCTACAGTATTTGCATACCTGAATTAGCTTAAGAAAAGCTACAGCTCAAGCTCGATATTGCTATCTAGTTGCTTAATTTCTCTACACTAGAGTAAAGATTAAATAACGATGTACGAATCTACGTATTAGTACCTAAAATAAAGTAAACAATTATTCTCATTAGCCTCCAATGTGTCAATTATTAACCAAATAACAAAGTATAGGAGGTATAATAACCTGCCCCGTCCGGGGCATCCGATGATGTCCCTAAGACCTATTGGGGGGAAAGTCCGGTTCAATCCTGAAAATTTTTAAAAGTGGAGTATAGGACTAATAAATGAGTATAATTAAATATAGTCCATTCAGTCAGGTTGAAGGTCCGAGCTCGAAGAAGAAGATCGTCCCTTAGGGATCTTGGAGATCTTAATTCCGGCATATTCTAAAAAATTAGTCCCTTCATCTGGAGAAGAAATAGGAATTAACTTTGCTGCAAATTTCACAAGGAGAGTTGAAGATTGAGTCCAATAGTACGGTATCCCTGAGCGTAAAAGTTCACATGTAGTAGAGGAGAATGTTTTCCTTTTTTGTAAGGTGTTCCTTGACAAGTCCTTGAAGAAAGATAAATGACTGTATGGGGAAGATTTGAATTTTGGCTCCTTAGACATTCCAAGGAGCGCATTCCTTATCCAGTTTGGACAAAACGACACAATAACATCTCTTGCTAAATCTTGCGAAAGTGTGGGTGGTCTTCGTATCCGAAAAGTTTTTTCAATCAGATAGTTCTCGTTAGTGTTGGGAAATAGGTAGGTGATCATTGAAGATATATATCTCTTTAGCTGGAAGGTCTGAATTGATTCCGGGATCCCACGTATTTTAACGTTGTTTTTTCTCTTAAAGTCCTCATAGTTGGCCAGAGTGGAGTTAAGAAATGCAATGTCCCTTTTAATTTTGTTCAGTGAGTCTGAGATCATGGAGAGCGTTTGTGGGTTGCTTGATTGTTTTATATCACTATCAATTTTAGGAAAGTCAGTTATCTTTTTGCCATGAGAGTAAGACCCAGAGACCCTTGAAGAATTCGAAGAATTTGAGTGAGTTGAATAAGTTGAATGGTTATCATCGGTTAATATCATTGAAGTGTCCTTAAAAAGCTTTTTAATAAAAATTTCAGAAGCTTTATGGTTATGGCTGTCTGCTCGGTTGAAATCAGACAGTTGGATTTTGGGACAATAGAACAAATCCAAACCGTTCTTTCCAGAGGACTCCACTGATTTTATAAGAGCCGCAAACATTTTCGTTATGAACCCCTCTGTAGGGTAATTATCAGATGCTGGAATCTCATCTATGGAAAGCGGGGTAGAGAAAGATTGCTCATGAGTCATATAAGATTTCTCATGATTCAACTCAGCCTTGTCATCTTGAGATAAAAAATTTTCAGTAGGTTCAGAATTTGTTTGCGTCTCTGGATAATTTGCAGATGAAGATGTAGAATGAGTCTCATCTGAATTATTGCTGGAAGAGTCACTTACACTATTTTCATATGATCCTGTAACCTCATAAAAATCTTCTGAATATACACTTTCCAGACCCTCCAATGAATTAATGGAGCCTCCACTTACAGGAGACCCTTTGGATGTCCCATTCATAAAATGCATAGTAGTATAACGAGCTAAATCTGGGTCTTTTCTCAAATGCAATCCTCCCTCTTTCATAAGAGATACAGATTGGGACTTATGTATCTGTGTATAGGTATTTTCATTATTAGGACCCCCAGCAGTTCTCTGATGCGGTTTATTTTTATATATATTTCCATGCACCTCCTCTATATTAACTTGGTCTCCACATATCCCAGCACTGCGCTTATTTAGCTCATTTGAAAATTTAGTATTAATGCACTTCATTTCCAAAGGGATTATAAGACTGGGTTGTGAGGGTTTGCTTACCCGAGCTGATATGGGAGCTTTATCCTCCAAGTCTTGTCTTCCAAAATGCGCTCCTGGTGTTACCTCCTCATTCCTTTCTACCTGTAATGCCGCTTCCATCATCTGAAAACCGGGACCTGCCTGTGTCCTAGGCACAAACACAGGCGCATTGCATCTTAATAAAGGATTACCGCAGGACCCCTTCTGTAATGAAGCCACTGTGTCTCCCCCATGCCACAGCCTCCCAGTGTCTGAAGCCACCGCAGTCTCCCGACTCTTCTCCCGAAGCCCTTCAGCCGATGTCTGGATCCTGATGCGGGGGGAATTCCTGCCGCCGGGTTGCCACTTGGAAGAAGCCATGAAATCACCTCCCCTCCGCATCCTCCCGATGTCTGAAGCCGCCGGGATCTCCTCACTCCTCTCCTCCTGCTTGTCAACCAGTGCCTGAGCCATAAAGAGGGAGGATTTTCTGCCACTGGACTGCCACTGCACGGATATTGATGGATTACCTTCCCCCTGCAGCATCCCGATGTCTGAAGCCGCCGCGGTCTCTTCAATCTTCTCCTCCTGTGTGCCAGCTGATATCCAGGCTGTGGTGAGAGGAGATGTCATGCCGTCGGGCTGCCGCTGCAAAGGAACCGCTGTGTCATCTTCCCCTGGTTGCCTCCCGGTGTCTAAAGCCTCCGCGATCTTCCTTCTCTTCTCCCCTGCTTTGTCAGCCGATGTCTGGATCACCGTGGAGGAGGATTTCCCACCGCCTACCTCCCGCTGTGAAGGAGCCGCTGAGTCACCTTTTTTGTTCCATCTCCCGGTGCCTGAAGCCGCTGCAGTGTCCTGTCTCTTCTCCACCTTGAGCGCCGATGTCTGGACCGCTGTGAAGGAGGATTTCCCGCCGCCTGTCTCCCGCTGTGAAGGAACCGCTGAGTCACCTTTGTTGTTGCATCTCCCGGTGCCTGAAGCTGCTGCAGTGTCCTGTCTCTTCTCCACCTTGAGCGCCGATGTCTGTACCACTGTGAAGGAGGATTTCCCGCCGCCTGTCTCCCGCTGTGAAGGAGCCGCTGAGTCACCTTTGTCATTCCACCTCCCGGTGCTTGAAGCCGCTGCGGTGTCCTGTCTCTTCTCCACCTTGAACGCCGATGTCTGGACCGCTGTAGAGGGGGATCTCCCGCCGCCTGTCACACGCTGTGAAGAAGCAGCTGAATCAACTCTGCCTTTCCACCTCCCGGTTTCTGAAGCCGTCGCAGTCTCTCTTCTCCTCTCCACTTTGAGAGCCGATGTCTGGACCACTGTGGAGGTGGATTTCCCGCCTCCTGTCTCCCGCTGTGAAGGAGCTGCTGAATCACCTTTGCTGTTCCACCTCCCGGTGTCTGAAGCCGTTGTGGTCTCCTGTCCCTTCTTCACTTTGACAGCCGATGTCTGGACCTTCTTCTGATTCCAGCGGGGAGCCGTCACTTGAGCTGCGGGCCTGCTCTGTTTACCTCCAGATGTCGGAAGGCCCCCGCAAGGTTTTCTTCCATTTCTTTGTCCTGAGGCAGGATTTTTTCTTCCAGTAGTGGGTCCAATCTTCTCTTGGTCAAATCCTGGCATGATTTTTAGTATTTATAGTCCAATATATCCACCTTTAGTATGCTTTTGCTGCTTTAAATAGGGAAAGCTGCAGGAGCTCCAGTGAAGCACGTCTGCTTCCTTTCCCTGCAAACCACGCCCCCCCCAAACTCATGCTTTTAGAGACTTGTTTGGGCTCATGAGAGGAGTAGAAAAACATCAAAAATTTCAGTCCTGCATGATTCTACCAAGAAATGTGTGTTCATTGAAACCGCTGGTTTTTGATAGTTTGGGCCCTATTGAATAATGAATGTTTTGAATTTTCTCCAAAAGTAATGTCGTTGCAAACTCATCCTTTTAGAAACTCTTTGGGCTGTTGAGAGGAGTAAAAAACCATCAAAAATTTCAATCCTGCATGATTCTACCAAGAAATGTGATTCTTCATTCAAAACGCTGGTTTTTGCTATTGGGCTCTATTGAATAATGAATGTTTTGAATTTTCTCCAAAAGTAAAGTAGTTGCAAACTCATCCTTTTAGAGACTTGTTTGGGCTCATGAGAGGAGTAGAAAAAAATCAAAAATTTCAGTCCTGCACGATTCTACCAAGAAATGTGTGTTCATTCAAACTGCTGGTTTTTGATATTTTGGGCCCTATTGAATAATGAATGTTTTGAATTTTCTCCAAAAGTAAAGTAGTTGCAAACTAATCCTTTTAGAAACTTGTTTGGGCTGTTGAGAGGAGTAAAAAACCATCAAAAATTTCAATCCTGCATGATTCTACCAAGAAATGTGATTCTTCATTCAAAACCTGATTTTTGCTATTGGGCTCTATTGAATAATGAATGTTTTGAATTTTCTCCAAAAGTAAAGTAGTTGCAAGCTCATGCTTTTAGAGACTTGTTTGGGCTCATGAGAGGAGTAGAAAAACATCAAAAATTTCAGTCCTGCATGATTCTACCAAGAAATGTGTGTTCATTGAAACCGCTGGTTTTTGATAGTTTGGGCCCTATTGAATAATGAATGTTTTGAATTTTCTCCAAAAGTAAAGTAGTTGCAAACTCATCCTTTTAGAAACTTGTTTGGGCTGTTGAGAGGAGTAAAAAACCATCAAAAATTTCAATCCTGCATGATTCTATCAAGAAATGTGATTCTTCATTCAAAACATGATTTTTGCTATTGGGCTCTATTGAATAATGAATGTTTTGAATTTTCTCCAAAAGTAAAGTAGTTGCAAACTCATGCTTTTAGAGACTTGTTTGGGCTCATGAGAGGAGTAGAAAAACATCAAAAATTTCAGTCCTGCATGATTCTACCAAGAAATGTGTGTTCATTGAAATCGCTGGTTTTTGATAGTTTGGGCCCTATTGAATAATGAATGTTTTGAATTTTCTCCAAAAGTAAAGTAGTTGCAAACTCATCCTTTTAGAAACTTGTTTGGGCTGTTGAGAGGAGTAAAAAACCATCAAAAATTTCAATCCTGCATGATTCTACCAAGAAATGTGATTCTTCATTCAAAACATGATTTTTGCTATTGGGCTCTATTGAATAATGAATGTTTTGAATTTTCTCCAAAAGTAAAGTAGTTGCAAACTCATGCTTTTAGAGACTTGTTTGGGCTCATGAGAGGAGTAGAAAAACATCAAAAATTTCAGTCCTGCATGATTCTACCAAGAAATGTGTGTTCATTGAAACCGCTGGTTTTTGATAGTTTGGGCCCTATTGAATAATGAATGTTTTGAATTTTCTCCAAAAGTAAAGTAGTTGCAAACTCATCCTTTTAGAAACTTGTTTGGGCTGTTGAGAGGAGTAAAAAACCATCAAAAATTTCAATCCTGCATGATTCTACCAAGAAATGTGATTTTTCATTCAAAACGCTGGTTTTTGCTATTGGGCTCTATTGAATAATGAATGTTTTGAATTTTCTCCAAAAGTAAAGTAGTTGCAAACTCATCCTTTTTTCTAAAAGGATGAGTTTGCAACTACTTTACTTTTGGAGAAAATTCAAAACATTCATTATTCAATAGGGCCCAAACTATCAAAAACCAGCGGTTTCAATGAACACACATTTCTTGGTAGAATCATGCAGGACTGAAATTTTTGATGTTTTTCTACTCCTCTCATGAGCCCAAACAAGTCTCTAAAAGCTCTAAAAGCATGAGTTTGCAACTACTTTACTTTTGGAGAAAATTCAAAACATTCATTATTCAATAGAGCCCAATAGCAAAAATCATGTTTTGAATGAAGAATCACATTTCTTGGTAGAATCATGCAGGATTGAAATTTTTGATGGTTTTTTACTCCTCTCAACAGCCCAAACAAGTTTCTAAAAGGATGAGTTTGCAACTACTTTACTTTTGGAGAAAATTCAAAACATTCATTATTCAATAGGGCCCAAACTATCAAAAACCAGCGGTTTCAATGAACACACATTTCTTGGTAGAATCATGCAGGACTGAAATTTTTGATGTTTTTCTACTCCTCTCATGAGCCCAAACAAGTCTCTAAAAGCATGAGTTTGCAACTACTTTACTTTTGGAGAAAATTCAAAACATTCATTATTCAATAGAGCCCAATAGCAAAAATCATGTTTTGAATGAAGAATCACATTTCTTGGTAGAATCATGCAGGATTGAAATTTTTGATGGTTTTTTACTCCTCTCAACAGCCCAAACAAGTTTCTAAAAGGATGAGTTTGCAACTACTTTACTTTTGGAGAAAATTCAAAACATTCATTATTCAATAGGGCCCAAACTATCAAAAACCAGCGGTTTCAATGAACACACATTTCTTGGTAGAATCATGCAGGACTGAAATTTTTGATGTTTTTCTACTCCTCTCATGAGCCCAAACAAGTCTCTAAAAGCATGAGTTTGCAACTACTTTACTTTTGGAGAAAATTCAAAACATTCATTATTCAATAGAGCCCAATAGCAAAAATCAGGTTTTGAATGAAGAATCACATTTCTTGGTAGAATCATGCAGGATTGAAATTTTTGATGGTTTTTTACTCCTCTCAACAGCCCAAACAAGTTTCTAAAAGGATGAGTTTGCAACTACTTTACTTTTGGAGAAAATTCAAAACATTCATTATTCAATAGGGCCCAAAATATCAAAAACCAGCGGTTTCAATGAACACACATTTCTTGGTAGAATCGTGCAGGACTGAAATTTTTGATGTTTTTCTACTCCTCTCATGAGCCCAAACAAGTCTCTAAAAGGATGAGTTTGCAACTACTTTACTTTTGGAGAAAATTCAAAACATTCATTATTCAATAGAGCCCAATAGCAAAAACCAGCGTTTTGAATGAAGAATCACATTTCTTGGTAGAATCATGCAGGATTGAAATTTTTGATGGTTTTTTACTCCTCTCAACAGCCCAAACAAGTTTCTAAAAGGATGAGTTTGCAACTACTTTACTTTTGGAGAAAATTCAAAACATTCATTATTCAATAGGGCCCAAACTATCAAAAACCAGCGGTTTCAATGAACACACATTTCTTGGTAGAATCATGCAGGACTGAAATTTTTGATGTTTTTCTACTCCTCTCATGAGCCCAAACAAGTCTCTAAAAGCTCTAAAAGCATGAGTTTGCAACTACTTTACTTTTGGAGAAAATTCAAAACATTCATTATTCAATAGAGCCCAATAGCAAAAATCATGTTTTGAATGAAGAATCACATTTCTTGGTAGAATCATGCAGGATTGAAATTTTTGATGGTTTTTTACTCCTCTCAACAGCCCAAACAAGTTTCTAAAAGGATGAGTTTGCAACTACTTTACTTTTGGAGAAAATTCAAAACATTCATTATTCAATAGGGCCCAAACTATCAAAAACCAGCGGTTTCAATGAACACACATTTCTTGGTAGAATCATGCAGGACTGAAATTTTTGATGTTTTTCTACTCCTCTCATGAGCCCAAACAAGTCTCTAAAAGCATGAGTTTGCAACTACTTTACTTTTGGAGAAAATTCAAAACATTCATTATTCAATAGAGCCCAATAGCAAAAATCATGTTTTGAATGAAGAATCACATTTCTTGGTAGAATCATGCAGGATTGAAATTTTTGATGGTTTTTTACTCCTCTCAACAGCCCAAACAAGTCTATCAAAAACCAGCGGTTTGAATGAACACACATTTCTTGGTAGAATCATGCAGGACTGAAATTTTTGATGTTTTTCTACTCCTCTCATGAGCCCAAACAAGTCTCTAAAAGCATGAGTTTGCAACTACTTTACTTTTGGAGAAAATTCAAAACATTCACTATTCAATAGAGCCCAATAGCAAAAATCAGGTTTTGAATGAAGAATCACATTTCTTGGTAAAATCATGCAGGATTGAAATTTTTGATGGTTTTTTACTCCTCTCAACAGCCCAAACAAGTTTCTAAAAGGATGAGTTTGCAACTACTTTACTTTTGGAGAAAATTCAAAACATTCATTATTCAATAGAGCCCAATAGCAAAAACCAGCGTTTTGAATGAAGAATCACATTTCTTGGTAGAATCATGCAGGATTGAAATTTTTGATGGTTTTTTACTCCTCTCAACAGCCCAAACAAGTTTCTAAAAGGATGAGTTTGCAACTACTTTACTTTTGGAGAAAATTCAAAACATTCATTATTCAATAGAGCCCAATAGCACAAACCAGCGTTTTGAATGAAGAATCACATTTCTTGGTAGAATCATGCAGGATTGAAATTTTTGATGGTTTTTTACTCCTCTCAACAGCCCAAACAAGTTTCTAAAAGGATGAGTTTGCAACTACTTTACTTTTGGAGAAAATTCAAAACATTCATTATTCAATAGGGCCCAAACTATCAAAAACCAGCGGTTTCAATGAACACATTTCTTGGTAGAATCATGCAGGACTGAAATTTTTGATGTTTTTCTACTCATCTCAACAGCCCAAACAAGTCTCTAAAAGCATGAGTTTGCAACTACTTTACTTTTGGAGAAAATTCAAAACATTCACTATTCAATAGAGCCCAATAGCAAAAATCAAGTTTTGAATGAAGAATCACATTTTTTCGTAAAATCATGCAGGATTGAAATTTTTGATGGTTTTTTACTCCTCTCAACAGCCCAAACAAGTTTCTAAAAGGATGAGTTTGCAACTACTTTACTTTTGGAGAAAATTCAAAACATTCATTATTCAATAGGGCCCAAACTATCAAAAACCAGCGGTTTCAATGAACACACATTTCTTGGTAGAATCATGCAGGACTGAAATTTTTGATGTTTTTCTACTCCTGTCATGAGCCCAAACAAGTCTCTAAAAGCATGAGTTTGCAACTACTTTACTTTTGGAGAAAATTCAAAACATTCATTATTCAATAGAGCCCAATAGCAAAAACCAGCGTTTTGAATGAAGAATCACATTTCTTGGTAGAATCATGCAGGATTGAAATTTTTGATGGTTTTTTACTCCTCTCAACAGCCCAAACAAGTTTGTAAAAGGATGAGTTTGCAACTACTTTACTTTTGGAGAAAATTCAATACATTCATTATTCAATAGGGCCCAAACTATCAAAAAACAGCGGTTTCAATGAACACATTTCTTGGTAGAATCATGCAGGACTGAAATTTTTGATGTTTTTCTACTCCTCTCATGAGCCCAAACAAGTCTCTAAAAGCATGAGTTTGCAACTACTTTACTTTTGGAGAAAATTCAAAACATTCATTATTCAATAGAGCCCAATAGCAAAAACCAGCGTTTTGAATGAAGAATCACATTTCTTGGTAGAATCATGCAGGATTGAAATTTTTGATGGTTTTTTACTCCACTCAACAGCCGAAACAAGTTTCTTGGTAGAATCATGCAGGACTGAAATTTTTGATGTTTTTCTACTCCTCTCATGAGCCCAAACAAGTCTCTAAAAGCATGAGTTTGCAACTACTTTACTTTTGGAGAAAATTCAAAACATTCATTATTCAATAGAGCCCAATAGCAAAAACCAGCGTTGGTTTTTTACTCCTCTCAACAGCCCAAACAAGTTTCTAAAAGGATGAGTTTGCAACTACTTTACTTTTGGAGAAAATTCAAAACATTCATTATTCAATAGGGCCCAAACTATCAAAAACCAGCGGTTTCAATGAACACACATTTCTTGGTAGAATCATGCAGGACTGAAATTTTTGATGTTTTTCTACTCCTCTCATGAGCCCAAACAAGTCTCTAAAAGCATGAGTTTGCAACTACTTTACTTTTGGAGAAAATTCAAAACATTCATTATTCAATAGAGCCCAATAGCAAAAATCAGGTTTTGAATGAAGAATCACATTTCTTGGTAGAATCATGCAGGATTGAAATTTTTGATGGTTTTTTACTCCAATCAACAGCCCAAACAAGTTTCTAAAAGGATGAGTTTGCAACTACTTTACTTTTGGAGAAAATTCAAAACATTCATTATTCAATAGGGCCCAAAATATCAAAAACCAGAAGTTTGAATGAACACACATTTCTTGGTAGAATCGTGCAGGACTGAAAATTTTGATGTTTTTCTACTCCTCTCATGAGCCCAAACAAGTCTATAAAAGCATGAGTTTGCAACTACTTTACTTTTGGAGAAAATTCAAAACATTCATTATTCAATAGAGCCCAATAGCAAAAACCAGCGTTTTGAATGAAGAATCACATTTCTTGGTAGAATCATGCAGGATTGAAATTTTTGATGGTTTTTTACTCCTCTCAACAGCCCAAACAAGTTTCTAAAAGGATGAGCTTGCAACTAATAATCCGGAAAAAACTACCTTTATGCTTAACTGGGAAAAAGACCTCAACATTACAAGAACTCAGCAACAATGGACCAAAGCACTAAAATCAACATACTCGTCTAACATTTGTGCAAACCTTCACGAATCATACTTTAAAATCTTATCTAGATGGTACTTTACCCCCTTTAAGCTAGCAAAAATTTTTCCTGGTAGATCTCCTGAATGCTGGAGACATTGTGGTGAAATAGGTAGCTTACTCCACATGTTTTGGGAATGTTCGAAAATCAGACCTTTATGGTCTGAGATTTCTGATTTAATCAATAAAGTCACCAAAACTACAATAACTTTAACTCCACATAAGGCCCTGTTATCACTTGACCTTGAAGATATTCATTCATCTCACCGTTCTGTCATTATCCATCTACTCTTAATAACTAAAAATGCAATAGCTCTTTTCTGGAAAGAAGATTCAGTTCCCAAAATTAGCGACATTATCGATAAAATGAATCTTCATGAATCATACGAAAAAAGCCATGCTACTGCAAACAACTACTATATAACTTATAGTAAAAGATGGAAATGCTGGACAGATTTTAGCGCTTCCTAGATTTCTGCATTGGCCTCTCTCCTACTCCTAATCCAAATTGATTATCTGTATGGTTGTTCATATTGTACAATTCCTTAACCGCACTATTGTTTTATTAAACAACGGTTAATTTTTTATTTGTATTGAAATTCTATGTTTGTACCTGCAATTTATTTGTGACTGTACTGTTAGTTAGATCTATATCTCAACTTACTTCATATTTGTAACATTACTGTTATATTTCTTTCCCCCCCCTTCTCCTTTTGTTTTGGCCTTTGTTTGTCTCAATAAAACAATTAAACTCATTCTGAACTCCTTACCCTCATCATAACCTACCCCCCCCCTTTTTTTTTTTTTCTTTTATCAGTATAAATGTAACATCTACATTTCAATGCTACTAAAAAACATTACTGTTACCTTTGAAAATTTAATAAAGTTGATTGAAAATGGAGAAAATTCAAAACATTCACTATTCAATAGAGCCCAATAGCAAAAATCAGGTTTTGAATGAAGAATCACATTTCTTGGTAAAATCATGCAGGATTGAAATTTTTGATGGTTTTTTACTCCTCTCAACAGCCCAAACAAGTTTCTAAAAGGATGAGTTTGCAACTACTTTACTTTTGGAGAAAATTCAAAACATTCATTATTCAATAGGGCCCAAACTATCAAAAACCAGCCGTTTCAATGAACACACATGTCTTGGTAGAATCATGCAGGACTGAAATTTTTGATGTTTTTCTACTCCTCTCATGAGCCCAAACAAGTCTCTAAAAGCATGAGTTTGCAACTACTTTACTTTTGGAGAAAATTCAAAACATTCATTATTCAATAGAGCCCAATAGCAAAAACCAGCGTTTTGAATGAAGAATCACATTTCTTGGTAGAATCATGCAGGATTGAAATTTTTGATGGTTTTTTACTCCTCTCAACAGCCCAAACAAGTTTCTAAAAGGATGAGTTTGCAACTACTTTACTTTTGGAGAAAATTCAAAACATTCATTATTCAATAGGGCCCAAACTATCAAAAACCAGCGGTTTCAATGAACACACATTTCTTGGTAGAATCATGCAGGACTGAAATTTTTGATGTTTTTCTACTCCTCTCATGAGCCCAAACAAGTCTCTAAAAGCATGAGTTTGCAACTACTTTACTTTTGGAGAAAATTCAAAACATTCATTATCCAATAGGGCCCAAACTATCAAAAACCAGCGGTTTGAATGAACACACATTTCTTGGTAGAATCATGCAGGACTGAAATTTTTGATGTTTTTCTACTCCTCTCATGAGCCCAAACAAGTCTCTAAAAGCATGAGTTTGCAACTACTTTACTTTTGGAGAAAATTCAAAACATTCATTATTCAATAGAGCCCAATAGCAAAAACCAGCGTTTTGAATGAAGAATCACATTTCTTGGTAGAATCATGCAGGATTGAAATTTTTGATGGTTTTTTACTCCTCTCAACAGCCCAAACAAGTTTCTAAAAGGATGAGTTTGCAACTACTTTACTTTTGGAGAAAATTCAAAACATTCATTATTCAATAGAGCCCAATAGCAAAAACCAGCGTTTTGAATGAAGAATCACATTTCTTGGTAGAATCATGCAGGATTGAAATTTTTGATGGTTTTTTACTCCTCTCAACAGCCCAAACAAGTTTCTAAAAGGATGAGTTTGCAACTACTTTACTTTTGGAGAAAATTCAAAACATTCATTATTCAATAGGGCCCAAACTATCAAAAACCAGCGGTTTCAATGAACACACATTTCTTGGTAGAATCATGCAGGACTGAAATTTTTGATGTTTTTCTACTCCTCTCATGAGCCCAAACAAGTCTCTAAAAGCATGAGTTTGCAACTACTTTACTTTTGGAGAAAATTCAAAACATTCATTATTCAATAGAGCCCAATAGCAAAAACCAGCGTTTTGAATGAAGAATCACATTTCTTGGTAGAATCATGCAGGATTGAAATTTTTGATGGTTTTTTACTCCTCTCAACAGCCCAAACAAGTTTCTAAAAGGATGAGTTTGCAACTACTTTACTTTTGGAGAAAATTCAAAACATTCATTATTCAATAGGGCCCAAACTATCAAAAACCAGCGGTTTGAATGAACACACATTTCTTGGTAGAATCATGCAGGACTTAAATTTTTGATGTTTTTCTACTCCTCTCATGAGCCCAAGCAAGTCTCTAAAAGCATGAGTTTGCAACTACTTTACTTTTGGAGAAAATTCAAGAAGGGGCGTGGTCTGGAGCTCGATGGAGCAGGCTGTGTGAGCTCTGAGCTCTGAGGAAGCCTCCCTCGTTAAGCGACACAAGAAGCAAACAAGAAGAATTTGATTACAGAGATTTATTGGATCCGAGAGTCCTTTCCCCCAGGATCATTTTGAGACCTTCCTGGAGTTTCTAAGCTGGATTCTTCCTGAGATATGGCCTTCTGAAGTTGCAGGAGTGAATCAGTGAGATTTTCCCGCGCTTGCCCTCTGCAGCAGCAAGCTCGGACAGAGGAGAAGAGAGACATTGCTATAAGTGGCGGGAAAAATAAGCAGAAGCATCTCAGGAGTCTACTGAATGAAGAAGACACTGCAGCGTGGATCAGTGACAGACTTCAGAAGATTAGAAGACCAACAGCGGCAGTAGTAGTGAATACAGCATCGCTAATAAACAGAAAAGAGGAGGAATTCAGAAGATTCAGTGAAGAGTACAGAGCTGGCTGGAGAAAAAAGCGGGAACGAGCTGGATTAATCAAAGACAGAGTGACTCAGCAAGATTCTCCTGCCTCTGCTCCCTGCTGCAGCGGAGCGCTCAGATTAAGAAGAGGAGAGACGCTGCGGCGAAAAGGCGCGAAAATTAACGTGGAAGCCCGGATTCAGGTGCAGGGGGCCGTCAGCGCTGCTGGGATCGGCGGGACTTGGAGGGCCAGCGGTGGTGAGGAACAGTAGCATCTAAGAAGAAGAAGAAGCCGGGGTTCCGGAGTAGAAGACAGCGGCGTCTAAGGAGAAAAGCGGGAGCAAGTTAAACTAATTGGCGGTGAGGTGATTTGATTTCCCGCGCCCGCGACTGCTATCTGCTGTAGCTGCGCGGCTAAACAGAAGAAGAGAGAGACGCTGTTAAATTTTGGCGGGAAAACCGGAGGGGGAAACCCCGAAGCCTATTGCGAGGAGCCGACGCTGTAGCGGAGACCGGTGACAGGTTTAAGAGGACTGACAGCGGCAGTAAACATAGTGACACCGGAGAATAGAGGAGGAGAAGATATCGGGAGCCCTGGTGGATAGTCCAGCGACTTTTGGAGAGAGAAAAGGGAGTGGGAAGCACTAATTGGCGGTGAAATAGACCTACAGAATTTTCCCGCGCTTTTCTCTCACAGCAGAGCCGCGCCTGAGCTGAGAGAGAGAGAGACGCAGGAGAAAAGGCGGGAGATTTGATTCCGGAGTCCTGCCTGAGGGGCCGACAGCATCGGGGAGCGGAGATATAGCAGAGAGTGAGAAGAGAGGACCAGCGGTGGCAAGTGGCGCAACAACTAAGGTAAATCCAGGAGAAACCAACCGGAGGAGCCGCTGTTGATAGCGGAGGATTACTGATTGGTTGGGGCGGCCCTGAAAAGAACTCCCTGTGCCATTAATAGTAGAGAAGAGCCGAGCAGTGGAGGCTTCGACGTCTGAAGTTGGAGCGGTGTAGCGGCGGGGATTGAAGCCCGACATTCACATCGGAGCTGTATAGGACTTTTCCGCATTCATCTTTAATTGCAACAGTGTGCCAAGGTCAAGGTGAAGTTCACAACAAGGCGACAACAACTTGTAGAGATATCCAGGAGCCCCCGGTGAAAGTCTACAGAGGTGGAAAGGCTGGAGTGGAGACTGGAGGCTGGTGCCTGGTCTCGTTTCTGGGTAGCAACAGCAGAATCTTGCAGAGGGAGTCTACGGGAACAACAACGGAGGAATCTACAACAAGAAAAAGAAATTTCACCATAGAACGAGCAGCATCGAGGACTATCTAGTGATGAGATTTGGCGGTATTTAGCTGATTAATATTTATTTCTGAAGGGAAAATTGGTAGTGTGTGATTTCTGGTCTTGTGTGGTCTAGTCTGAGGTATCCTTGAGCATTTGTAGCCCTATTATTCCTAATTGAATCTGGTCTGGTGTTAATTGTTAATTGATATTCAACATAGGTAATTATCTAGAAGGTTAACTATTATATTATAATACAATGCAGTAAAACCAAACTGACTTATTATTGATCAGTTACACTCCCACAATCTGCTTGATTCCGTTAAAAGATTTAAGATATTAAGTAGAATAAAGCTCCTATTTGGAGTCTTTCCTTTGTAAGTACTGAGGTGCCTACTGAGGTATTTAACTCTCTGTGGTTCCCCTGTGTCTCAGTTAGAATATTAGACACTCAAATTTTCTGAACATATTGGAACTATTATTTTTTCTATAAAAGTGTTTCTCTGTACCTACTGTCATACTATTTGATCTTCAATTAAGGATTGATGTTATAACTCCCTTGTTACATATCATAATAGGACCTGTGTATAATTCACTGGGGATAACTTAAGTGGGTTCTCTCCTGTTATCTAATCTACATTTATCTTGGTATCTAACCGTAACAGGAATTGTCATTTCATTATCGGGTCTCAATAATTAGAAAGAGGCAATCCTTTAATTGACACAATGAGTCAAAGAGGCAACAAGTCCAAACAGATAAAGGAAAAATCTCGTAAACCAGATTTAACAGAGCAGGACGAAGCTATTTGTATTAGTCCCCCTACTACTCCTAAAAATACAAAATTTTCGATTGGACAGAAAGGGGACACTAATATGTTACAGGAATTAGACAATATCCAAACAGATATGGACACTACAATAAATAGGAAAACAAAAAGAGATGAGTCTAAACCAGGGAGTCACCCTGTCCTCTCAGATGAGGAAGTTTTTTATGAGACTTCTCCCTTACAAAGTCCAGATAAAAGCAGACCTAGACTAGATTCTAGCTCTGTTAGTGAAGACTCAAGCTCTCTTACAGGTCTTGAGGATTTTCAGGCATCAGAAAAGGGGGCTTCTGAACAATATATCAAAGATATCATTCAAGCCCTAAATAGATCCCTAAAGTCAACATTGGACGAAAACACTAATCGTCTACAAGTTAAAATTGCTACAATTAATACCAGGATTGATAAAAATGTTACTAAAATAGAGGCTCTGGAAAAAAAATCCGAGACCATTCAAAAACAACAATCCGATACTCAAAAAGAAATTATTTTTCTACGTAACAAATTGGCCGATCTTGAGGATCGCAGTAGGAGAAACAACTTAAAACTGAGAGGTATTTCAGAAAAGATTAGCCAGAATAATTTACAAAATTATGTTAAAGAGATATTAGTCAAAATCCTGCCATCTTTACCAGAACCAGAACTTATGATTGACAGGATCCACAGGCTCCCCCGTCCTGGATCCATACCATCAGATGTCCCTAGAGACACTATACTTAGATTCCATTTCTTCTCCACAAAAGAGAAATTCTTAAATTACCTTAAAACTAACAAACATCTCCCCCACCCATACGATCATATCAAATCGTTTGCAGACCTCTCAAAAGATACTATACAGTCTAGAAAAAACTTTAATGAGGTAACCACTTTATTAAGGAAGAAAGGGGTGATGTATCGATGGGGGTTTCCTACCAAGCTCCTGATCAACCATGGTGGCAGGGTCCTTCCAATTTTGTCTCCACAGGAGGGTATAAATTTTCTTGACTCCCTGGATAAAAGAGGAGAAACTCCGGGTTGAAGAAATATTCATGTATCAGTCTTTTTCTTTACCTGGAAGGCTTCCTACGGAGATGCACGAACTTTCCCCATTTAGGAAGTTTATCTGCAAGTTGCAGTTGCTTCCTGTATTGTTGTAGAGGTTTATTATTTAATTGTTAATTGTTATTTTATTTATGGTTAAGTTGTTATCTTTCAATGTTAGGGGTTTGAACAGCCCCGTCAAGAGGTACTGGACATGGAGAGAGATCAAAAGAAGTAAAGCAGATATAATCTGTCTCCAAGAGGTGAAATTAGCCAAATCAGGACACCCCGGGATAGAAAACAAAAATTTTCCGCATTCATTTAAATCCTTAAATGAATCAAAAAAAGCTGGGGTGATTACTTTAATTAAAAATTCTATCTCATTTGAATTGATCGAACAGTTTTCCGATTCAGAGGGTAGATACCTGATCCTAATCTGTTTAATAGAAAATCAATTAACCACTCTAGTGAATGTGTATGCGCCCAACGATGGTCAAATGCGCTACTTTAATAATTTGGACAAAAAAATACAAGAGGTTAAAAAAGGCACACTGATCGTAGTTGGAGACTTTAATATTGTCCCGAATGGTGTATATGACTCTACTTCTCCCACCAGATCAGCTTTTCCAGAACTGGGTAATTGGCTTATTAACCATGAGTATTTAGATATTTTTAGGTGTCTTAATACCTCTTCTCTGGAATACACTCATTACTCCTTGATTCATAAAACCTTCTCTAGAATAGATCTTTTTATTACGGATTCCCTTTCTATTTCCAAATTCAAAAAAATCGAGATCCTTCCTAGAACCTTCTCAGATCATGCACCCGTTCTATGTGAAGTACTAATAGGTAGATCATCAGGCCACCACCCCCTATGGAGAGGAAACTCTTCACTATTACACAAACCCGAATTAAAGGAAGAAATCGAATCATCTATTAAAAACTACTTTAAAGAAAACGAAACAGATGGCATATGCCCTTTTACAATTTGGAATGCCCATAAGGCGGTTGTAAGAGGTATGATGATACATATTTCCTGTAAAATTAAAAAACAAAATATTAAAGATATCAACAAAATACAATTAGAGATTAAAGATAAAGAGGACACTCAGAAAAAACTACCCCAACCTTCTACGATTCTCCACTTGGAAATTATTAAACTTAGAACCAAATTAAGGGCGATTCTCTTTCATGAATATGAAAAATTTGCAAAAAGCATGAAGTCAAATTTTTATTCCTCATTCAACAAGCCGACTAAGATTATGGCCCAAAAATTTAAGACGTATAGAATAAAGAATAGAATCAATAAAATTAAACATAGTGGGGAGTCGTTTGTCAATCCGGCAGATATAGTTAACAAATTTGCAGACTATTATACTTCATTATATAATCTTAAAGATGATCTAAATATTCCGCAACCAAGCAAACAAAATATTAATGATTTTCTCAAGCGCCTTAATCTACCGAAAATATCAAATCAACAATTATCATTACTTGAGGTTCCTTTTTCAGATCTAGAAGTATTAGAGGCCATTAAAACACTCAAAACAAAGAAATCACCGGGCCCTGACGGTTTCTCAAATGACTATTATCTGACCTTTGCCTCAATATTAACTCCTTACCTGACTCGGATTTTTAATAAAGCTTCTGAGACTGGAAGGTTCCCTCATGAAATGTTGCAAGCCATCATATCTTTAATTCCTAAGCCTAAAGGAGACTCAGAATCTGTTAAAAGTTATAGGCCCATTTCATTAATTAACACAGATGTTAAAATTTATTCAAAAATTATTGCCACAAGAATTAAAAAATTCCTTCCTAACATAGTACATAGAGATCAATTAGGCTTTATAAGTGGCCGGCAAACTAGTGATGGGACCAGGAGAGTATTTAATCTAATTAACCATATCAAAACCAAAAAGATCTCATCATTACTTCTAGCACTAGATGCTGAAAAAGCCTTTGACAGAGTCAGCTGGGAATTTTTAGTCGCCACTCTAGACAAATTCGGTTTTAGCTCTAAATTAATAAATACAATAATGGCACTTTATTCATCCCCTTCTGCTAATATATATGCTAATAACCATCTTTCTAAACAAATTTTGATTACCAATGGCACTAGACAAGGATGTCCCCTCTCGCCTTTACTCTTTGCCTTAATTATGGAACCTCTAGCAGAAACCATTAGATCCAATGAACGTGTTGAGGGCATCAAAATAGGTGAAACACAGTACAAGATAGGGTTATTTGCTGATGATATTATTCTAAGCCTCTCAAATCCATTGGATTCGGTCAAAGGGGTACTCCCTATTTTTGAGGAATTTTCAAAAGTCTCGTTCTTTAAAATAAATGACACAAAGTCCAAAATTTTAGACTTTTTCCTATGCAATGAAATCATCTCTAGTATCAAAAACGTTACTAAATATGAATGGGAAAAAGACGCAATTTTGTATTTAGGCATCTCAATAACCAGGAACTTTGCCAAAACGATTGAAGTAAATATGCGGAATCTTATTAAAAATACTCAAATGGAATTTAATGCTCACTCTAAGCATGAAATCTCGTGGGTAGGGAGGATAGTCCTCTTTAAACTTCTCACCCTTCCCAAGATACTTTACATTTTTAGGTCTTTGCCTTTCTCTATTCCCCTTAAATATATTAGACAACTGCAATCTATAGTAAACAGATTTATTTCCAACCAAAAAAAAGCTAGAATAGCATTTCTAACACTCACTAGACGGAAGGATGAGGGAGGTTTGGCCCTCCCTAACTTAGTTAACTATTACTATTCAAATCTCATAATACAATCCTTGTCATGGTTTAATCAGGATAACTGTCCAATTTGGACGGATATAGAGAAAGTTTGGAACAGTAACATTCCACTGTCAAGACTGATTTTGGATGGTTTGGTATCCTCTAGTCACTTACCACATATTTCTCCAACAATATCAGCCACATTATTAGCTTGGAAATACTTAGCTAAATCCCAAATTCATACTAAAAAAGGATCAAAATATCAACAAATCAAAAATGTTCCTCTCAAAACCTTTAGTTTAATCCTGGAAAAGGAT
This sequence comes from Dendrobates tinctorius, assembly GCF_039654945.1. NCBI lineage: Eukaryota > Metazoa > Chordata > Amphibia > Anura > Dendrobatidae > Dendrobates > Dendrobates tinctorius. The sequence continues at coordinate 6,615,381 of NW_027361837.1, forward strand.
ATTCCCTCTAATTGGAAACAAGTTGGTATTAAAAAGCTAGTGGATTTGCATGATGGTAAGCAATTCATCAGCGATGATCTACTGCGAACTAAATTTAACTTTGCCATCAGCGACTTCCACTTTCTATCTAACTTAAAAAAACTCATTAAGAAGCTATTAAGAAAAAGAACCTTTATAACAGATTCCACTAGTCTACTAATATGTAACCCTGGCAATAAATATTATTGGAAATCTAGAAACATCTACGACTTTCTTAACTCTAGTAATAATCCGGAAAAAACTACCTTTATGCTTAACTGGGAAAAAGACCTCAACATTACAAGAACTCAGCAACAATGGACCAAAGCACTAAAATCAACATACTCGTCTAACATTTGTGCAAACCTTCACGAATCATACTTTAAAATCTTATCTAGATGGTACTTTACCCCCTTTAAGCTAGCAAAAATTTTTCCTGGTAGATCTCCTGAATGCTGGAGACATTGTGGTGAAATAGGTAGCTTACTCCACATGTTTTGGGAATGTTCGAAAATCAGACCTTTATGGTCTGAGATTTCTGATTTAATCAATAAAGTCACCAAAACTACAATAACTTTAACTCCACATAAGGCCCTGTTATCACTTGACCTTGAAGATATTCATTCATCTCACCGTTCTGTCATTATCCATCTACTCTTAATAACTAAAAATGCAATAGCTCTTTTCTGGAAAGAAGATTCAGTTCCCAAAATTAGCGACATTATCGATAAAATGAATCTTCATGAATCATACGAAAAAAGCCATGCTACTGCAAACAACTACTATATAACTTATAGTAAAAGATGGAAATGCTGGACAGATTTTAGCGCTTCCTAGATTTCTGCATTGGCCTCTCTCCTACTCCTAATCCAAATTGATTATCTGTATGGTTGTTCATATTGTACAATTCCTTAACCGCACTATTGTTTTATTAAACAACGGTTAATTTTTTATTTGTATTGAAATTCTATGTTTGTACCTGCAATTTATTTGTGACTGTACTGTTAGTTAGATCTATATCTCAACTTACTTCATATTTGTAACATTACTGTTATATTTCTTTCCCCCCCTTCTCCTTTTGTTTTGGCCTTTGTTTGTCTCAATAAAACAATTAAACTCATTCTGAACTCCTTACCCTCATCATAACCTACCCCCCCCCCTTTTTTTTTTTTTCTTTTATCAGTATAAATGTAACATCTACATTTCAATGCTACTAAAAAACATTACTGTTACCTTTGAAAATTTAATAAAGTTGATTGAAAATGGAGAAAATTCAAAACATTCACTATTCAATAGAGCCCAATAGCAAAAATCAGGTTTTGAATGAAGAATCACATTTCTTGGTAAAATCATGCAGGATTGAAATTTTTGATGGTTTTTTACTCCTCTCAACAGCCCAAACAAGTTTCTAAAAGGATGAGTTTGCAACTACTTTACTTTTGGAGAAAATTCAAAACATTCATTATTCAATAGGGCCCAAACTATCAAAAACCAGCGGTTTCAATGAACACACATTTCTTGGTAGAATCATGCAGGACTGAAATTTTTGATGTTTTTCTACTCCTCTCATGAGCCCAAACAAGTCTCTAAAAGCATGAGTTTGCAACTACTTTACTTTTGGAGAAAATTCAAAACATTCATTATTCAATAGAGCCCAATAGCAAAAACCAGCGTTTTGAATGAAGAATCACATTTCTTGGTAGAATCATGCAGGATTGAAATTTTTGAAGGTTTTTTACTCCTCTCAACAGCCCAAACAAGTTTCTAAAAGGATGAGTTTGCAACTACTTTACTTTTGGAGAAAATTCAAAACATTCATTATTCAATAGGGCCCAAACTATCAAAAACCAGCGGTTTCAATGAACACACATTTCTTGGTAGAATCATGCAGGACTGAAATTTTTGATGTTTTTCTACTCCTCTCATGAGCCCAAACAAGTCTCTAAAAGCATGAGTTTGCAACTACTTTACTTTTGGAGAAAATTCAAAACATTCATTATTCAATAGAGCCCAATAGCAAAAACCAGCGTTTTGAATGAAGAATCACATTTCTTGGTAGAATCATGCAGGATTGAAATTTTTGATGGTTTTTTACTCCTCTCAACAGCCCAAACAAGTTTCTAAAAGGATGAGTTTGCAACTACTTTACTTTTGGAGAAAATTCAAAACATTCATTATTCAATAGGGCCCAAACTATCAAAAACCAGCGGTTTCAATGAACACATTTCTTGGTAGAATCATGCAGGACTGAAATTTTTGATGTTTTTCTACTCATCTCATGAGCCCAAACAAGTCTCTAAAAGCATGAGTTTGCAACTACTTTACTTTTGGAGAAAATTCAAAACATTCACTATTCAATAGAGCCCAATAGCAAAAATCAGGTTTTGAATGAAGAATCACATTTTTTCGTAAAATCATGCAGGATTGAAATTTTTGATGGTTTTTTACTCCTCTCAACAGCCCAAACAAGTTTCTAAAAGGATGAGTTTGCAACTACTTTACTTTTGGAGAAAATTCAAAACATTCATTATTCAATAGGGCCCAAACTATCAAAAACCAGCGGTTTCAATGAACACACATTTCTTGGTAGAATCATGCAGGACTGAAATTTTTGATGTTTTTCTACTCCTCTCATGAGCCCAAACAAGTCTCTAAAAGCATGAGTTTGCAACTACTTTACTTTTGGAGAAAATTCAAAACATTCATTATTCAATAGAGCCCAATAGCAAAAATCAGGTTTTGAATGAAGAATCACATTTCTTGGTAAAATCATGCAGGATTGAAATTTTTGATGGTTTTTTACTCCTCTCAACAGCCCAAACAAGTTTCTAAAAGGATGAGTTTGCAACTACTTTACTTTTGGAGAAAATTCAAAACATTCATTATTCAATAGGGCCCAAACTATCAAAAACCAGCGGTTTCAATGAACACACATTTCTTGGTAGAATCATGCAGGACTGAAATTTTTGATGTTTTTCTACTCCTCTCATGAGCCCAAACAAGTCTCTAAAAGCATGAGTTTGCAACTACTTTACTTTTGGAGAAAATTCAAAACATTCATTATTCAATAGAGCCCAATAGCAAAAACCAGCGTTTTGAATGAAGAATCACATTTCTTGGTAGAATCATGCAGTATTGAAATTTTTGATGTTTTTTTACTCCTCTCAACAGCCCAAACAAGTTTCTAAAAGGATGAGTTTGCAACTACTTTACTTTTGGAGAAAATTCAAAACATTCATTATTCAATAGGGCCCAAACTATCAAAAACCAGCGGTTTCAATGAACACACATTTCTTGGTAGAATCATGCAGGACTGAAATTTTTGATGTTTTTCTACTCCTCTCATGAGCCCAAACAAGTCTCTAAAAGCATGAGTTTGCAACTACTTTACTTTTGGAGAAAATTCAAAACATTCATTATTCAATAGAGCCCAATAGCAAAAACCAGCGTTTTGAATGAAGAATCACATTTCTTGGTAGAATCATGCAGGATTGAAATTTTTGATGGTTTTTTACTCCTCTCAACAGCCCAAACAAGTTTCTAAAAGGATGAGTTTGCAACTACTTTACTTTTGGAGAAAATTCAAAACATTCATTATTCAATAGGGCCCAAACTATCAAAAACCAGCGGTTTGAATGAACACACATTTCTTGGTAGAATCATGCAGGACTGAAATTTTTGATGTTTTTCTACTCCTCTCATGAGCCCAAACAAGTCTCTAAAAGCATGAGTTTGCAACTACTTTACTTTTGGAGAAAATTCAAAACATTCATTATTCAATAGAGCCCAATAGCAAAAACCAGCGTTTTGAATGAAGAATCACATTTCTTGGTAGAATCATGCAGGATTGAAATTTTTGATGTTTTTTTACTCCTCTCAACAGCCCAAACAAGTTTCTAAAAGGATGAGTTTGCAACTACTTTACTTTTGGAGAAAATTCAAAACATTCATTATTCAATAGGGCCCAAACTATCAAAAACCAGCGGTTTCAATGAACACACATTTCTTGGTAGAATCATGCAGGACTGAAATTTTTGATGTTTTTCTACTCTTCTCATGAGCCCAAACAAGTCTCTAAAAGCATGAGTTTGCAACTACTTTACTTTTGGAGAAAATTCAAAACATTCATTATTCAATAGAGCCCAATAGCAAAAACCAGCGTTTTGAATGAAGAATCACATTTCTTGGTAGAATCATGCAGGATTGAAATTTTTGATGGTTTTTTACTCCTCTCAACAGCCCAAACAAGTTTCTAAAAGGATGAGTTTGCAACTACTTTACTTTTGGAGAAAATTCAAAACATTCATTATTCAATAGGGCCCAAACTATCAAAAACCAGCGGTTTCAATGAACACACATTTCTTGGTAGAATCATGCAGGACTGAAATTTTTGATGTTTTTCTACTCCTCTCATGAGCCCAAACAAGTCTCTAAAAGCATGAGTTTGCAACTACTTTACTTTTGGAGAAAATTCAAAACATTCATTATTCAATAGAGCCCAATAGCAAAAACCAGCGTTTTGAATGAAGAATCACATTTCTTGGTAGAATCATGCAGTATTGAAATTTTTGATGTTTTTTTACTCCTCTCAACAGCCCAAACAAGTTTCTAAAAGGATGAGTTTGCAACTACTTTACTTTTGGAGAAAATTCAAAACATTCATTATTCAATAGGGCCCAAACTATCAAAAACCAGCGGTTTCAATGAACACACATTTCTTGGTAGAATCATGCAGGACTGAAATTTTTGATGTTTTTCTACTCCTCTCATGAGCCCAAACAAGTCTCTAAAAGCATGAGTTTGCAACTACTTTACTTTTGGAGAAAATTCAAAACATTCATTATTCAATAGAGCCCAATAGCAAAAACCAGCGTTTTGAATGAAGAATCACATTTCTTGGTAGAATCATGCAGGATTGAAATTTTTGATGGTTTTTTACTCCTCTCAACAGCCCAAACAAGTTTCTAAAAGGATGAGTTTGCAACTACTTTACTTTTGGAGAAAATTCAAAACATTCATTATTCAATAGGGCCCAAACTATCAAAAACCAGCGGTTTGAATGAACACACATTTCTTGGTAGAATCATGCAGGACTGAAATTTTTGATGTTTTTCTACTCCTCTCATGAGCCCAAACAAGTCTCTAAAAGCATGAGTTTGCAACTACTTTACTTTTGGAGAAAATTCAAAACATTCATTATTCAATAGAGCCCAATAGCAAAAACCAGCGTTTTGAATGAAGAATCACATTTCTTGGTAGAATCATGCAGGATTGAAATTTTTGATGTTTTTTTACTCCTCTCAACAGCCCAAACAAGTTTCTAAAAGGATGAGTTTGCAACTACTTTACTTTTGGAGAAAATTCAAAACATTCATTATTCAATAGGGCCCAAACTATCAAAAACCAGCGGTTTCAATGAACACACATTTCTTGGTAGAATCATGCAGGACTGAAATTTTTGATGTTTTTCTACTCTTCTCATGAGCCCAAACAAGTCTCTAAAAGCATGAGTTTGCAACTATTTTACTTTTGGAGAAAATTCAAAACATTCATTATTCAATAGAGCCCAATAGCAAAAACCAGCGTTTTGAATGAAGAATCACATTTCTTGGTAGAATCATGCAGGATTGAAATTTTTGATGGTTTTTTACTCCTCTCAACAGCCCAAACAAGTTTCTAAAAGGATGAGTTTGCAACTACTTTACTTTTGGAGAAAATTCAAAACATTCATTATTCAATAGGGCCCAAACTATCAAAAACCAGCGGTTTCAATGAACACACATTTCTTGGTAGAATCATGCAGGACTGAAATTTTTGATGTTTTTCTACTCCTCTCATGAGCCCAAACAAGTCTCTAAAAGCATGAGTTTGCAACTACTTTACTTTTGGAGAAAATTCAAAACATTCATTATTCAATAGGGCCCAAACTATCAAAAACCAGCGGTTTCAATGAACACACATTTCTTGGTAGAATCATGCAGGACTGAAATTTTTGATGTTTTTCTACTCCTCTCATGAGCCCAAACAAGTCTCTAAAAGCATGAGTTTGCAACTACTTTACTTTTGGAGAAAATTCAAAACATTCATTATTCAATAGAGCCCAATAGCAAAAACCAGCGTTTTGAATGAAGAATCACATTTATTGGTAGAATCATGCAGGATTGAAATTTTTGATGGTTTTTTACTCCTCTCAACAGCCCAAACAAGTTTCTAAAAGGATGAGTTTGCAACTACTTTACTTTTGGAGAAAATTCAAAACATTCATTATTCAATAGGGCCCAAACTATCAAAAACCAGCGGTTTCAATGAACACACATTTCTTGGTAGAATCATGCAGGACTGAAATTTTTGATGTTTTTCTACTCCTCTCATGAGCCCAAACAAGTCTCTAAAAGCATGAGTTTGCAACTACTTTACTTTTGGAGAAAATTCAAAACATTCATTATTCAATAGGGCCCAAACTATCAAAAACCAGCGGTTTGAATGAACACACATTTCTTGGTAGAATCATGCAGGACTGAAATTTTTGATGTTTTTCTACTCCTCTCATGAGCCCAAACAAGTCTCTAAAAGCATGAGTTTGCAACTACTTTACTTTTGGAGAAAATTCAAAACATTCATTATTCAATAGAGCCCAATAGCAAAAACCAGCGTTTTGAATGAAGAATCACATTTCTTGGTAGAATCATGCAGGATTGAAATTTTTGATGGTTTTTTACTCCTCTCAACAGCCCAAACAAGTTTCTAAAAGGATGAGTTTGCAACTACTTTACTTTTGGAGAAAATTCAAAACATTCATTATTCAATAGAGCCCAATAGCAAAAACCAGCGTTTTGAATGAAGAATCACATTTCTTGGTAGAATCATGCAGGATTGAAATTTTTGATGTTTTTCTACTCCTCTCATGAGCCCATACAAGTCTCTAAAAGCATGAGTTTGCAACTACTTTACTTTTGGAGAAAATTCAAAACATTCACTATTCAATAGAGCCCAATAGCAAAAATCAGGTTTTGAATGAAGAATCACATTTCTTGGTAAAATCATGCAGGATTGAAATTTTTGATGGTTTTTTACTACTCTCAACAGCCCAAACAAGTTTCTAAAAGGATGAGTTTGCAACTACTTTACTTTTGGAGAAAATTCAAAACATTCATTATTCAATAGGGCCCAAACTATCAAAAACCAGCGGTTTCAATGAACACACATTTCTTGGTAGAATCATGCAGGACTGAAATTTTTGATGTTTTTCTACTCCTCTAATGAGCCCAAACAAGTCTCTAAAAGCATGAGTTTGCAACTACTTTACTTTTGGAGAAAATTCAAAACATTCATTATTCAATAGAGCCCAATAGCAAAAACCAGCGTTTTGAATGAAGAATCACATTTCTTGGTAGAATCATGCAGGATTGAAATTTTTGATGGTTTTTTACTCCTCTCAACAGCCCAAACAAGTTTCTAAAAGGATGAGTTTGCAACTACTTTACTTTTGGAGAAAATTCAAAACATTCATTATTCAATAGAGCCCAATAGCAAAAACCAGCGTTTTGAATGAAGAATCACATTTCTTGGTAGAATCATGCAGGATTGAAATTTTTGATGGTTTTTTACTCCTCTCAACAGCCCAAACAAGTTTCTAAAAGGATGAGTTTGCAACTACTTTACTTTTGGAGAAAATTCAAAACATTCATTATTCAATAGGGTCCAAACTATCAAAAAACAGCCGTTTCAATGAACATACATGTCTTGGTAGAATCATGCAGGACTGAAATTTTTGATGTTTTTCTACTCCTCTCATGAGCCCAAACAAGTCTCTAAAAGCATGAGTTTGCAACTACTTTACTTTTGGAGAAAATTCAAAACATTCATTATTCAATAGAGCCCAATAGCAAAAACCAGCGTTTTGAATGAAGAATCACATTTCTTGGTAGAATCATGCAGGATTGAAATTTTTGATGGTTTTTTACTCCTCTCAACAGCCCAAACAAGTTTCTAAAAGGATGAGTTTGCAACTACTTTACTTTTGGAGAAAATTCAAAACATTCATTATTCAATAGGGCCCAAACTATCAAAAACCAGCGGTTTGAATGAACACATTTCTTGGTAGAATCATGCAGGACTGAAATTTTTGATGTTTTTCTACTCCTCTCATGAGCCCATACAAGTCTCTAAAAGCATGAGTTTGCAACTACTTTACTTTTGGAGAAAATTCAAAACATTCACTATTCAATAGAGCCCAATAGCAAAAATCAGGTTTTGAATGAAGAATCACATTTCTTGGTAAAATCATGCAGGATTGAAATTTTTGATGGTTTTTTACTCCTCTCAACAGCCCAAACAAGTTTCTAAAAGGATGAGTTTGCAACTACTTTACTTTTGGAGAAAATTCAAAACATTCATTATTCAATAGGGCCCAAACTATCAAAAACCAGCGGTTTCAATGAACACACATTTCTTGGTAGAATCATGCAGGACTGAAATTTTTGATGTTTTTCTACTCCTCTCATGAGCCCAAACAAGTCTCTAAAAGCATGAGTTTGCAACTACTTTACTTTTGGAGAAAATTCAAAACATTCATTATTCAATAGAGCCCAATAGCAAAAACCAGCGTTTTGAATGAAGAATCACATTTCTTGGTAGAATCATGCAGGATTGAAATTTTTGTTGGTTTTTTACTCCTCTCAACAGCCCAAACAAGTTTCTAAAAGGATGAGTTTGCAACTACTTTAATTTTTGGAGAAAATTCAAAACATTCATTATTCAATAGGGCCCAAACTATCAAAAACCAGCGGTTTCAATGAACTCACATTTCTTGGTAGAATCATGCAGGACTGAAATTTTTGATGTTTTTCTACTCCTCTCATGAGCCCAAACAAGTCTCTAAAAGCATGAGTTTGCAACTACTTTACTTTTGGAGAAAATTCAAAACATTCATTATTCAATAGAGCCCAATAGCAAAAACCAGCGTTTTGAATGAAGAATCACATTTCTTGGTAGAATCATGCAGGATTGAAATTTTTGATGGTTTTTTACTCCTCTCAACAGCCCAAACAAGTTTCTAAAAGGATGAGTTTGCAACTACTTTACTTTTGGAGAAAATTCAAAACATTCATTATTCAATAGGGCCCAAACTATCAAAAACCAGCGGTTTGAATGAACACACATTTCTTGGTAGAATCATGCAGGACTGAAATTTTTGATGTTTTTCTACTCCTCTCATGAGCCCAAACAAGTCTCTAAAAGCATGAGTTTGCAACTACTTTACTTTTGGAGAAAATTCAAAACATTCATTATTCAATAGAGCCCAATAGCAAAAACCAGCGTTTTGAATGAAGAATCACATTTCTTGGTAGAATCATGCAGGATTGAAATTTTTGATGGTTTTTTACTCCTCTCAACAGCCCAAACAAGTTTCTAAAAGGATGAGTTTGCAACTACTTTACTTTTGGAGAAAATTCAAAACATTCATTATTCAATAGGGCCCAAACTATCAAAAACCAGCGGTTTCAATGAACACACATTTCTTGGTAGAATCATGCAGGACTGAAATTTTTGATGTTTTTCTACTCCTCTCATGAGCCCAAACAAGTCTCTAAAAGCATGAGTTTGCAACTACTTTACTTTTGGAGAAAATTCAAAACATTCATTATCCAATAGGGCCCAAACTATCAAAAACCAGCGGTTTGAATGAACACACATTTCTTGGTAGAATCATGCAGGACTGAAATTTTTGATGTTTTTCTACTCCTCTCATGAGCCCAAACAAGTCTCTAAAAGCATGAGTTTGGGGGGGCGTGGTTTGCAGGGAAAGGAAGCAGACGTGCTTCACTGGAGCTCCTGCAGCTTTCCCTATTTAAAGCAGCAAAAGCATACTAAAGGTGGATATATTGGACTATAAATACTAAAAATCATGCCAGGATTTGACCAAGAGAAGATTGGACCCACTACTGGAAGAAAAAATCCTGCCTCAGAACAAAGAAATGGAAGAAAACCTAGCAGGGGCCTTCCGACATCTGGAGGTAAACAGAGCAGGCCCGCAGCTCAAGTGACGGCTCCCCGCTGGAATCAGAAGAAGGTCCAGACATCGGCTGTCAAAGTGAAGAAGGGACAGGAGACCACAGCGGCTTCAGACACCGGGAGGTGGAACAGCAAAGGTGATTCAGCAGCTCCTTCACAGCGGGAGACAGGAGGCGGGAAATCCACCTCCACAGTGGTCCAGACATCGGCTCTCAAAGTGGAGAGGAGAAGAGAGACTGCGACGGCTTCAGAAACCGGGAGGTGGAAAGGCAGAGTTGATTCAGCTGCTTCTTCACAGCGTGTGACAGGCGGCGGGAGATCCCCCTCTACAGCGGTCCAGACATCGGCGTTCAAGGTGGAGAAGAGACAGGACACCGCAGCGGCTTCAAGCACCGAGAGGTGGAATGACAAAGGTGACTCAGCGGCTCCTTCACAGCGGGAGACAGGCGGCGGGAAATCCTCCTTCACAGTGGTACAGACATCGGCGCTCAAGGTGGAGAAGAGACAGGACACTGCAGCAGCTTCAGGCACCGGGAGATGCAACAACAAAGGTGACTCAGCGGTTCCTTCACAGCGGGAGACAGACGGCGGGAAATCCTCCTTCACAGCGGTCCAGACATCGGCGCTCAAGGTGGAGAAGAGACAGGACACCGCAGCGGCTTCAGGCACCGGGAGATGGAACAAAAAAGGTGACTCAGCGGCTCCTTCACAGCGGGAGGTAGGCGGTGGGAAATCCTCCTCCACGGTGATCCAGACATCGGCTGACAAAGCAGGGGAGAAGAGAAGGAAGATCGCGGAGGCTTTAGACACCAGGAGGCAACCAGGGGAAGATGACACAGCGGTTCCTTTGCAGCGGCAGCCCGACGGCATGACATCTCCTCTCACCACAGCCTGGATATCAGCTGGCACACAGGAGGAGAAGATTGAAGAGACCGCGGCGGCTTCAGACATCGGGATGCTGCAGGGGGAAGGTAATCCATCAATATCCGTGCAGTGGCAGTCCAGTAGCAGAAAATCCTCCCTCTTTATGGCTCAGGCACTGGTTGACAAGCAGGAGGAGAGGAGTGAGGAGATCCCGGCGGCTTCAGACATCGGGAGGATGCGGAGGGGAGGTGATTTCATGGTTTCTTCCAAGTGGCAACCCGGCGGCAGGAATTCCCCCCGCATCAGGATCCAGACATCGGCTGAAGGGCTTCGGGAGAAGAGTCGGGAGACTGCGGTGGCTTCAGACACTGGGAGGCTGTGGCATGGGGGAGACTCAGTGGTTTCATTACAGAAGGGGTCCTGCGGTAAGCCTTTATTAAGATGCAATGCGCCTGTGTTTGTGCCTAGGACACAGGCAGGTCCCGGTTTTCAGATGATGGAAGCGGCATTACAGGTAGAAAGGAATGAGGAGGTAACACCAGGAGCACATTTTGGAAGACAAGACTTGGAGGATAAAGCTCCCATATCAACTCGGGTAAGCAAACCCTCACAACCCAGTCTTATAATCCCTTTGGAAATGAAGTGCATTAATACTAAATTTTCAAATGAGCTAAATAAGCGCAGTGCTGGGATATGTGGAGACCAAGTTAATATAGAGGAGGTGCATAGAAATATATATAAAAATAAACCGCATCAGAGAACTGCTGGGGGTCCTAATAATGAAAATACCTATACACAGATACATAAGTCCCAATCTGTATCTCTTATGAAAGAGGGAGGATTGCATTTGAGAAAAGACCCAGATTTAGCTCGTTATACTACTATGCATTTTATGAATGGGACATCCAAAGGGTCTCCTGTAAGTGGAGGCTCCATTAATTCATTGGAGGGTCTGGAAAGTGTATATTCAGAAGATTTTTATGAGGTTACAGGATCATATGAAAATAGTGTAAGTGACTCTTCCAGCAATAATTCAGATGAGACTCATTCTACATCTTCATCTGCAAATTATCCAGAGACGCAAACAAATTCTGAACCTACTGAAAATTTTTTATATCAAGATGACAAGGCTGAGTTGAATCATGAGAAATCTTATATGACTCATGAGCAATCTTTCTCTACCCCGCTTTCCATAGATGAGATTCCAGCATCTGATAATTACCCTACAGAGGGGTTCATAACGAAAATGTTTGCGGCTCTTATAAAATCAGTGGAGTCCTCTGGAAAGAACGGTTTGGATTTGTTCTATTGTCCCAAAATCCAACTGTCTGATTTCAACCGAGCAGACAGCCATAACCATAAAGCTTCTGAAATTTTTATTAAAAAGCTTTTTAAGGACACTTCAATGATATTAACCGATGATAACCATTCAACTTATTCAACTCACTCAAATTCTTCGAATTCTTCAAGGGTCTCTGGGTCTTACTCTCATGGCAAAAAGATAACTGACTTTCCTAAAATTGATAGTGATATAAAACAATCAAGCAACCCACAAACGCTCTCCATGATCTCAGACTCACTGAACAAAATTAAAAGGGACATTGCATTTCTTAACTCCACTCTGGCCAACTATGAGGACTTTAAGAGAAAAAACAACGTTAAAATACGTGGGATCCCGGAATCAATTCAGACCTTCCAGCTAAAGAGATATATATCTTCAATGATCACCTACCTATTTCCCAACACTAACGAGAACTATCTGATTGAAAAAACTTTTCGGATACGAAGACCACCCACACTTTCGCAAGATTTAGCAAGAGATGTTATTGTGTCGTTTTGTCCAAACTGGATAAGGAATGCGCTCCTTGGAATGTCTAAGGAGCCAAAATTCAAATCTTCCCCATACAGTCATTTATCTTTCTTCAAGGACTTGTCAAGGAACACCTTACAAAAAAGGAAAACATTCTCCTCTACTACATGTGAACTTTTACGCTCAGGGATACCGTACTATTGGACTCAATCTTCAACTCTCCTTGTGAAATTTGCAGCAAAGTTAATTCCTATTTCTTCTCCAGATGAAGGGACTAATTTTTTAGAATATGCCGGAATTAAGATCTCCAAGATCCCTAAGGGACGATCTTCTTCTTCGAGCTCGGACCTTCAACCTGACTGAATGGACTATATTTAATTATACTCATTTATTAGTCCTATACCCCACTTTTAAAAATTTTCAGCATTGAACCGGACTTTCCCCCCAATAGGTCTTAGGGACATCATCGGATGCCCCGGACGGGGCAGGTTATTATACCTCCTATACTTTGTTATTTGGTTAATAATTGACACATTGGAGGCTAATGAGAATAATTGTTTACTTTATTTTAGGTACTAATACGTAGATTCGTACATCGTTATTTAATCTTTACTCTAGTGTAGAGAAATTAAGCAACTAGATAGCAATATCGAGCTTGAGCTGTAGCTTTTCTTAAGCTAATTCAGGTATGCAAATACTGTAGCATATACGGAGAACTGATTCTATTCCTTACTGATATTCAACTTGATGATTCTCTGTATTGTTTAAGGCAATATGTAATATTTCTTGGTCTCTGATGTTTTATGTATGTAGCCTGTCTAATCCCCCTCTCTTTGGGGGCTTTCCCTGTCTTCACAGGGAAATTTTTCTCTATTCTATCCCCTTGTTCCCCTCCCATTCTCTCATAAAAATTCTTTAAAAACCTAATAAAGATTATTGGAAAATAAAAGCATGAGTTTGCAACTACTTTACTTTTGGAGAAAATTCAAAACATTCATTATTCAATAGAGCCCAATAGCAAAAACCAGCGTTTTGAATGAAGAATCACATTTCTTGGTAGAATCATGCAGGATTTAAATTTTTGATGGTTTTTTACTCCTCTCAACAGCCCAAACAAGTTTCTAAAAGGATGAGTTTGCAACTACTTTACTTTTGGAGAAAATTCAAAACATTCATTATTCAATAGGGCCCAAACTATCAAAAACCAGCCGTTTCAATGAACACACATGTCTTGGTAGAATCATGCAGGACTGAAATTTTTGATGTTTTTCTACTCCTCTCATGAGCCCAAACAAGTCTCTAAAAGCATGAGTTTGCAACTACTTTACTTTTGGAGAAAATTCAAAACATTCATTATTCAATAGAGCCCAATAGCAAAAACCAGCGTTTTGAATGAAGAATCACATTTCTTGGTAGAATCATGCAGGATTGAAATTTTTGATGGTTTTTTACTCCTCTCAACAGCCCAAACAAGTTTCTAAAAGGATGAGTTTGCAACTACTTTACTTTTGGAGAAAATTCAAAACATTCATTATTCAATAGGGCCCAAACTATCAAAAACCAGCGGTTTCAATGAACACACATTTCTTGGTAGAATCATGCAGGACTGAAATTTTTGATGTTTTTCTACTCCTCTCATGAGCCCAAACAAGTCTCTAAAAGCATGAGTTTGCAACTACTTTACTTTTGGAGAAAATTCAAAACATTCATTATCCAATAGGGCCCAAACTATCAAAAACCAGCGGTTTGAATGAACACACATTTCTTGGTAGAATCATGCAGGACTGAAATTTTTGATGTTTTTCTACTCCTCTCATGAGCCCAAACAAGTCTCTAAAAGCATGAGTTTGCAACTACTTTACTTTTGGAGAAAATTCAAAACATTCATTATTCAATAGAGCCCAATAGCAAAAACCAGCATTTTGAATGAAGAATCACATTTCTTGGTAGAATCATGCAGGATTGAAATTTTTGATGGTTTTTTACTCCTCTCAACAGCCCAAACAAGTTTCTAAAAGGATGAGTTTGCAACTACTTTACTTTTGGAGAAAATTCAAAACATTCATTATTCAATAGAGCCCAATAGCAAAAACCAGCGTTTTGAATGAAGAATCACATTTCTTGGTAGAATCATGCAGGATTGAAATTTTTGATGGTTTTTTACTCCTCTCAACAGCCCAAACAAGTTTCTAAAAGGATGAGTTTGCAACTACTTTACTTTTGGAGAAAATTCAAAACATTCATTATTCAATAGGGCCCAAACTATCAAAAACCAGCGGTTTCAATGAACACACATTTCTTGGTAGAATCATGCAGGACTGAAATTTTTGATGTTTTTCTACTCCTCTCATGAGCCCAAACAAGTCTCTAAAAGCATGAGTTTGCAACTACTTTACTTTTGGAGAAAATTCAAAACATTCATTATTCAATAGAGCCCAATAGCAAAAACCAGCGTTTTGAATGAAGAATCACATTTCTTGGTAGAATCATGCAGGATTGAAATTTTTGATGGTTTTTTACTCCTCTCAACAGCCCAAACAAGTTTCTAAAAGGATGAGTTTGCAACTACTTTACTTTTGGAGAAAATTCAAAACATTCATTATTCAATAGGGCCCAAACTATCAAAAACCAGCGGTTTGAATGAACACACATTTCTTGGTAGAATCATGCAGGACTGAAATTTTTGATGTTTTTCTACTCCTCTCATGAGCCCAAACAAGTCTCTAAAAGCATGAGTTTGCAACTACTTTACTTTTGGAGAAAATTCAAAACATTCACTATTCAATAGAGCCCAATAGCAAAAATCAGGTTTTGAATGAAGAATCACATTTCTTGGTAAAATCATGCAGGATTGAAATTTTTGATGGTTTTTTACTCCTCTCAACAGCCCAAACAAGTTTCTAAAAGGATGAGTTTGCAACTACTTTACTTTTGGAGAAAATTCAAAACATTCATTATTCAATAGGGGCCAAACTATCAAAAACCAGCGGTTTCAATGAACACACATTTCTTGGTAGAATCATGCAGGACTGAAATTTTTGATGTTTTTCTACTCCTCTCATGAGCCCAAACAAGTCTCTAAAAGCATGAGTTTGCAACTACTTTACTTTTGGAGAAAATTCAAAACATTCATTATTCAATAGAGCCCAATAGCAAAAACCAGCGTTTTGAATGAAGAATCACATTTCTTGGTAGAATCATGCAGGATTGAAATTTTTGAAGGTTTTTTACTCCTCTCAACAGCCCAAACAAGTTTCTAAAAGGATGAGTTTGCAACTACTTTACTTTTGGAGAAAATTCAAAACATTCATTATTCAATAGAGCCCAATAGCAAAAACCAGCGTTTTGAATGAAGAATCACATTTCTTGGTAGAATCATGCAGGATTGAAATTTTTGATGGTTTTTTACTCCTCTCAACAGCCCAAACAAGTTTCTAAAAGGATGAGTTTGCAACTACTTTACTTTTGGAGAAAATTCAAAACATTCATTATTCAATAGGGCCCAAACTATCAAAAACCAGCGGTTTCAATGAACACATTTCTTGGTAGAATCATGCAGGACTGAAATTTTTGATGTTTTTCTACTCATCTCATGAGCCCAAACAAGTCTCTAAAAGCATGAGTTTGCAACTACTTTACTTTTGGAGAAAATTCAAAACATTCACTATTCAATAGAGCCCAATAGCAAAAATCAGGTTTTGAATGAAGAATCACATTTTTTCGTAAAATCATGCAGGATTGAAATTTTTGATGGTTTTTTACTCCTCTCAACAGCCCAAACAAGTTTCTAAAAGGATGAGTTTGCAACTACTTTACTTTTGGAGAAAATTCAAAACATTCATTATTCAATAGGGCCCAAACTATCAAAAACCAGCGGTTTCAATGAACACACATTTCTTGGTAGAATCATGCAGGACTGAAATTTTTGATGTTTTTCTACTCCTCTCATGAGCCCAAACAAGTCTCTAAAAGCATGAGTTTGCAACTACTTTACTTTTGGAGAAAATTCAAAACATTCATTATTCAATAGAGCCCAATAGCAAAAATCAGGTTTTGAATGAAGAATCACATTTCTTGGTAAAATCATGCAGTATTGAAATTTTTGATGGTTTTTTACTCCTCTCAACAGCCCAAACAAGTTTCTAAAAGGATGAGTTTGCAACTACTTTACTTTTGGAGAAAATTCAAAACATTCATTATTCAATAGGGCCCAAACTATCAAAAACCAGCGGTTTCAATGAACACACATTTCTTGGTAGAATCATGCAGGACTGAAATTTTTGATGTTTTTCTACTCCTCTCATGAGCCCAAACAAGTCTCTAAAAGCATGAGTTTGCAACTACTTTACTTTTGGAGAAAATTCAAAACATTCATTATTCAATAGAGCCCAATAGCAAAAACCAGCGTTTTGAATGAAGAATCACATTTCTTGGTAGAATCATGCAGGATTGAAATTTTTGATGGTTTTTTACTCCTCTCAACAGCCCAAACAAGTTTCTAAAAGGATGAGTTTGCAACTACTTTACTTTTGGAGAAAATTCAAAACATTCATTATTCAATAGGGCCCAAACTATCAAAAACCAGCGGTTTGAATGAACACACATTTCTTGGTAGAATCATGCAGGACTGAAATTTTTGATGTTTTTCTACTCCTCTCATGAGCCCAAACAAGTCTCTAAAAGCATGAGTTTGCAACTACTTTACTTTTGGAGAAAATTCAAAACATTCATTATTCAATAGAGCCCAATAGCAAAAACCAGCGTTTTGAATGAAGAATCACATTTCTTGGTAGAATCATGCAGGATTGAAATTTTTGATGTTTTTTTACTCCTCTCAACAGCCCAAACAAGTTTCTAAAAGGATGAGTTTGCAACTACTTTACTTTTGGAGAAAATTCAAAACATTCATTATTCAATAGGGCCCAAACTATCAAAAACCAGCGGTTTCAATGAACACACATTTCTTGGTAGAATCATGCTGGACTGAAATTTTTGATGTTTTTCTACTCTTCTCATGAGCCCAAACAAGTCTCTAAAAGCATGAGTTTGCAACTACTTTACTTTTGGAGAAAATTCAAAACATTCATTATTCAATAGAGCCCAATAGCAAAAACCAGCGTTTTGAATGAAGAATCACATTTCTTGGTAGAATCATGCAGGATTGAAATTTTTGATGGTTTTTTACTCCTCTCAACAGCCCAAACAAGTTTCTAAAAGGATGAGTTTGCAACTACTTTACTTTTGGAGAAAATTCAAAACATTCATTATTCAATAGGGCCCAAACTATCAAAAACCAGCGGTTTCAATGAACACACATTTCTTGGTAGAATCATGCAGGACTGAAATTTTTGATGTTTTTCTACTCCTCTCATGAGCCCAAACAAGTCTCTAAAAGCATGAGTTTGCAACTACTTTACTTTTGGAGAAAATTCAAAACATTCATTATTCAATAGGGCCCAAACTATCAAAAACCAGCGGTTTGAATGAACACACATTTCTTGGTAGAATCATGCAGGACTGAAATTTTTGATGTTTTTCTACTCCTCTCATGAGCCCAAACAAGTCTCTAAAAGCATGAGTTTGCAACTACTTTACTTTTGGAGAAAATTCAAAACATTCATTATTCAATAGAGCCCAATAGCAAAAACCAGCGTTTTGAATGAAGAATCACATTTCTTGGTAGAATCATGCAGGATTGAAATTTTTGATGGTTTTTTACTCCTCTCAACAGCCCAAACAAGTTTCTAAAAGGATGAGTTAGCAACTACTTTACTTTTGGAGAAAATTCAAAACATTCATTATTCAATAGGGCCCAAACTATCAAAAACCAGCGGTTTCAATGAACACACATTTCTTGGTAGAATCATGCAGGACTGAAATTTTTGATGTTTTTCTACTCCTCTCATGAGCCCAAACAAGTCTCTAAAAGCATGAGTTTGCAACTACTTTACTTTTGGAGAAAATTCAAAACATTCATTATTCAATAGGGCCCAAACTATCAAAAACCAGCGGTTTCAATGAACACACATTTCTTGGTAGAATCATGCAGGACTGAAATTTTTGATGTTTTTCTACTCCTCTCATGAGCCCAAACAAGTCTCTAAAAGCATGAGTTTGCAACTACTTTACTTTTGGAGAAAATTCAAAACATTCATTATTCAATAGAGCCCAATAGCAAAAACCAGCGTTTTGAATGAAGAATCACATTTCTTGGTAGAATCATGCAGGATTGAAATTTTTGATGGTTTTTTACTCCTCTCAACAGCCCAAACAAGTTTCTAAAAGGATGAGTTTGCAACTACTTTACTTTTGGAGAAAATTCAAAACATTCATTATTCAATAGGGCCCAAACTATCAAAAACCAGCGGTTTGAATGAACACATTTCTTGGTAGAATCATGCAGGACTGAAATTTTTGATGTTTTTCTACTCTTCTCATGAGCCCATACAAGTCTCTAAAAGCATGAGTTTGCAACTACTTTACTTTTGGAGAAAATTCAAAACATTCACTATTCAATAGAGCCCAATAGCAAAAATCAGGTTTTGAATGAAGAATCACATTTCTTGGTAAAATCATGCAGGATTGAAATTTTTGATGGTTTCTTACTACTCTCAACAGCCCAAACAAGTTTCTAAAAGGATGAGTTTGCAACTACTTTACTTTTGGAGAAAATTCAAAACATTCATTATTCAATAGGGCCCAAACTATCAAAAACCAGCGGTTTCAATGAACACACTTTTCTTGGTAGAATCATGCAGGACTGAAATTTTTGATGTTTTTCTACTCCTCTCATGAGCCCAAACAAGTCTCTAAAAGCATGAGTTTGCAACCACTTTACTTTTGGAGAAAATTCAAAACATTCATTATTCAATAGAGCCCAATAGCAAAAACCAGCGTTTTGAATGAAGAATCACATTTCTTGGTAGAATCATGCAGGATTGAAATTTTTGATGGTTTTTTACTCCTCTCAACAGCCCAAACAAGTTTCTAAAAGGATGAGTTTGCAACTACTTTACTTTTGGAGAAAATTCAAAACATTCATTATTCCATAGGGCCCAAACTATCAAAAACCAGCGGTTTCAATGAACACACATTTCTTGGTAGAATCATGCAGGACTGAAATTTTTGATGTTTTTCTACTCCTCTCATGAGCCCAAACAAGTCTCTAAAAGCATGAGTTTGCAACTACTTTACTTTTGGAGAAAATTCAAAACATTCATTATTCAATAGAGCCCAATAGCAAAAACCAGCGTTTTGAATGAAGAATCACATTTCTTGGTAGAATCATGCAGGATTGAAATTTTTGATGGTTTTTTACTCCTCTCAACAGCCCAAACAAGTTTCTAAAAGGATGAGTTTGCAACTACTTTACTTTTGGAGAAAATTCAAAACATTCATTATTCAATAGGGCCCAAACTATCAAAAACCAGCGGTTTCAATGAACACACATTTCTTGGTAGAATCATGCAGGACTGAAATTTTTGATGTTTTTCTACTCCTCTCATGAGCCCAAACAAGTCTCTAAAAGCATGAGTTTGCAACTACTTTACTTTTGGAGAAAATTCAAAACATTCATTATTCAATAGAGCCCAATAGCAAAAACCAGCGTTTTGAATGAAGAATCACATTTCTTGGTAGAATCATGCAGGATTGAAATTTTTGATGGTTTTTTACTCCTCTCAACAGCCCAAACAAGTTTCTAAAAGGATGAGTTTGCAACTACTTTACTTTTGGAGAAAATTCAAAACATTCATTATTCAATAGGGCCCAAACTATCAAAAACCAGCGGTTTGAATGAACACATTTCTTGGTAGAATCATGCAGGACTGAAATTTTTGATGTTTTTCTACTCCTCTCATGAGCCCATACAAGTCTCTAAAAGCATGAGTTTGCAACTACTTTACTTTTGGAGAAAATTCAAAACATTCACTATTCAATAGAGCCCAATAGCAAAAATCAGGTTTTGAATGAAGAATCACATTTCTTGGTAAAATCATGCAGGATTGAAATTTTTGATGGTTTTTTACTCCTCTCAACAGCCCAAACAAGTTCCTAAAAGGATGAGTTTGCAACTACTTTACTTTTGGAGAAAATTCAAAACATTCATTATTCAATAGGGCCCAAACTATCAAAAACCAGCGGTTTCAATGAACACACATTTCTTGGTAGAATCATGCAGGACTGAAATTTTTGATGTTTTTCTACTCCTCTCATGAGCCCAAACAAGTGTCTAAAAGCATGAGTTTGCAACTACTTTACTTTTGGAGAAAATTCAAAACATTCATTATTCAATAGAGCCCAATAGCAAAAACCAGCGTTTTGAATGAAGAATCACATTTCTTGGTAGAATCATGCAGGATTGAAATTTTTGATGGTTTTTTACTCCTCTCAACAGCCCAAACAAGTTTCTAAAAGGATGAGTTTGCAACTACTTTACTTTTGGAGAAAATTCAAAACATTCATTATTCAATAGGGCCCAAACTATCAAAAACCAGCGGTTTGAATGAACACACATTTCTTGGTAGAATCATGCAGGACTGAAATTTTTGATGTTTTTCTACTCCTCTCATGAGCCCAAACAAGTCTCTAAAAGCATGAGTTTGCAACTACTTTACTTTTGGAGAAAATTCAAAACATTCATTATTCAATAGAGCCCAATAGCAAAAACCAGCGTTTTGAATGAAGAATCACATTTCTTGGTAGAATCATGCAGGATTGAAATTTTTGATGGTTTTTTACTCCTCTCAACAG
This sequence comes from Dendrobates tinctorius, assembly GCF_039654945.1. Classification (NCBI taxonomy): domain Eukaryota; kingdom Metazoa; phylum Chordata; class Amphibia; order Anura; family Dendrobatidae; genus Dendrobates; species Dendrobates tinctorius. The sequence goes on from NW_027361837.1 coordinate 6,636,838, forward strand.
CCCAAACAAGTTTCTAAAAGGATGAGTTTGCAACTACTTTACTTTTGGAGAAAATTCAAAACATTCATTATTCAATAGGGCCCAAACTATCAAAAACCAGCGGTTTCAATGAACACACATTTCTTGGTAGAATCATGCAGGACTGAAATTTTTGATGTTTTTCTACTCCTCTCATGAGCCCAAACAAGTCTCTAAAAGCATGAGTTTGCAACTACTTTACTTTTGGAGAAAATTCAAAACATTCATTATCCAATAGGGCCCAAACTATCAAAAACCAGCGGTTTGAATGAACACACATTTCTTGGTAGAATCATGCAGGACTGAAATTTTTGATGTTTTTCTACTCCTCTCATGAGCCCAAACAAGTCTCTAAAAGCATGAGTTTGGGGGGGCGTGGTTTGCAGGGAAAGGAAGCAGACGTGCTTCACTGGAGCTCCTGCAGCTTTCCCTATTTAAAGCAGCAAAAGCATACTAAAGGTGGATATATTGGACTATAAATACTAAAAATCATGCCAGGATTTGACCAAGAGAAGATTGGACCCACTACTGGAAGAAAAAATCCTGCCTCAGAACAAAGAAATGGAAGAAAACCTAGCGGGGGCCTTCCGACATCTGGAGGTAAACAGAGCAGGCCCGCAGCTCAAGTGACGGCTCCCCGCTGGAATCAGAAGAAGGTCCAGACATCGGCTGTCAAAGTGAAGAAGGGACAGGAGACCACAGCGGCTTCAGACACCGGGAGGTGGAACAGCAAAGGTGATTCAGCAGCTCCTTCACAGCGGGAGACAGGAGGCGGGAAATCCACCTCCACAGTGGTCCAGACATCGGCTCTCAAAGTGGAGAGGAGAAGAGAGACTGCGACGGCTTCAGAAACCGGGAGGTGGAAAGGCAGAGTTGATTCAGCTGCTTCTTCACAGCGTGTGACAGGCGGCGGGAGATCCCCCTCTACAGCGGTCCAGACATCGGCGTTCAAGGTGGAGAAGAGACAGGACACCGCAGCGGCTTCAAGCACCGAGAGGTGGAATGACAAAGGTGACTCAGCGGCTCCTTCACAGCGGGAGACAGGCGGCGGGAAATCCTCCTTCACAGTGGTACAGACATCGGCGCTCAAGGTGGAGAAGAGACAGGACACTGCAGCAGCTTCAGGCACCGGGAGATGCAACAACAAAGGTGACTCAGCGGTTCCTTCACAGCGGGAGACAGACGGCGGGAAATCCTCCTTCACAGCGGTCCAGACATCGGCGCTCAAGGTGGAGAAGAGACAGGACACCGCAGCGGCTTCAGGCACCGGGAGATGGAACAAAAAAGGTGACTCAGCGGCTCCTTCACAGCGGGAGGTAGGCGGTGGGAAATCCTCCTCCACGGTGATCCAGACATCGGCTGACAAAGCAGGGGAGAAGAGAAGGAAGATCGCGGAGGCTTTAGACACCAGGAGGCAACCAGGGGAAGATGACACAGCGGTTCCTTTGCAGCGGCAGCCCGACGGCATGACATCTCCTCTCACCACAGCCTGGATATCAGCTGGCACACAGGAGGAGAAGATTGAAGAGACCGCGGCGGCTTCAGACATCGGGATGCTGCAGGGGGAAGGTAATCCATCAATATCCGTGCAGTGGCAGTCCAGTAGCAGAAAATCCTCCCTCTTTATGGCTCAGGCACTGGTTGACAAGCAGGAGGAGAGGAGTGAGGAGATCCCGGCGGCTTCAGACATCGGGAGGATGCGGAGGGGAGGTGATTTCATGGTTTCTTCCAAGTGGCAACCCGGCGGCAGGAATTCCCCCCGCATCAGGATCCAGACATCGGCTGAAGGGCTTCGGGAGAAGAGTCGGGAGACTGCGGTGGCTTCAGACACTGGGAGGCTGTGGCATGGGGGAGACTCAGTGGTTTCATTACAGAAGGGGTCCTGCGGTAAGCCTTTATTAAGATGCAATGCGCCTGTGTTTGTGCCTAGGACACAGGCAGGTCCCGGTTTTCAGATGATGGAAGCGGCATTACAGGTAGAAAGGAATGAGGAGGTAACACCAGGAGCACATTTTGGAAGACAAGACTTGGAGGATAAAGCTCCCATATCAGCTCGGGTAAGCAAACCCTCACAACCCAGTCTTATAATCCCTTTGGAAATGAAGTGCATTAATACTAAATTTTCAAATGAGCTAAATAAGCGCAGTGCTGGGATATGTGGAGACCAAGTTAATATAGAGGAGGTGCATAGAAATATATATAAAAATAAACCGCATCAGAGAACTGCTGGGGGTCCTAATAATGAAAATACCTATACACAGATACATAAGTCCCAATCTGTATCTCTTATGAAAGAGGGAGGATTGCATTTGAGAAAAGACCCAGATTTAGCTCGTTATACTACTATGCATTTTATGAATGGGACATCCAAAGGGTCTCCTGTAAGTGGAGGCTCCATTAATTCATTGGAGGGTCTGGAAAGTGTATATTCAGAAGATTTTTATGAGGTTACAGGATCATATGAAAATAGTGTAAGTGACTCTTCCAGCAATAATTCAGATGAGACTCATTCTACATCTTCATCTGCAAATTATCCAGAGACGCAAACAAATTCTGAACCTACTGAAAATTTTTTATCTCAAGATGACAAGGCTGAGTTGAATCATGAGAAATCTTATATGACTCATGAGCAATCTTTCTCTACCCCGCTTTCCATAGATGAGATTCCAGCATCTGATAATTACCCTACAGAGGGGTTCATAACGAAAATGTTTGCGGCTCTTATAAAATCAGTGGAGTCCTCTGGAAAGAACGGTTTGGATTTGTTCTATTGTCCCAAAATCCAACTGTCTGATTTCAACCGAGCAGACAGCCATAACCATAAAGCTTCTGAAATTTTTATTAAAAAGCTTTTTAAGGACACTTCAATGATATTAACCGATGATAACCATTCAACTTATTCAACTCACTCAAATTCTTCGAATTCTTCAAGGGTCTCTGGGTCTTACTCTCATGGCAAAAAGATAACTGACTTTCCTAAAATTGATAGTGATATAAAACAATCAAGCAACCCACAAACGCTCTCCATGATCTCAGACTCACTGAACAAAATTAAAAGGGACATTGCATTTCTTAACTCCACTCTGGCCAACTATGAGGACTTTAAGAGAAAAAACAACGTTAAAATACGTGGGATCCCGGAATCAATTCAGACCTTCCAGCTAAAGAGATATATATCTTCAATGATCACCTACCTATTTCCCAACACTAACGAGAACTATCTGATTGAAAAAACTTTTCGGATACGAAGACCACCCACACTTTCGCAAGATTTAGCAAGAGATGTTATTGTGTCGTTTTGTCCAAACTGGATAAGGAATGCGCTCCTTGGAATGTCTAAGGAGCCAAAATTCAAATCTTCCCCATACAGTCATTTATCTTTCTTCAAGGACTTGTCAAGGAACACCTTACAAAAAAGGAAAACATTCTCCTCTACTACATGTGAACTTTTACGCTCAGGGATACCGTACTATTGGACTCAATCTTCAACTCTCCTTGTGAAATTTGCAGCAAAGTTAATTCCTATTTCTTCTCCAGATGAAGGGACTAATTTTTTAGAATATGCCGGAATTAAGATCTCCAAGATCCCTAAGGGACGATCTTCTTCTTCGAGCTCGGACCTTCAACCTGACTGAATGGACTATATTTAATTATACTCATTTATTAGTCCTATACCCCACTTTTAAAAATTTTCAGGATTGAACCGGACTTTCCCCCCAATAGGTCTTAGGGACATCATCGGATGCCCCGGACGGGGCAGGTTATTATACCTCCTATACTTTGTTATTTGGTTAATAATTGACACATTGGAGGCTAATGAGAATAATTGTTTACTTTATTTTAGGTACTAATACGTAGATTCGTACATCGTTATTTAATCTTTACTCTAGTGTAGAGAAATTAAGCAACTAGATAGCAATATCGAGCTTGAGCTGTAGCTTTTCTTAAGCTAATTCAGGTATGCAAATACTGTAGCATATACGGAGAACTGATTCTATTCCTTACTGATATTCAACTTGATGATTCTCTGTATTGTTTAAGGCAATATGTAATATTTCTTGGTCTCTGATGTTTTATGTATGTAGCCTGTCTAATCCCCCTCTCTTTGGGGGCTTTCCCTGTCTTCACAGGGAAATTTTTCTCTATTCTATCCCCTTGTTCCCCTCCCATTCTCTCATAAAAATTCTTTAAAAACCTAATAAAGATTATTGGAAAATAAAAGCATGAGTTTGCAACTACTTTACTTTTGGAGAAAATTCAAAACATTCATTATTCAATAGAGCCCAATAGCAAAAACCAGCGTTTTGAATGAAGAATCACATTTCTTGGTAGAATCATGCAGGATTGAAATTTTTGATGGTTTTTTACTCCTCTCAACAGCCCAAACAAGTTTCTAAAAGGATGAGTTTGCAACTACTTTACTTTTGGAGAAAATTCAAAACATTCATTATTCAATAGGGCCCAAACTATCAAAAACCAGCCGTTTCAATGAACACACATGTCTTGGTAGAATCATGCAGGACTGAAATTTTTGATGTTTTTCTACTCCTCTCATGAGCCCAAACAAGTCTCTAAAAGCATGAGTTTGCAACTACTTTACTTTTGGAGAAAATTCAAAACATTCATTATTCAATAGAGCCCAATAGCAAAAACCAGCGTTTTGAATGAAGAATCACATTTCTTGGTAGAATCATGCAGGATTGAAATTTTTGATGGTTTTTTACTCCTCTCAACAGCCCAAACAAGTTTCTAAAAGGATGAGTTTGCAACTACTTTACTTTTGGAGAAAATTCAAAACATTCATTATTCAATAGGGCCCAAACTATCAAAAACCAGCGGTTTGAATGAACACACATTTCTTGGTAGAATCATGCAGGACTGAAATTTTTGATGTTTTTCTACTCCTCTCATGAGCCCAAACAAGTCTCTAAAAGCATGAGTTTGCAACTACTTTACTTTTGGAGAAAATTCAAAACATTCATTATCCAATAGGGCCCAAACTATCAAAAACCAGCGGTTTGAATGAACACACATTTCTTGGTAGAATCATGCAGGACTGAAATTTTTGATGTTTTTCTACTCCTCTCATGAGCCCAAACAAGTCTCTAAAAGCATGAGTTTGCAACTACTTTACTTTTGGAGAAAATTCAAAACATTCATTATTCAATAGAGCCCAATAGCAAAAACCAGCATTTTGAATGAAGAATCACATTTCTTGGTAGAATCATGCAGGATTGAAATTTTTGATGGTTTTTTACTCCTCTCAACAGCCCAAACAAGTTTCTAAAAGGATGAGTTTGCAACTACTTTACTTTTGGAGAAAATTCAAAACATTCATTATTCAATAGAGCCCAATAGCAAAAACCAGCGTTTTGAATGAAGAATCACATTTCTTGGTAGAATCATGCAGGATTGAAATTTTTGATGGTTTTTTACTCCTCTCAACAGCCCAAACAAGTTTCTAAAAGGATGAGTTTGCAACTACTTTACTTTTGGAGAAAATTCAAAACATTCATTATTCAATAGGGCCCAAACTATCAAAAACCAGCGGTTTCAATGAACACACATTTCTTGGTAGAATCATGCAGGACTGAAATTTTTGATGTTTTTCTACTCCTCTCATGAGCCCAAACAAGTCTCTAAAAGCATGAGTTTGCAACTACTTTACTTTTGGAGAAAATTCAAAACATTCATTATTCAATAGAGCCCAATAGCAAAAACCAGCGTTTTGAATGAAGAATCACATTTCTTGGTAGAATCATGCAGGATTGAAATTTTTGATGGTTTTTTACTCCTCTCAACAGCCCAAACAAGTTTCTAAAAGGATGAGTTTGCAACTACTTTACTTTTGGAGAAAATTCAAAACATTCATTATTCAATAGGGCCCAAACTATCAAAAACCAGCGGTTTGAATGAACACACATTTCTTGGTAGAATCATGCAGGACTGAAATTTTTGATGTTTTTCTACTCCTCTCATGAGCCCAAACAAGTCTCTAAAAGCATGAGTTTGCAACTACTTTACTTTTGGAGAAAATTCAAAACATTCACTATTCAATAGAGCCCAATAGCAAAAATCAGGTTTTGAATGAAGAATCACATTTCTTGGTAAAATCATGCAGGATTGAAATTTTTGATGGTTTTTTACTCCTCTCAACAGCCCAAACAAGTTTCTAAAAGGATGAGTTTGCAACTACTTTACTTTTGGAGAAAATTCAAAACATTCATTATTCAATAGGGGCCAAACTATCAAAAACCAGCGGTTTCAATGAACACACATTTCTTGGTAGAATCATGCAGGACTGAAATTTTTGATGTTTTTCTACTCCTCTCATGAGCCCAAACAAGTCTCTAAAAGCATGAGTTTGCAACTACTTTACTTTTGGAGAAAATTCAAAACATTCATTATTCAATAGAGCCCAATAGCAAAAACCAGCGTTTTGAATGAAGAATCACATTTCTTGGTAGAATCATGCAGGATTGAAATTTTTGAAGGTTTTTTACTCCTCTCAACAGCCCAAACAAGTTTCTAAAAGGATGAGTTTGCAACTACTTTACTTTTGGAGAAAATTCAAAACATTCATTATTCAATAGAGCCCAATAGCAAAAACCAGCGTTTTGAATGAAGAATCACATTTCTTGGTAGAATCATGCAGGATTGAAATTTTTGATGGTTTTTTACTCCTCTCAACAGCCCAAACAAGTTTCTAAAAGGATGAGTTTGCAACTACTTTACTTTTGGAGAAAATTCAAAACATTCATTATTCAATAGGGCCCAAACTATCAAAAACCAGCGGTTTCAATGAACACATTTCTTGGTAGAATCATGCAGGACTGAAATTTTTGATGTTTTTCTACTCATCTCATGAGCCCAAACAAGTCTCTAAAAGCATGAGTTTGCAACTACTTTACTTTTGGAGAAAATTCAAAACATTCACTATTCAATAGAGCCCAATAGCAAAAATCAGGTTTTGAATGAAGAATCACATTTTTTCGTAAAATCATGCAGGATTGAAATTTTTGATGGTTTTTTACTCCTCTCAACAGCCCAAACAAGTTTCTAAAAGTATGAGTTTGCAACTACTTTACTTTTGGAGAAAATTCAAAACATTCATTATTCAATAGGGCCCAAACTATCAAAAACCAGCGGTTTCAATGAACACACATTTCTTGGTAGAATCATGCAGGACTGAAATTTTTGATGTTTTTCTACTCCTCTCATGAGCCCAAACAAGTCTCTAAAAGCATGAGTTTGCAACTACTTTACTTTTGGAGAAAATTCAAAACATTCATTATTCAATAGAGCCCAATAGCAAAAATCAGGTTTTGAATGAAGAATCACATTTCTTGGTAAAATCATGCAGTATTGAAATTTTTGATGGTTTTTTACTCCTCTCAACAGCCCAAACAAGTTTCTAAAAGGATGAGTTTGCAACTACTTTACTTTTGGAGAAAATTCAAAACATTCATTATTCAATAGGGCCCAAACTATCAAAAACCAGCGGTTTCAATGAACACACATTTCTTGGTAGAATCATGCAGGACTGAAATTTTTGATGTTTTTCTACTCCTCTCATGAGCCCAAACAAGTCTCTAAAAGCATGAGTTTGCAACTACTTTACTTTTGGAGAAAATTCAAAACATTCATTATTCAATAGAGCCCAATAGCAAAAACCAGCGTTTTGAATGAAGAATCACATTTCTTGGTAGAATCATGCAGGATTGAAATTTTTGATGGTTTTTTACTCCTCTCAACAGCCCAAACAAGTTTCTAAAAGGATGAGTTTGCAACTACTTTACTTTTGGAGAAAATTCAAAACATTCATTATTCAATAGGGCCCAAACTATCAAAAACCAGCGGTTTGAATGAACACACATTTCTTGGTAGAATCATGCAGGACTGAAATTTTTGATGTTTTTCTACTCCTCTCATGAGCCCAAACAAGTCTCTAAAAGCATGAGTTTGCAACTACTTTACTTTTGGAGAAAATTCAAAACATTCATTATTCAATAGAGCCCAATAGCAAAAACCAGCGTTTTGAATGAAGAATCACATTTCTTGGTAGAATCATGCAGGATTGAAATTTTTGATGTTTTTTTACTCCTCTCAACAGCCCAAACAAGTTTCTAAAAGGATGAGTTTGCAACTACTTTACTTTTGGAGAAAATTCAAAACATTCATTATTCAATAGGGCCCAAACTATCAAAAACCAGCGGTTTCAATGAACACACATTTCTTGGTAGAATCATGCAGGACTGAAATTTTTGATGTTTTTCTACTCTTCTCATGAGCCCAAACAAGTCTCTAAAAGCATGAGTTTGCAACTACTTTACTTTTGGAGAAAATTCAAAACATTCATTATTCAATAGAGCCCAATAGCAAAAACCAGCGTTTTGAATGAAGAATCACATTTCTTGGTAGAATCATGCAGGATTGAAATTTTTGATGGTTTTTTACTCCTCTCAACAGCCCAAACAAGTTTCTAAAAGGATGAGTTTGCAACTACTTTACTTTTGGAGAAAATTCAAAACATTCATTATTCAATAGGGCCCAAACTATCAAAAACCAGCGGTTTCAATGAACACACATTTCTTGGTAGAATCATGCAGGACTGAAATTTTTGATGTTTTTCTACTCCTCTCATGAGCCCAAACAAGTCTCTAAAAGCATGAGTTTGCAACTACTTTACTTTTGGAGAAAATTCAAAACATTCATTATTCAATAGGGCCCAAACTATCAAAAACCAGCGGTTTGAATGAACACACATTTCTTGGTAGAATCATGCAGGACTGAAATTTTTGATGTTTTTCTACTCCTCTCATGAGCCCAAACAAGTCTCTAAAAGCATGAGTTTGCAACTACTTTACTTTTGGAGAAAATTCAAAACATTCATTATTCAATAGAGCCCAATAGCAAAAACCAGCGTTTTGAATGAAGAATCACATTTCTTGGTAGAATCATGCAGGATTGAAATTTTTGATGGTTTTTTACTCCTCTCAACAGCCCAAACAAGTTTCTAAAAGGATGAGTTTGCAACTACTTTACTTTTGGAGAAAATTCAAAACATTCATTATTCAATAGGGCCCAAACTATCAAAAACCAGCGGTTTCAATGAACACACATTTCTTGGTAGAATCATGCAGGACTGAAATTTTTGATGTTTTTCTACTCCTCTCATGAGCCCAAACAAGTCTCTAAAAGCATGAGTTTGCAACTACTTTACTTTTGGAGAAAATTCAAAACATTCATTATTCAATAGGGCCCAAACTATCAAAAACCAGCGGTTTCAATGAACACACATTTCTTGGTAGAATCATGCAGGACTGAAATTTTTGATGTTTTTCTACTCCTCTCATGAGCCCAAACAAGTCTCTAAAAGCATGAGTTTGCAACTACTTTACTTTTGGAGAAAATTCAAAACATTCATTATTCAATAGAGCCCAATAGCAAAAACCAGCGTTTTGAATGAAGAATCACATTTCTTGGTAGAATCATGCAGGATTGAAATTTTTGATGGTTTTTTACTCCTCTCAACAGCCCAAACAAGTTTCTAAAAGGATGAGTTTGCAACTACTTTACTTTTGGAGAAAATTCAAAACATTCATTATTCAATAGGGCCCAAACTATCAAAAAACAGCCGTTTCAATGAACATACATGTCTTGGTAGAATCATGCAGGACTGAAATTTTTGATGTTTTTCTACTCCTCTCATGAGCCCAAACAAGTCTCTAAAAGCATGAGTTTGCAACTACTTTACTTTTGGAGAAAATTCAAAACATTCATTATTCAATAGAGCCCAATAGCAAAAACCAGCGTTTTGAATGAAGAATCACATTTCTTGGTAGAATCATGCAGGATTGAAATTTTTGATGGTTTTTTACTCCTCTCAACAGCCCAAACAAGTTTCTAAAAGGATGAGTTTGCAACTACTTTACTTTTGGAGAAAATTCAAAACATTCATTATTCAATAGGGCCCAAACTATCAAAAACCAGCGGTTTGAATGAACACATTTCTTGGTAGAATCATGCAGGACTGAAATTTTTGATGTTTTTCTACTCTTCTCATGAGCCCATACAAGTCTCTAAAAGCATGAGTTTGCAACTACTTTACTTTTGGAGAAAATTCAAAACATTCACTATTCAATAGAGCCCAATAGCAAAAATCAGGTTTTGAATGAAGAATCACATTTCTTGGTAAAATCATGCAGGATTGAAATTTTTGATGGTTTCTTACTACTCTCAACAGCCCAAACAAGTTTCTAAAAGGATGAGTTTGCAACTACTTTACTTTTGGAGAAAATTCAAAACATTCATTATTCAATAGGGCCCAAACTATCAAAAACCAGCGGTTTCAATGAACACACTTTTCTTGGTAGAATCATGCAGGACTGAAATTTTTGATGTTTTTCTACTCCTCTCATGAGCCCAAACAAGTCTCTAAAAGCATGAGTTTGCAACTACTTTACTTTTGGAGAAAATTCAAAACATTCATTATTCAATAGAGCCCAATAGCAAAAACCAGCGTTTTGAATGAAGAATCACATTTCTTGGTAGAATCATGCAGGATTGAAATTTTTGATGGTTTTTTACTCCTCTCAACAGCCCAAACAAGTTTCTAAAAGGATGAGTTTGCAACTACTTTACTTTTGGAGAAAATTCAAAACATTCATTATTCCATAGGGCCCAAACTATCAAAAACCAGCGGTTTCAATGAACACACATTTCTTGGTAGAATCATGCAGGACTGAAATTTTTGATGTTTTTCTACTCCTCTCATGAGCCCAAACAAGTCTCTAAAAGCATGAGTTTGCAACTACTTTACTTTTGGAGAAAATTCAAAACATTCATTATTCAATAGAGCCCAATAGCAAAAACCAGCGTTTTGAATGAAGAATCACATTTCTTGGTAGAATCATGCAGGATTGAAATTTTTGATGGTTTTTTACTCCTCTCAACAGCCCAAACAAGTTTCTAAAAGGATGAGTTTGCAACTACTTTACTTTTGGAGAAAATTCAAAACATTCATTATTCAATAGGGCCCAAACTATCAAAAACCAGCGGTTTCAATGAACACACATTTCTTGGTAGAATCATGCAGGACTGAAATTTTTGATGTTTTTCTACTCCTCTCATGAGCCCAAACAAGTCTCTAAAAGCATGAGTTTGCAACTACTTTACTTTTGGAGAAAATTCAAAACATTCATTATTCAATAGAGCCCAATAGCAAAAACCAGCGTTTTGAATGAAGAATCACATTTCTTGGTAGAATCATGCAGGATTGAAATTTTTGATGGTTTTTTACTCCTCTCAACAGCCCAAACAAGTTTCTAAAAGGATGAGTTTGCAACTACTTTACTTTTGGAGAAAATTCAAAACATTCATTATTCAATAGGGCCCAAACTATCAAAAACCAGCGGTTTGAATGAACACATTTCTTGGTAGAATCATGCAGGACTGAAATTTTTGATGTTTTTCTACTCCTCTCATGAGCCCATACAAGTCTCTAAAAGCATGAGTTTGCAACTACTTTACTTTTGGAGAAAATTCAAAACATTCACTATTCAATAGAGCCCAATAGCAAAAATCAGGTTTTGAATGAAGAATCACATTTCTTGGTAAAATCATGCAGGATTGAAATTTTTGATGGTTTTTTACTCCTCTCAACAGCCCAAACAAGTTCCTAAAAGGATGAGTTTGCAACTACTTTACTTTTGGAGAAAATTCAAAACATTCATTATTCAATAGGGCCCAAACTATCAAAAACCAGCGGTTTCAATGAACACACATTTCTTGGTAGAATCATGCAGGACTGAAATTTTTGATGTTTTTCTACTCCTCTCATGAGCCCAAACAAGTCTCTAAAAGCATGAGTTTGCAACTACTTTACTTTTGGAGAAAATTCAAAACATTCATTATTCAATAGAGCCCAATAGCAAAAACCAGCGTTTTGAATGAAGAATCACATTTCTTGGTAGAATCATGCAGGATTGAAATTTTTGATGGTTTTTTACTCCTCTCAACAGCCCAAACAAGTTTCTAAAAGGATGAGTTTGCAACTACTTTACTTTTGGAGAAAATTCAAAACATTCATTATTCAATAGAGCCCAATAGCAAAAACCAGCGTTTTGAATGAAGAATCACATTTCTTGGTAGAATCATGCAGGATTGAAATTTTTGATGGTTTTTTACTCCTCTCAACAGCCCAAACAAGTTTCTAAAAGGATGAGTTTGCAACTACTTTACTTTTGGAGAAAATTCAAAACATTCATTATTCAATAGGGCCCAAACTATCAAAAAACAGCCGTTTCAATGAACATACATGTCTTGGTAGAATCATGCAGGACTGAAATTTTTGATGTTTTTCTACTCTCATGAGCCCAAACAAGTCTCTAAAAGCATGAGTTTGCAACTACTTTACTTTTGGAGAAAATTCAAAACATTCATTATTCAATAGAGCCCAATAGCAAAAACCAGCGTTTTGAATGAAGAATCACATTTCTTGGTAGAATCATGCAGGATTGAAATTTTTGATGGTTTTTTACTCCTCTCAACAGCCCAAACAAGTTTCTAAAAGGATGAGTTTGCAACTACTTTACTTTTGGAGAAAATTCAAAACATTCATTATTCAATAGGGCCCAAACTATCAAAAACCAGCGGTTTGAATGAACACATTTCTTGGTAGAATCATGCAGGACTGAAATTTTTGATGTTTTTCTACTCCTCTCATGAGCCCATACAAGTCTCTAAAAGCATGAGTTTGCAACTACTTTACTTTTGGAGAAAATTCAAAACATTCACTATTCAATAGAGCCCAATAGCAAAAATCAGGTTTTGAATGAAGAATCACATTTCTTGGTAAAATCATGCAGGATTGAAATTTTTGATGGTTTTTTACTCCTCTCAACAGCCCAAACAAGTTTCTAAAAGGATGAGTTTGCAACTACTTTACTTTTGGAGAAAATTCAAAACATTCATTATTCAATAGGGCCCAAACTATCAAAAACCAGCGGTTTCAATGAACACACATTTCTTGGTAGAATCATGCAGGACTGAAATTTTTGATGTTTTTCTACTCCTCTCATGAGCACAAACAAGTCTCTAAAAGCATGAGTTTGCAACTACTTTACTTTTGGAGAAAATTCAAAACATTCATTATTCAATAGAGCCCAATAGCAAAAACCAGCGTTTTGAATGAAGAATCACATTTCTTGGTAGAATCATGCAGGATTGAAATTTTTGATGGTTTTTTACTCCTCTCAACAGCCCAAACAAGTTTCTAAAAGGATGAGTTTGCAACTACTTTACTTTTGGAGAAAATTCAAAACATTCATTATTCCATAGGGCCCAAACTATCAAAAACCAGCGGTTTCAATGAACACACATTTCTTGGTAGAATCATGCAGGACTGAAATTTTTGATGTTTTTCTACTCCTCTCATAAGCCCAAACAAGTCTCTAAAAGCATGAGTTTGCAACTACTTTACTTTTGGAGAAAATTCAAAACATTCATTATTCAATAGAGCCCAATAGCAAAAACCAGCGTTTTGAATGAAGAATCACATTTCTTGGTAGAATCATGCAGGATTGAAATTTTTGATGGTTTTTTACTCCTCTCAACAGCCCAAACAAGTTTCTAAAAGGATGAGTTTGCAACTACTTTAATTTTTGGAGAAAATTCAAAACATTCATTATTCAATAGGGCCCAAACTATCAAAAACCAGCGGTTTCAATGAACACACATTTCTTGGTAGAATCATGCAGGACTGAAATTTTTGATGTTTTTCTACTCCTCTCATGAGCCCAAACAAGTCTCTAAAAGCATGAGTTTGCAACTACTTTACTTTTGGAGAAAATTCAAAACATTCATTATTCAATAGAGCCCAATAGCAAAAACCAGCGTTTTGAATGAAGAATCACATTTCTTGGTAGAATCATGCAGGATTGAAATTTTTGATGGTTTTTTACTCCTCTCAACAGCCCAAACAAGTTTCTAAAAGGATGAGTTTGCAACTACTTTACTTTTGGAGAAAATTCAAAACATTCATTATTCAATAGGGCCCAAACTATCAAAAACCAGCGGTTTGAATGAACACACATTTCTTGGTAGAATCATGCAGGACTGAAATTTTTGATGTTTTTCTACTCCTCTCATGAGCCCAAACAAGTCTCTAAAAGCATGAGTTTGCAACTACTTTACTTTTGGAGAAAATTCAAAACATTCATTATTCAATAGAGCCCAATAGCAAAAACCAGCGTTTTGAATGAAGAATCACATTTCTTGGTAGAATCATGCAGGATTGAAATTTTTGATGGTTTTTTACTCCTCTCAACAGCCCAAACAAGTTTCTAAAAGGATGAGTTTGCAACTACTTTACTTTTGGAGAAAATTCAAAACATTCATTATTCAATAGGGCCCAAACTATCAAAAACCAGCGGTTTGAATGAACACATTTCTTGGTAGAATCATGCAGGACTGAAATTTTTGATGTTTTTCTACTCCTCTCATGAGCCCATACAAGTCTCTAAAAGCATGAGTTTGCAACTACTTTACTTTTGGAGAAAATTCAAAACATTCACTATTCAATAGAGCCCAATAGCAAAAATCAGGTTTTGAATGAAGAATCACATTTCTTGGTAAAATCATGCAGGATTGAAATTTTTGATGGTTTTTTACTCCTCTCAACAGCCCAAACAAGTTCCTAAAAGGATGAGTTTGCAACTACTTTACTTTTGGAGAAAATTCAAAACATTCATTATTCAATAGGGCCCAAACTATCAAAAACCAGCGGTTTCAATGAACACACATTTCTTGGTAGAATCATGCAGGACTGAAATTTTTGATGTTTTTCTACTCCTCTCATGAGCCCAAACAAGTCTCTAAAAGCATGAGTTTGCAACTACTTTACTTTTGGAGAAAATTCAAAACATTCATTATTCAATAGAGCCCAATAGCAAAAACCAGCGTTTTGAATGAAGAATCACATTTCTTGGTAGAATCATGCAGGATTGAAATTTTTGATGGTTTTTTACTCCTCTCAACAGCCCAAACAAGTTTCTAAAAGGATGAGTTTGCAACTACTTTACTTTTGGAGAAAATTCAAAACATTCATTATTCAATAGAGCCCAATAGCAAAAACCAGCGTTTTGAATGAAGAATCACATTTCTTGGTAGAATCATGCAGGATTGAAATTTTTGATGGTTTTTTACTCCTCTCAACAGCCCAAACAAGTTTCTAAAAGGATGAGTTTGCAACTACTTTACTTTTGGAGAAAATTCAAAACATTCATTATTCAATAGGGCCCAAACTATCAAAAAACAGCCGTTTCAATGAACATACATGTCTTGGTAGAATCATGCAGGACTGAAATTTTTGATGTTTTTCTACTCCTCTCATGAGCCCAAACAAGTCTCTAAAAGCATGAGTTTGCAACTACTTTACTTTTGGAGAAAATTCAAAACATTCATTATTCAATAGAGCCCAATAGCAAAAACCAGCGTTTTGAATGAAGAATCACATTTCTTGGTAGAATCATGCAGGATTGAAATTTTTGATGGTTTTTTACTCCTCTCAACAGCCCAAACAAGTTTCTAAAAGGATGAGTTTGCAACTACTTTACTTTTGGAGAAAATTCAAAACATTCATTATTCAATAGGGCCCAAACTATCAAAAACCAGCGGTTTGAATGAACACATTTCTTGGTAGAATCATGCAGGACTGAAATTTTTGATGTTTTTCTACTCCTCTCATGAGCCCATACAAGTCTCTAAAAGCATGACTTTGCAACTACTTTACTTTTGGAGAAAATTCAAAACATTCACTATTCAATAGAGCCCAATAGCAAAAATCAGGTTTTGAATGAAGAATCACATTTCTTGGTAAAATCATGCAGGATTGAAATTTTTGATGGTTTTTTACTCCTCTCAACAGCCCAAACAAGTTTCTAAAAGGATGAGTTTGCAACTACTTTACTTTTGGAGAAAATTCAAAACATTCATTATTCAATAGGGCCCAAACTATCAAAAACCAGCGGTTTCAATGAACACACATTTCCTGGTAGAATCATGCAGGACTGAAATTTTTGATGTTTTTCTACTCCTCTCATGAGCCCAAACAAGTCTCTAAAAGCATGAGTTTGCAACTACTTTACTTTTGGAGAAAATTCAAAACATTCATTATTCAATAGAGCCCAATAGCAAAAACCAGCGTTTTGAATGAAGAATCACATTTCTTGGTAGAATCATGCAGGATTGAAATTTTTGATGGTTTTTTACTCCTCTCAACAGCCCAAACAAGTTTCTAAAAGGATGAGTTTGCAACTACTTTACTTTTGGAGAAAATTCAAAACATTCATTATTCCATAGGGCCCAAACTATCAAAAACCAGCGGTTTCAATGAACACACATTTCTTGGTAGAATCATGCAGGACTGAAATTTTTGATGTTTTTCTACTCCTCTCATGAGCCCAAACAAGTCTCTAAAAGCATGAGTTTGCAACTACTTTACTTTTGGAGAAAATTCAAAACATTCATTATTCAATAGAGCCCAATAGCAAAAACCAGCGTTTTGAATGAAGAATCACATTTCTTGGTAGAATCATGCAGGATTGAAATTTTTGATGGTTTTTTACTCCTCTCAACAGCCCAAACAAGTTTCTAAAAGGATGAGTTTGCAACTACTTTACTTTTGGAGAAAATTCAAAACATTCATTATTCAATAGGGCCCAAACTATCAAAAACCAGCGGTTTGAATGAACACATTTCTTGGTAGAATCATGCAGGACTGAAATTTTTGATGTTTTTCTACTCCTCTCATGAGCCCATACAAGTCTCTAAAAGCATGACTTTGCAACTACTTTACTTTTGGAGAAAATTCAAAACATTCACTATTCAATAGAGCCCAATAGCAAAAATCAGGTTTTGAATGAAGAATCACATTTCTTGGTAAAATCATGCAGGATTGAAATTTTTGATGGTTTTTTACTCCTCTCAACAGCCCAAACAAGTTTCTAAAAGGATGAGTTTGCAACTACTTTACTTTTGGAGAAAATTCAAAACATTCATTATTCAATAGGGCCCAAACTATCAAAAACCAGCGGTTTCAATGAACACACATTTCCTGGTAGAATCATGCAGGACTGAAATTTTTGATGTTTTTCTACTCCTCTCATGAGCCCAAACAAGTCTCTAAAAGCATGAGTTTGCAACTACTTTACTTTTGGAGAAAATTCAAAACATTCATTATTCAATAGAGCCCAATAGCAAAAACCAGCGTTTTGAATGAAGAATCACATTTCTTGGTAGAATCATGCAGGATTGAAATTTTTGATGGTTTTTTACTCCTCTCAACAGCCCAAACAAGTTTCTAAAAGGATGAGTTTGCAACTACTTTACTTTTGGAGAAAATTCAAAACATTCATTATTCCATAGGGCCCAAACTATCAAAAACCAGCGGTTTCAATGAACACACATTTCTTGGTAGAATCATGCAGGACTGAAATTTTTGATGTTTTTCTACTCCTCTCATAAGCCCAAACAAGTCTCTAAAAGCATGAGTTTGCAACTACTTTACTTTTGGAGAAAATTCAAAACATTCATTATTCAATAGAGCCCAATAGCAAAAACCAGCGTTTTGAATGAAGAATCACATTTCTTGGTAGAATCATGCAGGATTGAAATTTTTGATGGTTTTTTACTCCTCTCAACAGCCCAAACAAGTTTCTAAAAGGATGAGTTTGCAACTACTTTAATTTTTGGAGAAAATTCAAAACATTCATTATTCAATAGGGCCCAAACTATCAAAAACCAGCGGTTTCAATGAACACACATTTCTTGGTAGAATCATGCAGGACTGAAATTTTTGATGTTTTTCTACTCCTCTCATGAGCCCAAACAAGTCTCTAAAAGCATGAGTTTGCAACTACTTTACTTTTGGAGAAAATTCAAAACATTCATTATTCAATAGAGCCCAATAGCAAAAACCAGCGTTTTGAATGAAGAATCACATTTCTTGGTAGAATCATGCAGGATTGAAATTTTTGATGGTTTTTTACTCCTCTCAACAGCCCAAACAAGTTTCTAAAAGGATGAGTTTGCAACTACTTTACTTTTGGAGAAAATTCAAAACATTCATTATTCAATAGGGCCCAAACTATCAAAAACCAGCGGTTTGAATGAACACACATTTCTTGGTAGAATCATGCAGGACTGAAATTTTTGATGTTTTTCTACTCCTCTCATGAGCCCAAACAAGTCTCTAAAAGCATGAGTTTGCAACTACTTTACTTTTGGAGAAAATTCAAAACATTCATTATCCAATAGGGCCCAAACTATCAAAAACCAGCGGTTTGAATGAACACACATTTCTTGGTAGAATCATGCAGGACTGAAATTTTTGATGTTTTTCTACTCCTCTCATGAGCCCAAACAAGTCTCTAAAAGCATGAGTTTGCAACTACTTTACTTTTGGAGAAAATTCAAAACATTCATTATTCAATAGAGCCCAATAGCAAAAACCAGCGTTTTGAATGAAGAATCACATTTCTTGGTAGAATCATGCAGGATTTAAATTTTTGATGGTTTTTTACTCCTCTCAACAGCCCAAACAAGTTTCTAAAAGGATGAGTTTGCAACTACTTTACTTTTGGAGAAAATTCAAAACATTCATTATTCAATAGGGCCCAAACTATCAAAAACCAGCCGTTTCAATGAACACACATGTCTTGGTAGAATCATGCAGGACTGAAATTTTTGATGTTTTTCTACTCCTCTCATGAGCCCAAACAAGTCTCTAAAAGCATGAGTTTGCAACTACTTTACTTTTGGAGAAAATTCAAAACATTCATTATTCAATAGAGCCCAATAGCAAAAACCAGCGTTTTGAATGAAGAATCACATTTCTTGGTAGAATCATGCAGGATTGAAATTTTTGATGGTTTTTTACTCCTCTCAACAGCCCAAACAAGTTTCTAAAAGGATGAGTTTGCAACTACTTTACTTTTGGAGAAAATTCAAAACATTCACTATTCAATAGAGCCCAATAGCAAAAACCAGCGTTTTGAATGAAGAATCACATTTCTTGGTAGAATCATGCAGGATTGAAATTTTTGATGGTTTTTTACTCCTCTCAACAGCCCAAAAAAGTTTCTAAAAGGATGAGTTTGCAACTACTTTACTTTTGGAGAAAATTCAAAACATTCATTATTCAATAGGGCCCAAACTATCAAAAACCAGCGGTTTCAATGAACACATTTCTTGGTAGAATCATGCAGGACTGAAATTTTTGATGTTTTTCTACTCATCTCATGAGCCCAAACAAGTCTCTAAAAGCATGAGTTTGCAACTACTTTACTTTTGGAGAAAATTCAAAACATTCACTATTCAATAGAGCCCAATAGCAAAAATCAGGTTTTGAATGAAGAATCACATTTTTTCGTAAAATCATGCAGGATTGAAATTTTTGATGGTTTTTTACTTCTCTCAACAGCCCAAACAAGTTTCTAAAAGCATGAGTTTGCAACTACTTTACTTTTGGAGAAAATTCAAAACATTCATTATTCAATAGGGCCCAAACTATCAAAAACCAGCGGTTTCAATGAACACACATTTCTTGGTAGAATCATGCAGGACTGAAATTTTTGATGTTTTTCTACTCCTCTCATGAGCCCAAACAAGTCTCTAAAAGCATGAGTTTGCAACTACTTTACTTTTGGAGAAAATTCAAAACATTCATTATTCAATAGAGCCCAATAGCAAAAACCAGCGTTTTGAATGAATAATCACATTTCTTGGTAGAATAATGCAGGATTGAAATTTTTGATGGTTTTTTACTCCTCTCAACAGCCCAAACAAGTTTCTAAAAGGATGAGTTTGCAACTACTTTACTTTTGGAGAAAATTCAAAACATTCATTATTCAATAGAGCCCAATAGCAAAAACCAGCGTTTTGAATGAAGAATCACATTTCTTGGTAGAATCATGCAGGATTGAAATTTTTGATGGTTTTTTACTCCTCTCAACAGCCCAAACAAGTTTGTAAAAGGATGAGTTTGCAACTACTTTACTTTTGGAGAAAATTCAATACATTCATTATTCAATAGGGCCCAAACTATCAAAAAACAGCGGTTTCAATGAACACATTTCTTGGTAGAATCATGCAGGACTGAAATTTTTGATGTTTTTCTACTCCTCTCATGAGCCCAAACAAGTCTCTAAAAGCATGAGTTTGCAACTACTTTACTTTTGGAGAAAATTCAAAACATTCATTATTCAATAGAGCCCAATAGCAAAAACCAGCGTTTTGAATGAAGAATCACATTTCTTGGTAGAATCATGCAGGATTGAAATTTTTGATGGTTTTTTACTCCACTCAACAGCCGAAACAAGTTTCTAAAAGGATGAGTTTGCAACTACTTTACTTTTGGAGAAAATTCAAAACATTCATTATTCAATAGGGCCCAAACTATCAAAAACCAGCGGTTTCAATGAACACAAATTTCTTGGTAGAATCATGCAGGACTGAAATTTTTGATGTTTTTCTACTCCTCTCATGAGCCCAAACAAGTCTCTAAAAGCATGAGTTTGCAACTACTTTACTTTTGGAGAAAATTCAAAACATTCATTATTCAATAGAGCCCAATAGCAAAAACCAGCGTTTTGAATGAAGAATCACATTTCTTGGTAGAATCATGCAGGATTTAAATTTTTGATGGTTTTTTACTCCTCTCAACAGCCCAAACAAGTTTCTAAAAGGATGAGTTTGCAACTACTTTACTTTTGGAGAAAATTCAAAACATTCATTATTCAATAGGGCCCAAACTATCAAAAACCAGCCGTTTCAATGAACACACATGTCTTGGTAGAATCATGCAGGACTGAAATTTTTGATGTTTTTCTACTCCTCTCATGAGCCCAAACAAGTCTCTAAAAGCATGAGTTTGCAACTACTTTACTTTTGGAGAAAATTCAAAACATTCATTATTCAATAGAGCCCAATAGCAAAAACCAGCGTTTTGAATGAAGAATCACATTTCTTGGTAGAATCATGCAGGATTGAAATTTTTGATGGTTTTTTACTCCTCTCAACAGCCCAAACAAGTTTCTAAAAGGATGAGTTTGCAACTACTTTACTTTTGGAGAAAATTCAAAACATTCACTATTCAATAGAGCCCAAAAGCAAAAACCAGCGTTTTGAATGAAGAATCACATTTCTTGGTAGAATCATGCAGGATTGAAATTTTTGATGGTTTTTTACTCCTCTCAACAGCCCAAACAAGTTTCTAAAAGGATGAGTTTGCAACTACTTTACTTTTGGAGAAAATTCAAAACATTCATTATTCAATAGGGCCCAAACTATCAAAAACCAGCGGTTTCAATGAACACATTTCTTGGTAGAATCATGCAGGACTGAAATTTTTGATGTTTTTCTACTCATCTCATGAGCCCAAACAAGTCTCTAAAAGCATGAGTTTGCAACTACTTTACTTTTGGAGAAAATTCAAAACATTCACTATTCAATAGAGCCCAATAGCAAAAATCAGGTTTTGAATGAAGAATCACATTTTTTCGTAAAATCATGCAGGATTGAAATTTTTGATGGTTTTTTACTCCTCTCAACAGCCCAAACAAGTTTCTAAAAGCATGAGTTTGCAACTACTTTACTTTTGGAGAAAATTCAAAACATTCATTATTCAATAGGGCCCAAACTATCAAAAACCAGCGGTTTCAATGAACACACATTTCTTGGTAGAATCATGCAGGACTGAAATTTTTGATGTTTTTCTACTCCTCTCATGAGCCCAAACAAGTCTCTAAAAGCATGAGTTTGCAACTACTTTACTTTTGGAGAAAATTCAAAACATTCATTATTCAATAGAGCCCAATAGCAAAAACCAGCGTTTTGAATGAAGAATCACATTTCTTGGTAGAATCATGCAGGATTGAAATTTTTGATGGTTTTTTACTCCTCTCAACAGCCCAAACAAGTTTCTAAAAGGATGAGTTTGCAACTACTTTACTTTTGGAGAAAATTCAAAACATTCATTATTCAATAGAGCCCAATAGCAAAAACCAGCGTTTTGAATGAAGAATCACATTTCTTGGTAGAATCATGCAGGATTGAAATTTTTGATGGTTTTTTACTCCTCTCAACAGCCCAAACAAGTTTGTAAAAGGATGAGTTTGCAACTACTTTACTTTTGGAGAAAATTCAAAACATTCATTATTCAATAGGGCCCAAACTATCAAAAACCAGCGGTTTCAATGAACACATTTCTTGGTAGAATCATGCAGGACTGAAATTTTTGATGTTTTTCTACTCCTCTCATGAGCCCAAACAAGTCTCTAAAAGCATGAGTTTGCAACTACTTTACTTTTGGAGAAAATTCAAAACATTCATTATTCAATAGAGCCCAATAGCAAAAATCAGGTTTTGAATGAAGAATCACATTTCTTGGTAAAATCATGCAGGATTGAAATTTTTGATGGTTTTTTACTCCTCTCAACAGCCCAAACAAGTTTCTAAAAGGATGAGTTTGCAACTACTTTACTTTTGGAGAAAATTCAAAACATTCATTATTCAATAGGGCCCAAACTATCAAAAACCAGGGGTTTCAATGAACACACATTTCTTGGTAGAATCATGCAGGACTTTAATTTTTGATGTTTTTCTACTCCTCTCATGAGCCCAAACACGTCTCTAAAAGCATGAGTTTGCAACTACTTTACTTTTGGAGAAAATTCAAAACATTCATTATTCAATAGAGCCCAATAGCAAAAACCAGCGTTTTGAATGAAGAATCACATTTCTTGGTAGAATCATGCAGGATTGAAATTTTTGATGGTTTTTTACTCCTCTCAACAGCCCAAACAAGTTTCTAAAAGGATGAGTTTGCAACTACTTTACTTTTGGAGAAAATTCAAAACATTCATTATTCAATAGGGCCCAAACTATCAAAAACCAGCGGTTTGAATGAACACACATTTCTTGGTAGAATCATGCAGGACTGAAATTTTTGATGTTTTTCTACTCCTCTCATGAGCCCAAACAAGTCTCTAAAAGCATGAGTTTGCAACTACTTTACTTTTGGAGAAAATTCAAAACATTCATTATTCAATAGAGCCCAATAGCAAAAACCAGCGTTTTGAATGAAGAATCACATTTCTTGGTAGAATCATGCAGGATTGAAATTTTTGATGGTTTTTTACTCCTCTCAACAGCCCAAACAAGTTTCTAAAAGGATGAGTTTGCAACTACTTTACTTTTGGAGAAAATTCAAAACATTCATTATTCAATAGGGCCCAAACTATCAAAAACCAGCGGTTTGAATGAACACACATTTCTTGGTAGAATCATGCAGGACTGAAATTTTTGATGTTTTTCTACTCCTCTCATGAGCCCAAACAAGTCTCTAAAAGCATGAGTTTGCAACTACTTTACTTTTGGAGAAAATTCAAAACATTCATTATTCAATAGAGCCCAATAGCAAAAACCAGCGTTTTGAATGAAGAATCACATTTCTTGGTAGAATCATGCAGGATTGAAATTTTTGATGGTTTTTTACTCCTCTCAACAGCCCAAACAAGTTTCTAAAAGGATGAGTTTGCAACTACTTTACTTTTGGAGAAAATTCAAAACATTCATTATTCAATAGGGCCCAAACTATCAAAAACCAGCGGTTTGAATGAACACACATTTCTTGGTAGAATCATGCAGGACTGAAATTTTTGATGTTTTTCTACTCCTCTCATGAGCCCAAACAAGTCTCTAAAAGCATGAGTTTGCAACTACTTTACTTTTGGAGAAAATTCAAAACATTCATTATTCAATAGAGCCCAATAGCAAAAACCAGCGTTTTGAATGAAGAATCACATTTCTTGGTAGAATCATGCAGGATTGAAATTTTTGATGGTTTTTTACTCCTCTCAACAGCCCAAACAAGTTTCTAAAAGGATGAGTTTGCAACTACTTTACTTTTGGAGAAAATTCAAAACATTCATTATTCAATAGGGCCCAAACTATCATTATTCAATAGAGCCCAATAGCAAAAACCAGCGTTTTGAATGAAGAATCACATTTCTTGGTAGAATCATGCAGGATTGAAATTTTTGATGGTTTTTTACTCCTCTCAACAGCCCAAACAAGTTTCTAAAAGGATGAGTTTGCAACTACTTTACTTTTGGAGAAAATTCAAAACATTCATTATTCAATAGGGCCCAAACTATCAAAATTCCAGCGGTTTCAATGAACACACATTTCTTGGTAGAATCATGCAGGACTGAAATTTTTGATGTTTTTCTACTCCTCTCATGAGCCCAAACAAGTCTCTAAAAGCATGAGTTTGCAACTACTTTACTTTTGGAGAAAATTCAAAACATTCATTATTCAATAGAGCCCAATAGCAAAAATCATGTTTTGAATGAAGAATCACATTTCTTGTTAGAATCATGCAGGATTGAAATTTTTGATGGTTTTTTACTCCTCTCAACAGCCCAAACAAGTTTCTAAAAGGATGAGTTTGCAACTACTTTACTTTTGGAGAAAATTCAAAACATTCATTATTCAATAGGGCCCAAAATATCAAAAACCAGCGGTTTCAATGAACACACATTTCTTGGTAGAATCGTGCAGGACTGAAAATTTTGATGTTTTTCTACTCCTCTCATGAGCCCAAACAAGTCTATAAAAGCATGAGTTTGCAACTACTTTACTTTTGGAGAAAATTCAAAACATTCATTATTCAATAGAGCCCAATAGCAAAAATCAGGTTTTGAATGAAGAATCACATTTCTTGGTAGAATCATGCAGGATTGAAATTTTTGATGGTTTTTAACTCCTCTCAACAGCCCAAACAAGTTTCTAAAAGGATGAGTTTGCAACTACTTTACTTTTGGAGAAAATTCAAAACATTCATTATTCAATAGGGCCCAAAATATCAAAAACCAGCAGTTTGAATGAACACACATTTCTTGGTAGAATCGTGCAGGACTGAAATTTTTGATTTTTTTCTACTCCTCTCATGAGGCCAAACAAGTCTCTAAAAGGATGAGTTTGCAACTACTTTACTTTTGGAGAAAATTCAAAACATTCATTATTCAATAGAGCCCAATAGCAAAAACCAGCGTTTTGAATGAAGAATCACATTTCTTGGTAGAATCATGCAGGATTGAAATTTTTGATGGTTTTTTACTCCTCTCAACAGCCCAAACAAGTTTCTAAAAGGATGAGTTTGCAACTACTTTACTTTTGGAGAAAATTCAAAACATTCATTATTCAATAGGGCCCAAACTATCAAAATTCCAGCGGTTTCAATGAACACACATTTCTTGGTAGAATCATGCAGGACTGAAATTTTTGATGTTTTTCTACTCCTCTCATGAGCCCAAACAAGTCTCTAAAAGCATGAGTTTGCAACTACTTTACTTTTGGAGAAAATTCAAAACATTCATTATTCAATAGAGCCCAATAGCAAAAACCAGCGTTTTGAATGAAGAATCACATTTCTTGGTAGAATCATGCAGGATTGAAATTTTTGATGGTTTTTTACTCCTCTCAACAGCCCAAACAAGTTTATAAAAGGATGAGTTTGCAACTACTTTACTTTTGGAGAAAATTCAAAACATTCATTATTCAATAGGGCCCAAAATATCAAAAACCAGCAGTTTGAATGAACACACATTTCTTGGTAGAATCGTGCAGGACTGAAATTTTTGATTTTTTTCTACTCCTCTCATGAGCCCAAACAAGTCTCTAAAAGGATGAGTTTGCAACTACTTTACTTTTGGAGAAAATTCAAAACATTCATTATTCAATAGAGCCCAATAGCAAAAACCAGCGTTTTGAATGAAGAATCACATTTCTTGGTAGAATCATGCAGGATTGAAATTTTTGATGGTTTTTTACTCCTCTCAACAGCCCAAACAAGTTTCTAAAAGGATGAGTTTGCAACTACTTTACTTTTGGAGAAAATTCAAAACATTCATTATTCAATAGGGCCCAAACTATCAAAATTCCAGCGGTTTCAATGAACACACATTTCTTGGTAGAATCATGCAGGACTGAAATTTTTGATGTTTTTCTACTCCTCTCATGAGCCCAAACAAGTCTCTAAAAGCATGAGTTTGCAACTACTTTACTTTTGGAGAAAATTCAAAACATTCATTATTCAATAGAGCCCAATAGCAAAAACCAGCGTTTTGAATGAAGAATCACATTTCTTGGTAGAATCATGCGGGATTGAAAATTTTGATGGTTTTTTACTCCTCTCAACAGCCCAAACAAGTTTCTAAAAGGATGAGTTTGCAACTACTTTACTTTTGGAGAAAATTCAAAACATTCATTATTCAATAGGGCCCAAACAATCAAAAACCAGCGGTTTCAATGAACACACATTTCTTGGTAGAATCATGCAGGACTGAAATTTTTGATGTTTTTCTACTCCTCTCATGAGCCCAAACAAGTCTCTAAAAGCATGAGTTTGCAACTACTTTACTTTTGGAGAAAATTCAAAACATTCATTATTCAATAGAGCCCAAAAGCAAAAATCAGGTATTGGATGAAGAATCACATTTCTTGGTAGAATCATGCAGGATTGAAATTTTTGATGGTTTTTTACTCCTCTCAACAGCCCAAACAAGTTTCTAAAAGGATGAGTTTGCAACTACTTTACTTTTGGAGAAAATTCAAAACATTCATTATTCAATAGGGCCCAAACTATCAAAAACCAGCGGTTTCAATGAACACACATTTCTTGGTAGAATCATGCAGGACTGAAATTTTTGATGTTTTTCTACTCCTCTCATGAGCCCAAACAAGTCTCTAAAAGCATGAGTTTGCAACTACTTTACTTTTGGAGAAAATTCAAAACATTCATTATTCAATAGAGCCCAATAGCAAAAATCATGTTTTGAATGAAGAATCACATTTCTTGGTAGAATTATGCAGGATTGAAATTTTTGATGGTTTTTTACTCCTCTCAACAGCCCAAACAAGTTTCTAAAAGGATGAGTTTGCAACTACTTTACTTTTGGAGAAAATTCAAAACATTCATTATTCAATAGGGCCCAAAATATCAAAAACCAGCGGTTTCAATGAACACACATTTCTTGGTAGAATCATGCAGGACTGAAATTTTTGATGTTTTTCTACTCCTCTCATGAGCCCAAACAAGTCTCTAAAAGCATGAGTTTGCAACTACTTTACTTTTGGAGAAAATTCAAAACATTCATTATTCAATAGAGCCCAATAGCAAAAATCAGGTTTTGAATGAAGAATCACTTTTCTTGGTAGAGTCATGCAGGATTGAAATTTTTGATGGTTTTTTACTCCTCTCAACAGCCCAAACAAGTTTCTAAAAGGATGAGTTTGCAACTACTTTACTTTTGGAGAAAATTCAAAACATTCATTATTCAATAGGGCCCAAAATATCAAAAACCAGCGGTTTCAATGAACACACATTTCTTGGTAGAATCATGCAGGACTGAAATTTTTGATGTTTTTCTACTCCTCTCATGAGCCCAAACAAGTCTCTAAAAGCATGAGTTTGCAACTACTTTACTTTTGGAGAAAATTCAAAACATTCATTATTCAATAGAGCCCAATAGCAAAAATCAGGTTTTGAATGAAGAATCACTTTTCTTGGTAGAGTCATGCAGGATTGAAATTTTTGATGGTTTTTTACTCCTCTCAACAGCCCAAACAAGTTTCTAAAAGGATGAGTTTGCAACTACTTTACTTTTGGAGAAAATTCAAAACATTCATTATTCAATAGGGCCCAAAATATCAAAAACCAGCGGTTTGAATGAACACACATTTCTTGGTAGAATCGTGCAGGACTGAAATTTTTGATGTTTTTCTACTCCTCTCATGAGCCCAAACAAGTCTCTAAAAGGATGAGTTTGCAACTACTTTACTTTTGGAGAAAATTCAAAACATTCATTATTCAATAGAGCCCAATAGCAAAAACCAGCGTTTTGAATGAAGAATCACATTTCTTGGTAGAACCATGCAGGATTGAAATTTTTGATGGTTTTTTACTCCTCTCAACAGCCCAAACAAGTTTCTAAAAGGATGAGTTTGCAACTACTTTACTTTTGGAGAAAATTCAAAACATTCATTATTCAATAGGGCCCAAACTATCAAAAACCAGCGGTTTCAATGAACACACATTTCTTGGTAGAATCATGCAGGACTGAAATTTTTGATGTTTTTCTACTCCTCTCATGAGCCCAAACAAGTCTCTAAAAGCATGAGTTTGCAACTACTTTACTTTTGGAGAAAATTCAAAACATTCATTATTCAATAGAGCCCAATAGCAAAAATCATGTTTTGAATGAAGAATCACATTTCTTGGTAGAATCATGCAGGATTGAAATTTTTGATGGTTTTTTACTCCTCTCAACAGCCCAAACAAGTTTCTAAAAGGATGAGTTTGCAACTACTTTACTTTTGGAGAAAATTCAAAACATTCATTATTCAATAGGGCCCAAAATATCAAAAACCAGCAGTTTGAATGAACACACATTTCTTGGTAGAATCGTGCAGGACTGAAATTTTTGATTTTTTTCTACTCCTCTCATGAGCCCAAACAAGTCTCTAAAAGGATGAGTTTGCAACTACTTTACTTTTGGAGAAAATTCAAAACATTCATTATTCAATAGAGCCCAATAGCAAAAACCAGCGTTTTGAATGAAGAATCACATTTCTTGGTAGAATCATGCAGGATTGAAATTTTTGATGGTTTTTTACTCCTCTCAACAGCCCAAACAAGTTTCTAAAAGGATGAGTTTGCAACTACTTTACTTTTGGAGAAAATTCAAAACATTCATTATTCAATAGGGCCCAAACTATCAAAAACCAGCGATTTCAATGAACACACATTTCTTGGTAGAATAATGCAGGACTGAAATTTTTGATGTTTTTCTACTCCTCTCATGAGCCCAAACAAGTCTCTAAAAGCATGAGTTTGCAACTACTTTACTTTTGGAGAAAATTCAAAACATTCATTATTCAATAGAGCCCAAAAGCAAAAATCAGGTATTGGATGAAGAATCACATTTCTTGGTAGAATCATGCAGGATTGAAATTTTTGATGGTTTTTTACTCCTCTCAACAGCCCAAACAAGTTTCTAAAAGGATGAGTTTGCAACTACTTTACTTTTGGAGAAAATTCAAAACATTCATTATTCAATAGGGCCCAAACTATCAAAAACCAGCGGTTTCAATGAACACACATTTCTTGGTAGAATCATGCAGGACTGAAATTTTTGATGTTTTTCTACTCCTCTCATGAGCCCAAACAAGTCTCTAAAAGCATGAGTTTGCAACTACTTTACTTTTGGAGAAAATTCAAAACATTCATTATTCAATAGAGCCCAATAGCAAAAATCATGTTTTGAATGAAGAATCACATTTCTTGGTAGAATCATGCAGGATTGAAATTTTTGATGGTTTTTTACTCCTCTCAACAGCCCAAACAAGTTTCTAAAAGGATGAGTTTGCAACTACTTTACTTTTGGAGAAAATTCAAAACATTCATTATTCAATAGGGCCCAAACTATCAAAAACCAGCGGTTTCAATGAACACACATTTCTTGGTAGAATCATGCAGGACTGAAATTTTTGATGTTTTTCTACTCCTCTCATGAGCCCAAACAAGTCTCTAAAAGCATGAGTTTGCAACTACTTTACTTTTGGAGAAAATTCAAAACATTCATTATTCAATAGAGCCCAATAGCAAAAATCAGGTTTTGAATGCAGAATCATTTTTCTTGGTAGAATCATGCAGGATTGAAATTTTTGATGGTTTTTTACTCCTCTCAACAGCCCAAACAAGTTTCTAAAAGGATGAGTTTGCAACTACTTTACTTTTGGAGAAAATTCAAAACATTCATTATTCAGTAGGGCCCAAAATATCAAAAACCAGCGGTTTGAATGAACACTCATTTCTTGGTAGAATCGTGCAGGACTGAAATTTTTGATGTTTTTCTACTCCTCTCATGAGCCCAAACAAGTCTCTAAAAGGATGAGTTTGCAACTACTTTACTTTTGGAGAAAATTCAAAACATTCATTATTCAATAGAGCCCAATAGCAAAAACCAGCGTTTTGAATGAAGAATCACATTTCTTGGTAGAATCATGCAGGATTGAAATTTTTGATGGTTTTTTACTCCTCTCAACAGCCCAAACAAGTTTCTAAAAGGATGAGTTTGCAACTACTTTACTTTTGGAGAAAATTCAAAACATTCATTATTCAATAGGGCCCAAACTATCAAAAACCAGCGGTTTCAATGAACACACATTTCTTGGTAGAATCATGCAGGACTGAAATTTTTGATGTTTTTCTACTCCTCTCATGAGCCCAAACAAGTCTCTAAAAGCATGAGTTTGCAACTACTTTACTTTTGGAGAAAATTCAAAACATTCATTATTCATTAGAGCCCAATAGCAAAAATCAGGTTTTGAATGAAGAATCACATTTCTTGGTAGAATCATGCAGGATTGAAATTTTTGATGGTTTTTTACTCCTCTCAACAGCCCAAACAAGTTTCTAAAAGGATGAGTTTGCAACTACTTTACTTTTGGAGAAAATTCAAAACATTCATTATTCAATAGGGCCCAAACTATCAAAAACCAGCGGTTTCAATGAACACACATTTCTTGGTAGAATCATGCAGGACTGAAATTTTTGATGTTTTTCTACTCCTCTCATGAGCCCAAACAAGTCTCTAAAAGCATGAGTTTGCAACTACTTTACTTTTGGAGAAAATTCAAAACATTCATTATTCAATAGAGCCCAATAGCAAAAATCAGGTTTTGAATGAAGAATCACATTTCTTGGTACAATCATGCAGGATTGAAATTTTTGATGGTTTTTTACTCCTCTCAACAGCCCAAACAAGTTTCTAAAAGGATGAGTTTGCAACTACTTTACTTTTGGAGAAAATTCAAAACATTCATTATTCAATAGGGCCCAAACTATCAAAAACCAGCGGTTTCAATGAACACACATTTCTTGGTAGAATCATGCAGGACTGAAATTTTTGATGTTTTTCTACTCCTCTCATGAGCCCAAACAAGTCTCTAAAAGCATGAGTTTGCAACTACTTTACTTTTGGAGAAAATTCAAAACATTCATTATTCAATAGAGCCCAATAGCAAAAATCAAGTTTTGAATGAAGAATCACATTTCTTGGTAGAATCATGCAGGATTAAAATTTTTCATGGTTTTTTACTCCTCTCAACAGCCCAAACAAGTTTCTAAAAGGATGAGTTTGCAACTACTTTACTTTTGGAGAAAATTCAAAACATTCATTATTCAATAGGGCCCAAACTATCAAAATTCCAGCGGTTTCAATGAACACACATTTCTTGGTAGAATCATGCAGGACTGAAATTTTTGATGTTTTTCTACTCCTCTCATGAGCCCAAACAAGTCTCTAAAAGCATGAGTTTGCAACTACTTTACTTTTGGAGAAAATTCAAAACATTCATTATTCAATAGAGCCCAATAGCAAAAATCATGTTTTGAATGAAGAATCACATTTCTTGTTAGAATCATGCAGGATTGAAATTTTTGATGGTTTTTTACTCCTCTCAACAGCCCAAACAAGTTTCTAAAAGGATGAGTTTGCAACTACTTTACTTTTGGAGAAAATTCAAAACATTCATTATTCAATAGGGCCCAAAATATCAAAAACCAGCGGTTTCAATGAACACACATTTCTTGGTAGAATCGTGCAGGACTGAAATTTTTGATGTTTTTCTACTCCTCTCATGAGCCCAAACAAGTCTATAAAAGCATGAGTTTGCAACTACTTTACTTTTGGAGAAAATTCAAAACATTCATTATTCAATAGAGCCCAATAGCAAAAATCAGGTTTTGAATGAAGAATCACATTTCTTGGTAGAATCATGCAGGATTGAAATTTTTGATGGTTTTTTACTCCTCTCAACAGCCCAAACAAGTTTCTAAAAGGATGAGTTTGCAACTACTTTACTTTTGGAGAAAATTCAAAACATTCATTATTCAATAGGGCCCAAAATATCAAAAACCAGCAGTTTGAATGAACACACATTTCTTGGTAGAATCGTGCAGGACTGAAATTTTTGATTTTTTTCTACTCCTCTCATGAGCCCAAACAAGTCTCTAAAAGGATGAGTTTGCAACTACTTTACTTTTGGAGAAAATTCAAAACATTCATTATTCAATAGAGCCCAATAGCAAAAACCAGCGTTTTGAATGAAGAATCACATTTCTTGGTAGAATCATGCAGGATTGAAATTTTTGATGGTTTTTTACTCCTCTCAACAGCCCAAACAAGTTTCTAAAAGGATGAGTTTGCAACTACTTTACTTTTGGAGAAAATTCAAAACATTCATTATTCAATAGGGCCCAAACTATCAAAATTCCAGCGGTTTCAATGAACACACATTTCTTGGTAGAATCATGCAGGACTGAAATTTTTGATGTTTTTCTACTCCGCTCATGAGCCCAAACAAGTCTCTAAAAGCATGAGTTTGCAACTACTTTACTTTTGGAGAAAATTCAAAACATTCATTATTCAATAGAGCCCAATAGCAAAAACCAGCGTTTTGAATGAAGAATCACATTTCTTGGTAGAATCATGCAGGATTGAACTTTTTGATGGTTTTTTACTCCTCTCAACAGCCCAAACAAGTTTCTAAAAGGATGAGTTTGCAACTACTTTACTTTTGGAGAAAATTCAAAACATTCATTATTCAATAGGGCCCAAAATATCAAAAACCAGCAGTTTGAATGAACACACATTTCTTGGTAGAATCATGCAGGATTGAAATTTTTGATGGTTTTTTACTCCTCTCAACAGCCCAAACAAGTTTCTAAAAGGATGAGTTTGCAACTACTTTACTTTTGGAGAAAATTCAAAACATTCATTATTCAATAGGGCCCAAAATATCAAAAACCAGCGGTTTCAATGAACACACATTTCTTGGTAGAATCATGCAGGACTGAAATTTTTGATGTTTTTCTACTCCTCTCATGAGCCCAAACAAGTCTCTAAAAGCATGAGTTTGCAACTACTTTACTTTTGGAGAAAATTCAAAACATTCATTATTCAATAGAGCCCAATAGCAAAAATCAGGTTTTGAATGAAGAATCACTTTTCTTGGTAGAGTCATGCAGGATTGAAATTTTTGATGGTTTTTTACTCCTCTCAACAGCCCAAACAAGTTTCTAAAAGGATGAGTTTGCAACTACTTTACTTTTGGAGAAAATTCAAAACATTCATTATTCAATAGGGCCCAAACTATCAAAAACCAGCGGTTTCAATGAACACACATTTCTTGGTAGAATCATGCAGGACTGAAATTTTTGATGTTTTTCTACTCCTCTCATGAGCCCAAACAAGTCTCTAAAAGCATGAGTTTGCAACTACTTTACTTTTGGAGAAAATTCAAAACATTCATTATTCAATAGAGCCCAATAGCAAAAATCAGGTTTTGAATGAAGAATCACATTTCTTGGTAGAATCATGCAGGATTGAAATTTTTGATGGTTTTTTACTCCTCTCAACAGCCCAAACAAGTTTCTAAAAGGATGAGTTTGCAACTACTTTACTTTTGGAGAAAATTCAAAACATTCATTATTCAATAGAGCCCAATAGCAAAAATCAGGTTTTGAATGAAGAATCACATTTCTTGGAAGAATCATGCAGGATTGAAATTTTGGATGGTTTTTTACTCCTCTCAACAGCCCAAACAAGTTTCTAAAAGGATGAGTTTGCAACTACTTTACTTTTGGAGAAAATTCAAAACATTCATTAATCAATAGGGCCCAAAATATCAAAAACCAGCGGTTTGAATGAACACACATTTCTTGGTAGAATCGTGCAGGACTGAAATTTTTGATGTTTTTCTACTCCTCTCATGAGCCCAAACAAGTCTCTAAAAGGATGAGTTTGCAACTACTTTACTTTTGGAGAAAATTCAAAACATTCATTATTCAATAGAGCCCAACAGCAAAAAACAGCGTTTTGAATGAAGAATCACATTTCTTGGTAGAATCATGCAGGATTGAAATTTTTGATGGTTTTTTACTCCTCTCAACAGCCCAAACAAGTTTCTAAAAGGATGAGTTTGCAACTACTTTACTTTTGGAGAAAATTCAAAACATTCATTATTCAATAGGGCCCAAACTATCAAAAACCAGCGGTTTCAATGAACACACATTTCTTGGTAGAATCATGCAGGACTGAAATTTTTGATGTTTTTCTACTCCTCTCATGAGCCCAAACAAGTCTCTAAAAGCATGAGTTTGCAACTACTTTACTTTTGGAGAAAATTCAAAACATTCATTATTCAATAGAGCCCAATAGCAAAAATCAAGTTTTGAATGAAGAATCACATTTCTTGGTAGAATCATGCAGGATTGAAATTTTTGATGGTTTTTTTACTCCTCTCAACAGCCCAAACAAGTTTCTAAAAGGATGAGTTTGCAACTACTTTACTTTTGGAGAAAATTCAAAACATTCATTATTCAATAGGGCCCAAACTATCAAAATTCCAGCGGTTTCAATGAACACACATTTCTTGGTAGAATCATGCAGGACTGAAATTTTTGATGTTTTTCTACTCCTCTCATGAGCCCAAACAAGTCTCTAAAAGCATGAGTTTGCAACTACTTTACTTTTGGAGAAAATTCAAAACATTCATTATTCAATAGAGCCCAATAGCAAAAACCAGCGTTTTGAATGAAGAATCACATTTCTTGGTAGAATCATGCAGGATTGAAATTTTTGATGGTTTTTTACTCCTCTCAACAGCCCAAACAAGTTTCTAAAAGGATGAGTTTGCAACTACTTTACTTTTGGAGAAAATTCAAAACATTCATTATTCAATAGGGCCCAAACAATCAAAAACCAGCGGTTTCAATGAACACACATTTCTTGGTAGAATCATGCAGGACTGAAATTTTTGATGTTTTTCTACTCCTCTCATGAGCCCAAACAAGTCTCTAAAAGCATGAGTTTGCAACTACTTTACTTTTGGAGAAAATTCAAAACATTCATTATTCAATAGAGCCCAAAAGCAAAAATCAGGTATTGGATGAAGAATCACATTTCTTGGTAGAATCATGCAGGATTGAAATTTTTGATGGTTTTTTACTCCTCTCAACAGCCCAAACAAGTTTCTAAAAGGATGAGTTTGCAACTACTTTACTTTTGGAGAAAATTCAAAACATTCATTATTCAATAGGGCCCAAACTATCAAAAACCAGCGGTTTCAATGAACACACATTTCTTGGTAGAATCATGCAGGACTGAAATTTTTGATGTTTTTCTACTCCTCTCATGAGCCCAAACAAGTCTCTAAAAGCATGAGTTTGCAACTACTTTACTTTTGGAGAAAATTCAAAACATTCATTATTCAATAGAGCCCAATAGCAAAAATCATGTTTTGAATGAAGAATCACATTTCTTGGTAGAATCATGCAGGATTGAAATTTTTGATGGTTTTTTACTCCTCTCAACAGCCCAAACAAGTTTCTAAAAGGATGAGTTTGCAACTACTTTACTTTTGGAGAAAATTCAAAACATTCATTATTCAATAGGGCCCAAAATATCAAAAACCAGCGGTTTCAATGAACACACATTTCTTGGTAGAATCATGCAGGACTGAAATTTTTGATGTTTTTCTACTCCTCTCATGAGCCCAAACAAGTCTCTAAAAGCATGAGTTTGCAACTACTTTACTTTTGGAGAAAATTCAAAACATTCATTATTCAATAGAGCCCAATAGCAAAAATCAGGTTTTGAATGAAGAATCACTTTTCTTGGTAGAGTCATGCAGGATTGAAATTTTTGATGGTTTTTTACTCCTCTCAACAGCCCAAACAAGTTTCTAAAAGGATGAGTTTGCAACTACTTTACTTTTGGAGAAAATTCAAAACATTCATTATTCAATAGGGCCCAAACTATCAAAAACCAGCGGTTTCAATGAACACACATTTCTTGGTAGAATCATGCAGGACTGAAATTTTTGATGTTTTTCTACTCCTCTCATGAGCCCAAACAAGTCTCTAAAAGCATGAGTTTGCAACTACTTTACTTTTGGAGAAAATTCAAAACATTCATTATTCAATAGAGCCCAATAGCAAAAATCATGTTTTGAATGAAGAATCACATTTCTTGGT
Organism: Dendrobates tinctorius; assembly: GCF_039654945.1. Classification (NCBI taxonomy): domain Eukaryota; kingdom Metazoa; phylum Chordata; class Amphibia; order Anura; family Dendrobatidae; genus Dendrobates; species Dendrobates tinctorius. The sequence continues at coordinate 6,673,022 of NW_027361837.1, forward strand.
AGAATCATGCAGGATTGAAATTTTTGATGGTTTTTTACTCCTCTCAACAGCCCAAACAAGTTTCTAAAAGGATGAGTTTGCAACTACTTTACTTTTGGAGAAAATTCAAAACATTCATTATTCAATAGAGCCCAATAGCAAAAATCAGGTTTTGAATGAAGAATCACATTTCTTGGAAGAATCATGCAGGATTGAAATTTTGGATGTTTTTTTACTCCTCTCAACAGCCCAAACAAGTTTCTAAAAGGATGAGTTTGCAACTACTTTACTTTTGGAGAAAATTCAAAACATTCATTAATCAATAGGGCCCAAAATATCAAAAACCAGCGGTTTGAATGAACACACATTTCTTGGTAGAATCGTGCAGGACTGAAATTTTTGATGTTTTTCTACTCCTCTCATGAGCCCAAACAAGTCTCTAAAAGGATGAGTTTGCAACTACTTTACTTTTGGAGAAAATTCAAAACATTCATTATTCAATAGAGCCCAACAGCAAAAACCAGCTTTTTGAATGAAGAATCACATTTCTTGGTAGAATCATGCAGGATTGAAATTTTTGATGGTTTTTTACTCCTCTCAACAGCCCAAACAAGTTTCTAAAAGGATGAGTTTGCAACTACTTTACTTTTGGAGAAAATTCAAAACATTCATTATTCAATAGGGCCCAAACTATCAAAAACCAGCGGTTTCAATGAACACACATTTCTTGGTAGAATCATGCAGGACTGAAATTTTTGATGTTTTTCTACTCCTCTCATGAGCCCAAACAAGTCTCTAAAAGCATGAGTTTGCAACTACTTTACTTTTGGAGAAAATTCAAAACATTCATTATTCAATAGAGCCCAATAGCAAAAATCAAGTTTTGAATGAAGAATCACATTTCTTGGTAGAATCATGCAGGATTGAAATTTTTGATGGTTTTTTACTCCTCTCAACAGCCCAAACAAGTTTCTAAAAGGATGAGTTTGCAACTACTTTACTTTTGGAGAAAATTCAAAACATTCATTATTCAATAGGGCCCAAAATATCAAATACCAGCGGTTTGAATGAACACACATTTCTTGGTAGAATCGTGCAGGACTGAAATTTTTGATGTTTTTCTACTCCTCTCATGAGCCCAAACAAGTCTCTAAAAGGATGAGTTTGCAACTACTTTACTTTTGGAGAAAATTCAAAACATTCATTATTCAATAGAGCCCAGTAGCAAAAACCAGCGTTTTGAATGAAGAATCACATTTCTTGGTAGAATCATGCAGGATTGAAATTTTTGATGGTTTTTTACTCCTCTCAACAGCCCAAACAAGTTTCTAAAAGGATGAGTTTGCAACTACTTTACTTTTGGAGAAAATTCAAAACATTCATTATTCAATAGGGCCCAAACTATCAAAAACCAGCGGTTTGAATGAACACACATTTCTTGGTAGAATCATGCAGGACTGAAATTTTTGATGTTTTTCTACTCCTCTCATGAGCCCAAACAAGTCTCTAAAAGCATGAGTTTGCAACTACTTTACTTTTGGAGAAAATTCAAAACATTCATTATTCAATAGAGCCCAATAGCAAAAATCAGGTTTTGAATGAAGAATCACATTTCTTGGTAGAATCATGCAGGATTGAAATTTTTGATGGTTTTTTACTCCTCTCAACAGCCCAAACAAGTTTCTAAAAGGATGAGTTTGCAACTACTTTACTTTTGGAGAAAATTCAAAACATTCAATATTCAATAGGGCCCAAAATATCAAAAACCAGAAGTTTGAATGAACACACATTTCTTGGTAGAATCGTGCAGGACTGAAATTTTTGATTTTTTTCTACTCCTCTCATGAGCCCAAACAAGTCTCAAAAAAGGATGAGTTTGCAACTACTTTACTTTTGGAGAAAATTCAAAACATTCATTATTCAATAGAGCCCAATAGCAAAAACCAGCGTTTTGAATGAAGAATCACATTTCTTGGTAGAATCATGCAGGATTGAAATTTTTGATGGTTTTTTACTCCTCTCAACAGCCCAAACAAGTTTCTAAAAGGATGAGTTTGCAACTACTTTACTTTTGGAGAAAATTCAAAACATTCATTATTCAATAGGGCCCAAACTATCAAAATTCCAGCGGTTTCAATGAACACACATTTCTTGGTAGAATCATGCAGGATTGAAATTTTTGATGTTTTTCTACTCCTCTCATGAGCCCAAACAAGTCTCTAAAAGCATGAGTTTGCAACTACTTTACTTTTGGAGAAAATTCAAAACATTCATTATTCAATAGAGCCCAATAGCAAAAATCATGTTTTGAATGAAGAATCACATTTCTTGTTAGAATCATGCAGGATTGAAATTTTTGATGGTTTTTTACTCCTCTCAACAGCCCAAACAAGTTTCTAAAAGGATGAGTTTGCAACTACTTTACTTTTGGAGAAAATTCAAAACATTCATTATTCAATAGGGCCCAAAATATCAAAAACCAGCGGTTTCAATGAACACACATTTCTTGGTAGAATCATGCAGGACTGAAATTTTTGATGTTTTTCTACTCCTCTCATGAGCCCAAACAAGTCTATAAAAGCATGAGTTTGCAACTACTTTACTTTTGGAGAAAATTCAAAACATTCATTATTCAATAGAGCCCAATAGCAAAAATCAGGTTTTGAATGAAGAATCACATTTCTTGGTAGAATCATGCAGGATTGAAATTTTTGATGGTTTTTTACTCCTCTCAACAGCCAAACAAGTTTCTAAAAGGATGAGTTTGCAACTACTTTACTTTTGGAGAAAATTCAAAACATTCTTTATTCAATAGGGCCCAAAATATCAAAAACCAGCAGTTTGAATGAACACACATTTCTTGGTAGAATCGTGCAGGACTGAAATTTTTGATTTTTTTCTACTCCTCTCATGAGCCCAAACAAGTCTCTAAAAGGATGAGTTTGCAACTACTTTACTTTTGGAGAAAATTCAAAACATTCATTATTCAATAGAGCCCAATAGCAAAAACCAGCGTTTTGAATGAAGAATCACATTTCTTGGTAGAATCATGCAGGATTGAAATTTTTGATGGTTTTTTACTCCTCTCAACAGCCCAAACAAGTTTGTAAAAGGATGAGTTTGCAACTACTTTACTTTTGGAGAAAATTCAAAACATTCATTATTCAATAGGGCCCAAACTATCAAAATTCCAGCGGTTTCAATGAACACACATTTCTTGGTAGAATCATGCAGGACTGAAATTTTTGATGTTTTTCTACTCCTATCATGAGCCCAAACAAGTCTCTAAAAGCATGAGTTTGCAACTACTTTACTTTTGGAGAAAATTCAAAACATTCATTATTCAATAGAGCCCAATAGCAAAAACCAGCGTTTTGAATGAAGAATCACATTTCTTGGTAGAATCATGCAGGATTGAAATTTTTGATGGTTTTTTACTCCTCTCAACAGCCCAAACAAGTTTCTAAAAGGATGAGTTTGCAACTACTTTACTTTTGGAGAAAATTCAAAACATTCATTATTCAATAGGGCCCAAAATATCAAAAACCAGCAGTTTGAATGAACACACATTTCTTGGTAGAATCGTGCAGGACTGAAATTTTTGATTTTTTTCTACTCCTCTCATGAGCCCAAACAAGTCTCTAAAAGGATGAGTTTGCAACTACTTTACTTTTGGAGAAAATTCAAAACATTCATTATTCAATAGAGCCCAATAGCAAAAACCAGCGTTTTGAATGAAGAATCACATTTCTTGGTAGAATCATGCAGGATTGAAATTTTTGATGGTTTTTTACTCCTCTCAACAGCCCAAACAAGTTTCTAAAAGGATGAGTTTGCAACTACTTTACTTTTGGAGAAAATTCAAAACATTCATTATTCAATAGGGCCCAAACTATCAAAATTCCAGCGGTTTCAATGAACACACATTTCTTGGTAGAATCATGCAGGACTGAAATTTTTGATGTTTTTCTACTCCTCTCATGAGCCCAAACAAGTCTCTAAAAGCATGAGTTTGCAACTACTTTACTTTTGGAGAAAATTCAAAACATTCATTATTCAATAGAGCCCAATAGCAAAAACCAGCGTTTTGAATGAAGAATCACATTTCTTGGTAGAATCATGCAGGATTGAAATTTTTGATGGTTTTTTACTCCTCTCAACAGCCCAAACAAGTTTCTAAAAGGATGAGTTTGCAACTACTTTACTTTTGGAGAAAATTCAAAACATTCATTATTCAATAGGGCCCAAACAACCAAAAACCAGCGGTTTCAATGAACACACATTTCTTGGTAGAATCATGCAGGACTGAAATTTTTGATGTTTTTCTACTCCTCTCATGAGCCCAAACAAGTCTCTAAAAGCATGAGTTTGCAACTACTTTACTTTTGGAGAAAATTCAAAACATTCATTATTCAATAGAGCCCAATAGCAAAAATCATGTTTTGAATGAAGAATCACATTTCTTGGTAGAATCATGCAGGATTGAAATTTTTGATGGTTTTTTACTCCTCTCAACAGCCCAAACAAGTTTCTAAAAGGATGAGTTTGCAACTACTTTACTTTTGGAGAAAATTCAAAACATTCATTATTCAATAGAGCCCAATAGCAAAAATCAGGTTTTGAATGAAGAATCACATTTCTTGGAAGAATCATGCAGGATTGAAATTTTGGATGGTTTTTTACTCCTCTCAACAGCCCAAACAAGTTTCTAAAAGGATGAGTTTGCAACTACTTTACTTTTGGAGAAAATTCAAAACATTCATTAATCAATACGGCCCAAAATATCAAAAACCAGCGGTTTGAATGAACACACATTTCTTGGTAGAATCGTGCAGGACTGAAATTTTTGATGTTTTTCTACTCCTCTCATGAGCCCAAACAAGTCTCTAAAAGGATGAGTTTGCAACTACTTTACTTTTGGAGAAAATTCAAAACATTCATTATTCAATAGAGCCCAACAGCAAAAACCAGCGTTTTGAATGAAGAATCACATTTCTTGGTAGAATCATGCAGGATTGAAATTTTTGATGGTTTTTTACTCCTCTCAACAGCCCAAACAAGTTTCTAAAAGGATGAGTTTGCAACTACTTTACTTTTGGAGAAAATTCAAAACATTCATTATTCAATAGGGCCCAAACTATCAAAAACCAGCGGTTTCAATGAACACACATTTCTTGGTAGAATCATGCAGGACTGAAATTTTTGATGTTTTTCTACTCCTCTCATGAGCCCAAACAAGTCTCTAAAAGCATGAGTTTGCAACTACTTTACTTTTGGAGAAAATTCAAAACATTCATTATTCAATAGAGCCCAATAGCAAAAATCAAGTTTTGAATGAAGAATCACATTTCTTGGTAGAATCATGCAGGATTGAAATTTTTGATGGTTTTTTACTCCTCTCAACAGCCCAAACAAGTTTCTAAAAGGATGAGTTTGCAACTACTTTACTTTTGGAGAAAATTCAAAACATTCATTATTCAATAGGGCCCAAAATATCAAAAACCAGCGGTTTGAATGAACACACATTTCTTGGTAGAATCGTGCAGGACTGAAATTTTTGATGTTTTTCTACTCCTCTCATGAGCCCAAACAAGTCTCTAAAAGGATGAGTTTGCAACTACTTTACTTTTGGAGAAAATTCAAAACATTCATTATTCAATAGAGCCCAGTAGCAAAAACCAGCGTTTTGAATGAAGAATCACATTTCTTGGTAGAATCATGCAGGATTGAAATTTTTGATGGTTTTTTACTCCTCTCAACAGCCCAAACAAGTTTCTAAAAGGATGAGTTTGCAACTACTTTACTTTTGGAGAAAATTCAAAACATTCATTATTCAATAGGGCCCAAACTATCAAAAACCAGCGGTTTCAATGAACACACATTTCTTGGTAGAATCATGCAGGACTGAAATTTTTGATGTTTTTCTACTCCTCTCATGAGCCCAAACAAGTCTCTAAAAGCATGAGTTTGCAACTACTTTACTTTTGGAGAAAATTCAAAACATTCATTATTCAATAGAGCCCAATAGCAAAAATCAGGTTTTGAATGAAGAATCACATTTCTTGGTAGAATCATGCAGGATTGAAATTTTTGATGGTTTTTTACTCCTCTCAACAGCCCAAACAAGTTTCTAAAAGGATGAGTTTGCAACTACTTTACTTTTGGAGAAAATTCAAAACATTCAATATTCAATAGGGCCCAAAATATCAAAAACCAGAAGTTTGAATGAACACACATTTCTTGGTAGAATCGTGCAGGACTGAAATTTTTGATTTTTTTCTACTCCTCTCATGAGCCCAAACAAGTCTCAAAAAAGGATGAGTTTGCAACTACTTTACTTTTGGAGAAAATTCAAAACATTCATTATTCAATAGAGCCCAATAGCAAAAACCAGCGTTTTGAATGAAGAATCACATTTCTTGGTAGAATCATGCAGGATTGAAATTTTTGATGGTTTTTTACTCCTCTCAACAGCCCAAACAAGTTTCTAAAAGGATGAGTTTGCAACTACTTTACTTTTGGAGAAAATTCAAAACATTCATTATTCAATAGGGCCCAAACTATCAAAATTCCAGCGGTTTCAATGAACACACATTTCTTGGTAGAATCATGCAGGATTGAAATTTTTGATGTTTTTCTACTCCTCTCATGAGCCCAAACAAGTCTCTAAAAGCATGAGTTTGCAACTACTTTACTTTTGGAGAAAATTCAAAACATTCATTATTCAATAGAGCCCAATAGCAAAAATCATGTTTTGAATGAAGAATCACATTTCTTGTTAGAATCATGCAGGATTGAAATTTTTGATGGTTTTTTACTCCTCTCAACAGCCCAAACAAGTTTCTAAAAGGATGAGTTTGCAACTACTTTACTTTTGGAGAAAATTCAAAACATTCATTATTCAATAGGGCCCAAAATATCAAAAACCAGCGGTTTCAATGAACACACATTTCTTGGTAGAATCATGCAGGACTGAAATTTTTGATGTTTTTCTACTCCTCTCATGAGCCCAAACAAGTCTATAAAAGCATGAGTTTGCAACTACTTTACTTTTGGAGAAAATTCAAAACATTCATTATTCAATAGAGCCCAATAGCAAAAATCAGGTTTTGAATGAAGAATCACATTTCTTGGTAGAATCATGCAGGATTGAAATTTTTGATGGTTTTTTACTCCTCTCAACAGCCCAAACAAGTTTCTAAAAGGATGAGTTTGCAACTACTTTACTTTTGGAGAAAATTCAAAACATTCATTATTCAATAGGGCCCAAAATATCAAAAACCAGCAGTTTGAATGAACACACATTTCTTGGTAGAATCGTGCAGGACTGAAATTTTTGATTTTTTTCTACTCCTCTCATGAGCCCAAACAAGTCTCTAAAAGGATGAGTTTGCAACTACTTTACTTTTGGAGAAAATTCAAAACATTCATTATTCAATAGAGCCCAATAGCAAAAACCAGCGTTTTGAATGAAGAATCACATTTCTTGGTAGAATCATGCAGGATTGAAATTTTTGATGGTTTTTTACTCCTCTCAACAGCCCAAACAAGTTTGTAAAAGGATGAGTTTGCAACTACTTTACTTTTGGAGAAAATTCAAAACATTCATTATTCAATAGGGCCCAAACTATCAAAATTCCAGCGGTTTCAATGAACACACATTTCTTGGTAGAATCATGCAGGACTGAAATTTTTGATGTTTTTCTACTCCTATCATGAGCCCAAACAAGTCTCTAAAAGCATGAGTTTGCAACTACTTTACTTTTGGAGAAAATTCAAAACATTCATTATTCAATAGAGCCCAATAGCAAAAACCAGCGTTTTGAATGAAGAATCACATTTCTTGGTAGAATCATGCAGGATTGAAATTTTTGATGGTTTTTTACTCCTCTCAACAGCCCAAACAAGTTTCTAAAAGGATGAGTTTGCAACTACTTTACTTTTGGAGAAAATTCAAAACATTCATTATTCAATAGGGCCCAAAATATCAAAAACCAGCAGTTTGAATGAACACACATTTCTTGGTAGAATCGTGCAGGACTGAAATTTTTGATTTTTTTCTACTCCTCTCATGAGCCCAAACAAGTCTCTAAAAGGATGAGTTTGCAACTACTTTACTTTTGGAGAAAATTCAAAACATTCATTATTCAATAGAGCCCAATAGCAAAAACCAGCGTTTTGAATGAAGAATCACATTTCTTGGTAGAATCATGCAGGATTGAAATTTTTGATGGTTTTTTACTCCTCTCAACAGCCCAAACAAGTTTCTAAAAGGATGAGTTTGCAACTACTTTACTTTTGGAGAAAATTCAAAACATTCATTATTCAATAGGGCCCAAACTATCAAAATTCCAGCGGTTTCAATGAACACACATTTCTTGGTAGAATCATGCAGGACTGAAATTTTTGATGTTTTTCTACTCCTCTCATGAGCCCAAACAAGTCTCTAAAAGCATGAGTTTGCAACTACTTTACTTTTGGAGAAAATTCAAAACATTCATTATTCAATAGAGCCCAATAGCAAAAACCAGCGTTTTGAATGAAGAATCACATTTCTTGGTAGAATCATGCAGGATTGAAATTTTTGATGGTTTTTTACTCCTCTCAACAGCCCAAACAAGTTTCTAAAAGGATGAGTTTGCAACTACTTTACTTTTGGAGAAAATTCAAAACATTCATTATTCAATAGGGCCCAAACAATCAAAAACCAGCGGTTTCAATGAACACACATTTCTTGGTAGAATCATGCAGGACTGAAATTTTTGATGTTTTTCTACTCCTCTTATGAGCCCAAACAAGTCTCTAAAAGCATGAGTTTGCAACTACTTTACTTTTGGAGAAAATTCAAAACATTCATTATTCAATAGAGCCCAAAAGCAAAAATCAGGTATTGGATGAAGAATCACATTTCTTGGTAGAATCATGCACGATTGAAATTTTTGATGGTTTTTTACTCCTCTCAACAGCCCAAACAAGTTTCTAAAAGGATGAGTTTGCAACTACTTTACTTTTGGAGAAAATTCAAAACATTCATTATTCAATAGGGCCCAAACTATCAAAAACCAGCGGTTTCAATGAACACACATTTCTTGGTAGAATCATGCAGGACTGAAATTTTTGATGTTTTTCTACTCCTCTCATGAGCCCAAACAAGTCTCTAAAAGCATGAGTTTGCAACTACTTTACTTTTGGAGAAAATTCAAAACATTCATTATTCAATAGAGCCCAATAGCAAAAATCATGTTTTGAATGAAGAATCACATTTCTTGGTAGAATCATGCAGGATTGAAATTTTTGATGGTTTTTTACTCCTCTCAACAGCCCAAACAAGTTTCTAAAAGGATGAGTTTGCAACTACTTTACTTTTGGAGAAAATTCAAAACATTCATTATTCAATAGGGCCCAAAATATCAAAAACCAGCGGTTTCAATGAACACACATTTCTTGGTAGAATCATGCAGGACTGAAATTTTTGATGTTTTTCTACTCCTCTCATGAGCCCAAACAAGTCTCTAAAAGCATGAGTTTGCAACTACTTTACTTTTGGAGAAAATTCAAAACATTCATTATTCAATAGAGCCCAATAGCAAAAATCAGGTTTTGAATGAAGAATCACTTTTCTTGGTAGAGTCATGCAGGATTGAAATTTTTGATGGTTTTTTACTCCTCTCAACAGCCCAAACAAGTTTCTAAAAGGATGAGTTTGCAACTACTTTACTTTTGGAGAAAATTCAAAACATTCATTATTCAATAGGGCCCAAAATATCAAAAACCAGCGGTTTCAATGAACACACATTTCTTGGTAGAATCACGCAGGACTGAAATTTTTGATGTTTTTCTACTCCTCTCATGAGCCCAAACAAGTCTCTAAAAGCATGAGTTTGCAACTACTTTACTTTTGGAGAAAATTCAAAACATTCATTATTCAATAGAGCCCAATAGCAAAAATCAGGTTTTGAATGAAGAATCACTTTTCTTGGTAGAGTCATGCAGGATTGAAATTTTTGATGGTTTTTTACTCCTCTCAACAGCCCAAACAAGTTTCTAAAAGGATGAGTTTGCAACTACTTTACTTTTGGAGAAAATTCAAAACATTCATTATTCAATAGGGCCCAAAATATCAAAAACCAGCGGTTTGAATGAACACACATTTCTTGGTAGAATCGTGCAGGACTGAAATTTTTGACGTTTTTCTACTCCTCTCATGAGCCCAAACAAGTCTCTAAAAGGATGAGTTTGCAACTACTTTACTTTTGGAGAAAATTCAAAACATTCATTATTCAATAGAGCCCAATAGCAAAAACCAGCGTTTTGAATGAAGAATCACATTTCTTGGTAGAATCATGCAGGATTGAAATTTTTGATGGTTTTTTACTCCTCTCAACAGCCCAAACAAGTTTCTAAAAGGATGAGTTTGCAACTACTTTACTTTTGGAGAAAATTCAAAACATTCATTATTCAATAGGGCCCAAACTATCAAAAACCAGCGGTTTCAATGAACACACATTTCTTGGTAGAATCATGCAGGACTGAAATTTTTGATGTTTTTCTACTCCTCTCATGAGCCCAAACAAGTCTCTAAAAGCATGACTTTGCAACTACTTTACTTTTGGAGAAAATTCAAAACATTCATTATTCAATAGAGCCCAATAGCAAAAATCATGTTTTGAATGAAGAATCACATTTCTTGGTAGAATCATGCAGGATTGAAATTTTTGATGGTTTTTTACTCCTCTCAACAGCCCAAACAAGTTTCTAAAAGGATGAGTTTGCAACTACTTTACTTTTGGAGAAAATTCAAAACATTCATTATTCAATAGGGCCCAAAATATCAAAAACCAGCAGTTTGAATGAACACACATTTCTTGGTAGAATCGTGCAGGACTGAAATTTTTGATTTTTTTCTACTCCTCTCATGAGCCCAAACAAGTCTCTAAAAGGATGAGTTTGCAACTACTTTACTTTTGGAGAAAATTCAAAACATTCATTATTCAATAGGGCCCAAACTATCAAAAACCAGCGATTTCAATGAACACACATTTCTTGGTAGAATAATGCAGGACTGAAATTTTTGATGTTTTTCTACTCCTCTCATGAGCCCAAACAAGTCTCTAAAAGCATGAGTTTGCAACTACTTTACTTTTGGAGAAAATTCAAAACATTCATTATTCAATAGAGCCCAAAAGCAAAAATCAGGTATTGGATGAAGAATCACATTTCTTGGTAGAATCATGCAGGATTGAAATTTTTGATGGTTTTTTACTCCTCTCAACAGCCCAAACAAGTTTCTAAAAGGATGAGTTTGCAACTACTTTACTTTTGGAGAAAATTCAAAACATTCATTATTCAATAGGGCCCAAACTATCAAAAACCAGCGGTTTCAATGAACACACATTTCTTGGTAGAATCATGCAGGACTGAAATTTTTGATGTTTTTCTACTCCTCTCATGAGCCCAAACAAGTCTCTAAAAGCATGAGTTTGCAACTACTTTACTTTTGGAGAAAATTCAAAACATTCATTATTCAATAGAGCCCAATAGCAAAAATCAAGTTTTGAATGAAGAATCACATTTCTTGGTAGAATCATGCAGGATTGAAATTTTTGATGGTGTTTTACTCCTCTCAACAGCCCAAACAAGTTTCTAAAAGGATGAGTTTGCAACTACTTTACTTTCGGAGAAAATTCAAAACATTCATTATTCAATAGGGCCCAAAATATCAAAAACCAGCGGTTTGAATGAACACACATTTCTTGGTAGAATCGTGCAGGACTGAAATTTTTGATGTTTTTCTACTCCTCTCATGAGCCCAAACAAGTCTCTAAAAGGATGAGTTTGCAACTACTTTACTTTTGGAGAAAATTCAAAACATTCATTATTCAATAGAGCCCAATAGCAAAAACCAGCGTTTTGAATGAAGAATCACATTTCTTGGTAGAATCATGCAGGATTGAAATTTTTGATGGTTTTTTACTCCTCTCAACAGCCCAAACAAGTTTCTAAAAGGATGAGTTTGCAACTACTTTACTTTTGGAGAAAATTCAAAACATTCATTATTCAATAGGGCCCAAACTATCAAAAACCAGCGGTTTCAATGAACACACATTTCTTGGTAGAATCATGCAGGACTGAAATTTTTGATGTTTTTCTACTCCTCTCATGAGCCCAAACAAGTCTCTAAAAGCATGAGTTTGCAACTACTTTACTTTTGGAGAAAATTCAAAACATTCATTATTCAATAGAGCCCAATAGCAACAATCAGGTTTTGAATGAAGAATCACATTTCTTGGTAGAATCATGCAGGATTGAAATTTTTGATGGTTTTTTACTCCTCTCAACAGCCCAAACAAGTTTCTAAAAGGATGAGTTTGCAACTACTTTACTTTTGGAGAAAATTCAAAACATTCATTATTCAATAGGGCCCAAAATATCAAAAACCAGCGGTTTCAATGAACACACATTTCTTGGTAGAATCATGCAGGACTGAAATTTTTGATGTTTTTCTACTCCTCTCATGAGCCCAAACAAGTCTCTAAAAGCATGAGTTTGCAACTACTTTACTTTTGGAGAAAATTCAAAACATTCATTATTCAATAGAGCCCAATAGCAAAAATCATGTTTTGAATGAAGAATCACATTTCTTGGTAGAATCATGCAGGATTGAAATTTTTGATGGTTTTTTACTCCTCTCAACAGCCCAAACAAGTTTCTAAAAGGATGAGTTTGCAACTACTTTACTTTTGGAGAAAATTCAAAACATTCATTATTCAATAGGGCCCAAAATATCAAAAACCAGCGGTTTCAATGAACACACATTTCTTGGTAGAATCATGCAGGACTGAAATTTTTGATGTTTTTCTACTCCTCTCATGAGCCCAAACAAGTCTCTAAAAGCATGAGTTTGCAACTACTTTACTTTTGGAGAAAATTCAAAACATTCATTATTCAATAGAGCCCAATAGCAAAAATCAGGTTTTGAATGAAGAATCACTTTTCTTGGTAGAATCATGCAGGATTGAAATTTTTGATGGTTTTTTACTCCTCTCAACAGCCCAAACAAGTTTCTAAAAGGATGAGTTTGCAACTACTTTACTTTTGGAGAAAATTCAAAACATTCATTATTCAATAGGGCCCAAAATATCAAAAACCAGCGGTTTGAATGAACACACATTTCTTGGTAGAATCGTGCAGGACTGAAATTTTTGATGTTTTTCTACTCCTCTCATGAGCCCAAACAAGTCTCTAAAAGGATGAGTTTGCAACTACTTTACTTTTGGAGAAAATTCAAAACATTCATTATTCAATAGAGCCCAATAGCAAAAACCAGCGTTTTGAATGAAGAATCACATTTCTTGGTAGAATCATGCAGGATTGAAATTTTTGATGGTTTTTTACTCCTCTCAACAGCCCAAACAAGTTTCTAAAAGGATGAGTTTGCAACTACTTTACTTTTGGAGAAAATTCAAAACATTCATTATTCAATAGGGCCCAAACTATCAAAAACCAGCGGTTTCAATGAACACACATTTCTTGGTAGAATCATGCAGGACTGAAATTTTTGATGTTTTTCTACTCCTCTCATGAGCCCAAACAAGTCTCTAAAAGCATGAGTTTGCAACTACTTTACTTTTGGAGAAAATTCAAAACATTCATTATTCAATAGAGCCCAATAGCAAAAATCATGTTTTGAATGAAGAATCACATTTCTTGGTAGAATCATGCAGGATTGAAATTTTTGATGGTTTTTTACTCCTCTCAACAGCCCAAACAAGTTTCTAAAAGGATGAGTTTGCAACTACTTTACTTTTGGAGAAAATTCAAAACATTCATTATTCAATAGGGCCCAAAATATCAAAAACCAGCAGTTTGAATGAACACACATTTCTTGGTAGAATCGTGCAGGACTGAAATTTTTGATTTTTTTCTACTCCTCTCATGAGCCCAAACAAGTCTCTAAAAGGATGAGTTTGCAACTACTTTACTTTTGGAGAAAATTCAAAACATTCATTATTCAATAGAGCCCAATAGCAAAAACCAGCGTTTTGAATGAAGAATCACATTTCTTGGTAGAATCATGCAGGATTGAAATTTTTGATGGTTTTTTACTCCTCTCAACAGCCCAAACAAGTTTCTAAAAGGATGAGTTTGCAACTACTTTACTTTTGGAGAAAATTCAAAACATTCATTATTCAATAGGGCCCAAACTATCAAAAACCAGCGATTTCAATGAACACACATTTCTTGGTAGAATCATGCAGGACTGAAATTTTTGATGTTTTTCTACTCCTCTCATGAGCCCAAACAAGTCTCTAAAAGCATGAGTTTGCAACTACTTTACTTTTGGAGAAAATTCAAAACATTCATTATTCAATAGAGCCCAAAAGCAAAAATCAGGTATTGGATGAAGAATCACATTTCTTGGTAGAATCATGCAGGATTGAAATTTTTGATGGTTTTTTACTCCTCTCAACAGCCCAAACAAGTTTCTAAAAGGATGAGTTTGCAACTACTTTACTTTTGGAGAAAATTCAAAACATTCATTATTCAATAGGGCCCAAACTATCAAAAACCAGCGGTTTCAATGAACACACATTTCTTGGTAGAATCATGCAGGACTGAAATTTTTGATGTTTTTCTACTCCTCTCATGAGCCCAAACAAGTCTCTAAAAGCATGAGTTTGCAACTACTTTACTTTTGGAGAAAATTCAAAACATTCATTATTCAATAGAGCCCAATAGCAAAAATCATGTTTTGAATGAAGAATCACATTTCTTGGTAGAATCATGCAGGATTGAAATTTTTGATGGTTTTTTACTCCTCTCAACAGCCCAAACAAGTTTCTAAAAGGATGAGTTTGCAACTACTTTACTTTTGGAGAAAATTCAAAACATTCATTATTCAATAGGGCCCAAACTATCAAAAACCAGCGGTTTCAATGAACACACATTTCTTGGTAGAATCATGCAGGACTGAAATTTTTGATGTTTTTCTACTCCTCTCATGAGCCCAAACAAGTCTCTAAAAGCATGAGTTTGCAACTACTTTACTTTTGGAGAAAATTCAAAACATTCATTATTCAATAGAGCCCAATAGCAAAAATCAAGTTTTGAATGAACAATCACATTTCTTGGTAGAATCATGCAGGATTGAAATTTTTGATGGTTTTTTACTCCTCTCAACAGCCCAAACAAGTTTCTAAAAGGATGAGTTTGCAACTACTTACTTTCGGAGAAAATTCAAAACATTCATTATTCAATAGGGCCCAAAATATCAAAAACCAGCGGTTTGAATGAACACACATTTCTTGGTAGAATCGTGCAGGACTGAAATTTTTGATGTTTTTCTACTCCTCTCATGAGCCCAAACAAGTCTCTAAAAGGATGAGTTTGCAACTACTTTACTTTTGGAGAAAATTCAAAACATTCATTATTCAATAGAGCCCAATAGCAAAAACCAGCGTTTTGAATGAAGAATCACATTTCTTGGTAGAATCATGCAGGATTGAAATTTTTGATGGTTTTTTACTCCTCTCAACAGCCCAAACAAGTTTCTAAAAGGATGAGTTTGCAACTACTTTACTTTTGGAGAAAATTCAAAACATTCATTATTCAATAGGGCCCAAACTATCAAAAATCAGCGGTTTCAATGAACACACATTTCTTGGTAGAATCATGCAGGACTGAAATTTTTGATGTTTTTCTACTCCTCTCATGAGCCCAAACAAGTCTCTAAAAGCATGAGTTTGCAACTACTTTACTTTTGGAGAAAATTCAAAACATTCATTATTCAATAGAGCCCAATAGCAAAAATCAGGTTTTGAATGAAGAATCACATTTCTTGGTAGAATCATGCAGGATTGAAATTTTTGATGGTTTTTTACTCCTCTCAACAGCCCAAACAAGTTTCTAAAAGGATGAGTTTGCAACTACTTTACTTTTGGAGAAAATTCAAAACATTCATTATTCAATAGGGCCCAAAATATCAAAAAACAGCGGTTTGAATGAACACACATTTCTTGGTAGAATCGTGCAGGACTGAAATTTTTGATGTTTTTCTACTCCTCTCATGAGCCCAAACAAGTCTCTAAAAGCATGAGTTTGCAACTACTTTACTTTTGGAGAAAATTCAAAACGTTCATTATTCAATAGAGCCCAATAGCAAAAATCATGTTTTGAATGAAGAATCACATTTCTTGGTAGAATCTTGCAGGATTGAAATTTTTGATGGTTTTTTACTCCTCTCAACAGCCCAAACAAGTTTCTAAAAGGATGAGTTTGCAACTACTTTACTTTTGGAGAAAATTCAAAACATTCATTATTCAATAGGGCCCAAAATATCAAAAACCAGCAGTTTGAATGAACACACATTTCTTGGTAGAATCGTGCAGGACTGAAATTTTTGATTTTTTTCTACTCCTCTCATGAGCCCAAACAAGTCTCTAAAAGGATGAGTTTGCAACTACTTTACTTTTGGAGAAAATTCAAAACATTCATTATTCAATAGAGCCCAATAGCAAAAACCAGCGTTTTGAATGAAGAATCACATTTCTTGGTAGAATCATGCAGGATTGAAATTTTTGATGGTTTTTTACTCCTCTCAACAGCCCAAACAAGTTTCTAAAAGGATGAGTTTGCAACTACTTTACTTTTGGAGAAAATTCAAAACATTCATTATTCAATAGGGCCCAAACTATCAAAAACCAGCGATTTCAATGAACACACATTTCTTGGTAGAATCATGCAGGACTGAAATTTTTGATGTTTTTCTACTCCTCTCATGAGCCCAAACAAGTCTCTAAAAGCATGAGTTTGCAACTACTTTACTTTTGGAGAAAATTCAAAACATTCATTATTCAATAGAGCCCAAAAGCAAAAATCAGGTATTGGATGAAGAATCACATTTCTTGGTAGAATCATGCAGGATTGAAATTTTTGATGGTTTTTTACTCCTCTCAACAGCCCAAACAAGTTTCTAAAAGGATGAGTTTGCAACTACTTTACTTTTGGAGAAAATTCAAAACATTCATTATTCAATAGGGCCCAAACTATCAAAAACCAGCGGTTTCAATGAACACACATTTCTTGGTAGAATCATGCAGGACTGAAATTTTTGATGTTTTTCTACTCCTCTCATGAGCCCAAACAAGTCTCTAAAAGCATGAGTTTGCAACTACTTTACTTTTGGAGAAAATTCAAAACATTCATTATTCAATAGAGCCCAATAGCAAAAATCATGTTTTGAATGAAGAATCACATTTCTTGGTAGAATCATGCAGGAATGAAATTTTTGATGGTTTTTTACTCCTCTCAACAGCCCAAACAAGTTTCTAAAAGGATGAGTGTGCAACTACTTTACTTTTGGAGAAAATTCAAAACATTCATTATTCAATAGGGCCCAAACTATCAAAAACCAGCGGTTTCAATGAACACACATTTCTTGGTAGAATCATGCAGGACTGAAATTTTTGATGTTTTTCTACTCCTCTCATGAGCCCAAACAAGTCTCTAAAAGCATGAGTTTGCAAATACTTTACTTTTGGAGAAAATTCAAAACATTCATTATTCAATAGAGCCCAATAGCAAAAATCAAGTTTTGAATGAAGAATCACATTTCTTGGTAGAATCATGCAGGATTGAAATTTTTGATGGTTTTTTACTCCTCTCAACAGCCCAAACAAGTTTCTAAAAGGATGAGTTTGCAACTACTTTACTTTTGGAGAAAATTCAAAACATTCATTATTCAATAGGGCCCAAAATATCAAAAACCAGCGGTTTGAATGAACACACATTTCTTGGTAGAATCGTGCAGGACTGAAATTTTTGATGTTTTTCTACTCCTCTCATGAGCCCAAACAAGTCTCTAAAAGGATGAGTTTGCAATTACTTTACTTTTGGAGAAAATTCAAAACATTCATTATTCAATAGAGCCCAATAGCAAAAACCAGCGTTTTGAATGAAGAATCACATTTCTTGGTAGAATCATGCAGGATTGAAATTTTTGATGGTTTTTTACTCCTCTCAACAGCCCAAACAAGTTTCTAAAAGGATGAGTTTGCAACTACTTTACTTTTGGAGAAAATTCAAAACATTCATTATTCAATAGGGCCCAAACTATCAAAAACCAGCGGTTTCAATGAACACACATTTCTTGGTAGAATCATGCAGGACTGAAATTTTTGATGTTTTTCTACTCCTCTCATGAGCCCAAACAAGTCTCTAAAAGCATGAGTTTGCAACTACTTTACTTTTGGAGAAAATTCAAAACATTCATTATTCAATAGAGCCCAGTAGCAAAAATCATGTTTTGAATGAAGAATCACATTTCTTGGTAGAATCATGCAGGATTGAAATTTTTGATGGTTTTTTACTCCTCTCAACAGCCCAAACAAGTTTCTAAAAGGATGAGTTTGCAACTACTTTACTTTTGGAGAAAATTCAAAACATTCATTATTCAATAGGACCCAAACTATCAAAAACCAGCGGTTTCAATGAACACACATTTCTTGGTAGAATCATGCAGGACTGAAATTTTTGATGTTTTTCTGCTCCTCTCATGAGCCCAAACAAGTCTCTAAAAGCATGAGTTTGCAACTACTTTACTTTTGGAGAAAATTCAAAACATTCATTATTCAATAGAGCCCAATAGCAAAAATCAAGTTTTGAATGAAGAATCACATTTCTTGGTAGAATCATGCAGGATTGAAATTTTTGATGGTTTTTTACTCCTCTCAACAGCCCAAACAAGTTTCTAAAAGGATGAGTTTGCAACTACTTTACTTTTGGAGAAAATTCAAAACATTCATTATTCAATAGGGCCCAAACTATCAAAAACCAGCGGTTTCAATGAACACACAATTCTTGGTAGAATCATGCAGGACTGAAATTTTTGATGTTTTTCTACTCCTCTCATGAGCCCAAACAAGTCTCTAAAAGCATGAGTTTGCAACTACTTTACTTTTGGAGAAAATTCAAAACATTCATTATTCAATAGAGCCCAATAGCAAAAATCAGGTTTTGAATGAAGAATCACATTTCTTGGTAGAATCATGCAGGATTGAAATTTTTGATGGTTTTTTACTCCTCTCAACAGCCCAAACAAGTTTCTAAAAGGATGAGTTTGCAACTACTTTACTTTTGGAGAAAATTCAAAACATTCATTATTCAATAGGGCCCAAAATATCAAAAACCAGCAGTTTGAATGAACACACATTTATTGGTAGAATCGTGCAGGACTGAAATTTTTGATTTTTTTCTACTCCTCTCATGAGCCCAAACAAGTCTCTAAAAGGATGAGTTTGCAACTACTTTACTTTTGGAGAAAATTCAAAACATTCATTATTCAATAGAGCCCAATAGCAAAAACCAGCGTTTTGAATGAAGAATCACATTTCTTGGTAGAATCATGCAGGATTGAAATTTTTGATGGTTTTTTACTCCTCTCAACAGCCCAAACAAGTTTCTAAAAGGATGAGTTTGCAACTACTTTACTTTTGGAGAAAATTCAAAACATTCATTATTCAATAGGGCCCAAACTATCAAAAACCAGCGGTTTCAATGAACACACATTTCTTGGTAGAATCATGCAGGACTGAAATTTTTGATGTTTTTCTACTCCTCTCATGAGCCCAAACAAGTCTCTAAAAGCATGAGTTTGCAACTACTTTACTTTTGGAGAAAATTCAAAACATTCATTATTCAATAGAGCTCAATAGCAAAAACCAGCGTTTTGAATGAAGAATCACATTTCTTGGTAGAATCATGCAGGATTGAAATTTTTGATGTTTTTTTACTACTCTCAACAGCCCAAACAATTTTCTAAAAGGATGAGTTTGCAACTACTTTACTTTTGGAGAAAATTCAAAACATTCATTATTCAATAGGGCCCAAACTATCAAAAACCAGCGGTTTCAATGAACACACATTTCTTGGTAGAATCATGCAGGACTGAAATTTTTGATGTTTTTCTACTCCTCTCATGAGCCCAAACAAGTCTCTAAAAGCATGAGTTTGCAACTACTTTACTTTTGGAGAAAATTCAAAACATTCATTATTCAATAGAGCCCAATAGCAAAAATCATGTTTTGAATGAAGAATCACATTTCTTGGTAGAATCATGCAGGATTGAAATTTTTGATGGTTTTTTACTCCTCTCAACAGCCCAAACAAGTTTCTAAAAGGATGAGTTTGCAACTACTTTACTTTTGGAGAAAATTCAAAACATTCATTATTCAATAGGGCCCAAAATATCAAAAACCAGCGGTTTCAATGAACACACATTTCTTGGTAGAATCGTGCAGGACTGAAATTTTTGATGTTTTTCTACTCCTCTCATGAGCCCAAACAAGTCTATAAAAGCATGAGTTTGCAACTACTTTACTTTTGGAGAAAATTCAAAACATTCATTATTCAATAGAGCCCAATAGCAAAAATCAGGTTTTGAATGAAGAATCACATTTCTTGGTAGAATCATGCAGGATTGAAATTTTTGATGGTTTTTTACTCCTCTCAACAGCCCAAACAAGTTTCTAAAAGGATGAGTTTGCAACTACTTTACTTTTGGAGAAAATTCAAAACATTCATTATTCAATAGGGCCCAAAATATCAAAAACCAGCAGTTTGAATGAACACACATTTCTTGGTAGAATCGTGCAGGACTGAAATTTTTGATTTTTTTCTACTCCTCTCATGAGCCCAAACAAGTATCTAAAAGGATGAGTTTGCAACTACTTTACTTTTGGAGAAAATTCAAAACATTCATTATTCAATAGAGCCCAATAGCAAAAACCAGCGTTTTGAATGAAGAATCACATTTCTTGGTAGAATCATGCAGGATTGAAATTTTTGATGGTTTTTTACTCCTCTCAACAGCCCAAACAAGTTTCTAAAAGGATGAGTTTGCAACTACTTTACTTTTGGAGAAAATTCAAAACATTCATTATTCAATAGGGCCCAAACTATCAAAATTCCAGCGGTTTCAATGAACACACATTTCTTGGTAGAATCATGCAGGACTGAAATTTTTGATGTTTTTCTACTCCTCTCATGAGCCCAAACAAGTCTCTAAAAGCATGAGTTTGCAACTACTTTACTTTTGGAGAAAATTCAAAACATTCATTATTCAATAGAGCCCAATAGCAAAAACCAGCGTTTTGAATGAAGAATCACATTTCTTGGTAGAATCATGCAGGATTGAAATTTTTGATGGTTTTTTACTCCTCTCAACAGCCCAAACAAGTTTCTAAAAGGATGAGTTTGCAACTACTTTACTTTTGGAGAAAATTCAAAACATTCATTATTCAATAGGGCCCAAACAATCAAAAACCAGCGGTTTCAATGAACACACATTTCTTGGTAGAATCATGCAGGACTGAAATTTTTGATGTTTTTCTACTCCTCTCATGAGCCCAAACAAGTCTCTAAAAGCATGAGTTTGCAACTACTTTACTTTTGGAGAAAATTCAAAACATTCATTATTCAATAGAGCCCAATAGCAAAAATCAGGTTTTGAATGAAGAATCACATTTCTTGGAAAAATCATGCAGGATTGAAATTTTGGATGGTTTTTTACTCCTCTCAACAGCCCAAACAAGTTTCTAAAAGGATGAGTTTGCAACTACTTTACTTTTGGAGAAAATTCAAAACATTCATTATTCAATAGGGCCCAAAATATCAAAAACCAGCGGTTTCAATGAACACACATTTCTTGGTAGAATCGTGCAGGACTGAAATTTTTGATGTTTTTCTACTCCTCTCATGAGCCCAAACAAGTCTCTAAAAGGATGAGTTTGCAACTACTTTACTTTTGGAGAAAATTCAAAACATTCATTATTCTATAGAGCCCAATAGCAAAAACCAGCGTTTTGAATGAAGAATCACATTTCTTGGTAGAATCATGCAGGATTGAAATTTTTGATGGTTTTTTACTCCTCTCAACAGCCCAAACAAGTTTCTAAAAGGATGAGTTTGCAACTACTTTACTTTTGGAGAAAATTCAAAACATTCATTATTCAATAGGGCCCAAACTATCAAAAACCAGCGGTTTCAATGAACACACATTTCTTGGTAGAATCATGCAGGACTGAAATTTTTTATGTTTTTCTACTCCTCTCATGAGCCCAAACAAGTCTCTAAAAGCATGAGTTTGCAACTACTTTACTTTTGGAGAAAATTCAAAACATTCATTATTCAATAGAGCCCAATAGCAAAAATCAAGTTTTGAATGAAGAATCACATTTCTTGGTAGAATCATGCAGGATTGAAATTTTTGATGGTTTTTTACTCCTCTCAACAGCCCAAACAAGTTTCTAAAAGGATGAGTTTGCAACTACTTTACTTTTGGAGAAAATTCAAAACATTCATTATTCAATAGGGCCCAAAATATCAAAAACCAGCGGTTTCAATGAACACACATTTCTTGGTAGAATCATGCAGGACTGAAATTTTTGATGTTTTTCTACTCCTCTCATGAGCCCAAACAAGTCTCTAAAAGCATGAGTTTGCAACTACTTTACTTTTGGAGAAAATTCAAAACATTCATTATTCAATAGAGCCCAATAGCAAAAATCATGTTTTGAATGAAGAATCACATTTCTTGGTAGAATCATGCAGGATTGAAATTTTTGATGGTTTTTTACTCCTCTCAACAGCCCAAACAAGTTTCTAAAAGGATGAGTTTGCAACTACTTTACTTTTGGAGAAAATTCAAAACATTCATTATTCAATAGGGCCCAAAATATCAAAAACCAGCGGTTTCAATGAACACACATTTCTTGGTAGAATCATGCAGGACTGAAATTTTTGATGTTTTTCTACTCCTCTCATGAGCCCAAACAAGTCTCTAAAAGCATGAGTTTGCAACTACTTTACTTTTGGAGAAAATTCAAAACATTCATTATTCAATAGAGCCCAATAGCAAAAATCAGGTTTTGAATGAAGAATCACTTTTCTTGGTAGAATCATGCAGGATTGAAATTTTTGATGGTTTTTTACTCCTCTCAACAGCCCAAACAAGTTTCTAAAAGGATGAGTTTGCAACTACTTTACTTTTGGAGAAAATTCAAAACATTCATTATTCAATAGGGCCCAAAATATCAAAAACCAGCGGTTTGAATGAACACACATTTCTTGGTAGAATCGTGCAGGACTGAAATTTTTGATGTTTTTCTACTCCTCTCATGAGCCCAAACAAGTCTCTAAAAGGATGAGTTTGCAACTACTTTACTTTTGGAGAAAATTCAAAACATTCATTATTCAATAGAGCCCAATAGCAAAAACCAGCGTTTTGAATGAAGAATCACATTTCTTGGTAGAATCATGCAGGATTGAAATTTTTGATGGTTTTTTACTCCTCTCAACAGCCCAAACAAGTTTCTAAAAGGATGAGTTTGCAACTACTTTACTTTTGGAGAAAATTCAAAACATTCATTATTCAATAGGGCCCAAACTATCAAAAACCAGCGGTTTCAATGAACACACATTTCTTGGTAGAATCATGCAGGACTGAAATTTTTGATGTTTTTCTACTCCTCTCATGAGCCCAAACAAGTCTCTAAAAGCATGAGTTTGCAACTACTTTACTTTTGGAGAAAATTCAAAACATTCATTATTCAATAGAGCCCAATAGCAAAAATCATGTTTTGAATGAAGAATCACATTTCTTGGTAGAATCATGCAGGATTGAAATTTTTGATGGTTTTTTACTCCTCTCAACAGCCCAAACAAGTTTCTAAAAGGATGAGTTTGCAACTACTTTACTTTTGGAGAAAATTCAAAACATTCATTATTCAATAGGGCCCAAAATATCAAAAACCAGCAGTTTGAATGAACACACATTTCTTGGTAGAATCGTGCAGGACTGAAATTTTTGATTTTTTTCTACTCCTCTCATGAGCCCAAACAAGTCTCTAAAAGGATGAGTTTGCAACTACTTTACTTTTGGAGAAAATTCAAAACATTCATTATTCAATAGAGCCCAATAGCAAAAACCAGCGTTTTGAATGAAGAATCACATTTCTTGGTAGAATCATGCAGGATTGAAATTTTTGATGGTTTTTTACTCCTCTCAACAGCCCAAACAAGTTTCTAAAAGGATGAGTTTGCAACTACTTTACTTTTGGAGAAAATTCAAAACATTCATTATTCAATAGGGCCCAAACTATCAAAAACCAGCGATTTCAATGAACACACATTTCTTGGTAGAATCATGCAGGACTGAAATTTTTGATGTTTTTCTACTCCTCTCATGAGCCCAAACAAGTCTCTAAAAGCATGAGTTTGCAACTACTTTACTTTTGGAGAAAATTCAAAACATTCATTATTCAATAGAGCCCAAAAGCAAAAATCAGGTATTGGATGAAGAATCACATTTCTTGGTAGAATCATGCAGGATTGAAATTTTTGATGGTTTTTTACTCCTCTCAACAGCCCAAACAAGTTTCTAAAAGGATGAGTTTGCAACTACTTTACTTTTGGAGAAAATTCAAAACATTCATTATTCAATAGGGCCCAAACTATCAAAAACCAGCGGTTTCAATGAACACACATTTCTTGGTAGAATCATGCAGGACTGAAATTTTTGATGTTTTTCTACTCCTCTCATGAGCCCAAACAAGTCTCTAAAAGCATGAGTTTGCAACTACTTTACTTTTGGAGAAAATTCAAAACATTCATTATTCAATAGAGCCCAATAGCAAAAATCATGTTTTGAATGAAGAATCACATTTCTTGGTAGAATCATGCAGGATTGAAATTTTTGATGGTTTTTTACTCCTCTCAACAGCCCAAACAAGTTTCTAAAAGGATGAGTTTGCAACTACTTTACTTTTGGAGAAAATTCAAAACATTCATTATTCAATAGGGCCCAAACTATCAAAAACCAGCGGTTTCAATGAACACACATTTCTTGGTAGAATCATGCAGGACTGAAATTTTTGATGTTTTTCTACTCCTCTCATGAGCCCAAACAAGTCTCTAAAAGCATGAGTTTGCAACTACTTTACTTTTGGAGAAAATTCAAAACATTCATTATTCAATAGAGCCCAATAGCAAAAATCAAGTTTTGAATGAACAATCACATTTCTTGGTAGAATCATGCAGGATTGAAATTTTTGATGGTTTTTTACTCCTCTCAACAGCCCAAACAAGTTTCTAAAAGGATGAGTTTGCAACTACTTACTTTCGGAGAAAATTCAAAACATTCATTATTCAATAGGGCCCAAAATATCAAAAACCAGCGGTTTGAATGAACACACATTTCTTGGTAGAATCGTGCAGGACTGAAATTTTTGATGTTTTTCTACTCCTCTCATGAGCCCAAACAAGTCTCTAAAAGGATGAGTTTGCAACTACTTTACTTTTGGAGAAAATTCAAAACATTCATTATTCAATAGAGCCCAATAGCAAAAACCAGCGTTTTGAATGAAGAATCACATTTCTTGGTAGAATCATGCAGGATTGAAATTTTTGATGGTTTTTTACTCCTCTCAACAGCCCAAACAAGTTTCTAAAAGGATGAGTTTGCAACTACTTTACTTTTGGAGAAAATTCAAAACATTCATTATTCAATAGGGCCCAAACTATCAAAAATCAGCGGTTTCAATGAACACACATTTCTTGGTAGAATCATGCAGGACTGAAATTTTTGATGTTTTTCTACTCCTCTCATGAGCCCAAACAAGTCTCTAAAAGCATGAGTTTGCAACTACTTTACTTTTGGAGAAAATTCAAAACATTCATTATTCAATAGAGCCCAATAGCAAAAATCAGGTTTTGAATGAAGAATCACATTTCTTGGTAGAATCATGCAGGATTGAAATTTTTGATGGTTTTTTACTCCTCTCAACAGCCCAAACAAGTTTCTAAAAGGATGAGTTTGCAACTACTTTACTTTTGGAGAAAATTCAAAACATTCATTATTCAATAGGGCCCAAAATATCAAAAAACAGCGGTTTGAATGAACACACATTTCTTGGTAGAATCGTGCAGGACTGAAATTTTTGATGTTTTTCTACTCCTCTCATGAGCCCAAACAAGTCTCTAAAAGCATGAGTTTGCAACTACTTTACTTTTGGAGAAAATTCAAAACGTTCATTATTCAATAGAGCCCAATAGCAAAAATCATGTTTTGAATGAAGAATCACATTTCTTGGTAGAATCTTGCAGGATTGAAATTTTTGATGGTTTTTTACTCCTCTCAACAGCCCAAACAAGTTTCTAAAAGGATGAGTTTGCAACTACTTTACTTTTGGAGAAAATTCAAAACATTCATTATTCAATAGGGCCCAAAATATCAAAAACCAGCAGTTTGAATGAACACACATTTCTTGGTAGAATCGTGCAGGACTGAAATTTTTGATTTTTTTCTACTCCTCTCATGAGCCCAAACAAGTCTCTAAAAGGATGAGTTTGCAACTACTTTACTTTTGGAGAAAATTCAAAACATTCATTATTCAATAGAGCCCAATAGCAAAAACCAGCGTTTTGAATGAAGAATCACATTTCTTGGTAGAATCATGCAGGATTGAAATTTTTGATGGTTTTTTACTCCTCTCAACAGCCCAAACAAGTTTCTAAAAGGATGAGTTTGCAACTACTTTACTTTTGGAGAAAATTCAAAACATTCATTATTCAATAGGGCCCAAACTATCAAAAACCAGCGATTTCAATGAACACACATTTCTTGGTAGAATCATGCAGGACTGAAATTTTTGATGTTTTTCTACTCCTCTCATGAGCCCAAACAAGTCTCTAAAAGCATGAGTTTGCAACTACTTTACTTTTGGAGAAAATTCAAAACATTCATTATTCAATAGAGCCCAAAAGCAAAAATCAGGTATTGGATGAAGAATCACATTTCTTGGTAGAATCATGCAGGATTGAAATTTTTGATGGTTTTTTACTCCTCTCAACAGCCCAAACAAGTTTCTAAAAGGATGAGTTTGCAACTACTTTACTTTTGGAGAAAATTCAAAACATTCATTATTCAATAGGGCCCAAACTATCAAAAACCAGCGGTTTCAATGAACACACATTTCTTGGTAGAATCATGCAGGACTGAAATTTTTGATGTTTTTCTACTCCTCTCATGAGCCCAAACAAGTCTCTAAAAGCATGAGTTTGCAACTACTTTACTTTTGGAGAAAATTCAAAACATTCATTATTCAATAGAGCCCAATAGCAAAAATCATGTTTTGAATGAAGAATCACATTTCTTGGTAGAATCATGCAGGAATGAAATTTTTGATGGTTTTTTACTCCTCTCAACAGCCCAAACAAGTTTCTAAAAGGATGAGTGTGCAACTACTTTACTTTTGGAGAAAATTCAAAACATTCATTATTCAATAGGGCCCAAACTATCAAAAACCAGCGGTTTCAATGAACACACATTTCTTGGTAGAATCATGCAGGACTGAAATTTTTGATGTTTTTCTACTCCTCTCATGAGCCCAAACAAGTCTCTAAAAGCATGAGTTTGCAACTACTTTACTTTTGGAGAAAATTCAAAACATTCATTATTCAATAGAGCCCAATAGCAAAAATCAAGTTTTGAATGAAGAATCACATTTCTTGGTAGAATCATGCAGGATTGAAATTTTTGATGGTTTTTTACTCCTCTCAACAGCCCAAACAAGTTTCTAAAAGGATGAGTTTGCAACTACTTTACTTTTGGAGAAAATTCAAAACATTCATTATTCAATAGGGCCCAAAATATCAAAAACCAGCGGTTTGAATGAACACACATTTCTTGGTAGAATCGTGCAGGACTGAAATTTTTGATGTTTTTCTACTCCTCTCATGAGCCCAAACAAGTCTCTAAAAGGATGAGTTTGCAATTACTTTACTTTTGGAGAAAATTCAAAACATTCATTATTCAATAGAGCCCAATAGCAAAAACCAGCGTTTTGAATGAAGAATCACATTTCTTGGTAGAATCATGCAGGATTGAAATTTTTGATGGTTTTTTACTCCTCTCAACAGCCCAAACAAGTTTCTAAAAGGATGAGTTTGCAACTACTTTACTTTTGGAGAAAATTCAAAACATTCATTATTCAATAGGGCCCAAACTATCAAAAACCAGCGGTTTCAATGAACACACATTTCTTGGTAGAATCATGCAGGACTGAAATTTTTGATGTTTTTCTACTCCTCTCATGAGCCCAAACAAGTCTCTAAAAGCATGAGTTTGCAACTACTTTACTTTTGGAGAAAATTCAAAACATTCATTATTCAATAGAGCCCAGTAGCAAAAATCATGTTTTGAATGAAGAATCACATTTCTTGGTAGAATCATGCAGGATTGAAATTTTTGATGGTTTTTTACTCCTCTCAACAGCCCAAACAAGTTTCTAAAAGGATGAGTTTGCAACTACTTTACTTTTGGAGAAAATTCAAAACATTCATTATTCAATAGGACCCAAACTATCAAAAACCAGCGGTTTCAATGAACACACATTTCTTGGTAGAATCATGCAGGACTGAAATTTTTGATGTTTTTCTGCTCCTCTCATGAGCCCAAACAAGTCTCTAAAAGCATGAGTTTGCAACTACTTTACTTTTGGAGAAAATTCAAAACATTCATTATTCAATAGAGCCCAATAGCAAAAATCAAGTTTTGAATGAAGAATCACATTTCTTGGTAGAATCATGCAGGATTGAAATTTTTGATGGTTTTTTACTCCTCTCAACAGCCCAAACAAGTTTCTAAAAGGATGAGTTTGCAACTACTTTACTTTTGGAGAAAATTCAAAACATTCATTATTCAATAGGGCCCAAACTATCAAAAACCAGCGGTTTCAATGAACACACAATTCTTGGTAGAATCATGCAGGACTGAAATTTTTGATGTTTTTCTACTCCTCTCATGAGCCCAAACAAGTCTCTAAAAGCATGAGTTTGCAACTACTTTACTTTTGGAGAAAATTCAAAACATTCATTATTCAATAGAGCCCAATAGCAAAAATCAGGTTTTGAATGAAGAATCACATTTCTTGGTAGAATCATGCAGGATTGAAATTTTTGATGGTTTTTTACTCCTCTCAACAGCCCAAACAAGTTTCTAAAAGGATGAGTTTGCAACTACTTTACTTTTGGAGAAAATTCAAAACATTCATTATTCAATAGGGCCCAAAATATCAAAAACCAGCAGTTTGAATGAACACACATTTATTGGTAGAATCGTGCAGGACTGAAATTTTTGATTTTTTTCTACTCCTCTCATGAGCCCAAACAAGTCTCTAAAAGGATGAGTTTGCAACTACTTTACTTTTGGAGAAAATTCAAAACATTCATTATTCAATAGAGCCCAATAGCAAAAACCAGCGTTTTGAATGAAGAATCACATTTCTTGGTAGAATCATGCAGGATTGAAATTTTTGATGGTTTTTTACTCCTCTCAACAGCCCAAACAAGTTTCTAAAAGGATGAGTTTGCAACTACTTTACTTTTGGAGAAAATTCAAAACATTCATTATTCAATAGGGCCCAAACTATCAAAAACCAGCGGTTTCAATGAACACACATTTCTTGGTAGAATCATGCAGGACTGAAATTTTTGATGTTTTTCTACTCCTCTCATGAGCCCAAACAAGTCTCTAAAAGCATGAGTTTGCAACTACTTTACTTTTGGAGAAAATTCAAAACATTCATTATTCAATAGAGCTCAATAGCAAAAACCAGCGTTTTGAATGAAGAATCACATTTCTTGGTAGAATCATGCAGGATTGAAATTTTTGATGTTTTTTTACTACTCTCAACAGCCCAAACAATTTTCTAAAAGGATGAGTTTGCAACTACTTTACTTTTGGAGAAAATTCAAAACATTCATTATTCAATAGGGCCCAAACTATCAAAAACCAGCGGTTTCAATGAACACACATTTCTTGGTAGAATCATGCAGGACTGAAATTTTTGATGTTTTTCTACTCCTCTCATGAGCCCAAACAAGTCTCTAAAAGCATGAGTTTGCAACTACTTTACTTTTGGAGAAAATTCAAAACATTCATTATTCAATAGAGCCCAATAGCAAAAATCATGTTTTGAATGAAGAATCACATTTCTTGGTAGAATCATGCAGGATTGAAATTTTTGATGGTTTTTTACTCCTCTCAACAGCCCAAACAAGTTTCTAAAAGGATGAGTTTGCAACTACTTTACTTTTGGAGAAAATTCAAAACATTCATTATTCAATAGGGCCCAAAATATCAAAAACCAGCGGTTTCAATGAACACACATTTCTTGGTAGAATCGTGCAGGACTGAAATTTTTGATGTTTTTCTACTCCTCTCATGAGCCCAAACAAGTCTATAAAAGCATGAGTTTGCAACTACTTTACTTTTGGAGAAAATTCAAAACATTCATTATTCAATAGAGCCCAATAGCAAAAATCAGGTTTTGAATGAAGAATCACATTTCTTGGTAGAATCATGCAGGATTGAAATTTTTGATGGTTTTTTACTCCTCTCAACAGCCCAAACAAGTTTCTAAAAGGATGAGTTTGCAACTACTTTACTTTTGGAGAAAATTCAAAACATTCATTATTCAATAGGGCCCAAAATATCAAAAACCAGCAGTTTGAATGAACACACATTTCTTGGTAGAATCGTGCAGGACTGAAATTTTTGATTTTTTTCTACTCCTCTCATGAGCCCAAACAAGTATCTAAAAGGATGAGTTTGCAACTACTTTACTTTTGGAGAAAATTCAAAACATTCATTATTCAATAGAGCCCAATAGCAAAAACCAGCGTTTTGAATGAAGAATCACATTTCTTGGTAGAATCATGCAGGATTGAAATTTTTGATGGTTTTTTACTCCTCTCAACAGCCCAAACAAGTTTCTAAAAGGATGAGTTTGCAACTACTTTACTTTTGGAGAAAATTCAAAACATTCATTATTCAATAGGGCCCAAACTATCAAAATTCCAGCGGTTTCAATGAACACACATTTCTTGGTAGAATCATGCAGGACTGAAATTTTTGATGTTTTTCTACTCCTCTCATGAGCCCAAACAAGTCTCTAAAAGCATGAGTTTGCAACTACTTTACTTTTGGAGAAAATTCAAAACATTCATTATTCAATAGAGCCCAATAGCAAAAACCAGCGTTTTGAATGAAGAATCACATTTCTTGGTAGAATCATGCAGGATTGAAATTTTTGATGGTTTTTTACTCCTCTCAACAGCCCAAACAAGTTTCTAAAAGGATGAGTTTGCAACTACTTTACTTTTGGAGAAAATTCAAAACATTCATTATTCAATAGGGCCCAAACAATCAAAAACCAGCGGTTTCAATGAACACACATTTCTTGGTAGAATCATGCAGGACTGAAATTTTTGATGTTTTTCTACTCCTCTCATGAGCCCAAACAAGTCTCTAAAAGCATGAGTTTGCAACTACTTTACTTTTGGAGAAAATTCAAAACATTCATTATTCAATAGAGCCCAATAGCAAAAATCAGGTTTTGAATGAAGAATCACATTTCTTGGAAAAATCATGCAGGATTGAAATTTTGGATGGTTTTTTACTCCTCTCAACAGCCCAAACAAGTTTCTAAAAGGATGAGTTTGCAACTACTTTACTTTTGGAGAAAATTCAAAACATTCATTATTCAATAGGGCCCAAAATATCAAAAACCAGCGGTTTCAATGAACACACATTTCTTGGTAGAATCGTGCAGGACTGAAATTTTTGATGTTTTTCTACTCCTCTCATGAGCCCAAACAAGTCTCTAAAAGGATGAGTTTGCAACTACTTTACTTTTGGAGAAAATTCAAAACATTCATTATTCTATAGAGCCCAATAGCAAAAACCAGCGTTTTGAATGAAGAATCACATTTCTTGGTAGAATCATGCAGGATTGAAATTTTTGATGGTTTTTTACTCCTCTCAACAGCCCAAACAAGTTTCTAAAAGGATGAGTTTGCAACTACTTTACTTTTGGAGAAAATTCAAAACATTCATTATTCAATAGGGCCCAAACTATCAAAAACCAGCGGTTTCAATGAACACACATTTCTTGGTAGAATCATGCAGGACTGAAATTTTTTATGTTTTTCTACTCCTCTCATGAGCCCAAACAAGTCTCTAAAAGCATGAGTTTGCAACTACTTTACTTTTGGAGAAAATTCAAAACATTCATTATTCAATAGAGCCCAATAGCAAAAATCAAGTTTTGAATGAAGAATCACATTTCTTGGTAGAATCATGCAGGATTGAAATTTTTGATGGTTTTTTACTCCTCTCAACAGCCCAAACAAGTTTCTAAAAGGATGAGTTTGCAACTACTTTACTTTTGGAGAAAATTCAAAACATTCATTATTCAATAGAGCCCAATAGCAAAAATCAGGTTTTGAATGAAGAATCACATTTCTTGGTAGAATCATGCAGGATTGAAATTTTTGATGTTTTTTTACTCCTCTCAACAGCCCAAACAATTTTCTAAAAGGATGAGTTTGCAACTACTTTACTTTTGGAGAAAATTCAAAACATTCATTATTCAATAGGGCCCAAAATATCAAAAACCAGCAGTTTGAATGAACACACATTTCTTGGTAGAATCGTGCAGGACTGAAATTTTTGATGTTTTTCTACTCCTCTCATGAGCCCAAACAAGTCTCTAAAAGGATGAGTTTGCAACTACTTTACTTTTGGAGAAAATTCAAAACATTCATTATTCAATAGAGCCCAATAGCAAAAACCAGCGTTTTGAATGAAGAATCACATTTCTTGGTAGAATCATGCAGGATTGAAATTTTTGATGGTTTTTTACTCCTCTCAACAGCCCAAACAAGTTTCTAAAAGGATGAGTTTGCAACTACTTTACTTTTGGAGAAAATTCAAAACATTCATTATTCAATAGGGCCCAAACTATCAAAAAACAGCGGTTTCAATGAACACACATTTATTGGTAGAATCATGCAGGACTGAAATTTTTGATGTTTTTCTACTCCTCTCATGAGCCCAAACAAGTCTCTAAAAGCTTGAGTTTGCAACTACTTTACTTTTGGAAAAAATTCAAAACATTCATTATTCAATAGAGCCCAATAGCAAAAATCAGGTTTTGAATGAAGAATCACATTTCTTGGTAAAATCATGCAGGATTGAAATTTTTGATGGTTTTTTTACTCCTCTCAACAGCCCAAATAAGTTTCTAAAAGGATGAGTTTGCAACTACTTTACTTTTGGAGAAAATTCAAAACATTCATTATTCAATAGGGCCCAAACTATCGAAAACCAGCTGTTTCAATGAACACACATTTCTTGGTAGAATCATGCAGGACTGAAATTTTTGATGTTTTTCTACTCCTCTCATGAGCCCAAACAAGTCTCTAAAAGCATGAGTTTGCAACTACTTTACTTTTGGAGAAAATTCAAAACATTCATTATTCAATAGAGCCCAAAAGCAAAAATCAGGTATTGGATGAAGAATCACATTTCTTGGTAGAATCATGCAGGATTGAAATTTTTGATGGTTTTTTACTCCTCTCAACAGCCCAAACAAGTTTCAGAAAGGATGAGTTTGCAACTACTTTACTTTTGGAGAAAATTCAAAACATTCATTATTCAATAGGGCCCAAAATATCAAAAACCAGCAGTTTGAATGAACACACATTTCTTGGTAGAATCGTGCAGGACTGAAATTTTTGATTTTTTTCTACTCTCATGAGCCCAAACAAGTCTCTAAAAGGATGAGTTTGCAACTACTTTACTTTTGGAGAAAATTCAAAACATTCATTATTCAATAGAGCCCAATAGCAAAAACCAGCGTTTTGAATGAAGAATCACATTTCTTGGTAGAATCATGCAGGATTGAAATTTTTGATGGTTTTTTACTCCTCTCAACAGCCCAAACAAGTTTCTAAAAGGATGAGTTTGCAACTACTTTACTTTTGGAGAAAATTCAAAACATTCATTATTCAATAGGGCCCAAACTATCAAAAACCAGCGGTTTCAATGAACACACATTTCTTGGTAGAATCATGCAGGACTGAAATTTTTGATGTTTTTCTACTCCTCTCATGAGCCCAAACAAGTCTCTAAAAGCATGAGTTTGCAACTACTTTACTTTTGGAGAAAATTCAAAACATTCATTATTCAATAGAGCCCAATAGCAAAAACCAGCGTTTTGAATGAAGAATCACATTTCTTGGTAGAATCATGCAGGATTGAAATTTTTGATGGTTTTTTACTCCTCTCAACAGCCCAAACAAGTTTCTAAAAGGATGAGTTTGCAACTACTTTACTTTTGGAGAAAATTCAAAACATTCATTATTCAATAGGGCCCAAAATATAAAAAAACAGCGGTTTGAATGAACACACATTTCTTGGTAGAATCGTGCAGGACTGAAATTTTTGATGTTTTTCTACTCCTCTCATGAGCCCAAACAAGTCTCTAAAAGCATGAGTTTGCAACTACTTTACTTTTGGAGAAAATTCAAAACATTCATTATTCAATAGAGCCCAATAGCAAAAACCAGCGTTTTGAATGAAGAATCACATTTCTTGGTAGAATCATGCAGGATTGAAATTTTTGATGGTTTTTTACTCCTCTCAACAGCCCAAACAAGTTTCTAAAAGGATGAGTTTGCAACTACTTTACTTTTGGAGAAAATTCAAAACATTCATTATTCAATAGGGCCCAAACTATCAAAAACCAGCGGTTTCAATGAACACACATTTCTTGGTAGAATCATGCAGGACTGAAATTTTTGATGTTTTTCTACTCCTCTCATGAGCCCAAACAAGTCTCTAAAAGCATGAGTTTGCAACTACTTTACCTTTGGAGAAAATTCAAAACATTCATTATTCAATAGAGCCCAATAGCAAAAATCATGTTTTGAATGAAGAATCACATTTCTTGGTAGAATCATGCAGGATTGAAATTTTTGATGGTTTTTTACTCCTCTCAACAGCCCAAACAAGTTTCTAAAAGGATGAGTTTGCAACTACTTTACTTTTGGAGAAAATTCAAAACATTCATTATTCAATAGGGCCCAAACTATCAAAAACCAGCGGTTTCAATGAACACACATTTCTTGGTAGAATCGTGCAGGACTGAAATTTTTGATTTTTTTCTACTCCTCTCATGAGCCCAAACAAGTCTCTAAAAGGATGAGTTTGCAACTACTTTACTTTTGGAGAAAATTCAAAACATTCATTATTCAATAGAGCCCAATAGCAAAAATCAGGTTTTGAATGAAGAATCACATTTCTTGGTAGAATCATGCAGGATTGAAATTTTTGATGGTTTTTTACTCCTCTCAACAGCCCAAACAAGTTTCTAAAAGGATGAGTTTGCAACTACTTTACTTTTGGAGAAAATTCAAAACATTCATTATTCAATAGGGCCCAAAATATCAAAAACCAGCAGTTTGAATGAACACACATTTCTTGGTAGAATCGTGCAGGACTGAAATTTTTGATTTTTTTCTACTCCTCTCATGAGCCCAAACAAGTCTCTAAAAGGATGAGTTTGCAACTACTTTACTTTTGGAGAAAATTCAAAACATTCATTATTCAATAGAGCCCAATAGCAAAAACCAGCGTTTTGAATGAAGAATCACATTTCTTGGTAGAATCATGCAGGATTGAAATTTTTGATGGTTTTTTACTCCTCTCAACAGCCCAAAGAGTTTCTAAAAGGATGAGTTTGCAACGACATTACTTTTGGAGAAAATTCAAAACATTCATTATTCAATAGGGCCCAAACTATCAAAAACCAGCGGTTTCAATGAACACACATTTCTTGGTAGAATCATGCAGGACTGAAATTTTTGATGTTTTTCTACTCCTCTCATGAGCCCAAACAAGTCTCTAAAAGCATGAGTTTGGGGGGGGCGTGGTTTGCAGGGAAAGGAAGCAGACGTGCTTCACTGGAGCTCCTGCAGCTTTCCCTATTTAAAGCAGCAAAAGCATACTAAAGGTGGATATATTGGACTATAAATACTAAAAATCATGCCAGGATTTGACCAAGAGAAGATTGGACCCACTACTGGAAGAAAAAATCCTGCCTCAGGACAAAGAAATGGAAGAAAACCTAGCGGGGGCCTTCCGACATCTGGAGGTAAACAGAGCAGGCCCGCAGCTCAAGTGACGGCTCCCCGCTGGAATCAGAAGAAGGTCCAGACATCGGCTGTCAAAGTGAAGAAGGGACAGGAGACCACAACGGCTTCAGACACCGGGAGGTGGAACAGCAAAGGTGATTCAGCAGCTCCTTCACAGCGGGAGACAGGAGGCGGGAAATCCACCTCCACAGTGGTCCAGACATCGGCTCTCAAAGTGGAGAGGAGAAGAGAGACTGCGACGGCTTCAGAAACCGGGAGGTGGAAAGGCAGAGTTGATTCAGCTGCTTCTTCACAGCGTGTGACAGGCGGCGGGAGATCCCCCTCTACAGCGGTCCAGACATCGGCGTTCAAGGTGGAGAAGAGACAGGACACCGCAGCGGCTTCAAGCACCGGGAGGTGGAATGACAAAGGTGACTCAGCGGCTCCTTCACAGCGGGAGACAGGCGGCGGGAAATCCTCCTTCACAGTGGTACAGACATCGGCGCTCAAGGTGGAGAAGAGACAGGACACTGCAGCAGCTTCAGGCACCGGGAGATGCAACAACAAAGGTGACTCAGCGGTTCCTTCACAGCGGGAGACAGGCGGCGGGAAATCCTCCTTCACAGCGGTCCAGACATCGGCGCTCAAGGTGGAGAAGAGACAGGACACCGCAGCGGCTTCAGGCACCGGGAGATGGAACAAAAAAGGTGACTCAGCGGCTCCTTCACAGCGGGAGGTAGGCGGTGGGAAATCCTCCTCCACGGTGATCCAGACATCGGCTGACAAAGCAGGGGAGAAGAGAAGGAAGATCGCGGAGGCTTTAGACACCGGGAGGCAACCAGGGGAAGATGACACAGCGGTTCCTTTGCAGCGGCAGCCCGACGGCATGACATCTCCTCTCACCACAGCCTGGATATCAGCTGGCACACAGGAGGAGAAGATTGAAGAGACCGCGGCGGCTTCAGACATCGGGATGCTGCAGGGGGAAGGTAATCCATCAATATCCGTGCAGTGGCAGTCCAGTGGCAGAAAATCCTCCCTCTTTATGGCTCAGGCACTGGTTGACAAGCAGGAGGAGAGGAGTGAGGAGATCCCGGCGGCTTCAGACATCGGGAGGATGCGGAGGGGAGGTGATTTCATGGCTTCTTCCAAGTGGCAACCCGGCGGCAGGAATTCCCCCCGCATCAGGATCCAGACATCGGCTGAAGGGCTTCGGGAGAAGAGTCGGGAGACTGCGGTGGCTTCAGACACTGGGAGGCTGTGGCATGGGGGAGACACAGTGGCTTCATTACAGAAGGGGTCCTGCGGTAAGCCTTTATTAAGATGCAATGCGCCTGTGTTTGTGCCTAGGACACAGGCAGGTCCCGGTTTTCAGATGATGGAAGCGGCATTACAGGTAGAAAGGAATGAGGAGGTAACACCAGGAGCGCATTTTGGAAGACAAGACTTGGAGGATAAAGCTCCCATATCAGCTCGGGTAAGCAAACCCTCACAACCCAGTCTTATAATCCCTTTGGAAATGAAGTGCATTAATACTAAATTTTCAAATGAGCTAAATAAGCGCAGTGCTGGGATATGTGGAGACCAAGTTAATATAGAGGAGGTGCATGGAAATATATATAAAAATAAACCGCATCAGAGAACTGCTGGGGGTCCTAATAATGAAAATACCTATACACAGATACATAAGTCCCAATCTGTATCTCTTATGAAAGAGGGAGGATTGCATTTGAGAAAAGACCCAGATTTAGCTCGTTATACTACTATGCATTTTATGAATGGGACATCCAAAGGGTCTCCTGTAAGTGGAGGCTCCATTAATTCATTGGAGGGTCTGGAAAGTGTATATTCAGAAGATTTTTATGAGGTTACAGGATCATATGAAAATAGTGTAAGTGACTCTTCCAGCAATAATTCAGATGAGACTCATTCTACATCTTCATCTGCAAATTATCCAGAGACGCAAACAAATTCTGAACCTACTGAAAATTTTTTATCTCAAGATGACAAGGCTGAGTTGAATCATGAGAAATCTTATATGACTCATGAGCAATCTTTCTCTACCCCGCTTTCCATAGATGAGATTCCAGCATCTGATAATTACCCTACAGAGGGGTTCATAACGAAAATGTTTGCGGCTCTTATAAAATCAGTGGAGTCCTCTGGAAAGAACGGTTTGGATTTGTTCTATTGTCCCAAAATCCAACTGTCTGATTTCAACCGAGCAGACAGCCATAACCATAAAGCTTCTGAAATTTTTATTAAAAAGCTTTTTAAGGACACTTCAATGATATTAACCGATGATAACCATTCAACTTATTCAACTCACTCAAATTCTTCGAATTCTTCAAGGGTCTCTGGGTCTTACTCTCATGGCAAAAAGATAACTGACTTTCCTAAAATTGATAGTGATATAAAACAATCAAGCAACCCACAAACGCTCTCCATGATCTCAGACTCACTGAACAAAATTAAAAGGGACATTGCATTTCTTAACTCCACTCTGGCCAACTATGAGGACTTTAAGAGAAAAAACAACGTTAAAATACGTGGGATCCCGGAATCAATTCAGACCTTCCAGCTAAAGAGATATATATCTTCAATGATCACCTACCTATTTCCCAACACTAACGAGAACTATCTGATTGAAAAAACTTTTCGGATACGAAGACCACCCACACTTTCGCAAGATTTAGCAAGAGATGTTATTGTGTCGTTTTGTCCAAACTGGATAAGGAATGCGCTCCTTGGAATGTCTAAGGAGCCAAAATTCAAATCTTCCCCATACAGTCATTTATCTTTCTTCAAGGACTTGTCAAGGAACACCTTACAAAAAAGGAAAACATTCTCCTCTACTACATGTGAACTTTTACGCTCCGGGATACCGTACTATTGGACTCAATCTTCAACTCTCCTTGTGAAATTTGCAGCAAAGTTAATTCCTATTTCTTCTCCAGATGAAGGGACTAATTTTTTAGAATATGCCGGAATTAAGATCTCCAAGATCCCTAAGGGACGATCTTCTTCTTCGAGCTCGGACCTTCAACCTGACTGAATGGACTATATTTAATTATACTCATTTATTAGTCCTATACTCCACTTTTAAAAATTTTCAGGATTGAACCGGACTTTCCCCCCAATAGGTCTTAGG
Organism: Dendrobates tinctorius; assembly: GCF_039654945.1. Classification (NCBI taxonomy): domain Eukaryota; kingdom Metazoa; phylum Chordata; class Amphibia; order Anura; family Dendrobatidae; genus Dendrobates; species Dendrobates tinctorius. The sequence goes on from NW_027361837.1 coordinate 6,712,188, forward strand.
GACATCATCGGATGCCCCGGACGGGGCAGGTTATTATACCTCCTATACTTTGTTATTTGGTTAATAATTGACACATTGGAGGCTAATGAGAATAATTGTTTACTTTATTTTAGGTACTAATACGTAGATTCGTACATCGTTATTTAATCTTTACTCTAGTGTAGAGAAATTAAGCAACTAGATAGCAATATCGAGCTTGAGCTGTAGCTTTTCTTAAGCTAATTCAGGTATGCAAATACTGTAGCATATACGGAGTACTGATTCTATTCCTTACTGATATTCAACTTGATGATTCTCTGTATTGTTTAAGGCAATATGTAATATTTCTTGGTCTCTGATGTTTTATGTATGTAGCCTGTCTAATCCCCCTCTGTTTGGGGGCTTTCCCTGTCTTCACAGGGAAATTTCACTCTATTCTATCCCCTTGTTCCCCTCCCATTCTCTCATAAAAATTCTTTAAAAACCTAATAAAGAATATTGGAAATAAAAGCATGAGTTTGCAACTACTTTACTTTTGGAGAAAATTCAAAACATTCATTATTCAATAGAGCCCAATAGCAAAAATCAGGTTTTGAATGAAGAATCACATTTCTTGGAAGAATCATGCAGGATTGAAATTTTGGATGGTTTTTTACTCCTCTCAACAGCCCAAACAAGTTTCTAAAAGGATGAGTTTGCAACTACTTTACTTTTGGAGAAAATTCAAAACATTCATTATTCAATAGGGCCCAAACTATCAAAAACCAGCGGTTTCAATGAACACACATTTCTTGGTAGAATCATGCAGGACTGAAATTTTTGATGTTTTTCTACTCCTCTCATGAGCCCAAACAAGTCTCTAAAAGCATGAGTTTGCAACTACTTTACTTTTGGAGAAAATTCAAAACATTCATTATTCAATAGAGCCCAATAGCAAAAATCAGGTTTTGAATGAAGAATCACATTTCTTGGAAGAATCATGCAGGATTGAAATTTTTGATGGTTTTTTACTCCTCTCAACAGCCCAAACAAGTTTCTAAAAGGATGAGTTTGCAACTACTTTACTTTTGGAGAAAATTCAAAACATTCATTATTCAATAGGGCCCAAAATATCAAAAACCAGCGGTTTGAATGAACACACATTTCTTGGTAGAATCATGCAGGACTGAAATTTTTGATGTTTTTCTACTCCTCTCATGAGCCCAAACAAGTCTCTAAAAGGATGAGTTTGCAACTACTTTACTTTTGGAGAAAATTCAAAACATTCATTATTCAATAGAGCCCAACAGCAAAATCAGCGTTTTGAATGAAGAATCACATTTCTTGGTAGAATCATGCAGGATTGAAATTTTTGATGGTTTTTTTACTCCTCTCAACAGCCCAAACAAGTTTCTAAAAGGATGAGTTTGCAACTACTTTACTTTTGGAGAAAATTCAAAACATTCATTATTCAATAGGGCCCAAACTATCAAAAACCAGCGGTTTCAATGAACACACATTTCTTGGTAGAATCATGCAGGACTGAAATTTTTGATGTTTTTCTACTCCTCTCATGAGCCCAAACAAGTCTCTAAAAGCATGAGTTTGCAACTACTTTACTTTTGGAGAAAATTCAAAACATTCATTATTCAATAGAGCCCAATAGCAAAAATCAAGTTTTGAATGAAGAATCACATTTCTTGGTAGAATCATGCAGGATTGAAATTTTTGATGGTTTTTTACTCCTCTCAACAGCCCAAACAAGTTTCTAAAAGGATGAGTTTGCAACTACTTTACTTTTGGAGAAAATTCAAAACATTCATTATTCAATAGGGCCCAAAATATCAAAAACCAGCGGTTTGAATGAACACACATTTCTTGGTAGAATCGTGCAGGACTGAAATTTTTGATGTTTTTCTACTCCTCTCATGAGCCCAAACAAGTCTCTAAAAGGATGAGTTTGCAACTACTTTACTTTTGGAGAAAATTCAAAACATTCATTATTCAATAGAGCCCAATAGCAAAAACCAGCGTTTTGAATGAAGAATCACATTTCTTGGTAGAATCATGCAGGATTGAAATTTTTGATGGTTTTTTACTCCTCTCAACAGCCCAAACAAGTTTCTAAAAGGATGAGTTTGCAACTACTTTACTTTTGGAGAAAATTCAAAACATTCATTATTCAATAGGGCCCAAACTATCAAAAACCAGCGTTTTCAATGAACACACATTTCTTGGTAGAATCATGCAGGACTGAAATTTTTGATGTTTTTCTACTCCTCTCATGAGCCCAAACAAGTCTCTAAAAGCATGAGTTTGCAACTACTTTACTTTTGGAGAAAATTCAAAACATTCATTATTCAATAGAGCCCAATAGCAAAAATCAGGTTTTGAATGAAGAATCACATTTCTTGGTAGAATCATGCAGGATTGAAATTTTTGATGTTTTTTTACTCCTCTCAACAGCCCAAACAAGTTTCTAAAAGGATGAGTTTGCAACTACTTTACTTTTGGAGAAAATTCAAAACATTCATTATTCAATAGGGCCCAAAATATCAAAAACCAGCAGTTTGATTGAACACACATTTCTTGGTAGAATCGTGCAGGACTGAAATTTTTAATTTTTTTCTACTCCTCTCATGAGCCCAAACAAGTCTCTAAAAGGATGAGTTTGCAACTACTTTACTTTTGGAGAAAATTCAAAACATTCATTATTCAATAGAGCCCAATAGCAAAAACCAGCGTTTTGAATGAAGAATCACATTTCTTGGTAGAATCATGCAGGATTGAAATTTTTGATGGTTTTTTACTCCTCTCAACAGCCCAAACAAGTTTCTAAAAGGATGAGTTTGCAACTACTTTACTTTTGGAGAAAATTCAAAACATTCATTATTCAATAGGGCCCAAAATATCAAAAACCAGCGGTTTCAATGAACACACATTTCTTGGTAGAATCGTGCAGGACTGAAATTTTTGATGTTTTTCTACTCCTCTCATGAGCCCAAACAAGTCTATAAAAGCATGAGTTTGCAACTACTTTACTTTTGGAGAAAATTGAAAACATTCATTATTCAATAGAGCCCAATAGCAAAAACCAGCGTTTTGAATGAAGAATCACATTTCTTGGTAGAATCATGCAGGATTGAAATTTTTGATGGTTTTTTACTCCTCTCAACAGCCCAAACAAGTTTCTAAAAGGATGAGTTTGCAACTACTTTACTTTTGGAGAAAATTCAAAACATTCATTATTCAATAGGGCCCAAACTATCAAAATTCCAGCGGTTTCAATGAACACACATTTCTTGGTAGAATCATGCAGGACTGAAATTTTTGATGTTTTTCTACTCCTCTCATGAGCCCAAACAAGTCTCTAAAAGCATGAGTTTGCAACTACTTTACTTTTGGAGAAAATTCAAAACATTCATTATTCAATAGAGCCCAATAGCAAAAACCAGCGTTTTGAATGAAGAATCACATTTCTTGGTAGAATCATGCAGGATTGAAATTTTTGATGGTTTTTTACTCCTCTCAACAGCCCAAACAAGTTTCTAAAAGGATGAGTTTGCAACTACTTTACTTTTGGAGAAAATTCAAAACATTCATTATTCAATAGGGCCCAAACAATCAAAAACCAGCGGTTTCAATGAACACACATTTCTTGGTAGAATCATGCAGGACTGAAATTTTTGATGTTTTTCTACTCCTCTCATGAGCCCAAACAAGTCTCTAAAAGCATGAGTTTGGGGGCGTGGTTTGCAGGGGCCAGGAGCAGACGTGCTTTGCAAGAGCTCCTGAGATTCCCCTAAAAGAAGCTACCTAAAGCCTACAAGAAGTGGATTTTCTGCAACTACCTGATGTGGAAGACCTATGAGAACATGCCAGGAACTAAAGAAATGAAGAAGGAGGAAAATCCAGTGGATAAAAAGCTTTCTGCAGGGGCTGGAAAGAAGCGGCCTGAAAATGCTGTGTCATCCCCGCTGTCTGGTGGAAGAAAGATGGCGGCTGCAGAGAAGCCTGTGACTAAGAAGATGGAAGCGCTGCCGCTGAAGGAGCCTACCGGCTCAAAATCAAGCAACCGGAGCATTTACAGAGAACCGGGAAGAAGGGTGATGACGTCACCACCGGCTCCCGGCGGCAGGAGGAGAGGCAGTAATACCGCTGCAGCAACTGTACAGAAGAAGAGCGTGGAACCGGCACTACAGAAGAGGCCTGTCTGGATGCTGTCATCTAGCTCAGGGGTGAGGAGCGGGCCAAGGAATGCAGCGGTAATTTCTCCCCAGGCGGCCGGCAAGAAGGATCGCATGGTTGCCGTGGAGACAGAGAAGCAGGAGATCACAGCGGTGAGTCCCGTCGGGGCCTTGCTGGGACGCGACGCAGAGGGAGATGGAGGAGGCAGAGCGGGAACAGCAGCGGCGACCTTATTTGTGATGGAAGAAGCCACGGCTACGCTCTCCATACTTGATGCGGCTTTGTCAGCAGCTGGAGGATCCGGGGGACATCGGGAACCTGGCGACAGAGGTCAGGATATAATACGGCCGGCGATGGGACTGCAGAGGCCAGCGCGATCTTTGCAGCGGCTGGTGTTGGACGCAGGGGGGGCGTCAGATGCCCGAAGACAGGGACTGGAGCTTCATACAACAGGCGGTGGAAGGTCGGTGCTTATGTCTGGGGAAGAGACTGATGGGAGTTATCGAGTGAACATACAAGGGACAGAAGTTGGAACATGGCGGGGGGAGATGGGAGTGGAATGTTTTGAACCAGGAGAAGGCAACTTGAGATATGATGCAGCGGTGTTTGTGCCTGCAACACTCAGAAATGGAGGTGCCTGGACTCAACCGTTGGGGGAGGAGGAACGGGGGAAAACTCCGTCACAGCAGAGCATGAATTGGGAATTATACTTCAATTCATCACAAGGGGAACAATTAAAAACCATAAATGAGCAGAAGGCTCTGGATGAGGCCTTAAATTATAAAAAAGAATTAGTAGAATATGGAGGGAAGGGATCTGTGGATCGGTCATCTGGGGTGATTAATAACACAATATTTTTAGAAAACAATGCTACTAAAATCCCTGAGGTCCAGGAGTGTAAAAAACAACATTCTAAACAATTCAAATTGGGGGATGGGGAAAAAAATGGATTTCATACAGACCCTACCAATTTTATAGCATTTAAAGGGGAGGCATACCAAAAAAAGATGGCAAGTTCCCAGATAAATGAGATTACATTTGGTTTTGATGATGATCTGGAGAGCATTTATACTACAGAATCCTTTTATGAAGTTGATTCATATGAAGTAAATGGTAGTGATAAGATTTTATCTTCATACTCTTCCTCTGAGGGAAATAGTACTTCTGAGATTAACACTACGTTGATAGACGACATACCCGCCTCAGGTGACCATCCTTCAGAAGATTTCGTAACCAAAATGTGTGTTGCCCTCTTGAAATCATTAGATGTTTCGGTAGAAAACCATACTATCCAGAGTAACTTATTTAAACAAAACGAGTTCAAGGCATCTGAAATCTTTATTAAAAATCTTTTTAGGGACACTTTATTGCGCCTCACCGACGACTCCTATCCTAATTCTGCTAGAAATTTTAAAACCACCATAAAAAATCTTGAAGTTCCCGACCCCCATGGAAAGCATGAGTCCCGACCCCCTATTACTTTAAAATTGACCGACCTTCCTAATGGAAATCACAAGTCATCAACAATACTAGCCGACGATACACATTTAATTGCTCCGATTTCTTCAAGGGCTTCTGGATGTTATCCCCATGATCCAGAGATAATTGAGTCACTCAAACCTAAAAACAACATATTACAATCAAGCGACTCCCATATGCTGTCCGCGTTTTCAGACTCACTGAATGCTATTAAAAAGGACATTGCTTCTTTCAACTCCACCTTGTCCAATTATGAAGATTTTAAAAGAAAAAACAATGTAAAAATACGAGGGATTCCTGAGTCAGTTCAGGTCTTCCAGCTAAAGAGTTACATATCCTCAATGGTCACCTCCTTATTCCCCAATGCCAACGAAGCTTATCTGATTGAAAAAACTTTTCGAATACGCAGACCACTTGAACTGCCGCAAGATTTAGCAAGAGATGTTATTGTGTCGTTTCATCCAAACTGGTTAAGAAGTGCGCTTCTTGGACTGTCTAAAGATCCAGAATTCAAATCTTCCCGCTATAGTCATCTATCCTTTTTTAAAGACTTATCAAAAAGCACCTTGAAAAAAAGGAAGTCATTCTCCTCTACTACACGTGAACTGCTACGTGCCAAGATTCCATATTTTTGGACACAATCTTCGACTCTATTGGTGAAATATGCAGAGAGGCTGGTCCCCATCACTTCTCCAGACGAAGGGACTGATTTCTTAGAATTTTTAAGATCCTCCGCAAAATCTTTTCCTCCTTGAACTCAGACTATCATCGCGACTGAAAAATTGCCTTTAATATTTGTACTTGTTCCAAGTTCTCACATTGGTCTTAATTACTAATGTATTCCACTTTTTAATATTCTGGAATTGAACCGGACATTCCCCCCAATAGGTCTTAGGGACATCAATGGTTGTCCCGGACGGGGCAGGCTACTATACCTCCTACATTCTACCTTATATATGTTTGTTAATTGACACATTGGAGGCGAATAAGGATAATTGTTTTTTTTTTGCAGGTACTGATAAGAAGACTTTAAATCATTCTAGTAAGATACGCAACTGGTTGGTTACGTCGAGGTTGCAACTTTTAGTAGCTAACACAGATATGTGAAGTATAACATAATCCTGTGTATTGATTTTACTTCTACTGATATTTAACTTGACGATCACTCAAATGATTACTTGCATTTTTTTAAGCTAATATGTAAAAATTTGTGATCTCTGATGTGTTGTGTATATAGTCTGCCTATTCAACCATGCTTGGGGGTTTCCCTGTCTTTACAGGGATTTATGTTTCCCTACCCTTCCTTTGTTTTGTATTCCCTTCCTTTCCTCAAAAATTTGAAACTCTAATAAAGATTATTGGAAAATAAAAGCATGAGTTTGCAACTACTTTACTTTTGGAGAAAATTCAAAACATTCATTATTCAATAGAGCCCAATAGCAAAAATCAGGTTTTGAATGAAGAATCACATTTCTTGGAAAAATCATGCAGCATTGAAATTTTGGATGGTTTTTTACTCCTCTCAACAGCCCAAACAAGTTTCTAAAAGGATGAGTTTGCAACTACTTTACTTTTGGAGAAAATTCAAAACATTCATTATTCAATAGGGCCCAAAATATCAAAAACCAGCGGTTTCAATGAACACACATTTCTTGGTAGAATCGTGCAGGACTGAAATTTTTGATGTTTTTCTACTCCTCTCATGAGCCCAAACAAGTCTCTAAAAGGATGAGTTTGCAACTACTTTACTTTTGGAGAAAATTCAAAACATTCATTATTCTATAGAGCCCAAAAGCAAAAACCAGCGTTTTGAATGAAGAATCACATTTCTTGGTAGAATCATGCAGGATTGAAATTTTTGATGGTTTTTTACTCCTCTCAACAGCCCAAACAAGTTTCTAAAAGGATGAGTTTGCAACTACTTTACTTTTGGAGAAAATTCAAAACATTCATTATTCAATAGGGCCCAAACTATCAAAAACCAGCGGTTTCAATGAACACACATTTCTTGGTAGAATCATGCAGGACTGAAATTTTTGATGTTTTTCTACTCCTCTCATGAGCCCAAACAAGTCTCTAAAAGCATGAGTTTGCAACTACTTTACTTTTGGAGAAAATTCAAAACATTCATTATTCAATAGAGCCCAATAGCAAAAATCAAGTTTTGAATGAAGAATCACATTTCTTGGTAGAATCATGCAGGATTGAAATTTTTGATGGTTTTTTACTCCTCTCAACAGCCCAAACAAGTTTCTAAAAGGATGAGTTTGCAACTACTTTACTTTTGGAGAAAATTCAAAACATTCATTATTCAATAGAGCCCAATAGCAAAAATCAGGTTTTGAATGAAGAATCACATTTCTTGGTAGAATCATGCAGGATTGAAATTTTTGATGTTCTTTTACTCCTCTCAACAGCCGAAACAAGTTTCTAAAAGGATGAGTTTGCAACTACTTTACTTTTGGAGAAAATTCAAAACATTCATTATTCAATAGTGCCCAAAATATCAAAAACCAGCAGTTTGAATGAACACACATTTCTTGGTAGAATCGTGCAGGACTGAAATTTTTGATGTTTTTCTACTCCTCTCATGAGCCCAAACAAGTCTCTAAAAGGATGAGTTTGCAACTACTTTACTTTTGGAGAAAATTCAAAACATTCATTATTCAATAAAGCCCAATAGCAAAAACCAGCGTTTTGAATGAAGAATCACATTTCTTGGTAGAATCATGCAGGATTGAAATTTTTGATGGTTTTTTACTCCTCTCAACAGCCCAAACAAGTTTCTAAAAGGATGAGTTTGCAACTACTTTACTTTTGGAGAAAATTCAAAACATTCATTATTCAATAGGGCCCAAACTATCAAAAACCAGCGGTTTCAATGAACACACATTTATTGGTAGAATCATGCAGGACTGAAATTTTTGATGTTTTTCTACTCCTCTCATGAGCCCAAACAAGTCTCTAAAAGCATGAGTTTGCAACTACTTTACTTTTGGAAAAAATTCAAAACATTCATTATTCAATAGAGCCCAATAGCAAAAATCAGGTTTTGAATGAAGAATCATATTTCTTGGTAAAATCATGCAGGATTGAAATTTTTGATGGTTTTTTACTCCTCTCAACAGCCCAAATAAGTTTCTAAAAGGATGAGTTTGCAACTACTTTACTTTTGGAGAAAATTCAAAACATTCATTATTCAATAGGGCCCAAACTATCGAAAACCAGCTGTTTCAATGAACACACATTTCTTGGTAGAATCATGCAGGACTGAAATTTTTGATGTTTTTCTACTCCTCTCATGAGCCCAAACAAGTCTCTAAAAGCATGAGTTTGCAACTACTTTACTTTTGGAGAAAATTCAAAACATTCATTATTCAATAGAGCCCAAAAGCAAAAATCAGGTATTGGATGAAGAATCACATTTCTTGGTAGAATCATGCAGGATTGAAATTTTTGATGGTTTTTTACTCCTCTCAACAGCCCAAACAAGTTTCAAAAAGGATGAGTTTGCAACTACTTTACTTTTGGAGAAAATTCAAAACATTCATTATTCAATAGGGCCCAAAATATCAAAAACCAGCAGTTTGAATGAACACACATTTCTTGGTAGAATAGTGCAGGACTGAAATTTTTGATTTTTTTCTACTCCTCTCATGAGCCCAAACAAGTCTCTAAAAGGATGAGTTTGCAACTACTTTACTTTTGGAGAAAATTCAAAACATTCATTATTCAATAGAGCCCAATAGCAAAAACCAGCATTTTGAATGAAGAATCACATTTCTTGGTAGAATCATGCAGGATTGAAATTTTTGATGGTTTTTTACTCCTCTCAACAGCCCAAACAAGTTTCTAAAAGGATGAGTTTGCAACTACTTTACTTTTGGAGAAAATTCAAAACATTCATTATTCAATAGGGCCCAAACTATCAAAAACCAGCGGTTTCAATGAACACACATTTCTTGGTAGAATCATGCAGGACTGAAATTTTTGATGTTTTTCTACTCCTCTCATGAGCCCAAACAAGTCTCTAAAAGCATGAGTTTGCAACTACTTTACTCTTGGAGAAAATTCAAAACATTCATTATTCAATAGAGCCCAATAGCAAAAACCAGCGTTTTGAATGAAGAATCACATTTCTTGGTAGAATCATGCAGGATTGAAATTTTTGATGGTTTTTTACTCCTCTCAACAGCCCAAACAAGTTTCTAAAAGGATGAGTTTGCAACTACTTTACTTTTGGAGAAAATTCAAAACATTCATTATTCAATAGGGCCCAAACTATCAAAAACCAGCGGTTTCAATGAACACACATTTCTTGGTAGAATCTTGCAGGACTGAAATTTTTGATGTTTTTCTACTCCTCTCATGAGCCCAAACAAGTCTATAAAAGCATGAGTTTGCAACTACTTTACTTTTGGAGAAAATTCAAAACATTCATTATTCAATAGAGCCCAATAGCAAAAATCAGGTTTTGAATGAAGAATCATATTTCTTGGTAGAATCATGCAGGATTGAAATTTTTGATGGTTTTTTACTCCTCTCAACAGCCCAAACAAGTTTCTAAAAGGATGAGTTTGCAACTACTTTACTTTTGGAGAAAATTCAAAACATTCATTATTCAATAGGGCCCAAACTATCAAAAACCAGAGGTTTCAATGAACACACATTTCTTGGTAGAATCATGCAGGACTGAAATTTTTGATGTTTTTCTACTCCTCTCATGAGCCCAAACAAGTCTCTAAAAGCATGAGTTTGCAACTACTTTACTTTTGGAGAAAATTCAAAACATTCATTATTCAATAGAGCCCAATAGCAAAAATCAGGTTTTGAATGAAGAATCACATTTCTTGGTAGAATCATGCAGGATTGAAATTTTTGATGGTTTTTTACTCCTCTCAACAGCCCAAACAAGTTTCTAAAAGGATGAGTTTGCAACTACTTTACTTTTGGAGAAAATTCAAAACATTCATTATTCAATAGGGCCCAAAATATTAAAAACCAGCAGTTTGAATGAACACACATTTCTTGGTAGAATCGTGCAGGACTGAAATTTTTGATGTTTTTCTACTCCTCTCATGAGCCCAAACAAGTCTCTAAAAGGATGAGTTTGCAACTACTTTACTTTTGGAGAAAATTCAAAACATTCATAATTCAATAGAGCCCAATAGCAAAAACCAGCGTTTTGAATGAAGAATCACATTTCTTGGTAGAATCATGCAGGATTGAAATTTTTGATGGTTTTTTACTCCTCTCAACAGCCCAAACAAGTTTCTAAAAGGATGAGTTTGCAACTACTTTACTTTTGGAGAAAATTCAAAACATTCATTATTCAATAGGGCCCAAACTATCAAAAACCAGCGGTTTCAATGAACACACATTTCTTGGTAGAATCATGCAGGACTGAAATTTTTGATGTTTTTCTACTCCTCTCATGAGCCCAAACAAGTCTCTAAAAGCATGAGTTTGCAACTACTTTACTTTTGGAGAAAATTCAAAACATTCATTATTCAATAGAGCCCAATAGCAAAAATCATGTTTTGAATGAAGAATCACATTTCTTGGTAGAATCATGCAGGATTGAAATTTTTGATGGTTTTTTACTCCTCTCAACAGCCCAAACAAGTTTCTAAAAGGATGAGTTTGCAACTACTTTACTTTTGGAGAAAATTCAAAACATTCATTATTCAATAGGGCCCAAAATATCAAAAACCAGCAGTTTGAATGAACACACATTTCTTGGTAGAATCGTGCAGGACTGAAATTTTTGATTTTTTTCTACTCCTCTCATGAGCCCAAACAAGTCTCTAAAAGGATGAGTTTGCAACTACTTTACTTTTGGAGAAAATTCAAAACATTCATTATTCAATAGAGCCCAATAGCAAAAACCAGCGTTTTGAATGAAGAATCACATTTCTTGGTAGAATCATGCAGGATTGAAATTTTTGATGGTTTTTTACTCCTCTCAACAGCCCAAACAAGTTTCTAAAAGGATGAGTTTGCAACTACTTTACTTTTGGAGAAAATTCAAAACATTCATTATTCAATAGGGCCCAAAATATCAAAAACCAGCGGTTTCAATGAACACACATTTCTTGGTAGAATCATGCAGGACTGAAATTTTTTATGTTTTTCTACTCCTCTCATGAGCCCAAACAAGTCTCTAAAAGCATGAGTTTGCAACTACTTTACTTTTGGAGAAAATTCAAAACATTCATTATTCAATAGAGCCCAATAGCAAAAATCAGGTTTTGAATGAAGAATCACATTTCTTGGTAGAATCATGCAGGATTGAAATTTTTGATGGTTTTTTACTCCTCTCAACAGCCCAAACAAGTTTCTAAAAGGATGAGTTTGCAACTACTTTACTTTTGGAGAAAATTCAAAACATTCATTATTCAATAGGGCCCAAAATATCAAAAACCAGCGGTTTCAATGAACACACATTTCTTGGTAGAATCATGCAGGACTGAAATTTTTTATGTTTTTCTACTCCTCTCATGAGCCCAAACAAGTCTCTAAAAGCATGAGTTTGCAACTACTTTACTTTTGGAGAAAATTCAAAACATTCATTATTCAATAGAGCCCAATAGCAAAAATCAGGTTTTGAATGAAGAATCACATTTCTTGGTAGAATCATGCAGTATTGAAATTTTTGATGGTTTTTTACTCCTCTCAACAGCCCAAACAAGTTTCTAAAAGGATGAGTTTGCAACTACTTTACTTTTGGAGAAAATTCAAAACATTCATTATTCAATAGGGCCCAAAATATCAAAAACCAGCGGTTTGAATGAACACACATTTCTTGGTAGAATCGTGCAGGACTGAAATTTTTGATGTTTTTCTACTCCTCTCATGAGCCCAAACAAGTCTCTAAAAGGATGAGTTTGCAACTACTTTACTTTTGGAGAAAATTCAAAACATTCATTATTCAATAGAGCCCAATAGCAAAAACCAGCGTTTTGAATGAAGAATCACATTTCTTGGTAGAATCATGCAGGATTGAAATTTTTGATGGTTTTTTACTCCTCTCAACAGCCCAAACAAGTTTCTAAAAGGATGAGTTTGCAACTACTTTACTTTTGGAGAAAATTCAAAACATTCATTATTCAATAGGGCCCAAACTATCAAAATTCCAGCGGTTTCAATGAACACACATTTCTTGGTAGAATCATGCAGGACTGAAATTTTTGATGTTTTTCTACTCCTCTCATGAGCCCAAACAAGTCTCTAAAAGCATGAGTTTGCAACTACTTTACTTTTGGAGAAAATTCAAAACATTCATTATTCAATAGAGCCCAATAGCAAAAACCAGCGTTTTGAATGAAGAATCACATTTCTTGGTAGAATCATGCAGGATTGAAATTTTTGATGGTTTTTTACTCCTCTCAACAGCCCAAACAAGTTTCTAAAAGGATGAGTTTGCAACTACTTTACTTTTGGAGAAAATTCAAAACATTCATTATTCAATAGGGCCCAAACAATCAAAAACCAGCGGTTTCAATGAACACACATTTCTTGGTAGAATCATGCAGGACTGAAATTTTTGATGTTTTTCTACTCCTCTCATGAGCCCAAACAAGTCTCTAAAAGCATGAGTTTGGGGGCGTGGTTTGCAGGGGCCAGGAGCAGACGTGCTTTGCAAGAGCTCCTGAGATTCCCCTAAAAGAAGCTACCTAAAGCCTACAAGAAGTGGATTTTCTGCAACTACCTGATGTGTAAGACCTATGATAACATGCCAGGAACTAAAGAAATGAAGAAGGAGGAAAATCCAGTGGATAAAAAGCTTTCTGCAGGGGCTGGAAAGAAGCGGCCTGAAAATGCTGTGTCATCCCCGCTGTCTGGTGGAAGAAAGATGGCAGCTGCAGAGAAGCCTGTGACTAAGAAGATGGAAGCGCTGCCGCTGAAGGAGCCTACCGGCTCAAAATCAAGCAACCGGAGCATTTACAGAGAACCGGGAAGAAGGGTGATGACGTCACCACCGGCTCCCTGCGGCAGGAGGAGAGGCAGTAATACCGCTGCAGCAACTGTACAGAAGAAGAGCGTGGAACCGGCACTACAGAAGAGGCCTGTCTGGATGCTGTCATCTAGCTCAGGGGTGAGGAGCGGGCCAAGGAATGCAGCGGTAATTTCTCCCCAGGCGGCCGGCAAGAAGGATCGCATGGTTGCCGTGGAGACAGAGAAGCAGGAGATCACAGCGGTGAGTCCCGTCGGGGCCTTGCTGGGACGCGACGCAGAGGGAGATGGAGGAGGCAGAGCGGGAACAGCAGCGGCGACCTTATTTGTGATGGAAGAAGCCACGGCTACGCTCTCCATACTTGATGCGGCTTTGTCAGCAGCTGGAGGATCCGGGGGACATCGGGAACCTGGCGACAGAGGTCAGGATATAATACGGCCGGCGATGGGACTGCAGAGGCCAGCGCGATCTTTGCAGCGGCTGGTGTTGGACGCAGGGGGGGCGTCAGATGCCCGAAGACAGGGACTGGAGCTTCATACAACAGGCGGTGGAAGGTCGGTGCTTATGTCTGGGGAAGAGACTGATGGGAGTTATCGAGTGAACATACAAGGGACAGAAGTTGGAACATGGCGGGGGGAGATGGGAGTGGAATGTTTTGAACCAGGAGAAGGCAACTTGAGATATGATGCAGCGGTGTTTGTGCCTGCAACACTCAGAAATGGAGGTGCCTGGACTCAACCGTTGGGGGAGGAGGAACGGGGGAAAACTCCGTCACAGCAGAGCATGAATTGGGAATTATACTTCAATTCATCACAAGGGGAACAATTAAAAACCATAAATGAGCAGAAGGCTCTGGATGAGGCCTTAAATTATAAAAAAGAATTAGTAGAATATGGAGGGAAGGGATCTGTGGATCGGTCATCTGGGGTGATTAATAACACAATATTTTTAGAAAACAATGCTACTAAAATCCCTGAGGTCCAGGAGTGTAAAAAACAACATTCTAAACAATTCAAATTGGGGGATGGGGAAAAAAATGGATTTCATACAGACCCTACCAATTTTATAGCATTTAAAGGGGAGGCATACCAAAAAAAGATGGCAAGTTCCCAGATAAATGAGATTACATTTGGTTTTGATGATGATCTGGAGAGCATTTATACTACAGAATCCTTTTATGAAGTTGATTCATATGAAGTAAATGGTAGTGATAAGATTTTATCTTCATACTCTTCCTCTGAGGGAAATAGTACTTCTGAGATTAACACTACGTTGATAGACGACATACCCGCCTCAGGTGACCATCCTTCAGAAGATTTCGTAACCAAAATGTGTGTTGCCCTCTTGAAATCATTAGATGTTTCGGTAGAAAACCATACTATCCAGAGTAACTTATTTAAACAAAACGAGTTCAAGGCATCTGAAATCTTTATTAAAAATCTTTTTAGGGACACTTTATTGCGCCTCACCGACGACTCCTATCCTAATTCTGCTAGAAATTTTAAAACCACCATAAAAAATCTTGAAGTTCCCGACCCCCATGGAAAGCATGAGTCCCGACCCCCTATTACTTTAAAATTGACCGACCTTCCTAATGGAAATCACAAGTCATCAACAATACTAGCCGACGATACACATTTAATTGCTCCGATTTCTTCAAGGGCTTCTGGATGTTATCCCCATGATCCAGAGATAATTGAGTCACTCAAACCTAAAAACAACATATTACAATCAAGCGACTCCCATATGCTGTCCGCGTTTTCAGACTCACTGAATGCTATTAAAAAGGACATTGCTTCTTTCAACTCCACCTTGTCCAATTATGAAGATTTTAAAAGAAAAAACAATGTAAAAATACGAGGGATTCCTGAGTCAGTTCAGGTCTTCCAGCTAAAGAGTTACATATCCTCAATGGTCACCTCCTTATTCCCCAATGCCAACGAAGCTTATCTGATTGAAAAAACTTTTCGAATACGCAGACCACTTGAACTGCCGCAAGATTTAGCAAGAGATGTTATTGTGTCGTTTCATCCAAACTGGTTAAGAAGTGCGCTTCTTGGACTGTCTAAAGATCCAGAATTCAAATCTTCCCGCTATAGTCATCTATCCTTTTTTAAAGACTTATCAAAAAGCACCTTGAAAAAAAGGAAGTCATTCTCCTCTACTACACGTGAACTGCTACGTGCCAAGATTCCATATTTTTGGACACAATCTTCGACTCTATTGGTGAAATATGCAGAGAGGCTGGTCCCCATCACTTCTCCAGACGAAGGGACTGATTTCTTAGAATTTTTAAGATCCTCCGCAAAATCTTTTCCTCCTTGAACTCAGACTATCATCGCGACTGAAAAATTGCCTTTAATATTTGTACTTGTTCCAAGTTCTCACATTGGTCTTAATTACTAATGTATTCCACTTTTTAATATTCTGGAATTGAACCGGACATTCCCCCCAATAGGTCTTAGGGACATCAATGGTTGTCCCGGACGGGGCAGGCTACTATACCTCCTACATTCTACCTTATATATGTTTGTTAATTGACACATTGGAGGCGAATAAGGATAATTGTTTTTTTTTTGCAGGTACTGATAAGAAGACTTTAAATCATTCTAGTAAGATACGCAACTGGTTGGTTACGTCGAGGTTGCAACTTTTAGTAGCTAACACAGATATGTGAAGTATAACATAATCCTGTGTATTGATTTTACTTCTACTGATATTTAACTTGACGATCACTCAAATGATTACTTGCATTTTTTTAAGCTAATATGTAAAAATTTGTGATCTCTGATGTGTTGTGTATATAGTCTGCCTATTCCCCCATGCTTGGGGGTTTCCCTGTCTTTACAGGGATTTATGTTTCCCTACCCTTCCTTTGTTTTGTATTCCCTTCCTTTCCTCAAAAATTTGAAACTCTAATAAAGATTATTGGAAAATAAAAGCATGAGTTTGCAACTACTTTACTTTTGGAGAAAATTCAAAACATTCATTATTCAATAGAGCCCAATAGCAAAAATCAGGTTTTGAATGAAGAATCACATTTCTTGGAAAAATCATGCAGCATTGAAATTTTGGATGTTTTTTTACTCCTCTCAACAGCCCAAACAAGTTTCTAAAAGGATGAGTTTGCAACTACTTTACTTTTGGAGAAAATTCAAAACATTCATTATTCAATAGGGCCCAAAATATCAAAAACCAGCGGTTTCAATGAACACACATTTCTTGGTAGAATCGTGCAGGACTGAAATTTTTGATGTTTTTCTACTCCTCTCATGAGCCCAAACAAGTCTCTAAAAGGATGAGTTTGCAACTACTTTACTTTTGGAGAAAATTCAAAACATTCATTATTCTATAGAGCCCAAAAGCAAAAACCAGCGTTTTGAATGAAGAATCACATTTCTTGGTAGAATCATGCAGGATTGAAATTTTTGATGGTTTTTTACTCCTCTCAACAGCCCAAACAAGTTTCTAAAAGGATGAGTTTGCAACTACTTTACTTTTGGAGAAAATTCAAAACATTCATTATTCAATAGGGCCCAAACTATCAAAAACCAGCGGTTTCAATGAACACACATTTCTTGGTAGAATCATGCAGGACTGAAATTTTTGATGTTTTTCTACTCCTCTCATGAGCCCAAACAAGTCTCTAAAAGCATGAGCTTGCAACTACTTTACTTTTGGAGAAAATTCAAAACATTCATTATTCAATAGAGCCCAATAGCAAAAATCAAGTTTTGAATGAAGAATCACATTTCTTGGTAGAATCATGCAGGATTGAAATTTTTGATGGTTTTTTACTCCTCTCAACAGCCCAAACAAGTTTCTAAAAGGATGAGTTTGCAACTACTTTACTTTTGGAGAAAATTCAAAACATTCATTATTCAATAGAGCCCAATAGCAAAAATCAGGTTTTGAATGAAGAATCACATTTCTTGGTAGAATCATGCAGGATTGAAATTTTTGATGTTCTTTTACTCCTCTCAACAGCCGAAACAAGTTTCTAAAAGGATGAGTTTGCAACTACTTTACTTTTGGAGAAAATTCAAAACATTCATTATTCAATAGTGCCCAAAATATCAAAAACCAGCAGTTTGAATGAACACACATTTCTTGGTAGAATCGTGCAGGACTGAAATTTTTGATGTTTTTCTACTCCTCTCATGAGCCCAAACAAGTCTCTAAAAGGATGAGTTTGCAACTACTTTACTTTTGGAGAAAATTCAAAACATTCATTATTCAATAAAGCCCAATAGCAAAAACCAGCGTTTTGAATGAAGAATCACATTTCTTGGTAGAATCATGCAGGATTGAAATTTTTGATGGTTTTTTACTCCTCTCAACAGCCCAAACAAGTTTCTAAAAGGATGAGTTTGCAACTACTTTACTTTTGGAGAAAATTCAAAACATTCATTATTCAATAGGGCCCAAACTATCAAAAACCAGCGGTTTCAATGAACACACATTTATTGGTAGAATCATGCAGGACTGAAATTTTTGATGTTTTTCTACTCCTCTCATGAGCCCAAACAAGTCTCTAAAAGCATGAGTTTGCAACTACTTTACTTTTGGAAAAAATTCAAAACATTCATTATTCAATAGAGCCCAATAGCAAAAATCAGGTTTTGAATGAAGAATCACATTTCTTGGTAAAATCATGCAGGATTGAAATTTTTGATGGTTTTTTACTCCTCTCAACAGCCCAAATAAGTTTCTAAAAGGATGAGTTTGCAACTACTTTACTTTTGGAGAAAATTCAAAACATTCATTATTCAATAGGGCCCAAACTATCGAAAACCAGCTGTTTCAATGAACACACATTTCTTGGTAGAATCATGCAGGACTGAAATTTTTGATGTTTTTCTACTCCTCTCATGAGCCCAAACAAGTCTCTAAAAGCATGAGTTTGCAACTACTTTACTTTTGGAGAAAATTCAAAACATTCATTATTCAATAGAGCCCAAAAGCAAAAATCAGGTATTGGATGAAGAATCACATTTCTTGGTAGAATCATGCAGGATTGAAATTTTTGATGGTTTTTTACTCCTCTCAACAGCCCAAACAAGTTTCAAAAAGGATGAGTTTGCAACTACTTTACTTTTGGAGAAAATTCAAAACATTCATTATTCAATAGGGCCCAAAATATCAAAAACCAGCAGTTTGAATGAACACACATTTCTTGGTAGAATAGTGCAGGACTGAAATTTTTGATTTTTTTCTACTCCTCTCATGAGCCCAAACAAGTCTCTAAAAGGATGAGTTTGCAACTACTTTACTTTTGGAGAAAATTCAAAACATTCATTATTCAATAGAGCCCAATAGCAAAAACCAGCATTTTGAATGAAGAATCACATTTCTTGGTAGAATCATGCAGGATTGAAATTTTTGATGGTTTTTTACTCCTCTCAACAGCCCAAACAAGTTTCTAAAAGGATGAGTTTGCAACTACTTTACTTTTGGAGAAAATTCAAAACATTCATTATTCAATAGGGCCCAAACTATCAAAAACCAGCGGTTTCAATGAACACACATTTCTTGGTAGAATCATGCAGGACTGAAATTTTTGATGTTTTTCTACTCCTCTCATGAGCCCAAACAAGTCTCTAAAAGCATGAGTTTGCAACTACTTTACTCTTGGAGAAAATTCAAAACATTCATTATTCAATAGAGCCCAATAGCAAAAACCAGCGTTTTGAATGAAGAATCACATTTCTTGGTAGAATCATGCAGGATTGAAATTTTTGATGGTTTTTTACTCCTCTCAACAGCCCAAACAAGTTTCTAAAAGGATGAGTTTGCAACTACTTTACCTTTGGAGAAAATTCAAAACATTCATTATTCAATAGGGCCCAAAATATCAAAAACCAGCGGTTTCAATGAACACACATTTCTTGGTAGAATCATGCAGGACTGAAATTTTTGATGTTTTTCTACTCCTCTCATGAGCCCAAACAAGTCTCTAAAAGCATGAGTTTGCAACTACTTTACTTTTGGAGAAAATTCAAAACATTCATTATTCAATAGAGCCCAATAGCAAAAATCAGGTTTTGAATGAAGAATCACTTTTCTTGGTAGAATCATGCAGGATTGAAATTTTTGATGGTTTTTTACTCCTCTCAACAGCCCAAACAAGTTTCTAAAAGGATGAGTTTGCAACTACTTTACTTTTGGAGAAAATTCAAAACATTCATTATTCAATAGGGCCCAAAATATCAAAAACCAGCGGTTTGAATGAACACACATTTCTTGGTAGAATCGTGCAGGACTGAAATTTTTGATGTTTTTCTACTCCTCTCATGAGCCCAAACAAGTCTCTAAAAGGATGAGTTTGCAACTACTTTACTTTTGGAGAAAATTCAAAACATTCATTATTCAATAGAGCCCAATAGCAAAAACCAGCGTTTTGAATGAAGAATCACATTTCTTGGTAGAATCATGCAGGATTGAAATTTTTGATGGTTTTTTACTCCTCTCAACAGCCCAAACAAGTTTCTAAAAGGATGAGTTTGCAACTACTTTACTTTTGGAGAAAATTCAAAACATTCATTATTCAATAGGGCCCAAACTATCAAAAACCAGTGGTTTCAATGAACACACATTTCTTGGTAGAATCTTGCAGGACTGAAATTTTTGATGTTTTTCTACTCCTCTCATGAGCCCAAACAAGTCTCTAAAAGCATGAGTTTGCAACTACTTTACTTTTGGAGAAAATTCAAAACATTCATTATTCAATAGAGCCCAATAGCAAAAATCAGGTTTTGAATGAAGAATCATATTTCTTGGTAGAATCATGCAGGATTGAAATTTTTGATGGTTTTTTACTCCTCTCAACAGCCCAAACAAGTT
The DNA here is from genome assembly GCF_039654945.1 of Dendrobates tinctorius. Classification (NCBI taxonomy): domain Eukaryota; kingdom Metazoa; phylum Chordata; class Amphibia; order Anura; family Dendrobatidae; genus Dendrobates; species Dendrobates tinctorius. The sequence goes on from NW_027361837.1 coordinate 6,732,613, forward strand.
TCTAAAAGGATGAGTTTGCAACTACTTTACTTTTGGAGAAAATTCAAAACATTCATTATTCAATAGTGCCCAAACTATCAAAAACCAGAGGTTTCAATGAACACACATTTCTTGGTAGAATCATGCAGGACTGAAATTTTTGATGTTTTTCTACTCCTCTCATGAGCCCAAACAAGTCTCTAAAAGCATGAGTTTGCAACTACTTTACTTTTGGAGAAAATTCAAAACATTCATTATTCAATAGAGCCCAATAGCAAAAATCAGGTTTTGAATGAAGAATCACATTTCTTGGTAGAATCATGCAGGATTGAAATTTTTGATGGTTTTTTACTCCTCTCAACAGCCCAAACAAGTTTCTAAAAGGATGAGTTTGCAACTACTTTACTTTTGGAGAAAATTCAAAACATTCATTATTCAATAGGGCCCAAAATATCAAAAACCAGCAGTTTGAATGAACACACATTTCTTGGTAGAATCGTGCAGGACTGAAATTTTTGATGTTTTTCTACTCCTCTCATGAGCCCAAACAAGTCTCTAAAAGGATGAGTTTGCAACTACTTTACTTTTGGAGAAAATTCAAAACATTCATAATTCAATAGAGCCCAATAGCAAAAACCAGCGTTTTGAATGAAGAATCACATTTCTTGGTAGAATCATGCAGGATTGAAATTTTTGATGGTTTTTTACTCCTCTCAACAGCCCAAACAAGTTTCTAAAAGGATGAGTTTGCAACTACTTTACTTTTGGAGAAAATTCAAAACATTCATTATTCAATAGGGCCCAAACTATCAAAAACCAGCGGTTTCAATGAACACACATTTCTTGGTAGAATCATGCAGGACTGAAATTTTTGATGTTTTTCTACTCCTCTCATGAGCCCAAACAAGTCTCTAAAAGCATGAGTTTGCAACTACTTTACTTTTGGAGAAAATTCAAAACATTCATTATTCAATAGAGCCCAATAGCAAAAATCATGTTTTGAATGAAGAATCACATTTCTTGGTAGAATCATGCAGGATTGAAATTTTTGATGGTTTTTTACTCCTCTCAACAGCCCAAACAAGTTTCTAAAAGGATGAGTTTGCAACTACTTTACTTTTGGAGAAAATTCAAAACATTCATTATTCAATAGGGCCCAAAATATCAAAAACCAGCAGTTTGAATGAACACACATTTCTTGGTAGAATCGTGCAGGACTGAAATTTTTGATTTTTTTCTACTCCTCTCATGAGCCCAAACAAGTCTCTAAAAGGATGAGTTTGCAACTACTTTACTTTTGGAGAAAATTCAAAACATTCATTATTCAATAGAGCCCAATAGCAAAAACCAGCGTTTTGAATGAAGAATCACATTTCTTGGTAGAATCATGCAGGATTGAAATTTTTGATGGTTTTTTACTCCTCTCAACAGCCCAAACAAGTTTCTAAAAGGATGAGTTTGCAACTACTTTACTTTTGGAGAAAATTCAAAACATTCATTATTCAATAGGGCCCAAAATATCAAAAACCAGCGGTTTCAATGAACACACATTTCTTGGTAGAATCATGCAGGACTGAAATTTTTGATGTTTTTCTACTCCTCTCATGAGCCCAAACAAGTCTCTAAAAGCATGAGTTTGCAACTACTTTACTTTTGGAGAAAATTCAAAACATTCATAATTCAATAGAGCCCAATAGCAAAAACCAGCGTTTTGAATGAAGAATCACATTTCTTGGTAGAATCATGCAGGATTGAAATTTTTGATGGTTTTTTACTCCTCTCAACAGCCCAAACAAGTTTCTAAAAGGATGAGTTTGCAACTACTTTACTTTTGGAGAAAATTCAAAACATTCATTATTCAATAGGGCCCAAACTATCAAAAACCAGCGGTTTCAATGAACACACATTTCTTGGTAGAATCATGCAGGACTGAAATTTTTGATGTTTTTCTACTCCTCTCATGAGCCCAAACAAGTCTCTAAAAGCATGAGTTTGCAACTACTTTACTTTTGGAGAAAATTCAAAACATTCATTATTCAATAGAGCCCAATAGCAAAAATCATGTTTTGAATGAAGAATCACATTTCTTGGTAGAATCATGCAGGATTGAAATTTTTGATGGTTTTTTACTCCTCTCAACAGCCCAAACAAGTTTCTAAAAGGATGAGTTTGCAACTACTTTACTTTTGGAGAAAATTCAAAACATTCATTATTCAATAGGGCCCAAAATATCAAAAACCAGCAGTTTGAATGAACACACATTTCTTGGTAGAATCGTGCAGGACTGAAATTTTTGATTTTTTTCTACTCCTCTCATGAGCCCAAACAAGTCTCTAAAAGGATGAGTTTGCAACTACTTTACTTTTGGAGAAAATTCAAAACATTCATTATTCAATAGAGCCCAATAGCAAAAACCAGCGTTTTGAATGAAGAATCACATTTCTTGGTAGAATCATGCAGGATTGAAATTTTTGATGGTTTTTTACTCCTCTCAACAGCCCAAACAAGTTTCTAAAAGGATGAGTTTGCAACTACTTTACTTTTGGAGAAAATTCAAAACATTCATTATTCAATAGGGCCCAAAATATCAAAAACCAGCGGTTTGAATGAACACACATTTCTTGGTAGAATCGTGCAGGACTGAAATTTTTGATGTTTTTCTACTCCTCTCATGAGCCCAAACAAGTCTCTAAAAGGATGAGTTTGCAACTACTTTACTTTTGGAGAAAATTCAAAACATTCATTATTCAATAGAGCCCAATAGCAAAAACCAGCGTTTTGAATGAAGAATCACATTTCTTGGTAGAATCATGCAGGATTGAAATTTTTGATGGTTTTTTACTCCTCTCAACAGCCCAAACAAGTTTCTAAAAGGATGAGTTTGCAACTACTTTACTTTTGGAGAAAATTCAAAACATTCATTATTCAATAGGGCCCAAACTATCAAAATTCCAGCGGTTTCAATGAACACACATTTCTTGGTAGAATCATGCAGGACTGAAATTTTTGATGTTTTTCTACTCCTCTCATGAGCCCAAACAAGTCTCTAAAAGCATGAGTTTGCAACTACTTTACTTTTGGAGAAAATTCAAAACATTCATTATTCAATAGAGCCCAATAGCAAAAACCAGCGTTTTGAATGAAGAATCACATTTCTTGGTAGAATCATGCAGGATTGAAATTTTTGATGGTTTTTTACTCCTCTCAACAGCCCAAACAAGTTTCTAAAAGGATGAGTTTGCAACTACTTTACTTTTGGAGAAAATTCAAAACATTCATTATTCAATAGGGCCCAAACAATCAAAAACCAGCGGTTTCAATGAACACACATTTCTTGGTAGAATCATGCAGGACTGAAATTTTTGATGTTTTTCTACTCCTCTCATGAGCCCAAACAAGTCTCTAAAAGCATGAGTTTGGGGGCGTGGTTTGCAGGGGCCAGGAGCAGACGTGCTTTGCAAGAGCTCCTGAGATTCCCCTAAAAGAAGCTACCTAAAGCCTACAAGAAGTGGATTTTCTGCAACTACCTGATGTGTAAGACCTATGAGAACATGCCAGGAACTAAAGAAATGAAGAAGGAGGAAAATCCAGTGGATAAAAAGCTTTCTGCAGGGGCTGGAAAGAAGCGGCCTGAAAATGCTGTGTCATCCCCGCTGTCTGGTGGAAGAAAGATGGCGGCTGCAGAGAAGCCTGTGACTAAGAAGATGGAAGCGCTGCCGCTGAAGGAGCCTACCGGCTCAAAATCAAGCAACCGGAGCATTTACAGAGAACCGGGAAGAAGGGTGATGACGTCACCACCGGCTCCCGGCGGCAGGAGGAGAGGCAGTAATACCGCTGCAGCAACTGTACAGAAGAAGAGCGTGGAACCGGCACTACAGAAGAGGCCTGTCTGGATGCTGTCATCTAGCTCAGGGGTGAGGAGCGGGCCAAGGAATGCAGCGGTAATTTCTCCCCAGGCGGCCGGCAAGAAGGATCGCATGGTTGCCGTGGAGACAGAGAAGCAGGAGATCACAGCGGTGAGTCCCGTCGGGGCCTTGCTGGGACGCGACGCAGAGGGAGATGGAGGAGGCAGAGCGGGAACAGCAGCGGCGACCTTATTTGTGATGGAAGAAGCCACGGCTACGCTCTCCATACTTGATGCGGCTTTGTCAGCAGCTGGAGGATCCGGGGGACATCGGGAACCTGGCGACAGAGGTCAGGATATAATACGGCCGGCGATGGGACTGCAGAGGCCAGCGCGATCTTTGCAGCGGCTGGTGTTGGACGCAGGGGGGGCGTCAGATGCCCGAAGACAGGGACTGGAGCTTCATACAACAGGCGGTGGAAGGTCGGTGCTTATGTCTGGGGAAGAGACTGATGGGAGTTATCGAGTGAACATACAAGGGACAGAAGTTGGAACATGGCGGGGGGAGATGGGAGTGGAATGTTTTGAACCAGGAGAAGGCAACTTGAGATATGATGCAGCGGTGTTTGTGCCTGCAACACTCAGAAATGGAGGTGCCTGGACTCAACCGTTGGGGGAGGAGGAACGGGGGAAAACTCCGTCACAGCAGAGCATGAATTGGGAATTATACTTCAATTCATCACAAGGGGAACAATTAAAAACCATAAATGAGCAGAAGGCTCTGGATGAGGCCTTAAATTATAAAAAAGAATTAGTAGAATATGGAGGGAAGGGATCTGTGGATCGGTCATCTGGGGTGATTAATAACACAATATTTTTAGAAAACAATGCTACTAAAATCCCTGAGGTCCAGGAGTGTAAAAAACAACATTCTAAACAATTCAAATTGGGGGATGGGGAAAAAAATGGATTTCATACAGACCCTACCAATTTTATAGCATTTAAAGGGGAGGCATACCAAAAAAAGATGGCAAGTTCCCAGATAAATGAGATTACATTTGGTTTTGATGATGATCTGGAGAGCATTTATACTACAGAATCCTTTTATGAAGTTGATTCATATGAAGTAAATGGTAGTGATAAGATTTTATCTTCATACTCTTCCTCTGAGGGAAATAGTACTTCTGAGATTAACACTACGTTGATAGACGACATACCCGCCTCAGGTGACCATCCTTCAGAAGATTTCGTAACCAAAATGTGTGTTGCCCTCTTGAAATCATTAGATGTTTCGGTAGAAAACCATACTATCCAGAGTAACTTATTTAAACAAAACGAGTTCAAGGCATCTGAAATCTTTATTAAAAATCTTTTTAGGGACACTTTATTGCGCCTCACCGACGACTCCTATCCTAATTCTGCTAGAAATTTTAAAACCACCATAAAAAATCTTGAAGTTCCCGACCCCCATGGAAAGCATGAGTCCCGACCCCCTATTACTTTAAAATTGACCGACCTTCCTAATGGAAATCACAAGTCATCAACAATACTAGCCGACGATACACATTTAATTGCTCCGATTTCTTCAAGGGCTTCTGGATGTTATCCCCATGATCCAGAGATAATTGAGTCACTCAAACCTAAAAACAACATATTACAATCAAGCGACTCCCATATGCTGTCCGCGTTTTCAGACTCACTGAATGCTATTAAAAAGGACATTGCTTCTTTCAACTCCACCTTGTCCAATTATGAAGATTTTAAAAGAAAAAACAATGTAAAAATACGAGGGATTCCTGAGTCAGTTCAGGTCTTCCAGCTAAAGAGTTACATATCCTCAATGGTCACCTCCTTATTCCCCAATGCCAACAAAGCTTATCTGATTGAAAAAACTTTTCGAATACGCAGACCACTTGAACTGCCGCAAGATTTAGCAAGAGATGTTATTGTGTCGTTTCATCCAAACTGGTTAAGAAGTGCGCTTCTTGGACTGTCTAAAGATCCAGAATTCAAATCTTCCCGCTATAGTCATCTATCCTTTTTTAAAGACTTATCAAAAAGCACCTTGAAAAAAAGGAAGTCATTCTCCTCTACTACACGTGAACTGCTACGTGCCAAGATTCCATATTTTTGGACACAATCTTCGACTCTATTGGTGAAATATGCAGAGAGGCTGGTCCCCATCACTTCTCCAGACGAAGGGACTGATTTCTTAGAATTTTTAAGATCCTCCGCAAAATCTTTTCCTCCTTGAACTCAGACTATCATCGCGACTGAAAAATTGCCTTTAATATTTGTACTTGTTCCAAGTTCTCACATTGGTCTTAATTACTAATGTATTCCACTTTTTAATATTCTGGAATTGAACCGGACATTCCCCCCAATAGGTCTTAGGGACATCAATGGTTGTCCCGGACGGGGCAGGCTACTATACCTCCTACATTCTACCTTATATATGTTTGTTAATTGACACATTGGAGGCGAATAAGGATAATTGTTTTTTTTTTGCAGGTACTGATAAGAAGACTTTAAATCATTCTAGTAAGATACGCAACTGGTTGGTTACGTCGAGGTTGCAACTTTTAGTAGCTAACACAGATATGTGAAGTATAACATAATCCTGTGTATTGATTTTACTTCTACTGATATTTAACTTGACGATCACTCAAATGATTACTTGCATTTTTTAAGCTAATATGTAAAAATTTGTGATCTCTGATGTGTTGTGTATATAGTCTGCCTATTCCCCCATGCTTGGGGGTTTCCCTGTCTTTACAGGGATTTATGTTTCCCTACCCTTCCTTTGTTTTGTATTCCCTTCCTTTCCTCAAAAATTTGAAACTCTAATAAAGATTATTGGAAAATAAAAGCATGAGTTTGCAACTACTTTACTTTTGGAGAAAATTCAAAACATTCATTATTCAATAGAGCCCAATAGCAAAAATCAGGTTTTGAATGAAGAATCACATTTCTTGGAAAAATCATGCAGGATTGAAATTTTGGATGGTTTTTTACTCCTCTCAACAGCCCAAACAAGTTTCTAAAAGGATGAGTTTGCAACTACTTTACTTTTGGAGAAAATTCAAAACATTCATTATTCAATAGGGCCCAAAAACCAGCGGTTTGAATGAACACACATTTCTTGGTAGAATCGTGCAGGACTGAAATTTTTGATGTTTTTCAACTCCTCTCATGAGCCCAAACAAGTCTCTAAAAGGATGAGTTTGCAACTACTTTACTTTTGGAGAAAATTCAAAACATTCATTATTCTATAGAGCCCAAAAGCAAAAACCAGCGTTTTGAATGAAGAATCACATTTCTTGGTAGAATCATGCAGGATTGAAATTTTTGATGGTTTTTTACTCCTCTCAACAGCCCAAACAAGTTTCTAAAAGGATGAGTTTGCAACTACTTTACTTTTGGAGAAAATTCAAAACATTCATTATTCAATAGGGCCCAAACTATCAAAAACCAGCGGTTTCAATGAACACACATTTCTTGGTAGAATCATGCAGGACTGAAATTTTTGATGTTTTTCTCCTCCTCTCATGAGCCCAAACAAGTCTCTAAAAGCATGAGTTTGCAACTACTTTACTTTTGGAGAAAATTCAAAACATTCATTATTCAATAGAGCCCAATAGCAAAAATCAGGTTTTGAATGAAGAATCACATTTCTTGGTAAAATCATGCAGGATTGAAATTTTTGATGGTTTTTTACTCTCAACAGCCCAAACAAGTTTCTAAAAGGATGAGTTTGCAACTACTTTACTTTTAGAGAAAATTCAAAACATTCATTATTCAATAGGGCCCAAAAACAAGCGGTTTGAATGAACACACATTTCTTGGTAGAATCGTGCAGGACTGAAATTTTTGATGTTTTTCAACTCCTCTCATGAGCCCAAACAAGTCTCTAAAAGGATGAGTTTGCAACTACTTTACTTTTGGAGAAAATTCAAAACATTCATTATTCAATAGAGCCCAATAGCAAAAACCAGCGTTTTGAATGAAGAATCACATTTCTTGGTAGAATCATGCAGGATTGAAATTTTTGATGGTTTTTTACTCCTCTCAACAGCCCAAACAAGTTTCTAAAAGGATGAGTTTGCAACTACTTTACTTTTGGAGAAAATTCAAAACATTCATTATTCAATAGGGCCCAAAAACCAGCGGTTTCAATGAACACACATTTCTTGGTAGAATCATGCAGGACTGAAATTTTTGATGTTTTTCTACTCCTCTCATGAGCCCAAACAAGTCTCTAAAAGCATGAGTTTGCAACTACTTTACTTTTGGAGAAAATTCAAAACATTCATTATTCAATAGAGCCCAATAGCAAAAATCAGGTTTTGAATGAAGAATCACATTTCTTGGTAGAATCATGCAGGATTGAAATTTTTGATGGTTTTTTACTCCTCTCAACAGCCCAAACAAGTTTCTAAAAGGATGAGTTTGCAACTACTTTACTTTTGGAGAAAATTCAAAACATTCATTATTCAATAGGGCCCAAAAACCAGCGGTTTGAATGAACACACATTTCTTGTTAGAATCATGCAGGACTGAAATTTTTGATGTTTTTCTACTCCTCTCATGAGCCCAAACAAGTCTCTAAAAGCATGAGTTTGCAACTACTTTACTTTTGGAGAAAATTCAAAACATTCATTATTCAATAGAGCCCAATAGCAAAAATCAGGTTTTGAATGAAGAATCACATTTCTTGGTAGAATCATGCAGGATTGAAATTTTTGATGGTTTTTTACTCCTCTCAACAGCCCAAACAAGTTTCTAAAAGGATGAGTTTGCAACTACTTTACTTTTGGAGAAAATTCAAAACATTCATTATTCAATAGGGCCCAAAATATCAAAAACCAGCGGTTTGAATGAACACACATTTCTTGGTAAATTTTTGATGCCCAAACAAGTTTCTAAAAGGATGACTTTGCAACTACTTTACTTTTGGAGAAAATTCAAAACATTCATCAATAGGGCCCAAACTATCAAAAACCAGCGGTTTCAATGAACACACATTTCTTGGTAGAATCATGCAGGACTGAAATTTTTGATGTTTTTCTACTCCACTCATGAGCCCAAACAAGTCTCTAAAAGCATGACTTTGCAACTACTTTAGTTTTGGAGAAAATTCAAAACATTCATTATTCAATAGAGCCCAATAGCAAAAATCAGGTTTTGAATGAAGAATCACATTTCTTGGTAGAATCATGCAGGATTGAAATTTTTGATGGTTTTTTACTCCTCTCAACAGCCCAAACAAGTTTCTAAAAGGATGAGTTTGCAACTACTTTACTTTTGGAGAAAATTCCAAACATTGATTATTCAATAGGGCCCAAACTATCAAAAACCAGCGGTTTGAATGAACACACATTTCTTGGTAGAATCGTGCAGGACTGAAATTTTTGATGTTTTTCTACTCCTCTCATGAGCCCAAACAAGTCTCTAAAAGGATGAGTTTGCAACTACTTTACTTTTGGAGAAAATTCAAAACATTCATTATTCAATAGAGCCCAATAGCAAAAACCAGCGTTTTGAATGAAGAACCACATTTCTTGGTAGAATCATGCAGTTTTGAAATTTTTGATGGTTTTTTACTCCTCTCAACAGCCCAAACAAGTTTCTAAAAGGATGAGTTTGCAACTACTTTACTTTTGGAGAAAATTCAAAACATTCATTATTCAATAGGGCCCAAACTATCAAAAACCAGCGGTTTCAATGAACACACATTTCTTGGTAGAATCAAGACTGAAATTTTTGATGTTTTTCTACTCCTCTCATGAGCCCAAACAAGTCTCTAAAAGCATGAGTTTGCAACTACTTTACTTTTGGAGAAAATTCAAAACATTCATTATTCAATAGAGCCCAATAGCAAAAATCAGGTTTTGAATGAAGAATCACATTTCTTGGTAAAATCATGCAGGATTGAAATTTTTGATGGTTTTTTACTCTCAACAGCACAAACAAGTTTCTAAAAGGATGAGTTTGCAACTACTTTACTTTTAGAGAAAATTCAAAACATTCATTATTCAATAGGGCCCAAAAACCAGCGGTTTGAATGAACACACATTTCTTGGTAGAATCGTGCAGGACTGAAATTTTTGATGTTTTTCAACTCCTCTCATGAGCCCAAACAAGTCTCTAAAAGCATGAGTTTGCAACTACTTTACTTTTGGAGAAAATTCAAAACATTCATTATTCAATAGAGCCCAATAGCAAAAATCAGGTTTTGAATGAAGGATCACATTTCTTGGTAGAATCATGCAGGATTGAAATTTTTGATGGTTTTTTACTCCTCTCAACAGCCCAAACAAGTTTCTAAAAGGATGAGTTTGCAACTACTTTACTTTTGGAGAAAATTCAAAACATTCATTATTCAATAGGGCCCAAACTATCAAAAACCAGCGGTTTCAATGAACACACATTTCTTGGTAGAATCATGCAGGACTGAAATTTTTGATGTTTTTCTCCTCCTCTCATGAGCCCAAACAAGTCTCTAAAAGCATGAGTTTGCAACTACTTTACTTTTGGAGAAAATTCAAAACATTCATTATTCAATAGAGCCCAATAGCAAAAATCAGGTTTTGAATGAAGAATCACATTTCTTGGTAAAATCATGCAGGATTGAAATTTTTGATGGTTTTTTACTCTCAACAGCCCAAACAAGTTTCTAAAAGGATGAGTTTGCAACTACTTTACTTTTAGAGAAAATTCAAAACATTCATTATTCAATAGGGCCCAAAAACCAGCGGTTTGAATGAACACACATTTCTTGGTAGAATCGTGCAGGACTGAAATTTTTGATGTTTTTCAACTCCTCTCATGAGCCCAAACAAGTCTCTAAAAGGATGAGTTTGCAACTACTTTACTTTTGGAGAAAATTCAAAACATTCATTATTCAATAGAGCCCAATAGCAAAAACCAGCGTTTTGAATGAAGAATCACATTTCTTGGTAGAATCATGCAGGATTGAAATTTTTGATGGTTTTTTACTCCTCTCAACAGCCCAAACAAGTTTCTAAAAGGATGAGTTTGCAACTACTTTACTTTTGGAGAAAATTCAAAACATTCATTATTCAATAGGGCCCAAACTATCAATAACCACCGGTTTCAATGAACACACATTTCTTGGTAGAATCATGCAGGACTGAAATTTTTGATGTTTTTCTACTCCTCTCATGAGCCCAAACAAGTCTCTAAAAGCATGAGTTTGCAACTACTTTACTTTTGGAGAAAATTCAAAACATTCATTATTCAATAGAGCCCAATAGCAAAAATCAGGTTTTGAATGAAGAATCACATTTCTTGGTAGAATCATGCAGGATTGAAATTTTTGATGGTTTTTTACTCCTCTCAACAGCCCAAACAAGTTTCTAAAAGGATGAGTTTGCAACTACTTTACTTTTGGAGAAAATTCAAAACATTCATTATTCAATAGGGCCCAAAAGCCAGCGGTTTGAATGAACACACATTTCTTGGTAGAATCACGCAGGACTGAAATTTTTGATGTTTTTCTACTCCTCTCATGAGCCCAAACAAGTCTCTAAAAGCATGAGTTTGCAACTACTTTACTTTTGGAGAAAATTCAAAACATTCATTATTCAATAGAGCCCAATAGCAAAAATCAGGTTTTGAATGAAGAATCACATTTCTTGGTAGAATCATGCAGGATTGAAATTTTTGATGGTTTTTTACTCCTCTCAACAGCCCAAACAAGTTTCTAAAAGGATGAGTTTGCAACTACTTTACTTTTGGAGAAAATTCAAAACATTCATTATTCAATAGGGCCCAAAATATCAAAAACCAGCGGTTTGAATGAACACACATTTCTTGGTAGAATAGTGCAGGACTGAAATTTTTCATGTTTTTCTACTCCTCTCATAAGCCCAAACAAGTCTCTAAAAGGATGAGTTTGCAACTACTTTACTTTTGGAGAAAATTCAAAACATTCATTATTCAATAGAGCCCAATAACAAAAACCAGCGTTTTGAATGAAGAATCACATTTCTTGGTAGAATCATGCAGGATTGAAATTTTTGATGGTTTTTTACTCCTCTCAACAGCCCAAACAAGTTTCTAAAAGGATGAGTTTGCAACTACTTTACTTTTGGAGAAAATTCAAAATATTCATTATTCAATAGGGCCCAAACTATCAAAAACAAGCGGTTTCAATGAACACACATTTCTTGGTAGAATCATGCAGGACTGAAATTTTTGATGTTTTTCTACTCCTCTCATGAGCCCAAACAAGTCTCTAAAAGCATGAGTTTGCAACTACTTTACTTTTGGAGAAAATTCAAAACATTCATTATTCAATAGAGCCCAATAGCAAAAATCAGGTTTTGAATGAAGAATCACATTTCTTGGTAAAATCATGCAGGATTGAAATTTTTGATGGTTTTTTACTCCTCTCAACAGCCCAAACAAGTTTCTAAAAGGATGAGTTTGCAACTACTTTACTTTTGGAGAAAATTCAAAACATTCATTATTCAATAGGGACCAAACTATCAAAAACAAGCGGTTTCAATGAACACACATTTCTTGGTAGAATCGTGCAGGACTGAAATTTTTGATGTTTTTCTACTCCTCTCATGAGCCCAAACAAGTCTCTAAAAGGATGAGTTTGCAACTACTTTACTTTTGGAGAAAATTCAAAACATTCATTATTCAATAGAGCCCAATAGCAAAAACCAGCGTTTTGAATGAAGAATCACATTTCTTGGTAGAATCATGCAGGATTGAAATTTTTGATGGTTTTTTACTCCTCTCAACAGCCCAAACAAGTTTCTAAAAGGATGAGTTTGCAACTACTTTACTTTTGGAGAAAATTCAAAACATTCATTATTCAATAGGGACCAAACTATCAAAAACCAGCGGTTTGAATGAACACACATTTCTTGGTAGAATCATGCAGGACTGAAATTTTTGATGTTTTTCTACTCCTCTCATGAGCCCAAACAAGTCTCTAAAAGCATGAGTTTGCAACTACTTTACTTTTGGAGAAAATTCAAAACATTCATTATTCAATAGAGCCCAATAGCAGAAATCAGGTTTTGAATGAAGAATCACATTTCTTGGTAGAATCATGCAGGATTGAAATTTTTGATGGTTTTTTACTCCTCTCAACAGCCCAAACAAGTTTCTAAAAGGATGAGTTTGCAACTACTTTACTTTTGGAGAAAATTCAAAACATTCATTATTCAATAGGGCCCAAAAACCAGCGGTTTGAATGAACACACATTTCTTGTTAGAATCATGCAGGACTGAAATTTTTGATGTTTTTCTACTCCTCTCATGAGCCCAAACAAGTCTCTAAAAGCATGAGTTTGCAACTACTTTACTTTTGGAGAAAATTCAAAACATTCATTATTCAATAGAGCCCAATAGCAAAAATCAGGTTTTGAATGAAGAATCACATTTCTTGGTAGAATCATGCAGGATTGAAATTTTTGATGGTTTTTTACTCCTCTCAACAGCCCAAACAAGTTTCTAAAAGGACGAGTTTGCAACTACTTTACTTTTGGAGAAAATTCAAAACATTCATTATTCAATAGGGCCCAAAATATCAAAAACCAGCGGTTTGAATGAACACACATTTCTTGGTAAATTTTTGATGCCCAAACAAGTTTCTAAAAGGATGAGTTTGCAACTACTTTACTTTTGGAGAAAATTCAAAACATTCATCAATAGGGCCCAAACTATCAAAAACCAGCGGTTTCAATGAACACACATTTCTTGGTAGAATCATGCAGGACTGAAATTTTTGATGTTTTTCTACTCCACTCATGAGCCCAAACAAGTCTCTAAAAGCATGACTTTGCAACTACTTTAGTTTTGGAGAAAATTCAAAACATTCATTATTCAATAGAGCCCAATAGCAAAAATCAGGTTTTGAATGAAGAATCACATTTCTTGGTAGAATCTTGCAGGATTGAAATTTTTGATGGTTTTTTACTCCTCTCAACAGCCCAAACAAGTTTCTAAAAGGATGAGTTTGCAACTACTTTACTTTTGGAGAAAATTACAAACATTGATTATTCAATAGGGCCCAAACTATCAAAAACCAGCGGTTTGAATGAACACACATTTCTTGGTAGAATCGTGCAGGACTGAAATTTTTGATGTTTTTCTACTCCTCTCATGAGCCCAAACAAGTCTCTAAAAGGATGAGTTTGCAACTACTTTACTTTTGGAGAAAATTCAAAACATTCATTATTCAATAGAGCCCAATAGCAAAAACCAGCGTTTTGAATGAAGAACCACATTTCTTGGTAGAATCATGCAGTTTTGAAATTTTTGATGGTTTTTTACTCCTCTCAACAGCCCAAACAAGTTTCTAAAAGGATGAGTTTGCAACTACTTTACTTTTGGAGAAAATTCAAAACATTCATTATTCAATAGGGCCCAAACTATCAAAAACCAGCGGTTTCAATGAACACACATTTCTTGGTAGAATCAAGACTGAAATTTTTGATGTTTTTCTACTCCTCTCATGAGCCCAAACAAGTCTCTAAAAGGATGAGTTTGCAACTACTTTACTTTTGGAGAAAATTCAAAACATTCATTATTCAATAGAGCCCAATAGCAAAAATCAGGTTTTGAATGAAGAATCACATTTCTTGGTAAAATCATGCAGGATTGAAATTTTTGATGGTTTTTTACTCCTCTCAACAGCCCAAACAAGTTTCTAAAAGGATGAGTTTGCAACTACTTTACTTTTGGAGAAAATTCAAAACATTCATTATTCAATAGGGCCCAAACTATCAAAAACCAGCGGTTTCAATGAACATACATTTCTTGGTAGAATCATGCAGGACTGAAATTTTTGATGTTTTTCTACTCCTCTCATGAGCCCAAACAAGTCTCTAAAAGCATGAGTTTGCAACTACTTTACTTTTGGAGAAAATTCAAAACATTCATTATTCAATAGAGCCCAATAGCAAAAATCAGGTTTTGAATGAAGAATCACATTTCTTGGTAGAATCATGCAGGATTGAAATTTTTGATGGTTTTTTACTCCTCAACAGCCCAAACAAGTTTCTAAAAGGATGAGTTTGCAACTACTTTACTTTTGGAGAAAATTCAAAACATTCATTATTCAATAGGGCCCAAAATATCAAAAACCAGCGGTTTGAATGAAGACACATTTCTTGGTAGAATCGTGCAGGACTGAAATTTTTGATGTTTTTCTACTCCTCTCATGAGCCCAAACAAGTCTCTAAAAGGATGAGTTTGCAACTATTTTACTTTTGGAGAAAATTCAAAACATTCATTATTCAATAGAGCCCAATAGCAAAAACCAGCTTTTTGAATGAAGAATCACATTTCTTGGTAGAATCATGCAGGATTGAAATTTTTGATGGTTTTTTTACTCCTCTCAACAGCCCAAACAAGTTTCTAAAAGGATGAGTTTGCAACTACTTTACTTTTGGAGAAAATTCAAAACATTCATTATTCAATAGGGCCCAAACTATCAAAAACCAGCGGTTTCAATGAACACACATTTCTTGGTAGAATCATGCAGGACTGAAATTTTTGATGTTTTTCTACTCCTCTCATGAGCCCAAACAAGTCTCTAAAAGCATGAGTTTGCAACTACTTTACTTTTGGAGAAAATTCAAAACATTCATTATTCAATAGAGCCCAATAGCAAAAATCAGGTTTTGAATGAAGGATCACATTTCTTGGTAGAATCATGCAGGATTGAAATTTTTGATGGTTTTTTACTCCTCTCAACAGCCCAAACAAGTTTCTAAAAGGATGAGTTTGCAACTACTTTACTTTTGGAGAAAATTCAAAATATTCATTATTCAATAGGGCCCAAACTATCAAAAACAAGCGGTTTCAATGAACACACATTTCTTGGTAGAATCATGCAGGACTGAAATTTTTGATGTTTTTCTACTCCTCTCATGAGCCCAAACAAGTCTCTAAAAGCATGAGTTTGCAACTACTTTACTTTTGGAGAAAATTCAAAACATTCATTATTCAATAGAGCCCAATAGCAAAAATCAGGTTTTGAATGAAGAATCACATTTCTTGGTAAAATCATGCAGGATTGAAATTTTTGATGGTTTTTTACTCCTCTCAACAGCCCAAACAAGTTTCTAAAAGGATGAGTTTGCAACTACTTTACTTTTGGAGAAAATTCAAAACATTCATTATTCAATAGGGCCCAAAAACCAGCGGTTTGAATGAACACACATTTCTTGGTAGAATCGTGCAGGACTGAAATTTTTGATGTTTTTCAACTCCTCTCATGAGCCCAAACAAGTCTCTAAAAGGATGAGTTTGCAACTACTTTACTTTTGGAGAAAATTCAAAACATTCATTATTCAATAGAGCCCAATAGCAAAAACCAGCGTTTTGAATGAAGAATCACATTTCTTGGTAGAATCATGCAGGATTGAAATTTTTGATGGTTTTTTACTCCTCTCAACAGTCCAAACAAGTTTCTAAAAGGATGAGTTTGCAACTACTTTACTTTTGGAGAAAATTCAAAACATTCATTATTCAATAGGGCCCAAACTATCAATAACCACCGGTTTCAATGAACACACATTTCTTGGTAGAATCATGCAGGACTGAAATTTTTGATGTTTTTCTACTCCTCTCATGAGCCCAAACAAGTCTCTAAAAGCATGAGTTTGCAACTACTTTACTTTTGGAGAAAATTCAAAACATTCATTATTCAATAGAGCCCAATAGCAAAAATCAGGTTTTGAATGAAGAATCACATTTCTTGGTAGAATCATGCAGGATTGAAATTTTTGATGGTTTTTTACTCCTCTCAACAGCCCAAACAAGTTTCTAAAAGGATGAGTTTGCAACTACTTTACTTTTGGAGAAAATTCAAAACATTCATTATTCAATAGGGCCCAAAAGCCAGCGGTTTGAATGAACACACATTTCTTGGTAGAATCATGCAGGACTGAAATTTTTGATGTTTTTCTACTCCTCTCATGAGCCCAAACAAGTCTCTAAAAGCATGAGTTTGCAACTACTTTACTTTTGGAGAAAATTCAAAACATTCATTATTCAATAGAGCCCAATAGCAAAAATCAGGTTTTGAATGAAGAATCACATTTCTTGGTAGAATCATGCAGGATTGAAATTTTTGATGGTTTTTTACTCCTCTCAACAGCCCAAACAAGTTTCTAAAAGGATGAGTTTGCAACTACTTTACTTTTGGAGAAAATTCAAAACATTCATTATTCAATAGGGCCCAAAATATCAAAAACCAGCGGTTTGAATGAACACACATTTCTTGGTAGAATAGTGCAGGACTGAAATTTTTCATGTTTTTCTACTCCTCTCATAAGCCCAAACAAGTCTCTAAAAGGATGAGTTTGCAACTACTTTACTTTTGGAGAAAATTCAAAACATTCATTATTCAATAGAGCCCAATAACAAAAACCAGCGTTTTGAATGAAGAATCACATTTCTTGGTAGAATCATGCAGGATTGAAATTTTTGATGGTTTTTTACTCCTCTCAACAGCCCAAACAAGTTTCTAAAAGGATGAGTTTGCAACTACTTTACTTTTGGAGAAAATTCAAAACATTCATTATTCAATAGGGCCCAAACTATCAAAAACCAGCGGTTTGAATGAACACACATTTCTTGGTAGAATCATGCAGGACTGAAATTTTTGATGTTTTTCTACTCCTCTCATGAGCCCAAACAAGTCTCTAAAAGCATGAGTTTGCAACTACTTTACTTTTGGAGAAAATTCAAAACATTCATTATTCAATAGAGCCCAATAGCAAAAATCAGGTTTTGAATGAAGAATCACATTTCTTGGTAGAATCATGCAGGATTGAAATTTTTGATGGTTTTTTACTCCTCTCAACAGCCCAAACAAGTTTCTAAAAGGATGAGTTTGCAACTACTTTACTTTTGGAGAAAATTCAAAACATTCATTATTCAATAGGGCCCAAAAACCAGCGGTTTGAATGAACACACATTTCTTGTTAGAATCATGCAGGACTGAAATTTTTGATGTTTTTCTACTCCTCTCATGAGCCCAAACAAGTCTCTAAAAGCATGAGTTTGCAACTACTTTACTTTTGGAGAAAATTCAAAACATTCATTATTCAATAGAGCCCAATAGCAAAAATCAGGTTTTGAAAGAAGAATCACATTTCTTGGTAGAATCATGCAGGATTGAAATTTTTGATGGTTTTTTACTCCTCTCAACAGCCCAAACAAGTTTCTAAAAGGATGAGTTTGCAACTACTTTACTTTTGGAGAAAATTCAAAACATTCATTATTCAATAGGGCCCAAAATATCAAAAACCAGCGGTTTGAATGAACACACATTTCTTGGTAAATTTTTGATGCCCAAACAAGTTTCTAAAAGGATGAGTTTGCAACTACTTTACTTTTGGAGAAAATTCAAAACATTCATCAATAGGGCCCAAACTATCAAAAACCAGCGGTTTCAATGAACACACATTTCTTGGTAGAATCATGCAGGACTGAAATTTTTGATGTTTTTCTACTCCACTCATGAGCCCAAACAAGTCTCTAAAAGCATGACTTTGCAACTACTTTAGTTTTGGAGAAAATTCAAAACATTCATTATTCAATAGAGCCCAATAGCAAAAATCAGGTTTTGAATGAAGAATCACATTTCTTGGTAGAATCATGCAGGATTGAAATTTTTGATGGTTTTTTACTCCTCTCAACAGCCCAAACAAGTTTCTAAAAGGATGAGTTTGCAACTACTTTACTTTTGGAGAAAATTACAAACATTGATTATTCAATAGGGCCCAAACTATCAAAAACCAGCGGTTTGAATGAACACACATTTCTTGGTAGAATCGTGCAGGACTGAAATTTTTGATGTTTTTCTACTCCTCTCATGAGCCCAAACAAGTCTCTAAAAGCATGAGTTTGCAACTACTTTACTTTTGGAGAAAATTCAAAACATTCATTATTCAATAGAGCCCAATAGCAAAAACCAGCGTTTTGAATGAAGAACCACATTTCTTGGTAGAATCATGCAGTTTTGAAATTTTTGATGGTTTTTTACTCCTCTCAACAGCCCAAACAAGTTTCTAAAAGGATGAGTTTGCAACTACTTTACTTTTGGAGAAAATTCAAAACATTCATTATTCAATAGGGCCCAAACTATCAAAAACCAGCGGTTTCAATGAACACACATTTCTTGGTAGAATCGTGCAGGACTGAAATTTTTGATGTTTTTCTACTCCTCTCATGAGCCCAAACAAGTCTCTAAAAGGATGAGTTTGCAACTATTTTACTTTTGGAGAAAATTCAAAACATTCATTATTCAATAGAGCCCAATAGCAAAAACCAGCTTTTTGAATGAAGAATCACATTTCTTGGTAGAATCATGCAGGATTGAAATTTTTGATGGTTTTTTTACTCCTCTCAACAGCCCAAACAAGTTTCTAAAAGGATGAGTTTGCAACTACTTTACTTTTTGGAGAACATTCAAAACATTCATTATTCAATAGGGCCCAAACTATCAAAAACCAGCGGTTTCAATGAACACACATTTCTTGGTAGAATCATGCAGGACTGAAATTTTTGATGTTTTTCTACTCCTCTCATGAGCCCAAACAAGTCTCTAAAAGCATGAGTTTGCAACTACTTTACTTTTGGAGAAAATTCAAAACATTCATTATTCAATAGAGCCCAATAGCAAAAATCAGGTTTTGAATGAAGGATCACATTTCTTGGTAGAATCATGCAGGATTGAAATTTTTGATGGTTTTTTACTCCTCTCAACAGCCCAAACAAGTTTCTAAAAGGATGAGTTTGCAACTACTTTACTTTTGGAGAAAATTCAAAATATTCATTATTCAATAGGGCCCAAACTATCAAAAACAAGCGGTTTCAATGAACACACATTTCTTGGTAGAATCATGCAGGACTGAAATTTTTGATGTTTTTCTACTCCTCCCATGAGCCCAAACAAGTCTCTAAAAGCATGAGTTTGCAACTACTTTACTTTTGGAGAAAATTCAAAACATTCATTATTCAATAGAGCCCAATAGCAAAAATCAGGTTTTGAATGAAGAATCACATTTCTTGGTAAAATCATGCAGGATTGAAATTTTTGATGGTTTTTTACTCCTCTCAACAGCCCAAACAAGTTTCTAAAAGGATGCGTTTGCAACTACTTTACTTTTGGAGAAAATTCAAAACATTCATTATTCAATAGGGCCCAAACTATCAAAAACCAGCGGTTTGAATGAACACACATTTCTTGGTAGAATCGTGCAGGACTGAAATTTTTGATGTTTTTCTACTCCTCTCATGAGCCCAAACAAGTCTCTAAAAGGATGAGTTTGCAACTACTTTACTTTTGGAGAAAATTCAAAACATTCATTATTCAATAGAGCCCAATAGCAAAAACCAGCGTTTTGAATGAAGAATCACATTTCTTGGTAGAATCATGCAGGATTGAAATTTTTGATGGTTTTTTACTCCTCTCAACAGCCCAAACAAGTTTCTAAAAGGATGAGTTTGCAACTACTTTACTTTTGGAGAAAATTCAAAACATTCATTATTCAATAGGGCCCAAACTATCAAAAACCAGCGGTTTGAATGAACACACATTTCTTGGTAGAATCATGCAGGACTGAAATTTTTGATGTTTTTCTACTCCTCTCATGAGCCCAAACAAGTCTCTAAAAGCATGAGTTTGCAACTACTTTACTTTTGGAGAAAATTCAAAACATTCATTGTTCAATAGAGCCCAATAGCAAAAATCAGGTTTTGAATGAAGAATCACATTTCTTGGTAGAATCATGCAGGATTGAAATTTTTGATGGTTTTTTACTCCTCTCAACAGCCCAAACAAGTTTCTAAAAGGATGAGTTTGCAACTACTTTACTTTTGGAGAAAATTCAAAACATTCATTATTCAATAGGGCCCAAAAACCAGCGGTTTGAATGAACACACATTTCTTGTTAGAATCATGCAGGACTGAAATTTTTGATGTTTTTCTACTCCTCTCATGAGCCCAAACAAGTCTCTAAAAGCATGAGTTTGCAACTACTTTACTTTTGGAGAAAATTCAAAACATTCATTATTCAATAAAGCCCAATAGCAAAAATCAGGTTTTGAATGAAGAATCACATTTCTTGGTAGAATCATGCAGGATTGAAATTTTTGATGGTTTTTTACTCCTCTCAACAGCCCAAACAAGTTTCTAAAAGGATGAGTTTGCAACTACTTTACTTTTGGAGAAAATTCAAAACATTCATTATTCAATAGGGCCCAAAATATCAAAAACCAGCGGTTTGAATGAACACACATTTCTTGGTAAATTTTTGATGCCCAAACAAGTTTCTAAAAGGATGAGTTTGCAACTACTTTACTTTTGGAGAAAATTCAAAACATTCATCAATAGGGCCCAAACTATCAAAAACCAGCGGTTTCAATGAACACACATTTCTTGGTAGAATCATGCAGGACTGAAATTTTTGATGTTTTTCTACTCCACTCATGAGCCCAAACAAGTCTCTAAAAGCATGACTTTGCAACTACTTTAGTTTTGGAGAAAATTCAAAACATTCATTATTCAATAGAGCCCAATAGCAAAAATCAGGTTTTGAATGAAGAATCACATTTCTTGGTAGAATCATGCAGGATTGAAATTTTTGATGGTTTTTTACTCCTCTCAACAGCCCAAACAAGTTTCTAAAAGGATGAGTTTGCAACTACTTTACTTTTGGAGAAAATTACAAACATTGATTATTCAATAGGGCCCAAACTATCAAAAACCAGCGGTTTGAATGAACACACATTTCTTGGTAGAATCGTGCAGGACTGAAATTTTTGATGTTTTTCTACTCCTCTCATGAGCCCAAACAAGTCTCTAAAAGGATGAGTTTGCAACTACTTTACTTTTGGAGAAAATTCAAAACATTCATTATTCAATAGAGCCCAATAGCAAAAACCAGCGTTTTGAATGAAGAACCACATTTCTTGGTAGAATCATGCAGTTTTGAAATTTTTGATGGTTTTTTACTCCTCTCAACAGCCCAAACAAGTTTCTAAAAGGATGAGTTTGCAACTACTTTACTTTTGGAGAAAATTCAAAACATTCATTATTCAATAGGGCCCAAACTATCAAAAACCAGCGGTTTCAATGAACACACATTTCTTGGTAGAATCAAGACTGAAATTTTTGATGTTTTTCTACTCCTCTCATGAGCCCAAACAAGTCTCTAAAAGGATGAGTTTGCAACTACTTTACTTTTGGAGAAAATTCAAAACATTCATTATTCAATAGAGCCCAATAGCAAAAATCAGGTTTTGAATGAAGAATCACATTTCTTGGTAAAATCATGCAGGATTGAAATTTTTGATGGTTTTTTACTCCTCTCAACAGCCCAAACAAGTTTCTAAAAGGATGAGTTTGCAACTACTTTACTTTTGGAGAAAATTCAAAACATTCATTATTCAATAGGGCCCAAACTATCAAAAACCAGCGGTTTCAATGAACATACATTTCTTGGTAGAATCATGCAGGACTGAAATTTTTGATGTTTTTCTACTCCTCTCATGAGCCCAAACAAGTCTCTAAAAGCATGAGTTTGCAACTACTTTACTTTTGGAGAAAATTCAAAACATTCATTATTCAATAGAGCCCAATAGCAAAAATCAGGTTTTGAATGAAGAATCACATTTCTTGGTAGAATCATGCAGGATTGAAATTTTTGATGGTTTTTTACTCCTCAACAGCCCAAACAAGTTTCTGAAAGGATGAGTTTGCAACTACTTTACTTTTGGAGAAAATTCAAAACATTCATTATTCAATAGAGCCCAATAGCAAAAATCAGGTTTTGAATGAAGGATCACATTTCTTGGTAGAATCATGCAGGATTGAAATTTTTGATGGTTTTTTACTCCTCTCAACAGCCCAAACAAGTTTCTGAAAGGATGAGTTTGCAACTACTTTACTTTTGGAGAAAATTCAAAACATTCATTATTCAATAGGGCCCAAAATATCAAAAACCAGCGGTTTGAATGAACACACATTTCTTGGTAGAATCGTGCAGGACTGAAATTTTTGATGTTTTTCTACTCCTATCATGAGCCCAAACAAGTCTCTAAAAGGATGAGTTTGCAACTACTTTACTTTTGGAGAAAATTCAAAACATTCATTATTCAATAGAGCCCAATAGCAAAAACCAGCGTTTTGAATGAAGAATCACATTTCTTGGTAGAATCATGCAGGATTGAAATTTTTGATGGTTTTTTACTCCTCTCAACAGCCCAAACAAGTTTCTAAAAGGATGAGTTTGCAACTACTTTACTTTTGGAGAAAATTCAAAACATTCATTATTCAATAGGGCCCAAACTATCAAAAACCAGCGGTTTCAATGAACACACATTTCTTGGTAGAATCATGCAGGACTGAAATTTTTGATGTTTTTCTACTCCTCTCATGAGCCCAAACAAGTCTCTAAAAGCATGAGTTTGCAACTACTTTACTTTTGGAGAAAATTCAAAACATTCATTATTCAATAGAGCCCAATAGCAAAAATCAGGTTTTGAATGAAGAATCACATTTCTTGGTAGAAATATGCAGGATTGAAATTTTTGATGGTTTTTTACTCCTCTCAACAGCCCAAACAAGTTTCTAAAAGGATGAGTTTGCAACTACTTTACTTTTGGAGAAAATTCAAAACATTCATTATTCAATAGGGCCCAAAATATCAAAAACCAGCGGTTTGAATGAACACACATTTCTTGGTAGAATCGTGCAGGACTGAAATTTTTGATGTTTTTCTACTCCTCTCATGAGCCCAAACAAGTCTCTAAAAGGATGAGTTTGCAACTACTTTACTTTTGGAGAAAATTCAAAACATTCATTATTCAATAGAGCCCAATAGCAAAAACCAGCGTTTTGAATGAAGAATCACATTTCTTGGTAGAATCATGCAGGATTGAAATTTTTGATGGTTTTTTACTCCTCTCAACAGCCCAAACAAGTTTCTAAAAGGATGAGTTTGCAACTACTTTACTTTTGGAGAAAATTCAAAACATTCATTATTCAATAGGGCCCAAACTATCAAAAACCAGCGGTTTGAATGAACACACATTTCTTGGTAGAATCATGCAGGACTGAAATTTTTTATGTTTTTCTACTCCTCTCATGAGCCCAAACAAGTCTCTAAAAGCATGAGTTTGCAACTACTTTACTTTTGGAGAAAATTCAAAACATTCATTATTCAATAGAGCCCAATAGCAAAAATCAGGTTTTGAATGAAGAATCACATTTCTTGGTAGAATCATGCAGGATTGAAATTTTTGATGGTTTTTTACTCCTCTCAACAGCCCAAACAAGTTTCTAAAAGGATGAGTTTGCAACTACTTTACTTTTGGAGAAAATTCAAAACATTCATTATTCAATAGGGCCCAAAATATCAAAAACCAGCGGTTTGAATGAACACACATTTCTTGGTAAATTTTTGATGCCCAAACAAGTTTCTAAAAGGATGAGTTTGCAACTACTTTACTTTTGGAGAAAATTCAAAACATTCATTATTCAATAGAGCCCAATAGCAAAAACCAGCGTTTTGAATGAAGAATCACATTTCTTGGTAGAATCATGCAGGATTGAAATTTTTGATGGTTTTTTACTCCTCTCAACAGCCCAAACAAGTTTCTAAAAGGATGAGTTTGCAACTACTTTACTTTTGGAGAAAATTCAAAACATTCATTATTCAATAGGGCCCAAACTATCAAAAACCAGCGGTTTGAATGAACACACATTTCTTGGTAGAATCATGCAGGACTGAAATTTTTTATGTTTTTCTACTCCTCTCATGAGCCCAAACAAGTCTCTAAAAGCATGAGTTTGCAACTACTTTACTTTTGGAGAAAATTCAAAACATTCATTATTCAATAGAGCCCAATAGCAAAAATCAGGTTTTGAATGAAGAATCACATTTCTTGGTAGAATCATGCAGGATTGAAATTTTTGATGGTTTTTTACTCCTCTCAACAGCCCAAACAAGTTTCTAAAAGGATGAGTTTGCAACTACTTTACTTTTGGAGAAAATTCAAAACATTCATTATTCAATAGGGCCCAAACTATCAAAAACCAGCGGTTTCAATGAACACACATTTCTTGGTAGAATCATGCAGGACTGAAATTTTTGATGTTTTTCTACTCCTCTCATGAGCCCAAACAAGTCTCTAAAAGCATGAGTTTGCAACTACTTTACTTTTGGAGAAAATTCAAAACATTCATTATTCAATAGAGCCCAATAGCAAAAATCAGGTTTTGAATGAAGAATCACATTTCTTGGTAGAAATATGCAGGATTGAAATTTTTGATGGTTTTTTACTCCTCTCAACAGCCCAAACAAGTTTCTAAAAGGATGAGTTTGCAACTACTTTACTTTTGGAGAAAATTCAAAACATTCATTATTCAATAGGGCCCAAAATATCAAAAACCAGCGGTTTGAATGAACACACATTTCTTGGTAGAATCGTGCAGGACTGAAATTTTTGATGTTTTTCTACTCCTCTCATGAGCCCAAACAAGTCTCTAAAAGGATGAGTTTGCAACTACTTTACTTTTGGAGAAAATTCAAAACATTCATTATTCAATAGAGCCCAATAGCAAAAACCAGCGTTTTGAATGAAGAATCACATTTCTTGGTAGAATCATGCAGGATTGAAATTTTTGATGGTTTTTTACTCCTCTCAACAGCCCAAACAAGTTTCTAAAAGGATGAGTTTGCAACTACTTTACTTTTGGAGAAAATTCAAAACATTCATTATTCAATAGGGCCCAAACTATCAAAAACCAGCGGTTTGAATGAACACACATTTCTTGGTAGAATCATGCAGGACTGAAATTTTTTATGTTTTTCTACTCCTCTCATGAGCCCAAACAAGTCTCTAAAAGCATGAGTTTGCAACTACTTTACTTTTGGAGAAAATTCAAAACATTCATTATTCAATAGAGCCCAATAGCAAAAATCAGGTTTTGAATGAAGAATCACATTTCTTGGTAAAATCATGCAGGATTGAAATTTTTGATGGTTTTTTACTCCTCTCAACAGCCCAAACAAGTTTCTAAAAGGATGAGTTTGCAACTACTTTACTTTTGGAGAAAATTCAAAACATTCATTATTCAATAGGGCCCAAACTATCAAAAACCAGCGGTTTCAATGAACATACATTTCTTGGTAGAATCATGCAGGACTGAAATTTTTGATGTTTTTCTACTCCTCTCATGAGCCCAAACAAGTCTCTAAAAGCATGAGTTTGCAACTACTTTACTTTTGGAGAAAATTCAAAACATTCATTATTCAATAGAGCCCAATAGCAAAAATCAGGTTTTGAATGAAGAATCACATTTCTTGGTAGAATCATGCAGGATTGAAATTTTTGATGGTTTTTTACTCCTCAACAGCCCAAACAAGTTTCTAAAAGGATGAGTTTGCAACTACTTTACTTTTGGAGAAAATTCAAAACATTCATTATTCAATAGGGCCCAAAATATCAAAAACCAGCGGTTTGAATGAAGACACATTTCTTGGTAGAATCGTGCAGGACTGAAATTTTTGATGTTTTTCTACTCCTCTCATGAGCCCAAACAAGTCTCTAAAAGGATGAGTTTGCAACTATTTTACTTTTGGAGAAAATTCAAAACATTCATTATTCAATAGAGCCCAATAGCAAAAACCAGCTTTTTGAATGAAGAATCACATTTCTTGGTAGAATCATGCAGGATTGAAATTTTTGATGGTTTTTTTACTCCTCTCAACAGCCCAAACAAGTTTCTAAAAGGATGAGTTTGCAACTACTTTACTTTTGGAGAACATTCAAAACATTCATTATTCAATAGGGCCCAAACTATCAAAAACCAGCGGTTTCAATGAACACACATTTCTTGGTAGAATCATGCAGGACTGAAATTTTTGATGTTTTTCTACTCCTCTCATGAGCCCAAACAAGTCTCTAAAAGCATGAGTTTGCAACTACTTTACTTTTGGAGAAAATTCAAAACATTCATTATTCAATAGAGCCCAATAGCAAAAATCAGGTTTTGAATGAAGGATCACATTTCTTGGTAGAATCATGCAGGATTGAAATTTTTGATGGTTTTTTACTCCTCTCAACAGCCCAAACAAGTTTCTAAAAGGATGAGTTTGCAACTACTTTACTTTTGGAGAAAATTCAAAATATTCATTATTCAATAGGGCCCAAACTATCAAAAACAAGCGGTTTCAATGAACACACATTTCTTGGTAGAATCATGCAGGACTGAAATTTTTGATGTTTTTCTACTCCTCTCATGAGCCCAAACAAGTCTCTAAAAGCATGAGTTTGCAACTACTTTACTTTTGGAGAAAATTCAAAACATTCATTATTCAATAGAGCCCAATAGCAAAAATCAGGTTTTGAATGAAGAATCACATTTCTTGGTAAAATCATGCAGGATTGAAATTTTTGATGGTTTTTTACTCCTCTCAACAGCCCAAACAAGTTTCTAAAAGGATGCGTTTGCAACTACTTTACTTTTGGAGAAAATTCAAAACATTCATTATTCAATAGGGCCCAAACTATCAAAAACCAGCGGTTTGAATGAACACACATTTCTTGGTAGAATCGTGCAGGACTGAAATTTTTGATGTTTTTCTACTCCTCTCATGAGCCCAAACAAGTCTCTAAAAGGATGAGTTTGCAACTACTTTACTTTTGGAGAAAATTCAAAACATTCATTATTCAATAGAGCCCAATAGCAAAAACCAGCGTTTTGAATGAAGAATCACATTTCTTGGTAGAATCATGCAGGATTGAAATTTTTGATGGTTTTTTACTCCTCTCAACAGCCCAAACAAGTTTCTAAAAGGATGAGTTTGCAACTACTTTACTTTTGGAGAAAATTCAAAACATTCATTATTCAATAGGGCCCAAACTATCAAAAACCAGCGGTTTGAATGAACACACATTTCTTGGTAGAATCATGCAGGACTGAAATTTTTGATGTTTTTCTACTCCTCTCATGAGCCCAAACAAGTCTCTAAAAGCATGAGTTTGCAACTACTTTACTTTTGGAGAAAATTCAAAACATTCATTGTTCAATAGAGCCCAATAGCAAAAATCAGGTTTTGAATGAAGAATCACATTTCTTGGTAGAATCATGCAGGATTGAAATTTTTGATGGTTTTTTACTCCTCTCAACAGCCCAAACAAGTTTCTAAAAGGATGAGTTTGCAACTACTTTACTTTTGGAGAAAATTCAAAACATTCATTATTCAATAGGGCCCAAAAACCAGCGGTTTGAATGAACACACATTTCTTGTTAGAATCATGCAGGACTGAAATTTTTGATGTTTTTCTACTCCTCTCATGAGCCCAAACAAGTCTCTAAAAGCATGAGTTTGCAACTACTTTACTTTTGGAGAAAATTCAAAACATTCATTATTCAATAGAGCCCAATAGCAAAAATCAGGTTTTGAATGAAGAATCACATTTCTTGGTAGAATCATGCAGGATTGAAATTTTTGATGGTTTTTTACTCCTCTCAACAGCCCAAACAAGTTTCTAAAAGGATGAGTTTGCAACTACTTTACTTTTGGAGAAAATTCAAAACATTCATTATTCAATAGGGCCCAAAATATCAAAAACCAGCGGTTTGAATGAACACACATTTCTTGGTAAATTTTTGATGCCCAAACAAGTTTCTAAAAGGATGAGTTTGCAACTACTTTACTTTTGGAGAAAATTCAAAACATTCATCAATAGGGCCCAAACTATCAAAAACCAGCGGTTTCAATGAACACACATTTCTTGGTAGAATCATGCAGGACTGAAATTTTTGATGTTTTTCTACTCCACTCATGAGCCCAAACAAGTCTCTAAAAGCATGACTTTGCAACTACTTTAGTTTTGGAGAAAATTCAAAACATTCATTATTCAATAGAGCCCAATAGCAAAAATCAGGTTTTGAATGAAGAATCACATTTCTTGGTAGAATCATGCAGGATTGAAATTTTTGATGGTTTTTTACTCCTCTCAACAGCCCAAACAAGTTTCTAAAAGGATGAGTTTGCAACTACTTTACTTTTGGAGAAAATTACAAACATTGATTATTCAATAGGGCCCAAACTATCAAAAACCAGCGGTTTGAATGAACACACATTTCTTGGTAGAATCGTGCAGGACTGAAATTTTTGATGTTTTTCTACTCCTCTCATGAGCCCAAACAAGTCTCTAAAAGGATGAGTTTGCAACTACTTTACTTTTGGAGAAAATTCAAAACATTCATTATTCAATAGAGCCCAATAGCAAAAACCAGCGTTTTGAATGAAGAACCACATTTCTTGGTAGAATCATGCAGTTTTGAAATTTTTGATGGTTTTTTACTCCTCTCAACAGCCCAAACAAGTTTCTAAAAGGATGAGTTTGCAACTACTTTACTTTTGGAGAAAATTCAAAACATTCATTATTCAATAGGGCCCAAACTATCAAAAACCAGCGGTTTCAATGAACACACATTTCTTGGTAGAATCAAGACTGAAATTTTTGATGTTTTTCTACTCCTCTCATGAGCCCAAACAAGTCTCTAAAAGGATGAGTTTGCAACTACTTTACTTTTGGAGAAAATTCAAAACATTCATTATTCAATAGAGCCCAATAGCAAAAATCAGGTTTTGAATGAAGAATCACATTTCTTGGTAAAATCATGCAGGATTGAAATTTTTGATGGTTTTTTACTCCTCTCAACAGCCCAAACAAGTTTCTAAAAGGATGAGTTTGCAACTACTTTACTTTTGGAGAAAATTCAAAACATTCATTATTCAATAGGGCCCAAACTATCAAAAACCAGCGGTTTCAATGAACATACATTTCTTGGTAGAATCATGCAGGACTGAAATTTTTGATGTTTTTCTACTCCTCTCATGAGCCCAAACAAGTCTCTAAAAGCATGAGTTTGCAACTACTTTACTTTTGGAGAAAATTCAAAACATTCATTATTCAATAGAGCCCAATAGCAAAAATCAGGTTTTGAATGAAGAATCACATTTCTTGGTAGAATCATGCAGGATTGAAATTTTTGATGGTTTTTTACTCCTCAACAGCCCAAACAAGTTTCTGAAAGGATGAGTTTGCAACTACTTTACTTTTGGAGAAAATTCAAAACATTCATTATTCAATAGAGCCCAATAGCAAAAATCAGGTTTTGAATGAAGGATCACATTTCTTGGTAGAATCATGCAGGATTGAAATTTTTGATGGTTTTTTACTCCTCTCAACAGCCCAAACAAGTTTCTGAAAGGATGAGTTTGCAACTACTTTACTTTTGGAGAAAATTCAAAACATTCATTATTCAATAGGGCCCAAAATATCAAAAACCAGCGGTTTGAATGAACACACATTTCTTGGTAGAATCGTGCAGGACTGAAATTTTTGATGTTTTTCTACTCCTATCATGAGCCCAAACAAGTCTCTAAAAGGATGAGTTTGCAACTACTTTACTTTTGGAGAAAATTCAAAACATTCATTATTCAATAGAGCCCAATAGCAAAAACCAGCGTTTTGAATGAAGAATCACATTTCTTGGTAGAATCATGCAGGATTGAAATTTTTGATGGTTTTTTACTCCTCTCAACAGCCCAAACAAGTTTCTAAAAGGATGAGTTTGCAACTACTTTACTTTTGGAGAAAATTCAAAACATTCATTATTCAATAGGGCCCAAACTATCAAAAACCAGCGGTTTCAATGAACACACATTTCTTGGTAGAATCATGCAGGACTGAAATTTTTGATGTTTTTCTACTCCTCTCATGAGCCCAAACAAGTCTCTAAAAGCATGAGTTTGCAACTACTTTACTTTTGGAGAAAATTCAAAACATTCATTATTCAATAGAGC
Organism: Dendrobates tinctorius; assembly: GCF_039654945.1. Taxonomy (NCBI): domain Eukaryota; kingdom Metazoa; phylum Chordata; class Amphibia; order Anura; family Dendrobatidae; genus Dendrobates; species Dendrobates tinctorius. The sequence continues at coordinate 6,763,327 of NW_027361837.1, forward strand.
CCAATAGCAAAAATCAGGTTTTGAATGAAGAATCACATTTCTTGGTAGAAATATGCAGGATTGAAATTTTTGATGGTTTTTTACTCCTCTCAACAGCCCAAACAAGTTTCTAAAAGGATGAGTTTGCAACTACTTTACTTTTGGAGAAAATTCAAAACATTCATTATTCAATAGGGCCCAAAATATCAAAAACCAGCGGTTTGAATGAACACACATTTCTTGGTAGAATCGTGCAGGACTGAAATTTTTGATGTTTTTCTACTCCTCTCATGAGCCCAAACATGTCTCTAAAAGGATGAGTTTGCAACTACTTTACTTTTGGAGAAAATTCAAAACATTCATTATTCAATAGAGCCCAATAGCAAAAACCAGCGTTTTGAATGAAGAATCACATTTCTTGGTAGAATCATGCAGGATTGAAATTTTTGATGGTTTTTTACTCCTCTCAACAGCCCAAACAAGTTTCTAAAAGGATGAGTTTGCAACTACTTTACTTTTGGAGAAAATTCAAAACATTCATTATTCAATAGGGCCCAAACTATCAAAAACCAGCGGTTTGAATGAACACACATTTCTTGGTAGAATCATGCAGGACTGAAATTTTTTATGTTTTTCTACTCCTCTCATGAGCCCAAACAAGTCTCTAAAAGCATGAGTTTGCAACTACTTTACTTTTGGAGAAAATTCAAAACATTCATTATTCAATAGAGCCCAATAGCAAAAATCAGGTTTTGAATGAAGAATCACATTTCTTGGTAGAATCATGCAGGATTGAAATTTTTGATGGTTTTTTACTCCTCTCAACAGCCCAAACAAGTTTCTAAAAGGATGAGTTTGCAACTACTTTACTTTTGGAGAAAATTCAAAACATTCATTATTCAATAGGGCCCAAAATATCAAAAACCAGCGGTTTGAATGAACACACATTTCTTGGTAAATTTTTGATGCCCAAACAAGTTTCTAAAAGGATGAGTTTGCAACTACTTTACTTTTGGAGAAAATTCAAAACATTCATTATTCAATAGAGCCCAATAGCAAAAACCAGCGTTTTGAATGAAGAATCACATTTCTTGGTAGAATCATGCAGGATTGAAATTTTTGATGGTTTTTTACTCCTCTCAACAGCCCAAACAAGTTTCTAAAAGGATGAGTTTGCAACTACTTTACTTTTGGAGAAAATTCAAAACATTCATTATTCAATAGGGCCCAAACTATCAAAAACCAGCGGTTTGAATGAACACACATTTCTTGGTAGAATCATGCAGGACTGAAATTTTTTATGTTTTTCTACTCCTCTCATGAGCCCAAACAAGTCTCTAAAAGCATGAGTTTGCAACTACTTTACTTTTGGAGAAAATTCAAAACATTCATTATTCAATAGAGCCCAATAGCAAAAATCAGGTTTTGAATGAAGAATCACATTTCTTGGTAGAATCATGCAGGATTGAAATTTTTGATGGTTTTTTACTCCTCTCAACAGCCCAAACAAGTTTCTAAAAGGATGAGTTTGCAACTACTTTACTTTTGGAGAAAATTCAAAACATTCATTATTCAATAGGGCCCAAACTATCAAAAACCAGCGGTTTCAATGAACACACATTTCTTGGTAGAATCATGCAGGACTGAAATTTTTGATGTTTTTCTACTCCTCTCATGAGCCCAAACAAGTCTCTAAAAGCATGAGTTTGCAACTACTTTACTTTTGGAGAAAATTCAAAACATTCATTATTCAATAGAGCCCAATAGCAAAAATCAGGTTTTGAATGAAGAATCACATTTCTTGGTAGAAATATGCAGGATTGAAATTTTTGATGGTTTTTTACTCCTCTCAACAGCCCAAACAAGTTTCTAAAAGGATGAGTTTGCAACTACTTTACTTTTGGAGAAAATTCAAAACATTCATTATTCAATAGGGCCCAAAATATCAAAAACCAGCGGTTTGAATGAACACACATTTCTTGGTAGAATCGTGCAGTACTGAAATTTTTGATGTTTTTCTACTCCTCTCATGAGCCCAAACAAGTCTCTAAAAGGATGAGTTTGCAACTACTTTACTTTTGGAGAAAATTCAAAACATTCATTATTCAATAGAGCCCAATAGCAAAAACCAGCGTTTTGAATGAAGAATCACATTTCTTGGTAGAATCATGCAGGATTGAAATTTTTGATGGTTTTTTACTCCTCTCAACAGCCCAAACAAGTTTCTAAAAGGATGAGTTTGCAACTACTTTACTTTTGGAGAAAATTCAAAACATTCATTATTCAATAGGGCCCAAACTATCAAAAACCAGCGGTTTGAATGAACACACATTTCTTGGTAGAATCATGCAGGACTGAAATATTTTATGTTTTTCTCCTCCTCTCATGAGCCCAAACAAGTCTCTAAAAGCATGAGTTTGCAACTACTTTACTTTTGGAGAAAATTCAAAACATTCATTATTCAATAGAGCCCAATAGCAAAAATCAGGTTTTGAATGAAGAATCACATTTCTTGGTAGAATCATGCAGGATTGAAATTTTTGATGGTTTTTTACTCCTCTCAACAGCCCAAACAAGTTTCTAAAAGGATGAGTTTGCAACTACTTTACTTTTGGAGAAAATTCAAAACATTCATTATTCAATAGGGCCCAAAATATCAAAAACCAGCGGTTTGAATGAACACACATTTCTTGGTAAATTTTTGATGCCCAAACAAGTTTCTAAAAGGATGAGTTTGCAACTACTTTACTTTTGGAGAAAATTCAAAACATTCATCAATAGGGCCCAAACTATCAAAAACCAGCGGTTTCAATGAACACACATTTCTTGGTAGAATCAAGCAGGACTGAAATTTTTGATGTTTTTCTACTCCACTCATGAGCCCAAACAAGTCTCTAAAAGCATGACTTTGCAACTACTATAGTTTTGGAGAAAATTCAAAACATTCATTATTCAATAGAGCCCAATAGCAAAAATCAGGTTTTGAATGAAGAATCACATTTCTTGGTAGAATCATGCAGGATTGAAATTTTTGATGGTTTTTTACTCCTCTCAACAGCCCAAACAAGTTTCTAAAAGGATGAGTTTGCAACTACTTTACTTTTGGAGAAAATTCCAAACATTGATTATTCAATAGGGCCCAAACTATCAAAAACCAGCGGTTTGAATGAACACACATTTCTTGGTAGAATCGTGCAGGACTGAAATTTTTGATGTTTTTCTACTCCTCTCATGAGCCCAAACAAGTCTCTAAAAGGATGAGTTTGCAACTACTTTACTTTTGGAGAAAATTCAAAACATTCATTATTCAATAGAGCCCAATAGCAAAAACCAGCGTTTTGAATGAAGAACCACATTTCTTGGTAGAATCATGCAGTTTTGAAATTTTTGATGGTTTTTTACTCCTCTCAACAGCCCAAACAAGTTTCTAAAAGGATGAGTTTGCAACTACTTTACTTTTGGAGAAAATTCAAAACATTCATTATTCAATAGGGCCCAAACTATCAAAAACCAGCGGTTTCAATGAACACACATTTCTTGGTAGAATCAAGACTGAAATTTTTGATGTTTTTCTACTCCTCTCATGAGCCCAAACAAGTCTCTAAAAGCATGAGTTTGCAACTACTTTACTTTTGGAGAAAATTCAAAACATTCATTATTCAATAGGGCCCAAACTATCAAAAACCAGCGGTTTCAATGAACATACATTTCTTGGTAGAATCATGCAGGACTGAAATTTTTGATGTTTTTCTACTCCTCTCATGAGCCCAAACAAGTCTCTAAAAGCATGAGTTTGCAACTACTTTACTTTTGGAGAAAATTCAAAACATTCATTATTCAATAGAGCCCAATAGCAAAAATCAGGTTTTGAATGAAGAATCACATTTCTTGGTAGAATCATGCAGGATTGAAATTTTTGATGGTTTTTTACTCCTCAACAGCCCAAACAAGTTTCTAAAAGGATGAGTTTGCAACTACTTTACTTTTGGAGAAAATTCAAAACATTCATTATTCAATAGGGCCCAAAATATCAAAAACCAGCGGTTTGAATGAAGACACATTTCTTGGTAGAATCGTGCAGGACTGAAATTTTTGATGTTTTTCTACTCCTCTCATGAGCCCAAACAAGTCTCTAAAAGGATGAGTTTGCAACTATTTTACTTTTGGAGAAAATTCAAAACATTCATTATTCAATAGAGCCCAATAGCAAAAACCAGCTTTTTGAATGAAGAATCACATTTCTTGGTAGAATCATGCAGGATTGAAATTTTTGATGGTTTTTTTACTCCTCTCAACAGCCCAAACAAGTTTCTAAAAGGATGAGTTTGCAACTACTTTACTTTTGGAGAAAATTCAAAACATTCATTATTCAATAGGGCCCAAACTATCAAAAACCAGCGGTTTCAATGAACACACATTTCTTGGTAGAATCATGCAGGACTGAAATTTTTGATGTTTTTCTACTCCTCTCATGAGCCCAAACAAGTCTCTAAAAGCATGAGTTTGCAACTACTTTACTTTTGGAGAAAATTCAAAACATTCATTATTCAATAGAGCCCAATAGCAAAAATCAGGTTTTGAATGAAGGATCACATTTCTTGGTAGAATCATGCAGGATTGAAATTTTTGATGGTTTTTTACTCCTCTCAACAGCCCAAACAAGTTTCTAAAAGGATGAGTTTGCAACTACTTTACTTTTGGAGAAAATTCAAAATATTCATTATTCAATAGGGCCCAAACTATCAAAAACAAGCGGTTTCAATGAACACACATTTCTTGGTAGAATCATGCAGGACTGAAATTTTTGATGTTTTTCTACTCCTCTCATGAGCCCAAACAAGTCTCTAAAAGCATGAGTTTGCAACTACTTTACTTTTGGAGAAAATTCAAAACATTCATTATTCAATAGAGCCCAATAGCAAAAATCAGGTTTTGAATGAAGAATCACATTTCTTGGTAAAATCATGCAGGATTGAAATTTTTGATGGTTTTTTACTCCACTCAACAGCCCAAACAAGTTTCTAAAAGGATGCGTTTGCAACTACTTTACTTTTGGAGAAAATTCAAAACATTCATTATTCAATAGGGCCCAAACTATCAAAAACCAGCGGTTTGAATGAACACACATTTCTTGGTAGAATCGTGCAGGACTGAAATTTTTGATGTTTTTCTACTCCTCTTATGAGCCCAAACAAGTCTCTAAAAGGATGAGTTTGCAACTACTTTACTTTTGGAGAAAATTCAAAACATTCATTATTCAATAGGGCCCAAAAACCAGCGGTTTGAATGAACACACATTTCTTGGTAGAATAGTGCAGGACTGAAATTTTTGATGTTTTTCAACTCCTCTCATGAGCCCAAACAAGTCTCTAAAAGGATGAGTTTGCAACTACTTTACTTTTGGAGAAAATTCAAAACATTCATTATTCAATAGAGCCCAATAGCAAAAACCAGCGTTTTGAATGAAGAATCACATTTCTTGGTAGAATCATGCAGGATTGAAATTTTTGATGGTTTTTTACTCCTCTCAACAGCCCAAACAAGTTTCTAAAAGGATGAGTTTGCAACTACTTTACTTTTGGAGAAAATTCAAAACATTCATTATTCAATAGGGCCCAAACTATCAATAACCACCGGTTTCAATGAACACACATTTCTTGGTAGAATCATGCAGGACTGAAATTTTTGATGTTTTTCTACTCCTCTCATGAGCCCAAACAAGTCTCTAAAAGCATGAGTTTGCAACTACTTTACTTTTGGAGAAAATTCAAAACATTCATTATTCAATAGAGCCCAATAGCAAAAATCAGGTTTTGAATGAAGAATCACATTTCTTGGTAGAATCATGCAGGATTGAAATTTTTGATGGTTTTTTACTCCTCTCAACAGCCCAAACAAGTTTCTAAAAGGATGAGTTTGCAACTACTTTACTTTTGGAGAAAATTCAAAACATTCATTATTCAATAGGGCCCAAAAGCCAGCGGTTTGAATGAACACACATTTCTTGGTAGAATCATGCAGGACTGAAATTTTTGATGTTTTTCTACTCCTCTCATGAGCCCAAACAAGTCTCTAAAAGCATGAGTTTGCAACTACTTTACTTTTGGAGAAAATTCAAAACATTCATTATTCAATAGAGCCCAATAGCAAAAATCAGGTTTTGAATGAAGAATCACATTTCTTGGTAGAATCATGCAGGATTGAAATTTTTGATGGTTTTTTACTCCTCTCAACAGCCCAAACAAGTTTCTAAAAGGATGAGTTTGCAACTACTTTACTTTTGGAGAAAATTCAAAACATTCATTATTCAATAGGGCCCAAAATATCAAAAACCAGCGGTTTGAATGAACACACATTTCTTGGTAGAATAGTGCAGGACTGAAATTTTTCATGTTTTTCTACTCCTCTCATAAGCCCAAACAAGTCTCTAAAAGGATGAGTTTGCAACTACTTTACTTTTGGAGAAAATTCAAAACATTCATTATTCAATAGAGCCCAATAACAAAAACCAGCGTTTTGAATGAAGAATCACATTTCTTGGTAGAATCATGCAGGATTGAAATTTTTGATGGTTTTTTACTCCTCTCAACAGCCCAAACAAGTTTCTAAAAGGATGAGTTTGCAACTACTTTACTTTTGGAGAAAATTCAAAATATTCATTATTCAATAGGGCCCAAACTATCAAAAACAAGCGGTTTCATTGAACACACATTTCTTGGTAGAATCATGCAGGACTGAAATTTTTGATGTTTTTCTACTCCTCTCATGAGCCCAAACAAGTCTCTAAAAGCATGAGTTTGCAACTACTTTACTTTTGGAGAAAATTCAAAACATTCATTATTCAATAGAGCCCAATAGCAAAAATCAGGTTTTGAATGAAGAATCACATTTCTTGGTAAAATCATGCAGGATTGAAATTTTTGATGGTTTTTTACTCCTCTCAACAGCCCAAACAAGTTTCTAAAAGGATGCGTTTGCAACTACTTTACTTTTGGAGAAAATTCAAAACATTCATTATTCAATAGGGCCCAAACTATCAAAAACCAGCGGTTTGAATGAACACACATTTCTTGGTAGAATCGTGCAGGACTGAAATTTTTGATGTTTTTCTACTCCTCTCATGAGCCCAAACAAGTCTCTAAAAGGATGAGTTTGCAACTACTTTACTTTTGGAGAAAATTCAAAACATTCATTATTCAATAGAGCCCAATAGCAAAAACCAGCGTTTTGAATGAAGAATCACATTTCTTGGTAGAATCATGCAGGATTGAAATTTTTGATGGTTTTTTACTCCTCTCAACAGCCCAAACAAGTTTCTAAAAGGATGAGTTTGCAACTACTTTACTTTTGGAGAAAATTCAAAACATTCATTATTCAATAGGGCCCAAACTATCAAAAACCAGCGGTTTGAATGAACACACATTTCTTGGTAGAATCATGCAGGACTGAAATTTTTGATGTTTTTCTACTCCTCTCATGAGCCCAAACAAGTCTCTAAAAGTATGAGTTTGCAACTACTTTACTTTTGGAGAAAATTCAAAACATTCATTATTCAATAGAGCCCAATAGCAAAAATCAGGTTTTGAATGAAGAATCACATTTCTTGGTAGAATCATGCAGGATTGAAATTTTTGATGGTTTTTTACTCCTCTCAACAGCCCAAACAAGTTTCTAAAAGGATGAGTTTGCAACTACTTTACTTTTGGAGAAAATTCAAAACATTCATTATTCAATAGGGCCCAAAATATCAAAAACCAGCGGTTTGAATGAACACACATTTCTTGGTAAATTTTTGATGCCCAAACAAGTTTCTAAAAGGATGAGTTTGCAACTACTTTACTTTTGGAGAAAATTCAAAACATTCATCAATAGGGCCCAAACTATCAAAAACCAGCGGTTTCAATGAACACACATTTCTTGGTAGAATCATGCAGGACTGAAATTTTTGATGTTTTTCTACTCCACTCATGAGCCCAAACAAGTCTCTAAAAGCATGACTTTGCAACTACTTTAGTTTTGGAGAAAATTCAAAACATTCATTATTCAATAGAGCCCAATAGCAAAAATCAGGTTTTGAATGAAGAATCACATTTCTTGGTAGAATCATGCAGGATTGAAATTTTTGATGGTTTTTTACTCCTCTCAACAGCCCAAACAAGTTTCTAAAAGGATGAGTTTGCAACTACTTTACTTTTGGAGAAAATTACAAACATTGATTATTCAATAGGGCCCAAACTATCAAAAACCAGCGGTTTGAATGAACACACATTTCTTGGTAGAATCGTGCAGGACTGAAATTTTTGATGTTTTTCTACTCCACTCATGAGCCCAAACAAGTCTCTAAAAGGATGAGTTTGCAACTACTTTACTTTTGGAGAAAATTCAAAACATTCATTATTCAATAGAGCCCAATAGCAAAAACCAGCGTTTTGAATGAAGAACCACATTTCTTGGTAGAATCATGCAGTTTTGAAATTTTTGATGGTTTTTTACTCCTCTCAACAGCCCAAACAAGTTTCTAAAAGGATGAGTTTGCAACTACTTTACTTTTGGAGAAAATTCAAAACATTCATTATTCAATAGGGCCCAAACTATCAAAAACCAGCGGTTTCAATGAACATACATTTCTTGGTAGAATCAAGACTGAAATTTTTGATGTTTTTCTACTCCTCTCATGAGCCCAAACAAGTCTCTAAAAGGATGAGTTTGCAACTACTTTACTTTTGGAGAAAATTCAAAACATTCATTATTCAATAGAGCCCAATAGCAAAAATCAGGTTTTGAATGAAGAATCACATTTCTTGGTAAAATCATGCAGGATTGAAATTTTTGATGGTTTTTTACTCCTCTCAACAGCCCAAACAAGTTTCTAAAAGGATGAGTTTGCAACTACTTTACTTTTGGAGAAAATTCAAAACATTCATTATTCAATAGGGCCCAAACTATCAAAAACCAGCGGTTTCAATGAACATACATTTCTTGGTAGAATCATGCAGGACTGAAATTTTTGATGTTTTTCTACTCCTCTCATGAGCCCAAACAAGTCTCTAAAAGCATGAGTTTGCAACTACTTTACTTTTGGAGAAAATTCAAAACATTCATTATTCAATAGAGCCCAATAGCAAAAATCAGGTTTTGAATGAAGAATCACATTTCTTGGTAGAATCATGCAGGATTGAAATTTTTGATGGTTTTTTACTCCTCAACAGCCCAAACAAGTTTCTAAAAGGATGAGTTTGCAACTACTTTACTTTTGGAGAAAATTCAAAACATTCATTATTCAATAGGGCCCAAAATATCAAAAACCAGCGGTTTGAATGAAGACACATTTCTTGGTAGAATCGTGCAGGACTGAAATTTTTGATGTTTTTCTACTCCTCTCATGAGCCCAAACAAGTCTCTAAAAGGATGAGTTTGCAACTATTTTACTTTTGGAGAAAATTCAAAACATTCATTATTCAATAGAGCCCAATAGCAAAAACCAGCTTTTTGAATGAAGAATCACATTTCTTGGTAGAATCATGCAGGATTGAAATTTTTGATGGTTTTTTTACTCCTCTCAACAGCCCAAACAAGTTTCTAAAAGGATGAGTTTGCAACTACTTTACTTTTGGAGAACATTCAAAACATTCATTATTCAATAGGGCCCAAACTATCAAAAACCAGCGGTTTCAATGAACACACATTTCTTGGTAGAATCATGCAGGACTGAAATTTTTGATGTTTTTCTACTCCTCTCATGAGCCCAAACAAGTCTCTAAAAGCATGAGTTTGCAACTACTTTACTTTTGGAGAAAATTCAAAACATTCATTATTCAATAGAGCCCAATAGCAAAAATCAGGTTTTGAATGAAGGATCACATTTCTTGGTAGAATCATGCAGGATTGAAATTTTTGATGGTTTTTTACTCCTCTCAACAGCCCAAACAAGTTTCTAAAAGGATGAGTTTGCAACTACTTTACTTTTGGAGAAAATTCAAAATATTCATTATTCAATAGGGCCCAAACTATCAAAAACAAGCGGTTTCAATGAACACACATTTCTTGGTAGAATCATGCAGGACTGAAATTTTTGATGTTTTTCTACTCCTCTCATGAGCCCAAACAAGTCTCTAAAAGCATGAGTTTGCAACTACTTTACTTTTGGAGAAAATTCAAAACATTCATTATTCAATAGAGCCCAATAGCAAAAATCAGGTTTTGAATGAAGAATCACATTTCTTGGTAAAATCATGCAGGATTGAAATTTTTGATGGTTTTTTACTCCTCTCAACAGCCCAAACAAGTTTCTAAAAGGATGCGTTTGCAACTACTTTACTTTTGGAGAAAATTCAAAACATTCATTATTCAATAGGGCCCAAACTATCAAAAACCAGCGGTTTGAATGAACACACATTTCTTGGTAGAATCGTGCAGGACTGAAATTTTTGATGTTTTTCTACTCCTCTCATGAGCCCAAACAAGTCTCTAAAAGGATGAGTTTGCAACTACTTTACTTTTGGAGAAAATTCAAAACATTCATTATTCAATAGAGCCCAATAGCAAAAACCAGCGTTTTGAATGAAGAATCACATTTCTTGGTAGAATCATGCAGGATTGAAATTTTTGATGGTTTTTTACTCCTCTCAACAGCCCAAACAAGTTTCTAAAAGGATGAGTTTGCAACTACTTTACTTTTGGAGAAAATTCAAAACATTCATTATTCAATAGGGCCCAAACTATCAAAAACCAGCGGTTTGAATGAACACACATTTCTTGGTAGAATCATGCAGGACTGAAATTTTTGATGTTTTTCTACTCCTCTCATGAGCCCAAACAAGTCTCTAAAAGCATGAGTTTGCAACTACTTTACTTTTGGAGAAAATTCAAAACATTCATTGTTCAATAGAGCCCAATAGCAAAAATCAGGTTTTGAATGAAGAATCACATTTCTTGGTAGAATCATGCAGGATTGAAATTTTTGATGGTTTTTTACTCCTCTCAACAGCCCAAACAAGTTTCTAAAAGGATGAGTTTGCAACTACTTTACTTTTGGAGAAAATTCAAAACATTCATTATTCAATAGGGCCCAAAAACCAGCGGTTTGAATGAACACACATTTCTTGTTAGAATCATGCAGGACTGAAATTTTTGATGTTTTTCTACTCCTCTCATGAGCCCAAACAAGTCTCTAAAAGCATGAGTTTGCAACTACTTTACTTTTGGAGAAAATTCAAAACATTCATTATTCAATAGAGCCCAATAGCAAAAATCAGGTTTTGAATGAAGAATCACATTTCTTGGTAGAATCATGCAGGATTGAAATTTTTGATGGTTTTTTACTCCTCTCAACAGCCCAAACAAGTTTCTAAAAGGATGAGTTTGCAACTACTTTACTTTTGGAGAAAATTCAAAACATTCATTATTCAATAGGGCCCAAAATATCAAAAACCAGCGGTTTGAATGAACACACATTTCTTGGTAAATTTTTGATGCCCAAACAAGTTTCTAAAAGGATGAGTTTGCAACTACTTTACTTTTGGAGAAAATTCAAAACATTCATCAATAGGGCCCAAACTATCAAAAACCAGCGGTTTCAATGAACACACATTTCTTGGTAGAATCATGCAGGACTGAAATTTTTGATGTTTTTCTACTCCACTCATGAGCCCAAACAAGTCTCTAAAAGCATGACTTTGCAACTACTTTAGTTTTGGAGAAAATTCAAAACATTCATTATTCAATAGAGCCCAATAGCAAAAATCAGGTTTTGAATGAAGAATCACATTTCTTGGTAGAATCATGCAGGATTGAAATTTTTGATGGTTTTTTACTCCTCTCAACAGCCCAAACAAGTTTCTAAAAGGATGAGTTTGCAACTACTTTACTTTTGGAGAAAATTACAAACATTGATTATTCAATAGGGCCCAAACTATCAAAAACCAGCGGTTTGAATGAACACACATTTCTTGGTAGAATCGTGCAGGACTGAAATTTTTGATGTTTTTCTACTCCTCTCATGAGCCCAAACAAGTCTCTAAAAGGATGAGTTTGCAACTACTTTACTTTTGGAGAAAATTCAAAACATTCATTATTCAATAGAGCCCAATAGCAAAAACCAGCGTTTTGAATGAAGAACCACATTTCTTGGTAGAATCATGCAGTTTTGAAATTTTTGATGGTTTTTTACTCCTCTCAACAGCCCAAACAAGTTTCTAAAAGGATGAGTTTGCAACTACTTTACTTTTGGAGAAAATTCAAAACATTCATTATTCAATAGGGCCCAAACTATCAAAAACCAGCGGTTTCAATGAACACACATTTCTTGGTAGAATCATGCAGGACTGAAATTTTTGATGTTTTTCTACTCCTCTCATGAGCCCAAACAAGTCTCTAAAAGGATGAGTTTGCAACTACTTTACTTTTGGAGAAAATTCAAAACATTCATTATTCAATAGAGCCCAATAGCAAAAACCAGCGTTTTGAATGAAGAATCACATTTCTTGGTAGAATCATGCAGGATTGAAATTTTTGATGGTTTTTTACTCCTCTCAACAGCCCAAACAAGTTTCTAAAAGGATGAGTTTGCAACTACTTTACTTTTGGAGAAAATTCAAAACATTCATTATTCAATAGGGCCCAAACTATCAAAAACCAGCGGTTTGAATGAACACACATTTCTTGGTAGAATCATGCAGGACTGAAATTTTTTATGTTTTTCTACTCCTCTCATGAGCCCAAACAAGTCTCTAAAAGCATGAGTTTGCAACTACTTTACTTTTGGAGAAAATTCAAAACATTCATTATTCAATAGAGCCCAATAGCAAAAATCAGGTTTTGAATGAAGAATCACATTTCTTGGTAGAATCATGCAGGATTGAAATTTTTGATGGTTTTTTACTCCTCTCAACAGCCCAAACAAGTTTCTAAAAGGATGAGTTTGCAACTACTTTACTTTTGGAGAAAATTCAAAACATTCATTTTTCAATAGGGCCCAAAATATCAAAAACCAGCGGTTTGAATGAACACACATTTCTTGGTAAATTTTTGATGCCCAAACAAGTTTCTAAAAGGATGAGTTTGCAACTACTTTACTTTTGGAGAAAATTCAAAACATTCATCAATAGGGCCCAAACTATCAAAAACCAGCGGTTTAAATGAACACACATTTCTTGGTAGAATCAAGCAGGACTGAAATTTTTGATGTTTTTCTACTCCACTCATGAGCCCAAACAAGTCTCTAAAAGCATGACTTTGCAACTACTATAGTTTTGGAGAAAATTCAAAACATTCATTATTCAATAGAGCCCAATAGCAAAAATCAGGTTTTGAATGAAGAATCACATTTCTTGGTAGAATCATGCAGGATTGAAATTTTTGATGGTTTTTTACTCCTCTCAACAGCCCAAACAAGTTTCTAAAAGGATGAGTTTGCAACTACTTTACTTTTGGAGAAAATTCCAAACATTGATTATTCAATAGGGCCCAAACTATCAAAAACCAGCGGTTTGAATGAACACACATTTCTTGGTAGAATCGTGCAGGACTGAAATTTTTGATGTTTTTCTACTCCTCTCATGAGCCCAAACAAGTCTCTAAAAGGATGAGTTTGCAACTACTTTACTTTTGGAGAAAATTCAAAACATTCATTATTCAATAGAGCCCAATAGCAAAAACCAGCGTTTTGAATGAAGAACCACATTTCTTGGTAGAATCATGCAGTTTTGAAATTTTTGATGGTTTTTTACTCCTCTCAACAGCCCAAACAAGTTTCTAAAAGGATGAGTTTGCAACTACTTTACTTTTGGAGAAAATTCAAAACATTCATTATTCAATAGGGCCCAAACTATCAAAAACCAGCGGTTTCAATGAACACACATTTCTTGGTAGAATCAAGACTGAAATTTTTGATGTTTTTCTACTCCTCTCATGAGCCCAAACAAGTCTCTAAAAGCATGAGTTTGCAACTACTTTACTTTTGGAGAAAATTCAAAACATTCATTATTCAATAGAGCCCAATAGCAAAAATCAGGTTTTGAATGAAGGATCACATTTCTTGGTAGAATCATGCAGGATTGAAATTTTTGATGGTTTTTTACTCCTCTCAACAGCCCAAACAAGTTTCTAAAAGGATGAGTTTGCAACTACTTTACTTTTGGAGAAAATTCAAAACATTCATTATTCAATAGGGCCCAAACTATCAAAAACCAGCGGTTTCAATGAACACACATTTCTTGGTAGAATCATGCAGGACTGAAATTTTTGATGTTTTTCTCCTCCTCTCATGAGCCCAAACAAGTCTCTAAAAGCATGAGTTTGCAACTACTTTACTTTTGGAGAAAATTCAAAACATTCATTATTCAATAGAGCCCAATAGCAAAAATCAGGTTTTGAATGAAGAATCACATTTCTTGGTAAAATCATGCAGGATTGAAATTTTTGATGGTTTTTTACTCTCAACAGCCCAAACAAGTTTCTAAAAGGATGAGTTTGCAACTACTTTACTTTTAGAGAAAATTAAAAACATTCATTATTCAATAGGGCCCAAAAACCAGCGGTTTGAATGAACACACATTTCTTGGTAGAATCGTGCAGGACTGAAATTTTTGATGTTTTTCAACTCCTCTCATGAGCCCAAACAAGTCTCTAAAAGGATGAGTTTGCAACTACTTTACTTTTGGAGAAAATTCAAAACATTCATTATTCAATAGAGCCCAATAGCAAAAACCAGCGTTTTGAATGAAGAATCACATTTCTTGGTAGAATCATGCAGGATTGAAATTTTTGATGGTTTTTTACTCCTCTCAACAGCCCAAACAAGTTTCTAAAAGGATGAGTTTGCAACTACTTTACTTTTGGAGAAAATTCAAAACATTCATTATTCAATAGGGCCCAAACTATCAATAACCACCGGTTTCAATGAACACACATTTCTTGGTAGAATCATGCAGGACTGAAATTTTTGATGTTTTTCTACTCCTCTCATGAGCCCAAACAAGTCTCTAAAAGCATGAGTTTGCAACTACTTTACTTTTGGAGAAAATTTAAAACATTCATTATTCAATAGAGCCCAATAGCAAAAACCAGCGTTTTGAATGAAGAATCACATTTCTTGGTAGAATCATGCAGGATTGAAATTTTTGATGGTTTTTTACTCCTCTCAACAGCCCAAACAAGTTTCTAAAAGGATGAGTTTGCAACTACTTTACTTTTGGAGAAAATTCAAAATATTCATTATTCAATAGGGCCCAAACTATCAAAAACAAGCGGTTTCAATGAACACACATTTCTTGGTAGAATCATGCAGGACTGAAATTTTTGATGTTTTTCTACTCCTCTCATGAGCCCAAACAAGTCTCTAAAAGCATGAGTTTGCAACTACTTTACTTTTGGAGAAAATTCAAAACATTCATTATTCAATAGAGCCCAATAGCAAAAATCAGGTTTTGAATGAAGAATCACATTTCTTGGTAAAATCATGCAGGATTGAAATTTTTGATGGTTTTTTACTCCTCTCAACAGCCCAAACAAGTTTCTAAAAGGATGCGTTTGCAACTACTTTACTTTTGGAGAAAATTCAAAACATTCATTATTCAATAGGGCCCAAACTATCAAAAACCAGCGGTTTGAATGAACACACATTTCTTGGTAGAATCGTGCAGGACTGAAATTTTTGATGTTTTTCTACTCCTCTCATGAGCCCAAACAAGTCTCTAAAAGGATGAGTTTGCAACTACTTTACTTTTGGAGAAAATTCAAAACATTCATTATTCAATAGAGCCCAATGGCAAAAACCAGCGTTTTGAATGAAGAATCACATTTCTTGGTAGAATCATGCAGGATTGAAATTTTTGATGGTTTTTTACTCCTCTCAACAGCCCAAACAAGTTTCTAAAAGGATGAGTTTGCAACTACTTTACTTTTGGAGAAAATTCAAAACATTCATTATTCAATAGGGCCCAAACTATCAAAAACCAGCGGTTTGAATGAACACACATTTCTTGGTAGAATCATGCAGGACTGAAATTTTTGATGTTTTTCTACTCCTCTCATGAGCCCAAACAAGTCTCTAAAAGCATGAGTTTGCAACTACTTTACTTTTGGAGAAAATTCAAAACATTCATTATTCAATAGAGCCCAATAGCAAAAATCAGGTTTTGAATGAAGAATCACATTTCTTGGTAGAATCATGCAGGATTGAAATTTTTGATGGTTTTTTACTCCTCTCAACAGCCCAAACAAGTTTCTAAAAGGATGAGTTTGCAACTACTTTACTTTTGGAGAAAATTCAAAACATTCATTATTCAATAGGGCCCAAAAACCAGCGGTTTGAATGAACACACATTTCTTGTTAGAATCATGCAGGACTGAAATTTTTGATGTTTTTCTACTCCTCTCATGAGCCCAAACAAGTCTCTAAAAGCATGAGTTTGCAACTACTTTACTTTTGGAGAAAATTCAAAACATTCATTATTCAATAGAGCCCAATAGCAAAAATCAGGTTTTGAATGAAGAATCACATTTCTTGGTAGAATCATGCAGGATTGAAATTTTTGATGGTTTTTTACTCCTCTCAACAGCCCAAACAAGTTTCTAAAAGGATGAGTTTGCAACTACTTTACTTTTGGAGAAAATTCAAAACATTCATTATTCAATAGGGCCCAAAATATCAAAAACCAGCGGTTTGAATGAACACACATTTCTTGGTAAATTTTTGATGCCCAAACAAGTTTCTAAAAGGATGAGTTTGCAACTACTTTACTTTTGGAGAAAATTCAAAACATTCATCAATAGGGCCCAAACTATCAAAAACCAGCGGTTTGAATGAACACACATTTCTTGGTAGAATCGTGCAGGACTGAAATTTTTGATGCTTTTCTACTCCTCTCATGAGCCCAAACAAGTCTCTAAAAGGATGAGTTTGCAACTACTTTACTTTTGGAGAAAATTCAAAACATTCATTATTCAATAGAGCCCAATAGCAAAAACCAGCGTTTTGAATGAAGAACCACATTTCTTGGTAGAATCATGCAGTTTTGAAATTTTTGATGGTTTTTTACTCCTCTCAACAGCCCAAACAAGTTTCTAAAAGGATGAGTTTGCAACTACTTTACTTTTGGAGAAAATTCAAAACATTCATTATTCAATAGGGCCCAAACTATCAAAAACCAGCGGTTTCAATGAACACACATTTCTTGGTAGAATCAAGACTGAAATTTTTGATGTTTTTCTACTCCTCTCATGAGCCCAAACAAGTCTCTAAAAGGATGAGTTTGCAACTACTTTACTTTTGGAGAAAATTCAAAACATTCATTATTCAATAGAGCCCAATAGCAAAAATCAGGTTTTGAATGAAGAATCACATTTCTTGGTAAAATCATGCAGGATTGAAATTTTTGATGGTTTTTTACTCCTCTCAACAGCCCAAACAAGTTTCTAAAAGGATGAGTTTGCAACTACTTTACTTTTGGAGAAAATTCAAAACATTCATTATTCAATAGGGCCCAAACTATCAAAAACCAGCGGTTTCAATGAACATACATTTCTTGGTAGAATCATGCAGGACTGAAATTTTTGATGTTTTTCTACTCCTCTCATGAGCCCAAACAAGTCTTTAAAAGCATGAGTTTGCAACTACTTTACTTTTGGAGAAAATTCAAAACATTCATTATTCAATAGAGCCCAATAGCAAAAATCAGGTTTTGAATGAAGAATCACATTTCTTGGTAGAATCATGCAGGATTGAAATTTTTGATGGTTTTTTACTCCTCAACAGCCCAAACAAGTTTCTAAAAGGATGAGTTTGCAACTACTTTACTTTTGGAGAAAATTCAAAACATTCATTATTCAATAGGGCCCAAAATATCAAAAACCAGCGGTTTGAATGAACACACATTTCTTGGTAGAATCGTGCAGGACTGAAATTTTTGATGTTTTTCTACTCCTCTCATGAGCCCAAACAAGTCTCTAAAAGGATGAGTTTGCAACTATTTTACTTTTGGAGAAAATTCAAAACATTCATTATTCAATAGAGCCCAATAGCAAAAACCAGCTTTTTGAATGAAGAATCACATTTCTTGGTAGAATCATGCAGGATTGAAATTTTTGATGGTTTTTTTACTCCTCTCAACAGCCCAAACAAGTTTCTAAAAGGATGAGTTTGCAACTACTTTACTTTTGGAGAAAATTCAAAACATTCATTATTCAATAGGGCCCAAACTATCAAAAACCAGCGGTTTCAATGAACACACATTTCTTGGTAGAATCATGCAGGACTGAAATTTTTGATGTTTTTCTACTCCTCTCATGAGCCCAAACAAGTCTCTAAAAGCATGAGTTTGCAACTACTTTACTTTTGGAGAAAATTCAAAACATTCATTATTCAATAGAGCCCAATAGCAAAAATCAGGTTTTGAATGAAGGATCACATTTCTTGGTAGAATCATGCAGGATTGAAATTTTTGATGGTTTTTTACTCCTCTCAACAGCCCAAACAAGTTTCTGAAAGGATGAGTTTGCAACTACATTACTTTTGGAGAAAATTCAAAACATTCATTATTCAATAGGGCCCAAAATATCAAAAACCAGCGGTTTGAATGAACACACATTTCTTGGTAGAATCGTGCAGGACTGAAATTTTTGATGTTTTTCTACTCCTATCATGAGCCCAAACAAGTCTCTAAAAGGATGAGTTTGCAACTACTTTACTTTTGGAGAAAATTCAAAACATTCATTATTCAATAGAGCCCAATAGCAAAAACCAGCGTTTTGAATGAAGAATCACATTTCTTGGTAGAATCATGCAGGATTGAAATTTTTGATGGTTTTTTACTCCTCTCAACAGCCCAAACAAGTTTCTAAAAGGATGAGTTTGCAACTACTTTACTTTTGGAGAAAATTCAAAACATTCATTATTCAATAGGGCCCAAACTATCAAAAACCAGCGGTTTCAATGAACACACATTTCTTGGTAGAATCATGCAGGACTGAAATTTTTGATGTTTTTCTACTCCTCTCATGAGCCCAAACAAGTCTCTAAAAGCATGAGTTTGCAACTACTTTACTTTTGGAGAAAATTCAAAACATTCATTATTCAATAGAGCCCAATAGCAAAAATCAGGTTTTGAATGAAGAATCACATTTCTTGGTAGAAATATGCAGGATTGAAATTTTTGATGGTTTTTTACTCCTCTCAACAGCCCAAACAAGTTTCTAAAAGGATGAGTTTGCAACTACTTTACTTTTGGAGAAAATTCAAAACATTCATTATTCAATAGGGCCCAAAATATCAAAAACCAGCGGTTTGAATGAACACACATTTCTTGGTAGAATCATGCAGGACTGAAATTTTTGATGTTTTTCTACTCCTCTCATGAGCCCAAACAAGTCTCTAAAAGGATGAGTTTGCAACTACTTTACTTTTGGAGAAAATTCAAAACATTCATAATTCAATAGAGCCCAATAGCAAAAACCAGCGTTTTGAATGAAGAATCACATTTCTTGGTAGAATCATGCAGGATTGAAATTTTTGATGGTTTTTTACTCCTCTCAACAGCCCAAACAAGTTTCTAAAAGGATGAGTTTGCAACTACTTTACTTTTGGAGAAAATTCAAAACATTCATTATTCAATAGGGCCCAAAATATCAAAAACCAGCGGTTTGAATGAACACACATTTCTTGGTAAAATCGTGCAGGACTGAAATTTTTGATGTTTTTCTACTCCTCTCATGAGCCCAAACAAGTCTCTAAAAGGATGAGTTTGCAACTATTTTACTTTTGGAGAAAATTCAAAACATTCATTATTCAATAGAGCCCAATAGCAAAAACCAGCTTTTTGAATGAAGAATCACATTTCTTGGTAGAATCATGCAGGATTGAAATTTTTGATGGTTTTTTTACTCCTCTCAACAGCCCAAACAAGTTTCTAAAAGGATGAGTTTGCAACTACTTTACTTTTGGAGAAAATTCAAAACATTCATTATTCAATAGGGCCCAAACTATCAAAAACCAGCGGTTTCAATGAACACACATTTCTTGGTAGAATCATGCAGGACTGAAATTTTTGATGTTTTTCTACTCCTCTCATGAGCCCAAACAAGTCTCTAAAAGCATGAGTTTGCAACTACTTTACTTTTGGAGAAAATTCAAAACATTCATTATTCAATAGAGCCCAATAGCAAAAATCAGGTTTTGAATGAAGGATCACATTTCTTGGTAGAATCATGCAGGATTGAAATTTTTGATGGTTTTTTACTCCTCTCAACAGCCCAAACAAGTTTCTGAAAGGATGAGTTTGCAACTACATTACTTTTGGAGAAAATTCAAAACATTCATTATTCAATAGGGCCCAAAATATCAAAAACCAGCGGTTTGAATGAACACACTTTTCTTGGTAGAATCGTGCAGGACTGAAATTTTTGATGTTTTTCTACTCCTATCATGAGCCCAAACAAGTCTCTAAAAGGATGAGTTTGCAACTACTTTACTTTTGGAGAAAATTCAAAACATTCATTA
The DNA here is from genome assembly GCF_039654945.1 of Dendrobates tinctorius. NCBI lineage: Eukaryota > Metazoa > Chordata > Amphibia > Anura > Dendrobatidae > Dendrobates > Dendrobates tinctorius. The sequence continues at coordinate 6,783,800 of NW_027361837.1, forward strand.
TTCAATAGAGCCCAATAGCAAAAACCAGCGTTTTGAATGAAGAATCACATTTCTTGGTAGAATCATGCAGGATTGAAATTTTTGATGGTTTTTTACTCCTCTCAACAGCCCAAACAAGTTTCTAAAAGGATGAGTTTGCAACTACTTTACTTTTGGAGAAAATTCAAAACATTCATTATTCAATAGGGCCCAAACTATCAAAAACCAGCGGTTTCAATGAACACACATTTCTTGGTAGAATCATGCAGGACTGAAATTTTTGATGTTTTTCTACTCCTCTCATGAGCCCAAACAAGTCTCTAAAAGCATGAGTTTGCAACTACTTTACTTTTGGAGAAAATTCAAAACATTCATTATTCAATAGAGCCCAATAGCAAAAATCAGGTTTTGAATGAAGAATCACATTTCTTGGTAGAAATATGCAGGATTGAAATTTTTGATGGTTTTTTACTCCTCTCAACAGCCCAAACAAGTTTCTAAAAGGATGAGTTTGCAACTACTTTACTTTTGGAGAAAATTCAAAACATTCATTATTCAATAGGGCCCAAAATATCAAAAACCAGCGGTTTGAATGAACACACATTTCTTGGTAGAATCATGCAGGACTGAAATTTTTGATGTTTTTCTACTCCTCTCATGAGCCCAAACAAGTCTCTAAAAGGATGAGTTTGCAACTACTTTACTTTTGGAGAAAATTCAAAACATTCATAATTCAATAGAGCCCAATAGCAAAAACCAGCGTTTTGAATGAAGAATCACATTTCTTGGTAGAATCATGCAGGATTGAAATTTTTGATGGTTTTTTACTCCTCTCAACAGCCCAAACAAGTTTCTAAAAGGATGAGTTTGCAACTACTTTACTTTTGGAGAAAATTCAAAACATTCATTATTCAATAGGGCCCAAAATATCAAAAACCAGCGGTTTGAATGAACACACATTTCTTGGTAAAATCGTGCAGGACTGAAATTTTTGATGTTTTTCTACTCCTCTCATGAGCCCAAACAAGTCTCTAAAAGGATGAGTTTGCAACTATTTTACTTTTGTAGAAAATTCAAAACATTCATTATTCAATAGAGCCCAATAGCAAAAACCAGCTTTTTGAATGAAGAATCACATTTCTTGGTAGAATCATGCAGGATTGAAATTTTTGATGGTTTTTTTACTCCTCTCAACAGCCCAAACAAGTTTCTAAAAGGATGAGTTTGCAACTACTTTACTTTTGGAGAAAATTCAAAACATTCATTATTCAATAGGGCCCAAACTATCAAAAACCAGCGGTTTCAATGAACACACATTTCTTGGTAGAATCATGCAGGACTGAAATTTTTGATGTTTTTCTACTCCTCTCATGAGCCCAAACAAGTCTCTAAAAGCATGAGTTTGCAACTACTTTACTTTTGGAGAAAATTCAAAACATTCATTATTCAATAGAGCCCAATAGCAAAAATCAGGTTTTGAATGAAGGATCACATTTCTTGGTAGAATCATGCAGGATTGAAATTTTTGATGGTTTTTTACTCCTCTCAACAGCCCAAACAAGTTTCTGAAAGGATGAGTTTGCAACTACATTACTTTTGGAGAAAATTCAAAACATTCATTATTCAATAGGGCCCAAAATATCAAAAACCAGCGGTTTGAATGAACACACTTTTCTTGGTAGAATCGTGCAGGACTGAAATTTTTGATGTTTTTCTACTCCTATCATGAGCCCAAACAAGTCTCTAAAAGGATGAGTTTGCAACTACTTTACTTTTGGAGAAAATTCAAAACATTCATTATTCAATAGAGCCCAATAGCAAAAACCAGCGTTTTGAATGAAGAATCACATTTCTTGGTAGAATCATGCAGGATTGAAATTTTTGATGGTTTTTTACTCCTCTCAACAGCCCAAACAAGTTTCTAAAAGGATGAGTTTGCAACTACTTTACTTTTGGAGAAAATTCAAAACATTCATTATTCAATAGGGCCCAAACTATCAAAAACCAGCGGTTTCAATGAACACACATTTCTTGGTAGAATCATGCAGGACTGAAATTTTTGATGTTTTTCTACTCCTCTCATGAGCCCAAACAAGTCTCTAAAAGCATGAGTTTGCAACTACTTTACTTTTGGAGAAAATTCAAAACATTCATTATTCAATAGAGCCCAATAGCAAAAATCAGGTTTTGAATGAAGAATCACATTTCTTGGTAGAAATACGCAGGATTGAAATTTTTGATGGTTTTTTACTCCTCTCAACAGCCCAAACAAGTTTCTAAAAGGATGAGTTTGCAACTACTTTACTTTTGGAGAAAATTCAAAACATTCATTATTCAATAGGGCCCAAAATATCAAAAACCAGCGGTTTGAATGAACACACATTTCTTGGTAGAATCATGCAGGACTGAAATTTTTGATGTTTTTCTACTCCTCTCATGAGCCCAAACAAGTCTCTAAAAGGATGAGTTTGCAACTACTTTACTTTTGGAGAAAATTCAAAACATTCATAATTCAATAGAGCCCAATAGCAAAAACCAGCGTTTTGAATGAAGAATCACATTTCTTGGTAGAATCATGCAGGATTGAAATTTTTGATGGTTTTTTACTCCTCTCAACAGCCCAAACAAGTTTCTAAAAGGATGAGTTTGCAACTACTTTACTTTTGGAGAAAATTCAAAACATTCATTATTCAATAGGGCCCAAAATATCAAAAACCAGCGGTTTGAATGAACACACATTTCTTGGTAGAATCGTGCAGGACTGAAATTTTTGATGTTTTTCTACTCCTCTCATGAGCCCAAACAAGTCTCTAAAAGGATGAGTTTGCAACTACTTTACTTTTGGAGAAAATTCAAAACATTCATAATTCAATAGAGCCCAATAGCAAAAACCAGCGTTTTGAATGAAGAATCACATTTCTTGGTAGAATCATGCAGGATTGAAATTTTTGATGGTTTTTTACTCCTCTCAACAGCCCAAACAAGTTTCTAAAAGGATGAGTTTGCAACTACTTTACTTTTGGAGAAAATTCAAAACATTCATTATTCAATAGGGCCCAAACTATCAAAAACCAGCGGTTTCAATGAACACACATTTCTTGGTAGAATCATGCAGGACTGAAATTTTTGATGTTTTTCTACTCCTCTCATGAGCCCAAACAAGTCTCTAAAAGCATGAGTTTGCAACTACTTTACTTTTGGAGAAAATTCAAAACATTCATTATTCAATAGAGCCCAATAGCAAAAATCATGTTTTGAATGAAGAATCACATTTCTTGGTAGAATCATGCAGGATTGAAATTTTTGATGGTTTTTTACTCCTCTCAACAGCCCAAACAAGTTTCTAAAAGGATGAGTTTGCAACTACTTTACTTTTGGAGAAAATTCAAAACATTCATTATTCAATAGGGCCCAAAATATCAAAAACCAGCAGTTTGAATGAACACACATTTCTTGGTAGAATCGTGCAGGACTGAAATTTTTGATTTTTTTCTACTCCTCTCATGAGCCCAAACAAGTCTCTAAAAGGATGAGTTTGCAACTACTTTACTTTTGGAGAAAATTCAAAACATTCATTATTCAATAGAGCCCAATAGCAAAAACCAGCGTTTTGAATGAAGAATCACATTTCTTGGTAGAATCATGCAGGATTGAAATTTTTGATGGTTTTTTACTCATCTCAACAGCCCAAACAAGTTTCTAAAAGGATGAGTTTGCAACTACTTTACTTTTGGAGAAAATTCAAAACATTCATTATTCAATAGGGCCCAAACTATCAAAAACCAGCGGTTTCAATGAACACACATTTCTTGGTAGAATCATGCAGAACTGAAATTTTTGATGTTTTTCTACTCCTCTCATGAGCCCAAACAAGACTCTAAAAGCATGAGTTTGCAACTACTTTACTTTTGGAGAAAATTCAAAACATTCATTATTCAATAGAGCCCAATAGCAAAAACCAGCGTTTTGAATGAAGAATCACATTTCTTGGTAGAATCATGCAGGATTGAAATTTTTGATGGTTTTTACTCCTCTCAACAGCCCAAACAAGTTTCTAAAAGGATGAGTTTGCAACTACTTTACTTTTGGAGAAAATTCAAAACATTCATTATTCAATAGGGCCCAAACTATCAAAAACCAGCGGTTTCAATGAACACACATTTCTTGGTAGAATCATGCAGGACTGAAATTTTTGATGTTTTTCTACTCCACTCATGAGCCCAAACAAGTCTCTAAAAGCATGAGTTTGCAACTACTTTACTTTTGGAGAAAATTCAAAACATTCATTATTCAATAGAGCCCAATAGCAAAAATCAGTTTTTGAATGAAGAATCACTTTTCTTGGTAGAATCATGCAGGATTGAAATTTTTGATGGTTTTTTACTCCTCTCAACAGCCCAAACAAGTTTCTAAAAGGATGAGTTTGCAACTACTTTACTTTTGGAGAAAATTCAAAACATTCATTATTCAATAGGGCCCAAAATATCAAAAACCAGCGGTTTGAATGAACACACATTTCTTGGTAGAATCGTGCAGGACTGAAATTTTTGATGTTTTTCTACTCCTCTCATGAGCCCAAACAAGTCTCTAAAAGGATGAGTTTGCAACTACTTTACTTTTGGAGAAAATTCAAAACATTCATTATTCAATAGAGCCCAATAGCAAAAACCAGCGTTTTGAATGAAGAATCACATTTCTTGGTAGAATCATGCAGGATTGAAATTTTTGATGGTTTTTTACTCCTATCAACAGCCCAAACAAGTTTCTAAAAGGATGAGTTTGCAACTACTTTACTTTTGGAGAAAATTCAAAACATTCATTATTCAATAGGGCCTAAACTATCAAAAACCAGCGGTTTCAATGAACACACATTTCTTGGTAGAATCATGCAGGACTGAAATTTTTGATGTTTTTCTACTCCTCTCATGAGCCCAAACAAGTCTCTAAAAGCATGAGTTTGCAACTACTTTACTTTTGGAGAAAATTCAAAACATTCATTATTCAATAGAGCCCAATAGCAAAAATCAGGTTTTGAATGAAGAATCACATTTCTTGGTAGAATCATGCAGGATTGAAATTTTTGATGGTTTTTTACTCCTCTCAACAGCCCAAACAAGTTTCTAAAAGGATGAGTTTGCAACTACTTTACTTTTGGAGAAAATTCAAAACATTCATTATTCAATAGGGCCCAAAATATCAAAAACCAGCAGTTTGAATGAACACACATTTCTTGGTAGAATCGTGCAGGACTGAAATTTTTGATTTTTTTCTACTCCTCTCATGAGCCCAAACAAGTCTCTAAAAGGATGAGTTTGCAACTACTTTACTTTTGGAGAAAATTCAAAACATTCATTATTCAATAGAGCCCAATAGCAAAAACCAGCGTTTTGAATGAAGAATCACATTTCTTGGTAGAATCATGCAGGATTGAAATTTTTGATGGTTTTTTACTCCTCTCAACAGCCCAAACAAGTTTCTAAAAGGATGAGTTTGCAACTACTTTACTTTTGGAGAAAATTCAAAACATACATTATTCAATAGGGCCCAAACTATCAAAATTCCAGCGGTTTCAATGAACACACATTTCTTGGTAGAATCATGCAGGACTGAAATTTTTGATGTTTTTCTACTCCTCTCATGAGCCCAAACAAGTCTCTAAAAGCATGAGTTTGCAACTACTTTACTTTTGAAGAAAATTCAAAACATTCATTATTCAATAGAGCCCAATAGCAAAAACCAGCGTTTTGAATGAAGAATCACATTTCTTGGTAGAATCATGCAGGATTGAAATTTTTGATGGTTTTTTACTCCTCTCAACAGCCCAAACAAGTTTCTAAAAGGATGAGTTTGCAACTACTTTACTTTTGGAGAAAATTCAAAACATTCATTATTCAATAGGGCCCAAACTATCAAAAACCAGCGGTTTCAATGAACACACATTTCTTGGTAGAATCATGCAGGACTGAAATTTTTGATGTTTTTCTACTCCTCTCATGAGCCCAAACAAGTCTCTAAAAGCATGAGTTTGCAACTACTTTACTTTTGGAGAAAATTCAAAACATTCATTATTCAATAGAGCCCAATAGCAAAAATCAGGTTTTGAATGAAGAATCACATTTCTTGGAAGAATCATGCAGGATTGAAATTTTGGATGGTTTTTTACTCCTCTCAACAGCCCAAACAAGTTTCTAAAAGGATGAGTTTGCAACTACTTTACTTTTGGAGAAAATTCAAAACATTCATTATTCAATAGGGCCCAAACTATCAAAAACCAGCGGTTTCAATGAACACACATTTCTTGGTAGAATCATGCAGGACTGAAATTTTTGATGTTTTTCTACTCCTCTCATGAGCCCAAACAAGTCTCTAAAAGCATGAGTTTGCAACTACTTTACTTTTGGAGAAAATTCAAAACATTCATTATTCAATAGAGCCCAATAGCAAAAATCAGGTTTTGAATGAAGAATCACATTTCTTGGAAGAATCATGCAGGATTGAAATTTTGGATGGTTTTTTACTCCTCTCAACAGCCCAAACAAGTTTCTAAAAGGATGAGTTTGCAACTACTTTACTTTTGGAGAAAATTCAAAACATTCATTATTCAATAGGGCCCAAAATATCAAAAACCAGCGGTTTGAATGAACACACATTTCTTGGTAGAATCGTGCAGGACTGAAATTTTTGATGTTTTTCTACTCCTCTCATGAGCCCAAACAAGTCTCTAAAAGGATGAGTTTGCAACTACTTTACTTTTGGAGAAAATTCAAAACATTCATTATTCAATAGAGCCCAACAGCAAAAACCAGCGTTTTGAATGAAGAATCACATTTCTTGGTAGAATCATGCAGGATTGAAATTTTTGATGGTTTTTTACTCCTCTCAACAGCCCAAACAAGTTTCTAAAAGGATGAGTTTGCAACTACTTTACTTTTGGAGAAAATTCAAAACATTCATTATTCAATAGGGCCCAAACTATCAAAAACCAGCGGTTTCAATGAACACACATTTCTTGGTAGAATCATGCAGGACTGAAATTTTTGATGTTTTTCTACTCCTCTCATGAGCCCAAACAAGTCTCTAAAAGCATGAGTTTGCAACTACTTTACTTTTGGAGAAAATTCAAAACATTCATTATTCAATAGAGCCCAATAGCAAAAATCAAGTTTTGAATGAAGAATCACATTTCTTGGTAGAATCATGCAGGATTGAAATTTTTGATGGTTTTTTACTCCTCTCAACAGCCCAAACAAGTTTCTAAAAGGATGAGTTTGCAACTACTTTACTTTTGGAGAAAATTCAAAACATTCATTATTCAATAGGGCCCAAAATATCAAAAACCAGCGGTTTGAATGAACACACATTTCTTGGTAGAATCGTGCAGGACTGAAATTTTTACTGTTTTTCTACTCCTCTCATGAGCCCAAACAAGTCTCTAAAAGGATGAGTTTGCAACTACTTTACTTTTGGAGAAAATTCAAAACATTCATTATTCAATAGAGCCCAATAGCAAAAACCAGCGTTTTGAATGAAGAATCACATTTCTTGGTAGAATCATGCAGGATTGAAATTTTTGATGTTTTTTTACTCCTCTCAACAGCCCAAACAAGTTTCTAAAAGGATGAGTTTGCAACTACTTTACTTTTGGAGAAAATTCAAAACATTCATTATTCAATAGGGCCCAAACTATCAAAAACCAGCGGTTTCAATGAACACACATTTCTTGGTAGAATCATGCAGGACTGAAATTTTTGATGTTTTTCTACTCCTCTCATGAGCCCAAACAAGTCTCTAAAAGCATGAGTTTGCAACTACTTTACTTTTGGAGAAAATTCAAAACATTCATTATTCAATAGAGCCCAATAGCAAAAATCAGGTTTTGAATGAAGAATCACATTTCTTGGTAGAATCATGCAGGATTGAAATTTTTGATGGTTTTTTACTCCTCTCAACAGCCCAAACAAGTTTCTAAAAGGATGAGTTTGCAACTACTTTACTTTTGGAGAAAATTCAAAACATTCATTATTCAATAGGGCCCAAAATATCAAAAACCAGCAGTTTGAATGAACACACATTTCTTGGTAGAATCGTGCAGGACTGAAATTTTTGATTTTTTTCTACTCCTCTCATGAGCCCAAACAAGTCTCTAAAAGGATGAGTTTGCAACTACTTTACTTTTGGAGAAAATTCAAAACATTCATTATTCAATAGAGCCCAATAGCAAAAACCAGCGTTTTGAATGAAGAATCACATTTCTTGGTAGAATCATGCAGGATTGAAATTTATGATGGTTTTTTACTCCTCTCAACAGCCCAAACAAGTTTCTAAAAGGATGAGTTTGCAACTACTTTACTTTTGGAGAAAATTCAAAACATTCATTATTCAATAGGGCCCAAACTATCAAAAACCAGCGGTTTCAATGAACACACATTTCTTGGTAGAATCATGGAGGACTGAAATTTTTGATGTTTTTCTACTCCTCTCATGAGCCCAAACAAGTCTCTAAAAGCATGAGTTTGCAACTACTTTACTTTTGGAGAAAATTCAAAACATTCATTATTCAATAGAGCCCAATAGCAAAAATCAGGTTTTGAATGAAGAATCACATTTCTTGGAAGAATCATGCAGGATTGAAATTTTGGATGGTTTTTTACTCCTCTCAACAGCCCAAACAAGTTTCTAAAAGGATGAGTTTGCAACTACTTTACTTTTGGAGAAAATTCAAAACATTCATTATTCAATAGGGCCCAAACTATCAAAAACCAGCGGTTTCAATGAACACACATTTCTTGGTAGAATCATGCAGGACTGAAATTTTTGATGTTTTTCTACTCCTCTCATGAGCCCAAACAAGTCTCTAAAAGCATGAGTTTGCAACTACTTTACTTTTGGAGAAAATTCAAAACATTCATTATTCAATAGAGCCCAATAGCAAAAATCAGGTTTTGAATGAAGAATCACATTTCTTGGAAGAATCATGCAGGATTGAAATTTTGGATGGTTTTTTACTCCTCTCAACAGCCCAAACAAGTTTCTAAAAGGATGAGTTTGCAACTACTTTACTTTTGGAGAAAATTCAAAACATTCATTATTCAATAGGGCCCAAAGTATCAAAAACCAGCGGTTTGAATGAACACACATTTCTTGGTAGAATCGTGCAGGACTGAAATTTTTGATGTTTTTCTACTCCTCTCATGAGCCCAAACAAGTCTCTAAAAGGATGAGTTTGCAACTACTTTACTTTTGGAGAAAATTCAAAACATTCATTATTCAATAGAGCCCAACAGCAAAAACCAGCGTTTTGAATGAAGAATCACATTTCTTGGTAGAATCATGCAGGATTGAAATTTTTGATGGTTTTTTACTCCTCTCAACAGCCCAAACAAGTTTCTAAAAGGATGAGTTTGCAACTACTTTACTTTTGGAGAAAATTCAAAACATTCATTATTCAATAGGGCCCAAACTATCAAAAACCAGCGGTTTCAATGAACACACATTTCTTGGTAGAATCATGCAGGACTGAAATTTTTGATGTTTTTCTACTCCTCTCATGAGCCCAAACAAGTCTCTAAAAGCATTAGTTTGCAACTACTTTACTTTTGGAGAAAATTCAAAACATTCATTATTCAATAGAGCCCAATAGCAAAAATCAAGTTTTGAATGAAGAATCACATTTCTTGGTAGAATCATGCAGGATTGAAATTTTTGATGGTTTTTTACTCCTCTCAACAGCCCAAACAAGTTTCTAAAAGGATGAGTTTGCAACTACTTTACTTTTGGAGAAAATTCAAAACATTCATTATTCAATAGGGCCCAAAATATCAAAAACCAGCGGTTTGAATGAACACATATTTCTTGGTAGAATCGTGCAGGACTGAAATTTTTGATGTTTTTCTACTCCTCTCATGAGCCCAAACAAGTCTCTAAAAGGATGAGTTTGCAACTACTTTACTTTTGGAGAAAATTCAAAACATTCATTATTCAATAGAGCCCAATAGCAAAAACCAGCGTTTTGAATGAAGAATCACATTTCTTGGTAGAATCATGCAGGATTGAAATTTTTGATGTTTTTTTACTCCTCTCAACAGCCCAAACAAGTTTCTAAAAGGATGAGTTTGCAACTACTTTACTTTTGGAGAAAATTCAAAACATTCATTATTCAATAGGGCCCAAACTATCAAAAACCAGCGGTTTCAATGAACACACATTTCTTGGTAGAATCATGCAGGACTGAAATTTTTGATGTTTTTCTACTCCTCTCATGAGCCCAAACAAGTCTCTAAAAGCATGAGTTTGCAACTACTTTACTTTTGGAGAAAATTCAAAACATTCATTATTCAATAGAGCCCAATAGCAAAAATCAGGTTTTGAATGAAGAATCACATTTCTTGGTAGAATCATGCAGGATTGAAATTTTTGATGGTTTTTTACTCCTCTCAACAGCCCAAACAAGTTTCTAAAAGGATGAGTTTGCAACTACTTTACTTTTGGAGAAAATTCAAAACATTCATTATTCAATAGGGCCCAAAATATCAAAAACCAGCAGTTTGAATGAACACACATTTCTTGGTAGAATCGTGCAGGACTGAAATTTTTGATTTTTTTCTACTCCTCTCATGAGCCCAAACAAGTCTCTAAAAGGATGAGTTTGCAACTACTTTACTTTTGGAGAAAATTCAAAACATTCATTATTCAATAGAGCCCAATAGCAAAAACCAGCGTTTTGAATGAAGAATCACATTTCTTGGTAGAATCATGCAGGATTGAAATTTTTGATGGTTTTTTACTCCTCTCAACAGCCCAAACAAGTTTCTAAAAGGATGAGTTTGCAACTACTTTACTTTTGGAGAAAATTCAAAACATTCATTATTCAATAGGGCCCAAACTATCAAAAACCAGCGGTTTCAATGAACACACATTTCTTGGTAGAATCATGCAGGACTGAAATTTTTGATGTTTTTCTACTCCTCTCATGAGCCCAAACAAGTCTCTAAAAGCATGAGTTTGCAACTACTTTACTTTTGGAGAAAATTCAAAACATTCATTATTCAATAGAGCTCAATAGTAGAGTTGAGCGATACCGTCCGATACTTCAAAGTATCGTATCGGATGGTATCGGCCGATCTTTAAAAAAAGTATCGGTATCGCCGATTCCGATACCGGAAGTCCCATTCAAGTCTATGGGACTTCCGGTATCGGAATAAGAAAAAGCCTTTCCTGCCCTTGTACAGCCTCTCTGGGGTCTGTACGGGCCTTTCGGGGGGCTGTGCCGGCCTGCCAGGGGGTCTGTGCAGGCTCCGGTGGTCTGTGCCGGCCTGCCGGTGGTCTGTGCAGGCTCCGGGGGGCTGTGCCGGCCTGCCGGGGGGCTGTGCCGGCCTGCCGGGGGGCTGTGCAGGCTCCGGGGGGCTGTGCCGGCCTGCCGGGGGGCTGTGCCGGCCTGCCGGTGGTCTGTGCAGGCTCCGGGGGTCTGTGCAGGCATCGTCCGATGGGACTACAAGTCCCATCGGGCGATGCCTGCTACCATGACAGTGATTGACACATTAGCCAATGATGGGACAGTAGTAGTCCCATCATCCGGCTAATGTGTTAAATGTAAAAAAAAAAAAAAAAAATTACATGCTACATACATACAACATGCATACTACATACATGCTACATTCATACTACATACTACATACATGCTACATTCATACTACATGCAACATACATACTACATATATACTACATGCATGCTACATACATACTGCATGCTACATACATACCACATATATACTACATACATACTACATGCATGCTACATGCATGCTACATGCTACATACATAACACATATATACTACATGCATGCTACATACATACTACATGCTACATACTACATATATACTACATGCATGCTACATACTACATGCTACATACATACTACATATATACTACATGCATGCTACATACATACTGCATGCTACATGCATGCTACATACATACTACATACATACTACATGCTACATACATACTACATATATACTACATGCATGCTACATACATACTGCATGCTACATGCTTGCTACATACATACTACATACATACTACATGCTACATACATACTACATATATACTACATACATACTACATACATACTACATGCATGCTACATGCATGCTACATACATACCACATACATAACACATATATACTACATGCATGCTACATACATACTACATGCTACATACATACCATATACATACTACATGCATGCTACATACATACTACATGCATGCTACATATATACTACATGCATGCTACATACATACTACATGCTACGTACATACTACATATATACTACATGCATGCTACATACATACTACATGCTACATACATACTACATATATACTACATGCATGCTACATACATACTGCATGCTACATGCATGCTACATACATACTACATACATACTACATGCTACATACATACCACATATATACTACATACATACTACATACAATACATTCATACAATACATACATAGACATACAGTACATATAACATAGAGTAACATACTTACCAATACTTGTCACATTGTTCCCCGAAGCCATTGTCTTTCCGGAATAAATATTAACATAACAAACCACAAAAATACTCACCCACGATCCGAAGCAGTCCACGAGTGTGTCCCACGACGATCTTGGGTAGAGAACGGCAGCATCAGATGATGCTGCCGTTCTCTACGGGCTGCAGGAATCCAATGACGGAAGGTAGGTATCCTTCCGCACTGTATTCCTCCGCCACTTAAAAAAAAAAAAAGTCCCTAGTCTCACTTTATGCCATTGCTGTGTGGGAAATTCCCACGCAGCAATGGCATAAAGTGAGACTAGGGACTTTTTTTTTTTTAAGTGGCGGAGGAATACAGTGCGGAAGGATACCTACCTTCCGTCATTGGATTCCTGCAGCCCGTAGAGAACGGCAGCATCATCTGATGCTGCAGTTCTCTACCCAAGATCGTCGTGGGACACACTCGTGGACTGCTTCGGATCGTGGGTTAGTATTTTTGTGGTTTGTTATGTTAATATTTATTCCGGAAAGACAATGGCTTCGGGGAACAATGTGACAAGTATTGGTAAGTATGTTACTCTATGTTATATGTACTGTATGTCTATGTATGTATTGTATGTATGTAGTATATATGTGGTATGTATGTAGTATGTATGTAGCATGCATGTAGTATATATGTAGTATGTATGTAGCATGCATGTAGTATATACTGTATGTAGCATGTATGTAGTATGTATGTAGCATGTAGTATGTATGTAGTATGTATGTGGTATGTATGTAGCATGTAGTATATATGTAGTATGCATGTAGCATGCATGTAGTATGTATGTAGTATGTATGTAGTATGTATGTAGCATGCAGTATGTATGTAGCATGTATGTAGTATGTATGTAGTATATATGTAGCATGCATGTAGTATGTATGTAGCATGTAGTATGTATGTAGCATGCATGTAGTATGTATGTAGCATGTATGTAGTATGTATGTAGTATATATGTAGTATATATGTAGTATGTATGTAGCATGTAGTATGTATGTAGCATGCATGTAGTATGTATGTAGTATTTTTTTTTTTTTTTTAACATTTAACACATTAGCCGGATGATGGGACTACTACTGTCCCATCATTGGCTAATGTGTCAATCACTGTCATGGTAGCAGGCATCGCCCGATGGGACTTGTAGTCCCATCGGACGATGCTTGCACAGACCCCCGGACATCAGCACAGCCCCCCGGCAGGCCGGCACAGCCCCCCGGCAGGCCGGTACAGACCCCCACAGGGTGCACAGACCACCGGCAGGCCGGCACAGCCCCCCGGCAGGCCGGCAGAGACCCCGGGCAGTCCACACAGCCCCCCGGCAGGCCGGCACAGCCCCCCGGCAGGCCGGCAGAGACCCCCGGAAGGCCCGAAATGACGGTGCATCATGATGCGCACACACCGCGCATCATGATGACGTCAGGCCGTCAATCAACTGAACTTCCGATTCCGATGCCGAATTCCGATATTGAAAAAATATCGGAAGTCGGTATCGGAATTCCGATACAGCAAGTATCGGCCGATACCCGATACTTGCGGTATCGGAATGCTCAACACTACTCAATAGCAAAAACCAGCGTTTTGAATGAAGAATCACATTTCTTGGTAGAATCATGCAGGATTGAAATTTTTGATGGTTTTTTACTCCTCTCAACAGCCCAAACAAGTTTCTAAAAGGATGAGTTTGCAACTACTTTACTTTTGGAGAAAATTCAAAACATTCATTATTCAATAGGGCCCAAACTATCAAAAACCAGCGGTTTCAATGAACACACATTTCTTGGTAGAATCATGCAGGACTGAAATTTTTGATGTTTTTCTACTCCTCTCATGAGCCCAAACAAGTCTCTAAAAGGATGAGTTTGCAACTACTTTACTTTTGGAGAAAATTCAAAACATTCATTATTCAATAGAGCCCAATAGCAAAAATCATGTTTTGAATGAAGAATCACATTTCTTGGTAGAATCATGCAGGATTGAAATTTTTGATGGTTTTTTACTCCTCTCAACAGCCCAAACAAGTTTCTAAAAGGATGAGTTTGCAACTACTTTACTTTTGGAGAAAATTCAAAACATTCATTATTCAATAGGGCCCAAAATATCAAAAACCAGCGGTTTGAATGAACACACATTTCTTGGTAGAATCGTGCAGGACTGAAATTTTTGATGTTTTTCTACTCCTCTCATGAGCCCAAACAAGTCTCTAAAAGGATGAGTTTGCAACTACTTTACTTTTGGAGAAAATTCAAAACATTCATTATTCAATAGAGCCCAATAGCAAAAACCAGCGTTTTGAATGAAGAATCACATTTCTTGGTAGAATCATGCAGGATTGAAATTTTTGATGTTTTTTTACTCCTCTCAACAGCCCAAACAAGTTTCTAAAAGGATGAGTTTGCAACTACTTTACTTTTGGAGAAAATTCAAAACATTCATTATTCAATAGGGCCCAAACTATCAAAAACCAGCGGTTTCAATGAACACACATTTCTTGGTAGAATCATGCAGGACTGAAATTTTTGATGTTTTTCTACTTCTCTCATGAGCCCAAACAAGTCTCTAAAAGCATGAGTTTGCAACTACTTTACTTTTGGAGAAAATTCAAAACATTCATTATTCAATAGAGCCCAATAGCAAAAATCAGGTTTTGAATGAAGAATCACATTTCTTGGTAGAATCATGCAGGATTGAAATTTTTGATGGTTTTTTACTCCTCTCAACAGCCCAAACAAGTTTCTAAAAGGATGAGTTTGCAACTACTTTACTTTTGGAGAAAATTCAAAACATTCATTATTCAATAGGGCCCAAAATATCAAAAACCAGCAGTTTGAATGAACACACATTTCTTGGTAGAATCGTGCAGGACTGAAATTTTTGATTTTTTTCTACTCCTCTCATGAGCCCAAACAAGTCTCTAAAAGGATGAGTTTGCAACTACTTTACTTTTGGAGAAAATTCAAAACATTCATTATTCAATAGAGCCCAATAGCAAAAACCAGCGTTTTGAATGAAGAATCACATTTCTTGGTAGAATCATGCAGGATTGAAATTTTTGATGGTTTTTTACTCCTCTCAACAGCCCAAACAAGTTTCTAAAAGGATGAGTTTGCAACTACTTTACTTTTGGAGAAAATTCAAAACATTCATTATTCAATAGGGCCCAAACTATCAAAAACCAGCGGTTTCAATGAACACACATTTCTTGGTAGAATCATGCAGGACTGAAATTTTTGATGTTTTTCTACTCCTCTCATGAGCCCAAACAAGTCTCTAAAAGCATGAGTTTGCAACTACTTTACTTTTGGAGAAAATTCAAAACATTCATTATTCAATAGAGCTCAATAGCAAAAACCAGCGTTTTGAATGAAGAATCACATTTCTTGGTAGAATCATGCAGGATTGAAATTTTTGATGGTTTTTTACTCCTCTCAACAGCCCAAACAAGTTTCTAAAAGGATGAGTTTGCAACTACTTTACTTTTGGAGAAAATTCAAAACATTCATTATTCAATAGGGCCCAAACTATCAAAAACCAGCGGTTTCAATGAACACACATTTCTTGGTAGAATCATGCAGGACTGAAATTTTTGATGTTTTTCTACTCCTCTCATGAGCCCAAACAAGTCTCTAAAAGCATGAGTTTGCAACTACTTTACTTTTGGAGAAAATTCAAAACATTCATTATTCAATGGAGCCCAATAGCAAAAATCATGTTTTGAATGAAGAATCACATTTCTTGGTAGAATCATGCAGGATTGAAATTTTTGATGGTTTTTTACTCCTCTCAACAGCCCAAACAAGTTTCTAAAAGGATGAGTTTGCAACTACTTTACTTTTGGAGAAAATTCAAAACATTCATTATTCAATAGGGCCCAAAATATCAAAAACCAGCAGTTTGAATGAACACACATTTCTTGGTAGAATCGTGCAGGACTGAAATTTTTGATTTTTTTCTACTCCTCTCATGAGCCCAAACAAGTCTCTAAAAGGATGAGTTTGCAACTACTTTACTTTTGGAGAAAATTCAAAACATTCATTATTCAATAGAGCCCAATAGCAAAAACCAGCGTTTTGAATGAAGAATCACATTTCTTGGTAGAATCATGCAGGATTGAAATTTTTGATGGTTTTTTACTCCTCTCAACAGCCCAAACAAGTTTCTAAAAGGATGAGTTTGCAACTACTTTACTTTTGGAGAAAATTCAAAACATTCATTATTCAATAGGGCCCAAACTATCAAAAACCAGCGGTTTCAATGAACACACATTTCTTGGTAGAATCATGCAGGACTGAAATTTTTGATGTTTTTCTACTCCTCTCATGAGCCCAAACAAGTCTCTAAAAGCATGAGTTTGCAACTACTTTACTTTTGGAGAAAATTCAAAACATTCATTATTCAATAGAGCTCAATAGCAAAAACCAGCGTTTTGAATGAAGAATCACATTTCTTGGTAGAATCATGCAGGATTGAAATTTTTGATGGTTTTTTACTCCTCTCAACAGCCCAAACAAGTTTCTAAAAGGATGAGTTTGCAACTACTTTACTTTTGGAGAAAATTCAAAACATTCATTATTCAATAGGGCCAAACTATCAAAAACCAGCGGTTTCAATGAACACACATTTCTTGGTAGAATCATGCAGGACTGAAATTTTTGATGTTTTTCTACTCCTCTCATGAGCCCAAACAAGTCTCTAAAAGCATGAGTTTGCAACTACTTTACTTTTGGAGAAAATTCAAAACATTCATTATTCAATAGAGCCCAATAGCAAAAATCAGGTTTTGAATGAAGAATCACATTTCTTGGTAGAATCATGCAGGATTGAAATTTTTGATGGTTTTTTACTCCTCTCAACAGCCCAAAAAAGTTTCTAAAAGGATGAGTTTGCAACTACTTTACTTTTGGAGAAAATTCAAAACATTCATTATTCAATAGGGCCCAAAATATCAAAAACCAGCGGTTTGAATGAACACACATTTCTTGGTAGAATCGTGCAGGACTGAAATTTTTGATGTTTTTCTACTCCTCTCATGAGCCCAAACTAGTCTCTAAAAGGATGAGTTTGCAACTACTTTACTTTTGGAGAAAATTCAAAACATTCATTATTCAATAGAGCCCAATAGCAAAAACCAGCGTTTTGAATGAAGAATCACATTTCTTGGTAGAATCATGCAGGATTGAAATTTTTGATGGTTTTTTACTCCTCTCAACAGCCCAAACAAGTTTCTAAAAGGATGAGTTTGCAACTACTTTACTTTTGGAGAAAATTCAAAACATTCATTATTCAATAGGGCCCAAACTATCAAAAACCAGCGGTTTCAATGAACACACATTTCTTGGTAGAATCATGCAGGACTGAAATTTTTGATGTTTTTCTACTCCTCTCATGAGCCCAAACAAGTCTCTAAAAGCATGAGTTTGCAACTACTTTACTTTTGGAGAAAATTCAAAACATTCATTATTCAATGGAGCCCAATAGCAAAAATCATGTTTTGAATGAAGAATCACATTTCTTGGTAGAATCATGCAGGATTGAAATTTTTGATGGTTTTTTACTCCTCTCAACAGCCCAAACAAGTTTCTAAAAGGATGAGTTTGCAACTACTTTACTTTTGGAGAAAATTCAAAACATTCATTATTCAATAGGGCCCAAAATATCAAAAACCAGCAGTTTGAATGAACACACATTTCTTGGTAGAATCGTGCAGGACTGAAATTTTTGATTTTTTTCTACTCCTCTCATGAGCCCAAACAAGTCTCTAAAAGGATGAGTTTGCAACTACTTTACTTTTGGAGAAAATTCAAAACATTCATTATTCAATAGAGCCCAATAGCAAAAACCAGCGTTTTGAATGAAGAATCACATTTCTTGGTAGAATCATGCAGGATTGAAATTTTTGATGGTTTTTTACTCCTCTCAACAGCCCAAACAAGTTTCTAAAAGGATGAGTTTGCAACTACTTTACTTTTGGAGAAAATTCAAAACATTCATTATTCAATAGGGCCCAAGCTATCAAAAACCAGCGGTTTCAATGAACACACATTTCTTGGTAGAATCATGCAGGACTGAAATTTTTGATGTTTTTCTACTCCTCTCATGAGCCCAAACAAGTCTCTAAAAGCATGAGTTTGCAACTACTTTACTTTTGGAGAAAATTCAAAACATTCATTATTCAATAGAGCTCAATAGCAAAAACCAGCGTTTTGAATGAAGAATCACATTTCTTGGTAGAATCATGCAGGATTGAAATTTTTGATGGTTTTTTACTCCTCTCAACAGCCCAAACAAGTTTCTAAAAGGATGAGTTTGCAACTACTTTACTTTTGGAGAAAATTCAAAACATTCATTATTCAATAGGGCCAAACTATCAAAAACCAGCGGTTTCAATGAACACACATTTCTTGGTAGAATCATGCAGGACTGAAATTTTTGATGTTTTTCTACTCCTCTCATGAGCCCAAACAAGTCTCTAAAAGCATGAGTTTGCAACTACTTTACTTTTGGAGAAAATTCAAAACATTCATTATTCAATAGAGCCCAATAGCAAAAATCAGGTTTTGAATGAAGAATCACATTTCTTGGTAGAATCATGCAGGATTGAAATTTTTGATGGTTTTTTACTCCTCTCAACAGCCCAAACAAGTTTCTAAAAGGATGAGTTTGCAACTACTTTACTTTTGGAGAAAATTCAAAACATTCATTATTCAATAGGGCCCAAAATATCAAAAACCAGCGGTTTGAATGAACACACATTTCTTGGTAGAATCGTGCAGGACTGAAATTTTTGATGTTTTTCTACTCCTCTCATGAGCCCAAACTAGTCTCTAAAAGGATGAGTTTGCAACTACTTTACTTTTGGAGAAAATTCAAAACATTCATTATTCAATAGAGCCCAATAGCAAAAACCAGCGTTTTGAATGAAGAATCACATTTCTTGGTAGAATCATGCAGGATTGAAATTTTTGATGGTTTTTTACTCCTCTCAACAGCCCAAACAAGTTTCTAAAAGGATGAGTTTGCAACTACTTTACTTTTGGAGAAAATTCAAAACATTCATTATTCAATAGGGCCCAAACTATCAAAAACCAGCGGTTTCAATGAACACACATTTCTTGGTAGAATCATGCAGGACTGAAATTTTTGATGTTTTTCTACTCCTCTCATGAGCCCAAACAAGTCTCTAAAAGCATGAGTTTGCAACTACTTTACTTTTGGAGAAAATTCAAAACATTCATTATTCAATAGAGCCCAATAGCAAAAATCAGGTTTTGAATGAAGAATCACATTTCTTGGTAGAATCATGCAGGATTGAAATTTTTGATGGTTTTTTACTCCTCTCAACAGCCCAAACAAGTTTCTAAAAGGATGAGTTTGCAACTACTTTACTTTTGGAGAAAATTCAAAACATTCATTATTCAATAGGGCCCAAAATATCAAAAACCAGCAGTTTGAATGAACACACATTTCTTGGTAGAATCGTGCAGGACTGAAATTTTTGATTTTTTTCTACTCCTCTCATGAGCCCAAACAAGTCTCTAAAAGGATGCGTTTGCAACTACTTTACTTTTGGAGAAAATTCAAAACATTCATTATTCAATAGAGCCCCCAATAGCAAAAACCAGCGTTTTGAATGAAGAATCACATTTCTTGGTAGAATCATGCAGGATTGAAATTTTTGATGGTTTTTTACTCCTCTCAACAGCCCAAACAAGTTTCTAAAAGGATGTGTTTGCAACTACTTTACTTTTGGAGAAAATTCAAAACATTCATTATTCAATAGGGCCCAAAATATCAAAAACCAGCAGTTTGAATGAACACACATTTCTTGGTAGAATCGTGCAGGACTGAAATTTTTGATTTTTTTCTACTCCTCTCATGAGCCCAAACAAGTCTCTAAAAGGATGAGTTTGCAACTACTTTACTTTTGGAGAAAATTCAAAACATTCATTATTCAATAGGGCCCAAAATATCAAAAACCAGCAGTTTGAATGAACACACATTTCTTGGTAGAATCGTGCAGGACTGAAGTTTTTGATTTTTTTCTACTCCTCTCATGAGCCCAAACAAGTCTCTAAAAGGATGAGTTTGCAACTACTTTACTTTTGGAGAAAATTCAAAACATTCATTATTCAATAGAGCCCAATAGCAAAAACCAGCGTTTTGAATGAAGAATCACATTTCTTGGTAGAATCATGCAGGATTGAAATTTTTGATGGTTTTTTACTCCTCTCAACAGCCCAAACAAGTTTCTAAAAGGATGAGTTTGCAACTACTTTACTTTTGGAGAAAATTCAAAACATTAATTATTCAATAGGGCCCAAACTATCAAAAACCAGCGGTTTCAATGAACACACATTTCTTGGTAGAATCATGCAGGACTGAAATTTTTGATGTTTTTCTACTCCTCTCATGAGCCCAAACAAGTCTCTAAAAGCATGAGTTTGCAACTACTTTACTTTTGGAGAAAATTCAAAACATTCATTATTCAATAGAGCCCAATAGCAAAAATCAGGTTTTGAATGAAGAATCACATTTCTTGGTAGAATCATGCAGGATTGAAATTTTTGATGGTTTTTTACTCCTCTCAACAGCCCAAACAAGTTTCTAAAAGGATGAGTTTGCAACTACTTTACTTTTGGAGAAAATTCAAAACATTCATTATTCAATAGGGCCCAAATTATCAAAAACCAGCAGTTTGAATGAACACACATTTCTTGGTAGAATCGTGCAGGACTGAAATTTTTGATTTTTTTCTACTCCTCTCATGAGCCCAAACATGTCTCTAAAAGGATGCGTTTGCAACTACTTTACTTTTGGAGAAAATTCAAAACATTCATTATTCAATAGAGCCCCCAATAGCAAAAACCAGCGTTTTGAATGAAGAATCACATTTCTTGGTAGAATCATGCAGGATTGAAATTTTTGATGGTTTTTTACTCCTCTCAACAGCCCAAACAAGTTTCTAAAAGGATGAGTTTGCAACTACTTTACTTTTGGAGAAAATTCAAAACATTCATTATTCAATAGGGCCCAAAATATCAAAAACCAGCAGTTTGAATGAACACACATTTCTTGGTAGAATCGTGCAGGACTGAAATTTTTGATTTTTTTCTACTCCTCTCATGAGCCCAAACAAGTCTCTAAAAGGATGAGTTTGCAACTACTTTACTTTTGGAGAAAATTCAAAACATTCATTATTCAATAGAGCCCAATAGCAAAAACCAGCGTTTTGAATGAAGAATCACATTTCTTGGTAGAATCATGCAGGATTGAAATTTTTGATGGTTTTTTACTCCTCTCAACAGCCCAAACAAGTTTCTAAAAGGATGAGTTTGCAACTACTTTACTTTTGGAGAAAATTCAAAACATTCATTATTCAATAGGGCCCAAACTATCAAAATTCCAGCGGTTTCAATGAACACACATTTCTTGGTAGAATCATGCAGGACTGAAATTTTTGATGTTTTTCTACTCCTCTCATGAGCCCAAACAAGTCTCTAAAAGCATGAGTTTGCAACTACTTTACTTTTGGAGAAAATTCAAAACATTCATTATTCAATAGAGTCCAATAGCAAAAACCAGCGTTTTGAATGAAGAATCACATTTCTTGGTAGAATCATGCAGGATTGAAATTTTTGATGGTTTTTTACTCCTCTCAACAGCCCAAACAAGTTTCTAAAAGGATGAGTTTGCAACTACTTTACTTTTGGAGAAAATTCAAAACATTCATTATTCAATAGGGCCCAAACAATCAAAAACCAGCGGTTTCAATGAACACACATTTCTTGGTAGAATCATGCAGGACTGAAATTTTTGATGTTTTTCTACTCCTCTCATGAGCCCAAACAAGTCTCTAAAAGCATGAGTTTGCAACTACTTTACTTTTGGAGAAAATTCAAAACATTCATTATTCAATAGAGCCCAATAGCAAAAATCAGGTTTTGAATGAAGAATCACATTTCTTGGAAGAATCATGCAGGATTGAAATTTTGGATGGTTTTTTACTCCTCTCAACAGCCCAAACAAGTTTCTAAAAGGATGAGTTTGCAACTACTTTACTTTTGGAGAAAATTCAAAACATTCATTATTCAATAGGGCCCAAAATATCAAAAACCAGCGGTTTGAATGAACACACATTTCTTGGTAGAATTGAGCAGGACTGAAATTTTTGATGTTTTTCTACTCCTCTCATGAGCCCAAACAAGTCTCTAAAAGGATGAGTTTGCAACTACTTTACTTTTGGAGAAAATTCAAAACATTCATTATTCTATAGAGCCCAATAGCAAAAACCAGCGTTTTGAATGAAGAATCACATTTCTTGGTAGAATCATGCAGGATTGAAATTTTTGATGGTTTTTTACTCCTCTCAACAGCCCAAACAAGTTTCTAAAAGGATGAGTTTGCAACTACTTTACTTTTGGAGAAAATTCAAAACATTCATTATTCAATAGGGCCCAAACTATCAAAAACCAGCGGTTTCAATGAACACACATTTCTTGGTAGAATCATGCAGGACTGAAATTTTTGATGTTTTTCTACTCCTCTCATGAGCCCAAACAAGTCTCTAAAAGCATGCGTTTGCAACTACTTTACTTTTGGAGAAAATTCAAAACATTCATTATTCAATAGGGCCCAAAATATCAAAAACCAGCAGTTTGAATGAACACACATTTCTTGGTAGAATCGTGCAGGACTGAAATTTTTGATGTTTTTCTACTCCTCTCATGAGCCCAAACAAGTCTCTAAAAGGATGAGTTTGCAACTACTTTACTTTTGGAGAAAATTCAAAACATTCATTATTCAATAGAGCCAATAGCAAAAACCAGCGTTTTGAATGAAGAATCACATTTCTTGGTAGAATCATGCAGGATTGAAATTTTGGATGGTTTTTTACTCCTCTCAACAGCCCAAACAAGTTTCTAAAAGGATGAGTTTGCAACTACTTTACTTTTGGAGAAAATTCAAAACATTCATTATTCAATAGGGCCCAAACTATCAAAAACCAGCGGTTTCAATGAACACACATTTATTGGTAGAATCATGCAGGACTGAAATTTTTGATGTTTTTCTACTCCTCTCATGAGCCCAAACAAGTCTCTAAAAGCATGAGTTTGCAACTACTTTACTTTTGGAAAAAATTCAAAACATTCATTATTCAATAGAGCCCAATAGCAAAAATCAGGTTTTGAATGAAGAATCACATTTCTTGGTAAAATCATGCAGGATTGAAATTTTTGATGGTTTTTTACTCCTCTCAACAGCCCAAACAAGTTTCAAAAAGGATGAGTTTGCAACTACTTTACTTTTGGAGAAAATTCAAAACATTCATTATTCAATAGGGCCCAAAATATCAAAAACCAGCAGTTTGAATGAACACACATTTCTTGGTAGAATCGTGCAGGACTGAAATTTTTGATTTTTTTTCTACTCCTCTCATGAGCCCAAACAAGTCTCTAAAAGGATGAGTTTGCAACTAGTTTACTTTTGGAGAAAATTCAAAACATTCATTATTCAATAGAGCCCAATAGCAAAAACCAGCGTTTTGAATGAAGAATCACATTTCTTGGTAGAATCATGCAGGATTGAAATTTTTGATGGTTTTTTACTCCTCTCAACAGCCCAAACAAGTTTCTAAAAGGATGAGTTTGCAACTACTTTACTTTTGGAGAAAATTCAACACATTCATTATTCAACAGGGCCCAAACTATCAAAAACCAGCGGTTTCAATGAACACACATTTCTTGGTAGAATCATGCAAGACTGAAATTTTTGATGTTTTTCTACTCCTCTCATGAGCCCAAACAAGTCTCTAAAAGCATGAGTTTGCAACTACTTTACTTTTGGAGAAAATTCAAAACATTCATTATTCAATAGAGCCCAATAGCAAAAACCAGCGTTTTGAATGAAGAATCACATTTCTTGGTAGAATCATGCAGGATTGAAATTTTTGATGGTTTTTTACTCCTCTCAACAGCCCAAACAAGTTTCTAAAAGGATGAGTTTGCAACTACTTTACTTTTGGAGAAAATTCAAAACATTCATTATTCAATAGGGCCCAAAATATCAAAAACCAGCGGTTTGAATGAACACACATTTCTTGGTAGAATCGTGCAGGACTGAAATTTTTGATGTTTTTCTACTCCTCTAATGAGCCCAAACAAGTCTCTAAAAGGATGAGTTTGCAACTACTTTACTTTTGGAGAAAATTCAAAACATTCATTATTCAATAGAGCCCAATAGCAAAAACCAGCGTTTTGAATGAAGAATCACATTTCTTGGTAGAATCATGCAGGATTGAAATTTTTGATGGTTTTTTACTCCTCTCAACAGCCCAAACAAGTTTCTAAAAGGATGAGTTTGCAACTACTTTACTTTTGGAGAAAATTCAAAACATTCATTATTCAATAGGGCCCAAACTATCAAAAACCAGCGGTTTCAATGAACACACATTTCTTGGTAGAATCATGCAGGACTGAAATTTTTGATGTTTTTCTACTCCTCTCATGAGCCCAAACAAGTCTCTAAAAGCATGAGTTTGCAACTACTTTACTTTTGGAGAAAATTCAAAACATTCATTATTCAATAGAGCCCAATAGCAAAAATCAGGTTTTGAATGAAGAATCACATTTCTTGGTAGAATCATGCAGGATTGAAATTTTTGATGGTTTTTTACTAATCTCAACAGCCCAAACAAGTTTCTAAAAGGATGAGTTTGCAACTACTTTACTTTTGGAGAAAATTCAAAACATTCATTATTCAATAGGGCCCAAACTATCAAAAACCAGAGGTTTCAATGAACACACATTTCTTGGTAGAATCATGCAGGACTGAAATTTTTGATGTTTTTCTACTCCTCTCATGAGCCCAAACAAGTCTCTAAAAGCATGAGTTTGCAACTACTTTACTTTTGGAGAAAATTCAAAACATTCATTATTCAATAGAGCCCAATAGCAAAAATCAGGTTTTGAATGAAGAATCACATTTCTTGGTAGAATCATGCAGGATTGAAATTTTTGATGGTTTTTTACTCCTTTCAACAGCCCAAACAAGTTTCTAAAAGGATGAGTTTGCAACTACTTTACTTTTGGAGAAAATTCAAAACATTCATTATTCAATAGGGCCCAAACTATCAAAAACCAGCGGTTTCAATGAACACACATTTCTTGGTAGAATCATGCAGGACTGAAATTTTTGATGTTTTTCTACTCCTCTCATGAGCCCAAACAAGTCTCTAAAAGCATGAGTTTGCAACTACTTTACTTTTGGAGAAAATTCAAAACATTCATTATTCAATAGAGCCCAATAGCAAAAATCAAGTTTTGAATGAAGAATCACATTTCTTGGTAGAATCATGCAGGATTGAAATTTTTGATGGTTTTTTACTCCTCTCAACAGCCCAAACAAGTTTCTAAAAGGATGAGTTTGCAACTACTTTACTTTTGGAGAAAATTCAAAACATTCATTATTCAATAGAGCCCAATAGCAAAAATCAGGTTTTGAATGAAGAATCACATTTCTTGGTAGAATCATGCAGGATTGAAATTTTTGATGGTTTTTTACTCCTCTCAACAGCCCAAACAAGTTTCTAAAAGGATGAGTTTGCAACTACTTTACTTTTGGAGAAAATTCAAAACATTCATTATTCAATAGGGCCCAAAATATCAAAAACCAGCAGTTTGAATGAACACACATTTCTTGGTAGAATCGTGCAGGACTGAAATTTTTGATGTTTTTCTACTCCTCTCATGAGCCCAAACAAGTCTCTAAAAGGATGAGTTTGCAACTACTTTACTTTTGGAGAAAATTCAAAACATTCATTATTCAATAGAGCCCAATAGCAAAAACCAGCGTTTTGAATGAAGAATCACATTTCTTGGTAGAATCATGCAGGATTGAAATTTTTGATGGTTTTTTACTCCTCTCAACAGCCCAAACAAGTTTCTAAAAGGATGAGTTTGCAACTACTTTACTTTTGGAGAAAATTCAAAACATTCATTATTCAATAGGGCCCAAACTATCAAAAACCAGCGGTTTCAATGAACACACATTTATTGGTAGAATCATGCAGGACTGAAATTTTTGATGTTTTTCTACTCCTCTCACGAGCCCAAACAAGTCTCTAAAAGCATGAGTTTGCAACTACTTTACTTTTGGAAAAAATTCAAAACATTCATTATTCAATAGAGCCCAATAGCAAAAATCAGGTTTTGAATGAAGAATCACATTTCTTGGTAAAATCATGCAGGATTGAAATTTTTGATGGTTTTTTACTCCTCTCAACAGCCCAAATAAGTTTCTAAAAGGATGAGTTTGCAACTACTTTACTTTTGGAGAAAATTCAAAACATTCATTATTCAATAGGGCCCAAACTATCGAAAACCAGCTGTTTCAATGAACACACATTTCTTGGTAGAATCATGCAGGACTGAAATTTTTGATGTTTTTCTACTCCTCTCATGAGCCCAAACAAGTCTCTAAAAGCATGAGTTTGCAACTACTTTACTTTTGGAGAAAATTCAAAACATTCATTATTCAATAGAGCCCAAAAGCAAAAATCAGGTATTGGATGAAGAATCACATTTCTTGGTAGAATCATGCAGGATTGAAATTTTTGATGGTTTTTTACTCCTCTCAACAGCCCAAACAAGTTTCAAAAAGGATGAGTTTGCAACTACTTTACTTTTGGAGAAAATTCAAAACATTCATTATTCAATAGGGCCCAAAATATCAAAAACCAGCAGTTTGAATGAACACACATTTCTTGGTAGAATCGTGCAGGACTGAAATTTTTGATTTTTTTCTACTCCTCTCATGAGCCCAAACAAGTCTCTAAAAGGATGAGTTTGCAACTACTTTACTTTTGGAGAAAATTCAAAACATTCATTATTCAATAGAGCCCGATAGCAAAAACCAGCGTTTTGAATGAAGAATCACATTTCTTGGTAGAATCATGCAGGATTGAAATTTTTGATGGTTTTTTACTCCTCTCAACAGCCCAAACAAGTTTCTAAAAGGATGAGTTTGCAACTACTTTACTTTTGGAGAAAATTCAAAACATTAATTATTCAATAGGGCCCAAACTATCAAAAACCAGCGGTTTCAATGAACACACATTTCTTGGTAGAATCATGCAGGACTGAAATTTTTGATGTTTTTCTACTCCTCTCATGAGCCCAAACAAGTCTCTAAAAGCATGAGTTTGCAACTACTTTACTTTTGGAGAAAATTCAAAACATTCATTATTCAATAGAGCCCAATAGCAAAAATCAGGTTTTGAATGAAGAATCACATTTCTTGGAAGAATCATGCAGGATTGAAATTTTGGATGGTTTTTTACTCCGCTCAACAGCCCAAACAAGTTTCTAAAAGGATGAGTTTGCAACTACTTTACTTTTGGAGAAAATTCAAAACATTCATTATTCAATAGGGCCCAAAATATCAAAAACCAGCAGTTTGAATGAACACACATTTCTTGGTAGAATCGTGCAGGACTGAAATTTTTGATGTTTTTCTACTCCTCTCATGAGCCCAAACAAGTCTCTAAAAGGATGAGTTTGCAACTACTTTACTTTTGGAGAAAATTCAAAACATTCATTATTCAATAGAGCCCAATAGCAAAAACCAGCGTTTTGAATGAAGAATCACATTTCTTGGTAGAATCATGCAGGATTGAAATTTTTGATGGTTTTTTACTCCTCTCAACAGCCCAAACAAGTTTCTAAAAGGATGAGTTTGCAACTACTTTACTTTTGGAGAAAATTCAAAACATTCATTATTCAATAGGGCCCAAACTATCAAAAACCAGCGGTTTCAATGAACACACATTTATTGGTAGAATCATGCAGGACTGAAATTTTTGATGTTTTTCTACTCCTCTCACGAGCCCAAACAAGTCTCTAAAAGCATGAGTTTGCAACTACTTTACTTTTGGAAAAAATTCAAAACATTCATTATTCAATAGAGCCCAATAGCAAAAATCAGGTTTTGAATGAAGAATCACATTTCTTGGTAAAATCATGCAGGATTGAAATTTTTGATGGTTTTTTACTCCTCTCAACAGCCCAAATAAGTTTCTAAAAGGATGAGTTTGCAACTACTTTACTTTTGGAGAAAATTCAAAACATTCATTATTCAATAGGGCCCAAACTATCGAAAACCAGCTGTTTCAATGAACACACATTTCTTGGTAGAATCATGCAGGACTGAAATTTTTGATGTTTTTCTACTCCTCTCATGAGCCCAAACAAGTCTCTAAAAGCATGAGTTTGCAACTACTTTACTTTTGGAGAAAATTCAAAACATTCATTATTCAATAGAGCCCAAAAGCAAAAATCAGGTATTGGATGAAGAATCACATTTCTTGGTAGAATCATGCAGGATTGAAATTTTTGATGGTTTTTTACTCCTCTCAACAGCCCAAACAAGTTTCAAAAAGGATGAGTTTGCAACTACTTTACTTTTGGAGAAAATTCAAAACATTCATTATTCAATAGGGCCCAAAATATCAAAAACCAGCAGTTTGAATGAACACACATTTCTTGGTAGAATCGTGCAGGACTGAAATTTTTGATTTTTTTCTACTCCTCTCATGAGCCCAAACAAGTCTCTAAAAGGATGAGTTTGCAACTACTTTACTTTTGGAGAAAATTCAAAACATTCATTATTCAATAGAGCCCAATAGCAAAAACCAGCGTTTTGAATGAAGAATCACATTTCTTGGTAGAATCATGCAGGATTGAAATTTTTGATGGTTTTTTACTCCTCTCAACAGCCCAAACAAGTTTCTAAAAGGATGAGTTTGCAACTACTTTACTTTTGGAGAAAATTCAAAACATTAATTATTCAATAGGGCCCAAACTATCAAAAACCAGCGGTTTCAATGAACACACATTTCTTGGTAGAATCATGCAGGACTGAAATTTTTGATGTTTTTCTACTCCTCTCATGAGCCCAAACAAGTCTCTAAAAGCATGAGTTTGCAACTACTTTACTTTTGGAGAAAATTCAAAACATTCATTATTCAATAGAGCCCAATAGCAAAAATCAGGTTTTGAATGAAGAATCACATTTCTTGGAAGAATCATGCAGGATTGAAATTTTGGATGGTTTTTTACTCCTCTCAACAGCCCAAACAAGTTTCTAAAAGGATGAGTTTGCAACTACTTTACTTTTGGAGAAAATTCAAAACATTCATTATTCAATAGGGCCCAAAATATCAAAAACCAGCAGTTTGAATGAACACACATTTCTTGGTAGAATCGTGCAGGACTGAAATTTTTGATGTTTTTCTACTCCTCTCATGAGCCCAAACAAGTCTCTAAAAGGATGAGTTTGCAACTACTTTACTTTTGGAGAAAATTCAAAACATTCATTATTCAATAGAGCCCAATAGCAAAAACCAGCGTTTTGAATGAAGAATCACATTTCTTGGTAGAATCATGCAGGATTGAAATTTTTGATGGTTTTTTACTCCTCTCAACAGCCCAAACAAGTTTCTAAAAGGATGAGTTTGCAACTACTTTACTTTTGGAGAAAATTCAAAACATTCATTATTCAATAGGGCCCAAACTATCAAAAACCAGCGGTTTCAATGAACACACATTTATTGGTAGAATCATGCAGGACTGAAATTTTTGATGTTTTTCTACTCCTCTCATGAGCCCAAACAAGTCTCTAAAAGCATGAGTTTGCAACTACTTTACTTTTGGAGAAAATTCAAAACATTCATTATTCAATAGGGCCCAAAATATCAAAAACCAGCAGTTTGAATGAACACACATTTCTTGGTAGAATCGTGCAGGACTGAAATTTTTGATGTTTTTCTACTCCTCTCATGAGCCCAAACAAGTCTCTAAAAGGATGAGTTTGCAACTACTTTACTTTTGGAGAAAATTCAAAACATTCATTATTCAATAGAGCCCAATAGCAAAAACCAGCGTTTTGAATGAAGAATCACATTTCTTGGTAGAATCATGCAGGATTGAAATTTTTGATGGTTTTTTACTCCTCTCAACAGCCCAAACAAGTTTCTAAAAGGATGAGTTTGCAACTACTTTACTTTTGGAGAAAATTCAAAACATTCATTATTCAATAGGGCCCAAACTATCAAAAACCAGCGGTTTCAATGAACACACATTTATTGGTAGAATCATGCAGGACTGAAATTTTTGATGTTTTTCTACTCCTCTCATGAGCCCAAACAAGTCTCTAAAAGCATGAGTTTGCAACTACTTTACTTTTGGAAAAAATTCAAAACATTCATTATTCAATAGAGCCCAATAGCAAAAATCAGGTTTTGAATGAAGAATCACATTTCTTGGTAAAATCATGCAGGATTGAAATTTTTGATGGTTTTTTACTCCTCTCAACAGCCCAAATAAGTTTCTAAAAGGATGAGTTTGCAACTACTTTACTTTTGGAGAAAATTCAAAACATTCATTATTCAATAGGGCCCAAACTATCGAAAACCAGCTGTTTCAATGAACACACATTTCTTGGTAGAATCATGCAGGACTGAAATTTTTGATGTTTTTCTACTCCTCTCATGAGCCCAAACAAGTCTCTAAAAGCGTGAGTTTGCAACTACTTTACTTTTGGAGAAAATTCAAAACATTCATTATTCAATAGAGCCCAAAAGCAAAAATCAGGTATTGGATGAAGAATCACATTTCTTGGTAGAATCATGCAGGATTGAAATTTTTGATGGTTTTTTACTCCTCTCAACAGCCCAAACAAGTTTCAAAAAGGATGAGTTTGCAAGTACTTTACTTTTGGAGAAAATTCAAAACATTCATTATTCAATAGGGCCCAAAATATCAAAAACCAGCAGTTTGAATGAACACACATTTCTTGGTAGAATCGTGCAGGACTGAAATTTTTGATTTTTTTCTACTCCTCTCATGAGCCCAAACAAGTCTCTAAAAGGATGAGTTTGCAACTACTTTACTTTTGGAGAAAATTCAAAACATTCATTATTCAATAGAGCCCAATAGCAAAAACCAGCGTTTTGAATGAAGAATCACATTTCTTGGTAGAATCATGCAGGATTGAAATTTTTGATGGTTTTTTACTCCTCTCAACAGCCCAAACAAGTTTCTAAAAGGATGAGTTTGCAACTACTTTACTTTTGGAGAAAATTCAAAACATTCATTATTCAATAGGGCCCAAACAATCAAAAACCAGCGGTTTCAATGAACACACATTTCTTGGTAGAATCATGCAGGACTGAAATTTTTGATGGTTTTCTACTCCTCTCATGAGCCCAAACAAGTCTCTAAAAGCATGAGTTTGCAACTACTTTACTTTTGGAGAAAATTCAAAACATTCATTATTCAATAGAGCCCAATAGCAAAAATCAGGTTTTGAATGAAGAATCACATTTCTTGGAAGAATCATGCAGGATTGAAATTTTGGATGGTTTTTTACTCCTCTCAACAGCCCAAACAAGTTTCTAAAAGGATGAGTTTGCAACTACTTTACTTTTGGAGAAAATTCAAAACATTCATTATTCAATAGGGCCCAAAATATCAAAAACCAGCGGTTTGAATGAACACACATTTCTTGGTAGAATCGAGCAGGACTGAAATTTTTGATGTTTTTCTACTCCTCTCATGAGCCCAAACAAGTCTCTAAAAGGATGAGTTTGCAACTACTTTACTTTTGGAGAAAATTCAAAACATTCATTATTCTATAGAGCCCAATAGCAAAAACCAGCGTTTTGAATGAAGAATCACATTTCTTGGTAGAATCATGCAGGATTGAAATTTTTGATGGTTTTTTACTCCTCTCAACAGCCCAAACAAGTTTCTAAAAGGATGAGTTTGCAACTACTTTACTTTTGGAGAAAATTCAAAACATTCATTATTCAATAGGGCCCAAACTATCAAAAACCAGCGGTTTCAATGAACACACATTTCTTGGTAGAATCATGCAGGACTGAAATTTTTGATGTTTTTCTACTCCTCTCATGAGCCCAAACAAGTCTCTAAAAGCATGAGTTTGCAACTTTTACTTTTGGAGAAAATTCAAAACATTCATTATTCAATAGGGCCCAAAATATCAAAAACCAGCAGTTTGAATGAACACACATTTCTTGGTAGAATCGTGCAGGACTGAAATTTTTGATGTTTTTCTACTCCTCTCATGAGCCCAAACAAGTCTCTAAAAGGATGAGTTTGCAACTACTTTACTTTTGGAGAAAATTCAAAACATTCATTATTCAATAGAGCCCAATAGCAAAAACCAGCGTTTTGAATGAAGAATCACATTTCTTGGTAGAATCATGCAGGATTGAAATTTTGGATGGTTTTTTACTCCTCTCAACAGCCCAAACAAGTTTCTAAAAGGATGAGTTTGCAACTACTTTACTTTTGGAGAAAATTCAAAACATTCATTATTCAATAGGGCCCAAACTATCAAAAACCAGCGGTTTCAATGAACACACATTTATTGGCAGAATCATGCAGGACTGAAATTTTTGATGTTTTTCTACTCCTCTCATGAGCCCAAACAAGTCTCTAAAAGCATGAGTTTGCAACTACTTTACTTTTGGAAAAAATTCAAAACATTCATTATTCAATAGAGCCCAATAGCAAAAATCAGGTTTTGAATGAAGAATCACATTTCTTGGTAAAATCATGCAGGATTGAAATTTTTGATGGTTTTTTACTCCTCTCAACAGCCCAAATAAGTTTCTAAAAGGATGAGTTTGCAACTACTTTACTTTTGGAGAAAATTCAAAACATTCATTATTCAATAGGGCCCAAACTATCGAAAACCAGCTGTTTCAATGAACACACATTTCTTGGTAGAATCATGCAGGACTGAAATTTTTGATGTTTTTCTACTCCTCTCATGAGCCCAAACAAGTCTCTAAAAGCGTGAGTTTGCAACTACTTTACTTTTGGAGAAAATTCAAAACATTCATTATTCAATAGAGCCCAAAAGCAAAAATCAGGTATTGGATGAAGAATCACATTTCTTGGTAGAATCATGCAGGATTGAAATTTTTGATGGTTTTTTACTCCTCTCAACAGCCCAAACAAGTTTCAAAAAGGATGAGTTTGCAAGTACTTTACTTTTGGAGAAAATTCAAAACATTCATTATTCAATAGGGCCCAAAATATCAAAAACCAGCAGTTTGAATGAACACACATTTCTTGGTAGAATCGTGCAGGACTGAAATTTTTGATTTTTTTCTACTCCTCTCATGAGCCCAAACAAGTCTCTAAAAGGATGAGTTTGCAACTACTTTACTTTTGGAGAAAATTCAAAACATTCATTATTCAATAGAGCCCAATAGCAAAAACCAGCGTTTTGAATGAAGAATCACATTTCTTGGTAGAATCATGCAGGATTGAAATTTTTGATGGTTTTTTACTCCTCTCAACAGCCCAAACAAGTTTCTAAAAGGATGAGTTTGCAACTACTTTACTTTTGGAGAAAATTCAAAACATTCATTATTCAATAGGGCCCAAACAATCAAAAACCAGCGGTTTCAATGAACACACATTTCTTGGTAGAATCATGCAGGACTGAAATTTTTGATGTTTTTCTACTCCTCTCATGAGCCCAAACAAGTCTCTAAAAGCATGAGTTTGCAACTACTTTACTTTTGGAGAAAATTCAAAACATTCATTATTCAATAGAGCCCAATAGCAAAAATCAGGTTTTGAATGAAGAATCACATTTCTTGGAAGAATCATGCAGGATTGAAATTTTGGATGGTTTTTTACTCCTCTCAACAGCCCAAACAAGTTTCTAAAAGGATGAGTTTGCAACTACTTTACTTTTGGAGAAAATTCAAAACATTCATTATTCAATAGGGCCCAAAATATCAAAAACCAGCGGTTTGAATGAACACACATTTCTTGGTAGAATCGAGCAGGACTGAAATTTTTGATGTTTTTCTACTCCTCTCATGAGCCCAAACAAGTCTCTAAAAGGATGAGTTTGCAACTACTTTACTTTTGGAGAAAATTCAAAACATTCATTATTCTATAGAGCCCAATAGCAAAAACCAGCGTTTTGAATGAAGAATCACATTTCTTGGTAGAATCATGCAGGATTGAAATTTTTGATGGTTTTTTACTCCTCTCAACAGCCCAAACAAGTTTCTAAAAGGATGAGTTTGCAACTACTTTACTTTTGGAGAAAATTCAAAACATTCATTATTCAATAGGGCCCAAACTATCAAAAAACAGCGGTTTCAATGAACACACATTTCTTGGTAGAATCATGCAGGACTGAAATTTTTGATGTTTTTCTACTCCTCTCATGAGCCCAAACAAGTCTCTAAAAGCATGAGTTTGCAACTTTTACTTTTGGAGAAAATTCAAAACATTCATTATTCAATAGGGCCCAAAATATCAAAAACCAGCAGTTTGAATGAACACACATTTCTTGGTAGAATCGTGCAGGACTGAAATTTTTGATGTTTTTCTACTCCTCTCATGAGCCCAAACAAGTCTCTAAAAGGATGAGTTTGCAACTACTTTACTTTTGGAGAAAATTCAAAACATTCATTATTCAATAGAGCCCAATAGCAAAAACCAGCGTTTTGAATGAAGAATCACATTTCTTGGTAGAATCATGCAGGATTGAAATTTTGGATGGTTTTTTACTCCTCTCAACAGCCCAAACAAGTTTCTAAAAGGATGAGTTTGCAACTACTTTACTTTTGGAGAAAATTCAAAACATTCATTATTCAATAGGGCCCAAACTATCAAAAACCAGCGGTTTCAATGAACACACATTTATTGGCAGAATCATGCAGGACTGAAATTTTTGATGTTTTTCTACTCCTCTCATGAGCCCAAACAAGTCTCTAAAAGCATGAGTTTGCAACTACTTTACTTTTGGAAAAAATTCAAAACATTCATTATTCAATAGAGCCCAATAGCAAAAATCAGGTTTTGAATGAAGAATCACATTTCTTGGTAAAATCATGCAGGATTGAAATTTTTGATGGTTTTTTACTCCTCTCAACAGCCCAAATAAGTTTCTAAAAGGATGAGTTTGCAACTACTTTACTTTTGGAGAAAATTCAAAACATTCATTATTCAATAGGGCCCAAACTATCGAAAACCAGCTGTTTCAATGAACACACATTTCTTGGTAGAATCATGCAGGACTGAAATTTTTGATGTTTTTCTACTCCTCTCATGAGCCCAAACAAGTCTCTAAAAGCGTGAGTTTGCAACTACTTTACTTTTGGAGAAAATTCAAAACATTCATTATTCAATAGAGCCCAAAAGCAAAAATCAGGTATTGGATGAAGAATCACATTTCTTGGTAGAATCATGCAGGATTGAAATTTTTGATGGTTTTTTACTCCTCTCAACAGCCCAAACAAGTTTCAAAAAGGATGAGTTTGCAAGTACTTTACTTTTGGAGAAAATTCAAAACATTCATTATTCAATAGGGCCCAAAATATCAAAAACCAGCAGTTTGAATGAACACACATTTCTTGGTAGAATCGTGCAGGACTGAAATTTTTGATTTTTTTCTACTCCTCTCATGAGCCCAAACAAGTCTCTAAAAGGATGAGTTTGCAACTACTTTACTTTTGGAGAAAATTCAAAACATTCATTATTCAATAGAGCCCAATAGCAAAAACCAGCGTTTTGAATGAAGAATCACATTTCTTGGTAGAATCATGCAGGATTGAAATTTTTGATGGTTTTTTACTCCTCTCAACAGCCCAAACAAGTTTCTAAAAGGATGAGTTTGCAACTACTTTACTTTTGGAGAAAATTCAAAACATTCATTATTCAATAGGGCCCAAACAATCAAAAACCAGCGGTTTCAATGAACACACATTTCTTGGTAGAATCATGCAGGACTGAAATTTTTGATGTTTTTCTACTCCTCTCATGAGCCCAAACAAGTCTCTAAAAGCATGAGTTTGCAACTACTTTACTTTTGGAGAAAATTCAAAACATTCATTATTCAATAGAGCCCAATAGCAAAAATCAGGTTTTGAATGAAGAATCACATTTCTTGGAAGAATCATGCAGGATTGAAATTTTGGATGGTTTTTTACTCCTCTCAACAGCCCAAACAAGTTTCTAAAAGGATGAGTTTGCAACTACTTTACTTTTGGAGAAAATTCAAAACATTCATTATTCAATAGGGCCCAAAATATCAAAAACCAGCGGTTTGAATGAACACACATTTCTTGGTAGAATCGAGCAGGACTGAAATTTTTGATGTTTTTCTACTCCTCTCATGAGCCCAAACAAGTCTCTAAAAGGATGAGTTTGCAACTACTTTACTTTTGGAGAAAATTCAAAACATTCATTATTCTATAGAGCCCAATAGCAAAAACCAGCGTTTTGAATGAAGAATCACATTTCTTGGTAGAATCATGCAGGATTGAAATTTTTGATGGTTTTTTACTCCTCTCAACAGCCCAAACAAGTTTCTAAAAGGATGAGTTTGCAACTACTTTACTTTTGGAGAAAATTCAAAACATTCATTATTCAATAGGGCCCAAACTATCAAAAACCAGCGGTTTCAATGAACACACATTTCTTGGTAGAATCATGCAGGACTGAAATTTTTGATGTTTTTCTACTCCTCTCATGAGCCCAAACAAGTCTCTAAAAGCATGAGTTTGCAACTTTTACTTTTGGAGAAAATTCAAAACATTCATTATTCAATAGGGCCCAAAATATCAAAAACCAGCAGTTTGAATGAACACACATTTCTTGGTAGAATCGTGCAGGACTGAAATTTTTGATGTTTTTCTACTCCTCTCATGAGCCCAAACAAGTCTCTAAAAGGATGAGTTTGCAACTACTTTACTTTTGGAGAAAATTCAAAACATTCATTATTCAATAGAGCCCAATAGCAAAAACCAGCGTTTTGAATGAAGAATCACATTTCTTGGTAGAATCATGCAGGATTGAAATTTTGGATGGTTTTTTACTCCTCTCAACAGCCCAAACAAGTTTCTAAAAGGATGAGTTTGCAACTACTTTACTTTTGGAGAAAATTCAAAACATTCATTATTCAATAGGGCCCAAACTATCAAAAACCAGCGGTTTCAATGAACACACATTTATTGGCAGAATCATGCAGGACTGAAATTTTTGATGTTTTTCTACTCCTCTCATGAGCCCAAACAAGTCTCTAAAAGCATGAGTTTGCAACTACTTTACTTTTGGAAAAAATTCAAAACATTCATTATTCAATAGAGCCCAATAGCAAAAATCAGGTTTTGAATGAAGAATCACATTTCTTGGTAAAATCATGCAGGATTGAAATTTTTGATGGTTTTTTACTCCTCTCAACAGCCCAAATAAGTTTCTAAAAGGATGAGTTTGCAACTACTTTACTTTTGGAGAAAATTCAAAACATTCATTATTCAATAGGGCCCAAACTATCGAAAACCAGCTGTTTCAATGAACACACATTTCTTGGTAGAATCATGCAGGACTGAAATTTTTGATGTTTTTCTACTCCTCTCATGAGCCCAAACAAGTCTCTAAAAGCGTGAGTTTGCAACTACTTTACTTTTGGAGAAAATTCAAAACATTCATTATTCAATAGAGCCCAAAAGCAAAAATCAGGTATTGGATGAAGAATCACATTTCTTGGTAGAATCATGCAGGATTGAAATTTTTGATGGTTTTTTACTCCTCTCAACAGCCCAAACAAGTTTCAAAAAGGATGAGTTTGCAAGTACTTTACTTTTGGAGAAAATTCAAAACATTCATTATTCAATAGGGCCCAAAATATCAAAAACCAGCAGTTTGAATGAACACACATTTCTTGGTAGAATCGTGCAGGACTGAAATTTTTGATTTTTTTCTACTCCTCTCATGAGCCCAAACAAGTCTCTAAAAGGATGAGTTTGCAACTACTTTACTTTTGGAGAAAATTCAAAACATTCATTATTCAATAGAGCCCAATAGCAAAAACCAGCGTTTTGAATGAAGAATCACATTTCTTGGTAGAATCATGCAGGATTGAAATTTTTGATGGTTTTTTACTCCTCTCAACAGCCCAAACAAGTTTCTAAAAGGATGAGTTTGCAACTACTTTACTTTTGGAGAAAATTCAAAACATTCATTATTCAATAGGGCCCAAACAATCAAAAACCAGCGGTTTCAATGAACACACATTTCTTGGTAGAATCATGCAGGACTGAAATTTTTGATGTTTTTCTACTCCTCTCATGAGCCCAAACAAGTCTCTAAAAGCATGAGTTTGCAACTACTTTACTTTTGGAGAAAATTCAAAACATTCATTATTCAATAGAGCCCAATAGCAAAAATCAGGTTTTGAATGAAGAATCACATTTCTTGGAAGAATCATGCAGGATTGAAATTTTGGATGGTTTTTTACTCCTCTCAACAGCCCAAACAAGTTTCTAAAAGGATGAGTTTGCAACTACTTTACTTTTGGAGAAAATTCAAAACATTCATTATTCAATAGGGCCCAAAATATCAAAAACCAGCGGTTTGAATGAACACACATTTCTTGGTAGAATCGAGCAGGACTGAAATTTTTGATGTTTTTCTACTCCTCTCATGAGCCCAAACAAGTCTCTAAAAGGATGAGTTTGCAACTACTTTACTTTTGGAGAAAATTCAAAACATTCATTATTCTATAGAGCCCAATAGCAAAAACCAGCGTTTTGAATGAAGAATCACATTTCTTGGTAGAATCATGCAGGATTGAAATTTTTGATGGTTTTTTGCTCCTCTCAACAGCCCAAACAAGTTTCTAAAAGGATGAGTTTGCAACTACTTTACTTTTGGAGAAAATTCAAAACATTCATTATTCAATAGGGCCCAAACTATCAAAAACCAGCGGTTTCAATGAACACACATTTCTTGGTAGAATCATGCAGGACTGAAATTTTTGATGTTTTTCTACTCCTCTCATGAGCCCAAACAAGTCTCTAAAAGCATGAGTTTGCAACTTTTACTTTTGGAGAAAATTCAAAACATTCATTATTCAATAGGGCCCAAAATATCAAAAACCAGCAGTTTGAATGAACACACATTTCTTGGTAGAATCGTGCAGGACTGAAATTTTTGATGTTTTTCTACTCCTCTCATGAGCCCAAACAAGTCTCTAAAAGGATGAGTTTGCAACTACTTTACTTTTGGAGAAAATTCAAAACATTCATTATTCAATAGAGCCCAATAGCAAAAACCAGCGTTTTGAATGAAGAATCACATTTCTTGGTAGAATCATGCAGGATTGAAATTTTGGATGGTTTTTTACTCCTCTCAACAGCCCAAACAAGTTTCTAAAAGGATGAGTTTGCAACTACTTTACTTTTGGAGAAAATTCAAAACATTCATTATTCAATAGGGCCCAAACTATCAAAAACCAGCGGTTTCAATGAACACACATTTATTGGCAGAATCATGCAGGACTGAAATTTTTGATGTTTTTCTACTCCTCTCATGAGCCCAAACAAGTCTCTAAAAGCATGAGTTTGCAACTACTTTACTTTTGGAAAAAATTCAAAACATTCATTATTCAATAGAGCCCAATAGCAAAAATCAGGTTTTGAATGAAGAATCACATTTCTTGGTAAAATCATGCAGGATTGAAATTTTTGATGGTTTTTTACTCCTCTCAACAGCCCAAATAAGTTTCTAAAAGGATGAGTTTGCAACTACTTTACTTTTGGAGAAAATTCAAAACATTCATTATTCAATAGGGCCCAAACTATCGAAAACCAGCTGTTTCAATGAACACACATTTCTTGGTAGAATCATGCAGGACTGAAATTTTTGATGTTTTTCTACTCCTCTCATGAGCCCAAACAAGTCTCTAAAAGCGTGAGTTTGCAACTACTTTACTTTTGGAGAAAATTCAAAACATTCATTATTCAATAGAGCCCAAAAGCAAAAATCAGGTATTGGATGAAGAATCACATTTCTTGGTAGAATCATGCAGGATTGAAATTTTTGATGGTTTTTTACTCCTCTCAACAGCCCAAACAAGTTTCAAAAAGGATGAGTTTGCAAGTACTTTACTTTTGGAGAAAATTCAAAACATTCATTATTCAATAGGGCCCAAAATATCAAAAACCAGCAGTTTGAATGAACACACATTTCTTGGTAGAATCGTGCAGGACTGAAATTTTTGATTTTTTTCTACTCCTCTCATGAGCCCAAACAAGTCTCTAAAAGGATGAGTTTGCAACTACTTTACTTTTGGAGAAAATTCAAAACATTCATTATTCAATAGAGCCCAATAGCAAAAACCAGCGTTTTGAATGAAGAATCACATTTCTTGGTAGAATCATGCAGGATTGAAATTTTTGATGGTTTTTTACTCCTCTCAACAGCCCAAACAAGTTTCTAAAAGGATGAGTTTGCAACTACTTTACTTTTGGAGAAAATTCAAAACATTCATTATTCAATAGGGCCCAAACAATCAAAAACCAGCGGTTTCAATGAACACACATTTCTTGGTAGAATCATGCAGGACTGAAATTTTTGATGTTTTTCTACTCCTCTCATGAGCCCAAACAAGTCTCTAAAAGCATGAGTTTGCAACTACTTTACTTTTGGAGAAAATTCAAAACATTCATTATTCAATAGAGCCCAATAGCAAAAATCAGGTTTTGAATGAAGAATCACATTTCTTGGAAGAATCATGCAGGATTGAAATTTTGGATGGTTTTTTACTCCTCTCAACAGCCCAAACAAGTTTCTAAAAGGATGAGTTTGCAACTACTTTACTTTTGGAGAAAATTCAAAACATTCATTATTCAATAGGGCCCAAAATATCAAAAACCAGCGGTTTGAATGAACACACATTTCTTGGTAGAATCGAGCAGGACTGAAATTTTTGATGTTTTTCTACTCCTCTCATGAGCCCAAACAAGTCTCTAAAAGGATGAGTTTGCAACTACTTTACTTTTGGAGAAAATTCAAAACATTCATTATTCTATAGAGCCCAATAGCAAAAACCAGCGTTTTGAATGAAGAATCACATTTCTTGGTAGAATCATGCAGGATTGAAATTTTTGATGGTTTTTTACTCCTCTCAACAGCCCAAACAAGTTTCTAAAAGGATGAGTTTGCAACTACTTTACTTTTGGAGAAAATTCAAAACATTCATTATTCAATAGGGCCCAAACTATCAAAAACCAGCGGTTTCAATGAACACACATTTCTTGGTAGAATCATGCAGGACTGAAATTTTTGATGTTTTTCTACTCCTCTCATGAGCCCAAACAAGTCTCTAAAAGCATGAGTTTGCAACTATTTTACTTTTGGAGAAAATTCAAAACATTCATTATTCAATAGGGCCCAAAATATCAAAAACCAGCAGTTTGAATGAACACACATTTCTTGGTAGAATCGTGCAGGACTGAAATTTTTGATGTTTTTCTACTCCTCTCATGAGCCCAAACAAGTCTCTAAAAGGATGAGTTTGCAACTACTTTACTTTTGGAGAAAATTCAAAACATTCATTATTCAATAGAGCCCAATAGCAAAAACCAGCGTTTTGAATGAAGAATCACATTTCTTGGTAGAATCATGCAGGATTGAAATTTTGGATGGTTTTTTACTCCTCTCAACAGCCCAAACAAGTTTCTAAAAGGATGAGTTTGCAACTACTTTACTTTTGGAGAAAATTCAAAACATTCATTATTCAATAGGGCCCAAACTATCAAAAACCAGCGGTTTCAATGAACACACATTTATTGGCAGAATCATGCAGGACTGAAATTTTTGATGTTTTTCTACTCCTCTCATGAGCCCAAACAAGTCTCTAAAAGCATGAGTTTGCAACTACTTTACTTTTGGAAAAAATTCAAAACATTCATTATTCAATAGAGCCCAATAGCAAAAATCAGGTTTTGAATGAAGAATCACATTTCTTGGTAAAATCATGCAGGATTGAAATTTTTGATGGTTTTTTACTCCTCTCAACAGCCCAAACAAGTTTCAAAAAGGATGAGTTTGCAACTACTTTACTTTTGGAGAAAATTCAAAACATTCATTATTCAATAGGGCCCAAAATATCAAAAACCAGCAGTTTGAATGAACACACATTTCTTGGTAGAATCGTGCAGGACTGAAATTTTTGATTTTTTTTCTACTCCTCTCATGAGCCCAAACAAGTCTCTAAAAGGATGAGTTTGCAACTAGTTTACTTTTGGAGAAAATTCAAAACATTCATTATTCAATAGAGCCCAATAGCAAAAACCAGCGTTTTGAATGAAGAATCACATTTCTTGGTAGAATCATGCAGGATTGAAATTTTTGATGGTTTTTTACTCCTCTCAACAGCCCAAACAAGTTTCTAAAAGGATGAGTTTGCAACTACTTTACTTTTGGAGAAAATTCAAAACATTCATTATTCAACAGGGCCCAAACTATCAAAAACCAGCGGTTTCAATGAACACACATTTCTTGGTAGAATCATGCAGGACTGAAATTTTTGATGTTTTTCTACTCCTCTCATGAGCCCAAACAAGTCTCTAAAAGCATGAGTTTGCAACTACTTTACTTTTGGAGAAAATTCAAAACATTCATTATTCAATAGAGCCCAATAGCAAAAACCAGCGTTTTGAATGAAGAATCACATTTCTTGGTAGAATCATGCAGGATTGAAATTTTTGATGGTTTTTTACTCCTCTCAACAGCCCAAACAAGTTTCTAAAAGGATGAGTTTGCAACTACTTTACTTTTGGAGAAAATTCAAAACATTCATTATTCAATAGGGCCCAAAATATCAAAAACCAGCGGTTTCAATGAACACACATTTCTTGGTAGAATCATGCAGGACTGAAATTTTTGATGTTTTTCTACTCCTCTCATGAGCCCAAACAAGTCTCTAAAAGCATGAGTTTGCAAGTACTTTACTTTTGGAGAAAATTCAAAACATTCATTATTCAATAGAGCCCAATAGCAAAAATCAGGTTTTGAATGAAGAATCACTTTTCTTGGTAGAATCATGCAGGATTGAAATTTTTGATGGTTTTTTACTCCTCTCAACAGCCCAAACAAGTTTCTAAAAGGATGAGTTTGCAACTACTTTACTTTTGGAGAAAATTCAAAACATTCATTATTCAATAGGGCCCAAACTATCAAAAACCAGAGGTTTCAATGAACACACATTTCTTGGTAGAATCATGCAGGACTGAAATTTTTGATGTTTTTCTACTCCTCTCATGAGCCCAAACAAGTCTCTAAAAGCATGAGTTTGCAACTACTTTACTTTTGGAGAAAATTCAAAACATTCATTATTCAATAGAGCCCAATAGCAAAAATCAGGTTTTGAATGAAGAATCACATTTCTTGGTAGAATCATGCAGGATTGAAATTTTTGATGGTTTTTTACTCCTCTCAACAGCCCAAACAAGTTTCTAAAAGGATGAGTTTGCAACTACTTTACTTTTGGAGAAAATTCAAAACATTCATTATTCAATAGGGCCCAAAATATCAAAAACCAGCGGTTTGAATGAACACACATTTCTTGGTAGAATCGTGCAGGACTGAAATTTTTGATGTTTTTCTACTCCTCTCATGAGCCCAAACAAGTCTCTAAAAGGATGAGTTTGCAACTACTTTACTTTTGGAGAAAATTCAAAACATTCATTATTCAATAGAGCCCAATAGCAAAAACCAGCGTTTTGAATGAAGAATCACATTTCTTGGTAGAATCATGCAGGATTGAAATTTTTGATGGTTTTTTTACTCCTCTCAACAGCCCAAACAAGTTTCTAAAAGGATGAGTTTGCAACTACTTTACTTTTGGAGAAAATTCAAAACATTCATTATTCAATAGGGCCCAAACTATCAAAAACCAGCGGTTTCAATGAACACACATTTCTTGGTAGAATCATGCAGGACTGAAATTTTTGATGTTTTTCTACTCCTCTCATGAGCCCAAACAAGTCTCTAAAAGCATGAGTTTGCAACTACTTTACTTTTGGAGAAAATTCAAAACATTCATTA
The DNA here is from genome assembly GCF_039654945.1 of Dendrobates tinctorius. Classification (NCBI taxonomy): domain Eukaryota; kingdom Metazoa; phylum Chordata; class Amphibia; order Anura; family Dendrobatidae; genus Dendrobates; species Dendrobates tinctorius. The sequence continues at coordinate 6,828,302 of NW_027361837.1, forward strand.
TTCAATAGAGCCCAATAGCAAAAATCAAGTTTTGAATGAAGAATCACATTTCTTGGTAGAATCATGCAGGATTGAAATTTTTGATGGTTTTTTACTCCTCTCAACAGCCCAAACAAGTTTCTAAAAGGATGAGTTTGCAACTACTTTACTTTTGGAGAAAATTCAAAACATTCATTATTCAATAGAGCCCAATAGCAAAAATCAGGTTTTGAATGAAGAATCACATTTCTTGGTAGAATCATGCAGGATTGAAATTTTTGATGGTTTTTTACTCCTCTCAACAGCCCAAACAAGTTTCTAAAAGGATGAGTTTGCAACTACTTTACTTTTGGAGAAAATTCAAAACATTCATTATTCAATAGGGCCCAAAATATCAAAAACCAGCAGTTTGAATGAACACACATTTCTTGGTAGAATCGTGCAGGACTGAAATTTTTGATGTTTTTCTACTCCTCTCATGAGCCCAAACAAGTCTCTAAAAGGATGAGTTTGCAACTACTTTACTTTTGGAGAAAATTCAAAACATTCATTATTCAATAGAGCCCAATAGCAAAAACCAGCGTTTTGAATGAAGAATCACATTTCTTGGTAGAATCATGCAGGATTGAAATTTTTGATGGTTTTTTACTCCTCTCAACAGCCCAAACAAGTTTCTAAAAGGATGAGTTTGCAACTACTTTACTTTTGGAGAAAATTCAAAACATTCATTATTCAATAGGGCCCAAACTATCAAAAACCAGCGGTTTCAATGAACACACATTTATTGGTAGAATCATGCAGGACTGAAATTTTTGATGTTTTTCTACTCCTCTCATGAGCCCAAACAAGTCTCTAAAAGCATGAGTTTGCAACTACTTTACTTTTGGAAAAAATTCAAAACATTCATTTTTCAATAGAGCCCAATAGCAAAAATCAGGTTTTGAATGAAGAATCACATTTCTTGGTAAAATCATGCAGGATTGAAATTTTTGATGGTTTTTTACTCCTCTCAACAGCCCAAATAAGTTTCTAAAAGGATGAGTTTGCAACTACTTTACTTTTGGAGAAAATTCAAAACATTCATTATTCAATAGGGCCCAAACTATCGAAAACCAGCTGTTTCAATGAACACACATTTCTTGGTAGAATCATGCAGGACTGAAATTTTTGATGTTTTTCTACTCCTCTCATGAGCCCAAACAAGTCTCTAAAAGCATGAGTTTGCAACTACTTTACTTTTGGAGAAAATTCAAAACATTCATTATTCAATAGAGCCCAAAAGCAAAAATCAGGTATTGGATGAAGAATCACATTTCTTGGTAGAATCATGCAGGATTGAAATTTTTGATGGTTTTTTACTCCTCTCAACAGCCCAAACAAGTTTCAAAAAGGATGAGTTTGCAACTACTTTACTTTTGGAGAAAATTCAAAACATTCATTATTCAATAGGGCCCAAAATATCAAAAACCAGCAGTTTGAATGAACACACATTTCTTGGTAGAATCGTGCAGGACTGAAATTTTTGATTTTTTTCTACTCCTCTCATGAGCCCAAACAAGTCTCTAAAAGGATGAGTTTGCAACTACTTTACTTTTGGAGAAAATTCAAAACATTCATTATTCAATAGAACCCAATAGCAAAAACCAGCGTTTTGAATGAAGAATCACATTTCTTGGTAGAATCATGCAGGATTGAAATTTTTGATGGTTTTTTACTCCTCTCAACAGCCCAAACAAGTTTCTAAAAGGATGAGTTTGCAACTACTTTACTTTTGGAGAAAATTCAAAACATTCATTATTCAATAGGGCCCAAACTATCAAAAACCAGCGGTTTCAATGAACACACATTTCTTGGTAGAATCATGCAGGACTGAAATTTTTGATGTTTTTCTACTCCTCTCATGAGCCCAAACAAGTCTCTAAAAGCATGAGTTTGCAACTACTTTACTTTTGGAGAAAATTCAAAACATTCATTATTCAATAGAGCCCAATAGCAAAAACCAGCGTTTTGAATGAAGAATCACATTTCTTGGTAGAATCATGCAGGATTGAAATTTTTGATGGTTTTTTACTCCTCTCAACAGCCCAAACAAGTTTCTAAAAGGATGAGTTTGCAACTACTTTACTTTTGGAGAAAATTCAAAACATTCATTATTCAATAGGGCCCAAAATATCAAAAACCAGCGGTTTCAATGAACACACATTTCTTGGTAGAATCATGCAGGACTGAAATTTTTGATGTTTTTCTACTCCTCTCATGAGCCCAAACAAGTCTCTAAAAGCATGAGTTTGCAACTACTTTACTTTTGGAGAAAATTCAAAACATTCATTATTCAATAGAGCCCAATAGCAAAAATCAGGTTTTGAATGAAGAATCACTTTTCTTGGTAGAATCATGCAGGATTGAAATTTTTGATGGTTTTTTACTCCTCTCAACAGCCCAAACAAGTTTCTAAAAGGATGAGTTTGCAACTACTTTACTTTTGGAGAAAATTCAAAACATTCATTATTCAATAGGGCCCAAAATATCAAAAACCAGCGGTTTCAATGAACACACATTTCTTGGTAGAATCGTGCAGGACTTAAATTTTTGATGTTTTTCTACTCCTCTCATGAGCCCAAACAAGTCTCTAAAAGGATGAGTTTGCAACTACTTTACTTTTGGAGAAAATTGAAAACATTCATTATTCAATAGAGCCCAATAGCAAAAACCAGCGTTTTGAATGAAGAATCACATTTCTTGGTAGAATCATGCAGGATTGAAATTTTTGATGGTTTTTTACTCCTCTCAACAGCCCAAACAAGTTTCTAAAAGGATGAGTTTGCAACTACTTTACTTTTGGAGAAAATTCAAAACATTCATTATTCAATAGGGCCCAAAATATCAAAAACCAGCGGTTTGAATGAACACACATTTCTTGGTAGAATCGTGCAGGACTGAAATTTTTGATGTTTTTCTACTCCTCTCACGAGCCCAAACAAGTCTCTAAAAGGATGAGTTTGCAACTACTTTACTTTTGGAGAAAATTCAAAACATTCATTATTCAATAGAGCCCAATAGCAAAAACCAGCGTTTTGAATGAAGAATCACATTTCTTGGTAGAATCATGCAGGATTGAAATTTTTGATGGTTTTTTACTCCTCTCAACAGCCCAAACAAGTTTCTAAAAGGATGAGTTTGCAACTACTTTACTTTTGGAGAAAATTCAAAACATTCATTATTCAATAGGGCCCAAACTATCAAAAACCAGCGGTTTCAATGAACACACATTTCTTGGTAGAATCATGCAGGACTGAAATTTTTGATGTTTTTCTACTCCTCTCATGAGCCCAAACAAGTCTCTAAAAGCATGAGTTTGCAACTACTTTACTTTTGGAGAAAATTCAAAACATTCATTATTCAATAGAGCCCAATAGCAAAAATCAGGTTTTGAATGAAGAATCACATTTCTTGGTAAAATCATGCAGGATTGAAATTTTTGATGGTTTTTTACTCCTCTCAACAGCCCAAACAAGTTTCTAAAAGGATGAGTTTGCAACTACTTTACTTTTGGAGAAAATTCAAAACATTCATTATTCAATAGGGCCCAAAATATCAAAAACCAGCAGTTTGAATGAACACACATTTCTTGGTAGAATCGTGCAGGACTGAAATTTTTGATTTTTTTCTACTCCTCCCATGAGCCCAAACAAGTCTCTAAAAGGATGAGTTTGCAACTACTTTACTTTTGGAGAAAATTCAAAACATTCATTATTCAATAGAGCCCAATAGCAAAAACCAGCGTTTTGAATGAAGAATCACATTTCTTGGTAGAATCATGCAGGATTGAAATTTTTGATGGTTTTTTACTCCTCTCAACAGCCCAAACAAGTTTCTAAAAGGATGAGTTTGCAAATACTTTACTTTTGGAGAAAATTCAAAACATTCATTATTCAATAGGGCCCAAACTATCAAAATTCCAGCGGTTTCAATGAACACACATTTCTTGGTAGAATCATGCAGGACTGAAATTTTTGATGTTTTTCTACTCCTCTCATGAGCCCAAACAAGTCTCTAAAAGCATGAGTTTGCAACTACTTTACTTTTGGAGAAAATTCAAAACATTCATTATTCAATAGAGCCCAATAGCAAAAACCAGCGTTTTGAATGAAGAATCACATTTCTTGGTAGAATCATGCAGGATTGAAATTTTTGATGGTTTTTTACTCCTCTCAACAGCCCAAACAAGTTTCTAAAAGGATGAGTTTGCAACTACTTTACGAGAAAATTCAAAACATTCATTATTCAATAGGGCCCAAACTATCAAAAACCAGCGGTTTCAATGAACACACATTTCTTGGTAGAATCATGCAGGACTGAAATTTTTGATGTTTTTCTACTCCTCTCATGAGCCCAAACAAGTCTCTAAAAGCATGAGTTTGCAACTACTTTACTTTTGGAGAAAATTCAAAACATTAATTATTCAATAGAGCCCAATAGCAAAAATCAGGTTTTGAATGAAGAATCACATTTCTTGGAAGAATCATGCAGGATTGAAATTTTGGATGGTTTTTTACTCCTCTCAAGAGCCCAAACAAGTTTCTAAAAGGATGAGTTTGCAACTACTTTACTTTTGGAGAAAATTCAAAACATTCATTATTCAATAGGGCCCAAAATATCAAAAACCAGCGGTTTGAATGAACACACATTTCTTGGTAGAATCGTGCAGGACTGAAATTTTTGATGTTTTTCTACTCCTCTCATGAGCCCAAACAAGTCTCTAAAAGGATGAGTTTGCAACTACTTTACTTTTGGAGAAAATTCAAAACATTCATTATTCAATAGAGCCCAATAGCAAAAACCAGCGTTTTGAATGAAGAATCACATTTCTTGGTAGAATCATGCAGGATTGAAATTTTTGATGTTTTTTTACTCCTCTCAACAGCCCAAACAAGTTTCTAAAAGGATGAGTTTGCAACTACTTTACTTTTGGAGAAAATTCAAAACATTCATTATTCAATAGGGCCCAAACTATCAAAAAACAGCGGTTTCAATGAACACACATTTCTTGGTAGAATCATGCAGGACTGAGATTTTTGATGTTTTTCTACTCCTCTCATGAGCCCAAACAAGTCTCTAAAAGCATGAGTTTGCAACTACTTTACTTTTGGAGAAAATTCAAAACATTCATTATTCAATAGAGCCCAATAGCAAAAATCAAGTTTTGAATGAAGAATCACATTTCTTGGTAGAATCATGCAGGATTGAAATTTTTGATGGTTTTTAACTCCTCTCAACAGCCCAAACAAGTTTCTAAAAGGATGAGTTTGCAACTACTTTACTTTTGGAGAAAATTCAAAACATTCATTATTCAATAGGGCCCAAAATATCAAAAACCAGCGGTTTGAATGAACACACATTTCTTGGTAGAATCGTGCAGGACTGAAATTTTTGATGTTTTTCTACTCCTCTCATGAGCCCAAACAAGTCTCTAAAAGGATGAGTTTGCAACTACTTTACTTTTGGAGAAAATTCAAAACATTCATTATTCAATAGAGCCCAATAGCAAAAATCAAGTTTTGAATGAAGAATCACATTTCTTGGTAGAATCATGCAGGATTGAAATTTTTGATGGTTTTTTACTCCTCTCAACAGCCCAAACAAGTTTCTAAAAGGATGAGTTTGCAACTACTTTACTTTTGGAGAAAATTCAAAACATTCATTATTCAATAGGGCCCAAACTATCAAAAACCAGCGGTTTCAATGAACACACATTTCTTGGTAGAATCATGCAGGACTGAAATTTTTTGATGTTTTTCTACTCCTCTCATGAGCCCAAACAAGTCTCTAAAAGCATGAGTTTGCAACTACTTTACTTTTGGAGAAAATTCAAAACATTCATTATTCAATAGAGCCCAATAGCAAAAACCAGCGTTTTGAATGGAGAATCACATTTCTTGGTAGAATCATGCAGGATTGAAATTTTTGATGGTTTTTTACTCCTCTCAACAGCCCAAACAAGTTTCTAAAAGGATGAGTTTGCAACTACTTTACTTTTGGAGAAAATTCAAAACATTGGGGGGGCGTGGCCAGCGTCTGAGCTGAATGGAAGCCTGAGCTCTGAGCTCCTCCACAGGGCAGCCTGCCAAGCGCTACTAATAAGCGAATTATAAGCCAGGACTGGCTGAAAACTTGTGGGAACCTCCATAGACACCAGCGGTGCCCCCACATCATGGATCCGCTCAATAGAAGAGCAGGAAAATCAAAAAATCTGGAGCGCTCTCCCCTCATGCTGAGGAGCCAAAATGGCGCCCGCCACACAGCAGCCACAGCCTGCAGCCCCAGCCTTAGCGGCGCACAGCGGGAGAGAACGCCACAGAGACTGAAACATGCAGCATTCAAGTCAGGGGGTAAGTCTGCCCCCTTCCCTGCAAAAACCGCCTCTCCATATGTTAAAGAAAGTTCTAAATCTAATGTTAAAAGTAGCGCTGGGAAGAAGGAGGCAAAATATCGCGAGATTAACCGGGAAACAGACGGGATCGCGCAGCAAGTACGCAAATTGCGTACCTTAAGCAAAAATCTTGCGCAGCCTGTGAAATCTTGTACAGCAGCAACGCTCACCGCTGCTATGGAGGCCACAAATATAATAAGGGCCTCCTCATCTTGTCCAGATATCTCCACCATCTCAGACACACCTCTAACGCCACCACAGAGGGAACTGTCCCCTGCCTCACAAAACAGCCGCAGATTAAGCAGTAGCTCGGCTGAGCTGCAAAATGAGACACAGATGGAGGACTTCTGCTCTCCAGATAACCCCATGCCTGAGAACATTTTACATGTTTTGACTGAGGTAGAGGCTACCAACAAAGCAGCTTCAGAATTGTTCATAAAAAATATGGTATGCCTCCTTGCGAAGACATTCCAAAAACAACTAGAGGGATATAATACAAACCTCCAAAATAATATAGACAGTCTGGGCCAGAGGGTGGATCACTTGGAGTCGAAAATGGAGGAAATAGTCCAGTCTCACAACAATTTGATAGATGAACACTATGCCTTAGAGAAAGAAGTTACCTTCCTAAAGTCAAGACTGATAGAACAAGAGGACAGGAGTAGGAGAAACAACCTTAAATTCAGAGGAATACCTGAGAATGTCAAAGACAGAGATCTTGATTCATATGTGCAAAAAATGCTCCATATTATGCTCCCAGGTGCTTCCAAAGGAGACCTCTTAATAGAACGCATACACAGACTACCTAAGTCCAAATATGCCCCTGAAAGAGCTCCACGGGATGTTATTGCATTTTTTCACTATTTTCTGACAAAGGAGGACATTCTGAGGAAAAGCAAGCAGTCACCCATCTTACCAAGACCATATGAGGGTATTAAGATCTTTGCAGACTTTTCAAAAGCCACGTTGCAAAAAAGGAGAGACTTTTTCCCTATCACTGCACACCTAAGGGAGCACAGGGTGCTATACAGATGGGGCTTTCCTACAAAAATATTGGTCATGAAGGAAAACACTACTTTTGCCTTGTCTAACATTGATAACTGTGATAGATTCTTTCAGGACCTTGGTATTCCTCCAATGAAGAACTCATCTTTATCCTACAATCAAGAGAGGAGCAACTCTTCACAACAGCCAAGACGTTTGTCACAGTCCTGGACCACACAAAAGAAAAGATAATGGACTTGGTAGGTGTTGACCCTGGCTCTTGGCCTGAACTTTTATCCCCAAACACTAACCGAGAGATTTCTCTTGGTATCATTTCTTTTGAGAAATTCAATTTCCTTGTTAACAAGTTTGTTTTGCTTTAGGTTATTCTAGGTTATAACATGTTTCTATTCACAGGCACACCAGGCACTGACAACAAATTTCTAGAGAAATACCACTCTTTTTGGATATATGTCCAGATGGACTATTCTATCTTATTGAGTTATTTAACACATTTCTTTCTTTTTGATATATTATGGAGTTGAAAATCCTATCATTTAATGTAAATGGGCTTAATAGTCCCTTTAAAAGGTATGCTTTGTGGAAGGAGATCAAAAGACTGAAAGCAAATGTTGCTATGATACAGGAAACCCACCTCCTGGAAACTGATAATAACAGATTTAAAAACAAAGATTATCCTCAGATTTTCTTCTCCAATAACGAGGGAGGGAAAAAAGCTGGGGTGGCCATTGCCTTCCACAAAGACCTACCAGTGGTTATTTCAGATGTTTATAGAGACAATAAAGGCAGATATTTAATCATCAATTTTACCTTGGAGGGAATGGAATACACTGTGGTTAATGTATACGCCCCTAATGTGAGACAAATTAGCTTTCTCAATAAAGTCAAAAGAAAATTATCTAAATTTAGCAAGGGACAAATCATATGGGGGGAGACTTTAATTGTATTGTTGACCCAAACACTGATTGCTCATCCTCTGCTCCATACTACAGAAGTGTGAATTTGGGGAAGTGGCTGAGCAATGCCAACCTACACGACAGTTGTAAAATATTGAACCCTAATTCTAGAGAATACACCAGATTCTGCCCACACAACAGATCTTATACCAAAATAGATCATTTATTTACCAGTTTTTCATTACTAGATTCGTATATAGATTTCCAAACTGGCCCCATCACATGGTCGGACCATGCTCCAATTCTATTAACACTACAGGTTTCCTCTTCGATTCAAAGACACTACAACTGGAGATACAGCAAATTTGTAGTAGACTCCCCAGATAATATAGCAATAATAAAAAACACCATAATGAATTATTTTAGAGAAAATGACTCTCAGGAAATCTCCCCTGAAACCTTATGGTTAGCACATAAGTGTGTCATTAGAGGCCACTTGATTCAGATGGCCTCAAGACAAAAGAGGGAAAGAGAAAGCAAACAGAGGCTGTTACTTGAACAAATCAAAAAATTAGAGGACCAGGCCAAAGTGGAAAAAATTTTTACTAAATACAAGGAGTTATACTCCCTTAGATTGGAACTAAGAAATCTTCTTATAAACATTTATGAAAAAAAGACTCTGTTTAACAGGGCAGGGTTTTACATAAATAACAACAAAAACTCAAAGACTATGGCAAATAGATTCAAACCCATAAATAAAAAGCATTTAATTAAAAAACTTTCCCAGAACTTAGTGAATATAGAAAAGCCAAAGGACATAGCTTTGGCTTTTGAGAAATACTACTCAAACCTTTACAATATAGGAAAAAATGGGACTTATCCCCCTCCTACAGAGGAGATGATAGATAATTTCTTGGGAGGAGTAGAGTTGGGATCTCTGTCTTCTGAGCAGAGGGAAATGCTTGATGCACCCTTCTCTGAGGGAGAGGTGTCTCTGGCAATAAAAACTCTCAAATGTAATAAGGCTCCTGGTCCAGATGGATTCCCTGTGGAATATTATAAAACATTTCAGGAAAATCTGGTCCCTCACTTAACAAACACCCTAAATTTTATAAAATCAAGAGGAACATGTAGTGCAGATATGCTGAGAGCCACCATAGTGGTAATCCCCAAACCGGACAAAGATCCCACAAAGATAGAAAACTATAGACCCATATCCCTCCTGAATGCAGACATCAAGGTCTATGCAAAAATACTGGCAGAAAGGGTGCAGGATGTTATCCAATATCTCATACATCCCGATCAAGTGGGTTTTGTAAAATTTAGACAGACTTCTGACAGTTCAAGAAGTGTCTTGCACCATATACACTTTTGTAACAAGAAAAAAATTCCCAGTCTGTTTGTGGCCCTTGATGCGGAGAAAGCTTTTTATCGCATCAATTGGACATATGCATTCGCAGTATTAAAGAGGATGGGTTTTGGTGAGGAGATGTTGAAAAGTGTTCAGGCTCTGTACTCTCAACCGTCTGCCTCTGTGCTGGTCAATAGCACGATGTCAGGGAAATTTGACATAACAAACGGAACAAGACAGGGATGCCCTCTGTCCCCAATTATTTTTATCCTGAGTCTGGAACCACTGGCTCAAAGGATAAGGGAATCGAGTGAGGTGAGAGGAGTATGGTTGGGAGATGTAGAGCATAAAATAAATTTATATGCAGACGATATCATACTCACACTGACAGATCCTGTTGAGTCATTGAAGGCGACTTGGGACATCATAGAGTTGTTTGGTTCAATATCATATTATAAACTCAATGTAAAAAAGACTAATGTTTTGTCACTATTTGTTTCAGCCCCTATAAAACAGCAGCTACAAGATAAGTACCCTTTTACTTGGGACTGCACTAAAATCCCGTATCTAGGAATTTGGCTCACAAGCGACCTCACACACACGAGTGAGATAAACATGGATTGCCTTTTGAAATCTCTTGACACTAAGTTGGGAGAATTATCAAAGACCCCAGCCACTTGGTTGGGAAGAATAGTACTATATAAAATGTTCTGCCTTCCAAAAGTGCTGTTTTTGTATAGGAATGTTCCTCTGCCTTTATCAATGCAACACATACAAAAATTAACTCATCAAATGAACAGATTTATTTGGAATAATAAGAAGCCTAGAGTAAAGAAACACACACTACTTAAATCTAGAGAAAATGGGGGGATAGCCCTTCCAGACTTAGAGGCATATTACTTTGCCACCATAACTGAATTGACAAAAATGTGGTTCACAGAACAGACAGAATTGGGATGGCCAAAAATTGAAAGAGATTTAATGCCTAATAAAGAACCGACACTTTATGTTTCCTATTTTCTTCTGCACAGAGGTGAGATTGGAGACATAGAAAACCCAATACTCAGAGCCTCTATGCAGAGTTGGTCCCATATGTGCAGGAGAAGGTTTAATGTCTCCCCTGTTTCAACCAAAAGAATGAGACTTCACTTTTTGGCACCTGTCAAGGTTTCTCTGAGACCCATGTTTGATAATTGGAAAACATTCCCCATTGCTTATGTGGATGATTTACTGGACAATAATAAAGTCATGCCTTTTGAGCTGGTCAAGGCTAAATTTAAAATCCCTAATACGGAATATATGAAATACCTCATACTCAAAGAGGAATATAATAAATTTAAGAGATATTTCTGCAAGATAGTTTTGGTCAGTCATACCATCTATAATTTCCTAACCAGCACAACCCCCAGGCACAAGAGCTCTCTTAAACCCCTGTATAACTTCCTGACCGGCAAATACACCTTCTCTAAGGGTGGATGCTTTGAAAAATGGGAGACTACCCTGCAGAAGCAGATTTATACCCCCCAGTGGACATTATCTTTTAAAACTGCAGTGAGGTCCACAAATTGCATGAACATTTTGGAAACACATTACAAACTAGTCCACAGATATTACTTGACTCCAAACAGGTTTAAACATTTTGGGGAAGGGGGATCTGATCTGTGTTGGCGGGGATGCGGATCTCAGGCTGACTTACTCCATATCTTCTGGGGATGCCCGGTATTGAAACCATACTGGCTTAAGGTCTCCAATTTGATTTCGATCATATGCAACTGGCGTGTTCAGTTGCACCCTGCCTTAGCCTTACTACTTATAGATATTTGCAGATTCAAAACAACAAAGTATTTGGTTGCCCACATTCTCATGTCTGCAATATACCTTATAGCGAAAGGTTGGAACAATAAGCAACCTCCGAACATTACCACATTGATCATGTTGGTGGACAAACATTGTGTTTATGAAAGAATTCATTACATCAACAATATGTCAATAAAGTTATTTGACGACAGATGGCATAGATGGTTGAAACTCAAATCTAAGATAGAAGAAGAATTTATATCTTGATTTTTGCTCTTTTTTGTGTGCCAAAATTTCACATATATTTGGTGTCTGCCTGTGCTGTTGCAACTGTTTTTCAAATCTATTTCAATTAATGTTAATTGTACATACTTTAAATGATGATATGATGTTCAGATACCATATGATGATGTCCTGATGTACATTACCTTGACTCTATTCGAACATGATATATATGAGGTATGTTTATACATTTCTACTATTTTGAAAACTCAATAAAAATATTGTTTAAGAAAATTCAAAACATTCATTATTCAATAGGGCCCAAACTATCAAAAACCAGCGGTTTCAATGAACACACATTTCTTGGTAGAATCATGCAGGACTGAAATTTTTGATGTTTTTCTACTCCTCTCATGAGCCCAAACAAGTCTCTAAAAGCATGAGTTTGCAACTACTTTACTTTTGGAGAAAATACAAAACATTCATTATTCAATAGAGCCCAATAGCAAAAATCAGGTTTTGAATGAAGAATCACATTTCTTGGAAGAATCATGCAGGATTGAAATTTTGGATGGTTTTTTACTCCTCTCAACAGCCCAAACAAGTTTCTAAAAGGATGAGGAGTTTGCAACTACTTTACTTTTGGAGAAAATTCAAAACATTCATTATTCAATAGGGCCCAAACTATCAAAAACCAGCGGTTTCAATGAACACACATTTCTTGGTAGAATCATGCAGGACTGAAATTTTTGATGTTTTTCTACTCCTCTCATGAGCCCAAACAAGTCTCTAAAAGCATGAGTTTGCAACTACTTTACTTTTGGAGAAAATTCAAAACATTCATTATTCAATAGAGCCCAAACAATCAAAAACCAGCGGTTTGAATGAACACACATTTCTTGGTTGAATCATGCAGGACTGAAATTTTTGATGTTTTTCTACTCTCATGAGCCCAAACAAGTCTCTAAAAGCATGAGTTTGCAACTACTTTACTTTTGGAGAAAATTCAAAACATTCACTATTCAATAGAGCCCAATAGCAAAAATCAGGTTTTGAATGAAGAATCACATTTCTTGGTAAAATCATGCAGGATTGAAATTTTTGATGGTTTTTTACTCCTCTCAACAGCCCAAACAAGTTTCTAAAAGGATGAGTTTGCAACTACTTTACTTTTGGAGAAAATTCAAAACATTCATTATTCAATAGGGCCCAAACTATCAAAAACCAGCGGTTTCAATGAACACACATTTCTTGGTAGAATCATGCAGGACTGAAATTTTTGATGTTTTTCTACTCCTCTCATGAGCCCAAACAAGTCTCTAAAAGCATGAGTTTGCAACTACTTTACTTTTGGAGAAAATTCAAAACATTCATTATTCAATAGAGCCCAATAGCAAAAACCAGCGTTTTGAATGAAGAATCACATTTCTTGGTAGAATCATGCAGGATTGAAATTTTTGATGGTTTTTTACTCCTCTCAACAGCCCAAACAAGTTTCTAAAAGGATGAGTTTGCAACTACTTTACTTTTGGAGAAAATTCAAAACATTCATTATTCAATAGAGCCCAATAGCAAAAACCAGCGTTTTGAATGAAGAATCACATTTCTTGGTAGAATCATGCAGGATTGAAATTTTTGATGGTTTTTTACTCCTCTCAACAGCCCAAACAAGCTTCTAAAAGGATGAGTTTGCAACTACTTTACTTTTGGAGAAAATTCAAAACATTCATTATTCAATAGGGCCCAAACTATCAAAAACCAGCGGTTTCAATGAACACATTTCTTGGTAGAATCATGCAGGACTGAAATTTTTGATGTTTTTCTACTCCTCTCATGAGCCCAAACAAGTCTCTAAAAGCATGAGTTTGCAACTACTTTACTTTTGGAGAAAATTCAAAACATTCATTATTCAATAGAGCCCAATAGCAAAAATCAGGTTTTGAATGAAGAATCACATTTCTTGGTAAAATCATGCAGGATTGAAATTTTTGATGGTTTTTTACTCCTCTCAACAGCCCAAACAAGTTTCTAAAAGGATGAGTTTGCAACTACTTTACTTTTGGAGAAAATTCAAAACATTCATTATTCAATAGGGCCCAAACTATCAAAAACCAGGGGTTTCAATGAACACACATTTCTTGGTAGAATCATGCAGGACTGAAATTTTTGATGTTTTTCTACTCCTCTCATGAGCCCAAACAAGTCTCTAAAAGCATGAGTTTGCAACTACTTTACTTTTGGAGAAAATTCAAAACATTCATTATTCAATAGAGCCCAATAGCAAAAACCAGCGTTTTGAATGAAGAATCACATTTCTTGGTAGAATCATGCAGGATTGAAATTTTTGATGGTTTTTTACTCCTCTCAACAGCCCAAACAAGTTTCTAAAAGGATGAGTTTGCAACTACTTTACTTTTGGAGAAAATTCAAAACATTCATTATTCAATAGGGCCCAAACTATCAAAAACCAGCGGTTTCAATGAACACACATTTCTTGGTAGAATCATGCAGGACTGAAATTTTTGATGTTTTTCTACTCCTCTCATGAGCCCAAACAAGTCTCTAAAAGCATGAGTTTGCAACTACCTTACTTTTGGAGAAAATTCAAAACATTCATTATTCAATAGAGCCCAATAGCAAAAACCAGCGTTTTGAATGAAGAATCACATTTCTTGGTAGAATCATGCAGGATTGAAATTTTTGATGGTTTTTTACTCCTCTCAACAGCCCAAACAAGTTTCTAAAAGGATGAGTTTGCAACTACTTTACTTTTGGAGAAAATTCAAAACATTCATTATTCAATAGGGCCCAAACTATCATAAACCAGCGGTTTGAATGAACACACATTTCTTGGTAGAATCATGCATGACTGAAATTTTTGATGTTTTTCTACTCCTCTCATGAGCCCAAACAAGTCTCTAAAAGCATGAGTTTGCAACTACTTTACTTTTGGAGAAAATTCAAAACATTCATTATTCAATAGAGCCCAATAGCAAAAACCAGCGTTTTGAATGAAGAATCACATTTCTTGGTAGAATCATGCAGGATTGAAATTTTTGATGGTTTTTTACTCCTCTCAACAGCCCAAACAAGTTTCTAAAAGGATGAGTTTGCAACTACTTTACTTTTGGAGAAAATTCAAAACATTCATTATTCAATAGGGCCCAAACTATCAAAAACCAGCGGTTTGAATGAACACACATTTCTTGGTAGAATCATGCAGGACTGAAATTTTTGATGTTTTTCTAGTCCTCTCATGAGCCCAGACAAGTCTCTAAAAGCATGAGTTTGCAACTACTTTACTTTTGGAGAAAATTCAAAACATTCACTATTCAATAGAGCCCAATAGCAAAAATCAGGTTTTGAATGAAGAATCACATTTCTTGGTAAAATCATGCAGGATTGAAATTTTTGATGGTTTTTTACTCCTCTCAACAGCCCAAACAAGTTTCTAAAAGGATGAGTTTGCAACTACTTTACTTTTGGAGAAAATTCAAAACATTCATTATTCAATAGGGCCCAAACTATCAAAAACCAGCGGTTTCAATGAACACACATTTCTTGGTAGAATCATGCAGGACTGAAATTTTTGATGTTTTTCTACTCCTCTCATGAGCCCAAACAAGTCTCTAAAAGCATGAGTTTGCAACTACTTTACTTTTGGAGAAAATTCAAAACATTCATTATTCAATAGAGCCCAAACTATCAAAAACCAGCGGTTTGAATGAACACACATTTCTTGGTAGAATCATGCAGGACTGAAATTTTTGATGTTTTTCTACTCCTCTCATGAGCCCAAACAAGTCTCTAAAAGCATGAGTTTGCAACTACTTTACTTTTGGAGAAAATTCAAAACATTCATTATTCAATAGAGCCCAATAGCAAAAACCAGCGTTTTGAATGAAGAATCACATTTCTTGGTAGAATCATGCAGGATTGAAATTTTTGATGGTTTTTTACTCCTCTCAACAGCCGAAACGAGTTTCTAAAAGGATGAGTTTGCAACTACTTTACTTTTGGAGAAAATTCAAAACATTCATTATTCAATAGGGCCCAAACTATCAAAAACCAGCGGTTTCAATGAACACACATTTCTTGGTAGAATCATGCAGGACTGAAATTTTTGATGTTTTTCTACTCCTCTCATGAGCTCAAACAAGTCTCTAAAAGCATGAGTTTGCAACTACTTTACTTTTGGAGAAAATTCAAAACATTCATTATTCAATAGAGCCCAATAGCAAAAACCAGCGTTTTGAATGAAGAATCACATTTCTTGGTAGAATCATGCAGGATTGAAATTTTTGATGGTTTTTTACTCCTCTCAACAGCCCAAACAAGTTTCTAAAAGGATGAGTTTGCAACTACTTTACTTTTGGAGAAAATTCAAAACATTCATTATTCAATAGGGCCCAAACTATCAAAAACCAGCCGTTTCAATGAACACACATGTCTTGGTAGAATCATGCAGGACTGAAATTTTTGATGTTTTTCTACTCCTCTCATGAGCCCAAACAAGTCTCTAAAAGCATGAGTTTGCAACTACTTTACTTTTGGAGAAAATTCAAAACATTCATTATTCAATAGAGCCCAATAGCAAAAAACAGCGTTTTGAATGAAGAATCACATTTCTTGGTAGAATCATGCAGGATTGAAATTTTTGATGGTTTTTTACTCCTCTCAACAGCCCAAACAAGTTTCTAAAAGGATGAGTTTGCAACTACTTTACTTTTGGAGAAAATTCAAAACATTCATTATTCAATAGGGCCCAAACTATCAAAAACCAGCCGTTTGAATGAACACACATTTCTTGGTAGAATCATGCAGGACTGAAATTTTTGATGTTTTTCTACTCCTCTCATGAGCCCAAACAAGTCTCTAAAAGCATGAGTTTGCAACTACTTTACTTTTGGAGAAAATTCAAGGGGCGGGCGTGGCTTGGAGCTCGATGGAGCAGGCTGTGTGAGCTCTGAGCTCTGAGGAAGCCATCCTTGTTAAGCGACGAAGAAAACAAACAAGAAGAATTTTGCCACAAAAATATATTGGACTTAAGAGACCTCGTTCCCAGGAATATTTTGAGACCTTCCTGGAGTCTCTAAGTTGGATTATTCCCAAGATACAGCCCTTTGAATCTGGAGGTGTAGTGACTCAGCAGGTTTTTCCCGCGCCTGCCTTCAGCTGCAGTGGCGCGGCTAAGCAGAGGAGAGAGGAGACGCTGAAGATACTGGCGGGAAAACTAAAAACAGCAGGGGCTTGGGAGCCTGCATAAAGAAGAGGTCAGTGCAGCCGGTACCAGCGGTGGCCCTCGGAAGATTAGAGGACCTGCAACACAGCACAGCAGTGCTGGGGAAAACAGCGGTGCCGGCAACTGAATACAGAGAAAGAGAAAGGAAGAAAGTGCAGCGGCGTCTAAGGAGGAGAGCGGGGGATTAACCAGTGGTGGAGTGACCCGGCGGGAATATCTCTGCTTCTGCTCTCCATTATAACGAAAAGCCCAGGCAAAGGAGAAGAAGAAGCTGCGTGAACTTGCGGGAATTGGCGGGAAAACTAACAGAGGGGGCTCGCGGCCCGGGAGTCAGCTGAAAGAGAAGGACTTTGTTGCGGAGACCAGCGGTGGCCCTCGGAAGATCAGAGGACCAGCGGCGCTGCAGTGCTGGTGAAAATAGCGGCGCCGGCAATTAAGTTGAGAAGAAGAGATCTGAAGACAGTGCAGCGGCGCTTGGGGAGGAGAGCGGGAGATCGATCAACGGTGGAGGACTCTTTCACTTCTGCTCTTCACTAAAATCGAGCGCCCAGACAAAGGTGAGGAGATCGCTGCTAGATAAAAAGACAAGGGAGAAGAAGAGGAGGATCGGTTTACCGGGGAAAAAGACCAGCGACGCATTAAGAAAAGAGCGGGAGAAGCAGATCTTACTAACGGTGGATTGATTTAAACTTTCCCGCGCTTGCTCTTCACAGCAGCGGCGCGCACAAGCGGAGAGGAGGGGAATCTCTGAAGAAAAAGGCGCGAATTCAAACAGTGAGTGTTACCTGTCTTGGAGTGCAAATTAGATACTTTATAGAGAACAACTTATTGTTAGAAACTGTCATCAGAGGTCCAACATCAAAAACAGAGTTCGGTGTGTGTGGGTCCAGACCAGGAGCGAAGCCAAAGAATCCTGAGCAACAAGTTGGAGGATAAATAGGACTTGGTGCCAACAAAAAATCTACAGGGCGGAAAGTCTGAAGTGGTGGCTGACGTATTTGTTGGGGAACTCGGTGGACATTTTGAAGGACTTAATAACTACACGACTGAGTGACAACCATTGGAAAGTCTTCTGCAGTGGGTGAGTGAACGTCTCTGAGGCTGTTATACTAATAGGAGCAGTGGTGGAGTAGTATTGCGGAGGACCTTTTAGCAGCAATTCCTTGTCAGTTCGAGTTCCATACGGGGATTCCCCGAACGGGTCTGTTCTCGATAGAGCGATTCAGTGGTAGTTCCATAGCAACGATCTACGACTGGGAGCAGCAGTAGAGCAGTGCGCTCGTGGGTTCTGAGTGCTGTACCTTATAGAAGGAAGTGCCGAGGTTTCTGCTGGTCGTGGGAACGAGCATCGTGGGACCTGAAAGCAGAGGAGCAGCACGTAAATCGACGATATTATAGAATAGACTTACAAGGTGTCGAAGCTACATTAGAAGGAACAGATTGATACTGGTGCCCCGACTGGAGTGCTCTGCTTTGGATCTTCAGGTTTTCTGACCATTTGTTTACAGGGATTTTGACTCTGAAGTGTTATTTACAAAATTGTCTTTCTTTGCAGTGGTGTCTTTTTCTACTTATTGTGATTTGTTTGGTCTTAGTTGAGGATTTGATATAATAGTTTCCTTATCTTGTATTATAAATAGGCTTGTGTATATCTTACTGGGGATAATCTAAACCGATCCTTCCTGTTATTTAATCTATACTTGCTCTGATACACTTAAACTGTAACAGGTATTGATATTTACTCTTGGCCTAATAATTACTAGACAGGGATACCCTTTTCATTGGCATAATGAGTCAGAGAAACAGTAAAACTAAACAACTAAAGGAAAAGCCTCATAAATCAGACTCAACAGAGCTAGATCAAGCTATCTGTATTAGCCCCCCTACCACTCCTAAAAGTACTAAATTCTCGATTGGGCAGAAAGGGAACACTAATATGATGCAGGAATTAGATATCATCCAAACAGAGATGGACACGACTGTAAAGAGAAAGACTAAGAGAGACGAGCCTAAATTAGGGAGTCCTTCTGTTCTTTCAGACGAAGAAGAATTTTATGAAGCTTCTCCCATACAAAGCCCAGATAAATGTAGGCCTAGATTAGATTTTAGCTCTGTCAGTGAGGACTCAAGTACTCTTACAGGCCTTGATGATATTCAGGCCTCGGAGAAGGGGGCTTCGGAACAATATATCAAAGATATAATGCAAGCCCTTAATAGATCTTTAAAATCTACTTTGGATGAAAACACTAACCGCTTACAAGTTAAAATTGATACAATTAATACTAGGATTGATAAAAATGTCACCAAGATAGAGGTTCTGGAGAAAAAATCTGAGGCCTTTCAAAAACAACAATATGATACTCAAAAAGAGATTACTTTTCTACGTAACAAATTAGCTGATCTCGAGGATCGTAGTAGAAGAAACAACTTAAAATTGAGAGGTATTTCAGAAAAGATAAACCAAAATAGCTTACAGAATTATGTTAAAGAAATATTAATTAAAATCTTGCCAACTATTCCAGAACCAGAACTTATGATTGATAGGATACATAGACTCCCTCGCCCTGGATCCTTACCATCCGATGTCCCTAGAGACACTATACTTAGATTCCATTTCTTCTCCACGAAAGAAAAATTCTTAAATTACCTAAGAACTAATAAACTTCTCCCTCACCCTTATGACCATATCAAATCGTTTGCGGACCTCTCTAAAGATACTATTCAGTCAAGAAAAAACTTTAATGAGGTAACTACTTTATTAAGGAAGAAAGGCGTGATGTACAGGTGGGGGTTCCCTACTAAACTCCTCATTAGCCAGGGTGGTAGGGTGATTTCGATTTTGTCTCCACAGGAGGGTATGAAGTTTCTTGATTCCATCGATAAAAGAGGAGAGACTCCGGGCTGAAGAAAAATTTATATATATATCAATTTCTTCTTTTCGTGTGGGAGGCTTCCTACAGAGATACACGAACTTTCCCCATTTGGAAGCTTATCTGCGAGTTGCAGTTGCTTCCTCTATTGGTGTTGCGGTTTATTTGTTCATTGTTTTTTAGTTTATGGTTAAGATTTTATCTTTCAATGTTAGGGGTTTAAATAGTCCCGTTAAAAGGTACTGGACATGGAGAGAGATCAAAAGAAGCAAAGCAGACATAATCTGTCTCCAGGAAGTGAAATTAGCTAAATCAGGGCATCCTGGATTAGAAAACAAGAATTTCCCACATTCATTTAAATCTTTAAATGAGTCTAAAAAGGCCGGAGTGATTACTTTGATTAAAAATTCAATTTCTTTTGAAATAATTGAACAGATTTCCGACTTAGAGGGAAGATACCTAATTTTAATATGTCTGATAGAAAACCAATTAACCACCCTAGTTAATGTTTATGCGCCTAATGATGGCCAGATGCGCTACTTTAATAATCTGGAAAAGAAAATACAGGAGGTTAAAAAAGGTACACTGATTGTGGCTGGGGACTTTAATATTGTCCCTAATGGTGTTTATGATTCCACTTCTCCCACCAGATCAGCTTTTCCAGAGTTAGGTAATTGGCTTATTAATCATGAATATTTAGACATTTTCAGGTGTCTTAATACTTCTTCCCTGGAATTTACCCACTATTCATCGGTCCATAAAACCTTTTCTAGATTAGACCTTTTTATTACAGATTCCCTTTCCATTTCCAAATTCAAAAAAATCGAGATCCTTCCCAGAACCTTTTCAGATCACGCGCCTGTTTTATGTGAAGTTCTACTAGGTAGAGCAACAAGTCATCACCCATTATGGAGATGTAATTCTTCACTATTACACAAGCCTGATTCAAAAAAAGAAATCGAATCGTCAATTACAAATTTTTTTTTAGAAAATGATACAGACGGCATGAGCCCTTTTTCAATTTGGAATGCCCATAAGGCAGTTGTTAGGGGTACGATGATACATATTTCCTATAAAAATAAAAAAATGAATCAAACAGAGATAAATAAAATACAATTAGAATTAAAACACAAAGAGGACACTCAGAAAAAATTAACTCATCCCTCCACAAATCTCCATCTGGAAATTATCAAACTTAGAACTAAATTAAGAGCGATCCTTTTTAATGAATATGAAAAATTTGCTAAAAGCATGAAATCGAATTATTACTCTTCTTTTAACAAGCCGACTAAGATTATGGCCCAAAAATTTAAAATGAATAGAATCAAAAACAGGATCAATAAAATTAAACATAACGGTGAACACCTAGTTAACCCGGCAGATATAGTCAACAAATTTGCTGACTATTATACTTCATTATATAATCTTAAAGATGACCGAAGTATTTCACAACCAAATAAACAAAAAATTAATGAGTTTCTTACACATCTTACTTTACCCAAACTTTCTAATCAACAATTATCATCTCTTGAGGTTCCCTTCTCAGATCTTGAGGTACTTGAGGCCATTAAATCACTCAAAACTAAGAAATCACCGGGTCCTGATGGTTTTTCAAATGACTATTACTTGACCTTTGCCTCTTTATTGACTCCGTATTTAACTAGGGTTTTTAATAGAGCTTCTGAAACTGGGAAATTTCCTCAAGAGATGCTGCAGGCCATTATATCCTTAATTCCTAAACCGAAAGGAGATTTAGATTCTGTCAAAAACTATAGGCCTATATCACTAATTAATACCGATGTTAAAATTTATTCTAAAATTATCGCTACAAGAATGAAAAAAATACTACCAAACATAGTTCATAGAGATCAATTGGGCTTTATAACTGGTCGACAAACTAGCGATGGAACTAGGAGAATATTTAATTTAATAGACCATATCAAAACCAAAAAGATTCCATCATTACTCCTTGCTCTGGACGCTGAAAAAGCCTTTGACAGAGTCAATTGGCAATTTTTAACCGCCACCCTAAACAAATTTGGTTTCGGTTCTAAACTAATAAATACAATAATGGCACTTTATTCGTCCCCTTCTGCTAATATATATGCTAATAACCATCTATCTAAGCAAATTTTGATTACAAATGGTACTAGACAAGGATGTCCCCTTTCGCCTTTACTTTTTGCGTTAATAATGGAACCTCTAGCAGAAACTATTAGATCCAGCCAATTTGTCAAGGGCATCCAAATAGGTGAGACACAATATAAGATAGGATTATTTGCTGACGATATTATATTAAGTCTCTCAAACCCGCTAGATTCAATTAAAGGTGTTCTTCCTATTATTGAAAAATTCTCTAGGGTCTCCTTTTATAGAATAAATGACACGAAATCGAAAATTCTAGATTTTTTCCTTAGCAATGAAACCATCACTAGTATTAAAAACATTACCAAATTCGAATGGGAAAAAGATGCAATTTTGTATTTAGGCATCTCCATAACTAGGAATTTTGCCAAAACCATTGAAGTGAATATGCAGAATCTCATTAAAAGTACTCAAATCGAATTTAATACTCATTCTAAGCATGAAATTTCGTGGGTAGGGAGGATAGTTCTCTTCAAACTTCTCACTCTCCCTAAGATACTTTACATTTTCAGGTGTTTG
The DNA here is from genome assembly GCF_039654945.1 of Dendrobates tinctorius. NCBI lineage: Eukaryota > Metazoa > Chordata > Amphibia > Anura > Dendrobatidae > Dendrobates > Dendrobates tinctorius. Next base: position 6,850,758 of record NW_027361837.1, read on the forward strand.
CCTCTTTCCATTCCCCTTAAATATATCAGACAATTGCAATCCTTAGTAAACAAATTTGTTTCTAATGGAAAAAGAGCTAGAGTAGCATTCCTTTCACTTACTAGAGGGAAAATTGAAGGAGGTTTAGCCCTTCCTAACTTAGTTAATTATTACTACTCGAATCTCATAATGCAATCCCTACCATGGTTTAATCAGGATAATTGCCCAATATGGGTAGATATAGAAAGATGCTGGAACAAAAATACTCCGCTATCAAGACTGATTTTGGATGGGTTGACATCATTTAATTGCTTATCACATCTTCCTCCAACAACATCAGCCACACTACTAGCTTGGAAAAACTTAGCCAAACCTCAAATACACACCAAAAAAGGCTCCAAATACCAACAAATTAAAAATATCTCTCTTAAAACTTTTGGTTTAATATTGGAAAAGGAAATTCCTTCAAATTGGGAAAAGGTTGGTATTAAAAAACTAGCGGACTTGCATAATGGTAAACAATTTTTCTGCAACAATTCACTCCGAATTAAATTTAATCTTTCTACTGATGACTTTCAATTTCTATCTAACTTAAAGAAACTTATTAAGAAGCTTTTGAGAAAAAGAACTTTTCTGACAGACTCCACAAGCTTATTGATATGTAATCCCGGTAATAAATACTATTGGAAGTCGAGAAATATTTACGATTTTCTTAATTCTAGTAATGCACCAGAAAAAACCACTTTTATGCTCAACTGGGAAAAGGACCTCAACATTTCGAGAACTCAACAACAATGGTCTAAAGCACTAAAATCAACATACTCGTCTAATATATGTGCTAATCTTCACGAATCATTTTTTAAAATCCTGTCTAGATGGTACTTTACCCCCTTTAAACTAGCAAAAATCTTTCCTGGTAGATCCCCTGATTGCTGGAGGAATTGTGGTGAAGTTGGTAGTTTACTCCACATGTTCTGGGATTGTTCAAGAATCAGACCTTTATGGTCCGAAATCTCTGACTTAATTAACAAGATCACTAAAACTAAAATCATTTTAACTCCACATAAGGCCTTGTTATCCCTGGATCTTGAAGATATTCATCCCCATCACCGATCCGTTGTTATCCATTTATTCTTAATAACCAAAAATGCGATAGCTATCTTTTGGAAAGAAGACTCAATTCCCAGACTTAGTGACATCATTGATAAAATGAATCTTCATGATTCATACGAAAAAAGCCATGCTATCGCTAATAACTACTATATGACTTATTGTAAGAGGTGGAAATGTTGGTCAGATTTTAACACTTCCTAGCTTAGCTTTGATCTCTCTCATTCACTCCTAGTCCAATTTGATTTTATTAGGGTTATTGTTTATTATATACAACTCCCTAACCGCATTATTGCTTTATTAAACAACGGTTAATTTGTATTTGAATTTACTCCTATTGTACCTGCAATTTTGGTAATTGTACTGTTATTGTTAGTTGTTTATCTCAACTGATCTCATAATTGTAAAATTACTGTTATATTTCCCCTCCCCCTCCCCCCCTTTATCCTTCTTTCCTTTTACCTCGTGGTTTGACCTTTGTGTGTCTCAATAAAACAACTAAAAATCATTCCAAACTTCTTTCCCTTCCCATACCTTCCCCCAACCCCCCCCTCCCCTCTTTCTTTATTTATTACATATGTGACATCTACATTGGAATCCCATTGGAAGACATTACTGTTATTATATTTTAAAATTTAATAAAGTTCATTGAAAATGGAGAAAATTCAAAACATTCATTATCCAATAGGGCCCAAACTATCAAAAACCAGCAGTTTGAATGAACACACATTTCTTGGTAGAATCATGCAGGACTGAAATTTTTGATGTTTTTCTACTCCTCTCATGAGCCCAAACAAGTCTCTAAAAGCATGAGTTTGCAACTACTTTACTTTTGGAGAAAATTCAAAACATTCATTATTCAATAGAGCCCAATAGCAAAAACCAGCGTTTTGAATGAAGAATCACATTTCTTGGTAGAATCATGCAGGATTGAAATTTTTGATGGTTTTTTACTCCTCTCAACAGCCCAAACAAGTTTCTAAAAGGATGAGTTTGCAACTACTTTACTTTTGGAGAAAATTCAAAACATTCATTATTCAATAGGGCCCAAACTATCAAAAACCAGCGGTTTCAATGAACACACATTTCTTGGTAGAATCATGCAGGACTGAAATTTTTGATGTTTTTCTACTCCTCTCATGAGCCCAAACAAGTCTCTAAAAGCATGAGTTTGCAACTACTTTACTTTTGGAGAAAATTCAAAACATTCATTATTCAATATGGCCCAAACTATCAAAAACCAGCGGTTTGAATGAACACACATTTCTTGGTAGAATCATGCAGGACTGAAATTTTTGATGTTTTTCTACTCCTCTCATGAGCCCAAACAAGTCTCTAAAAGCATGAGTTTGCAACTACTTTACTTTTGGAGAAAATTCAAAACATTCATTATTCAATAGAGCCCAATAGCAAAAACCAGCGTTTTGAATGAAGAATCACATTTCTTGGTAGAATCATGCAGGATTGAAATTTTTGATGGTTTTTTACTCCTCTCAAAAGCCCAAACAAGTTTCTAAAAGGATGAGTTTGCAACTACTTTACTTTTGGAGAAAATTCAAAACATTCATTATTCAATAGAGCCCAATAGCAAAAACCAGCGTTTTGAATGAAGAATCACATTTCTTGGTAGAATCATGCAGGATTGAAATTTTTGATGGTTTTTTACTCCTCTCAACAGCCCAAACAAGTTTCTAAAAGGATGAGTTTGCAACTACTTTACTTTTGGAGAAAATTCAAAACATTCATTATTCAATAGGGCCCAAACTATCAAAAACCAGCCGTTTCAATGAACACACATGTCTTGGTAGAATCATGCAGGACTGAAATTTTTGATGTTTTTCTACTCATCTCATGAGCCCAAACAAGTCTCTAAAAGCATGAGTTTGCAACTACTTTACTTTTGGAGAAAATTCAAAACATTCATTATTCAATAGAGCCCAATAGCAAAAACCAGCGTTTTGAATGAAGAATCACATTTCTTGGTAGAATCATGCAGGATTGAAATTTTTGATGGTTTTTTACTCCTCTCAACAGCCCAAACAAGTTTCTAAAAGGATGAGTTTGCAACTACTTTACTTTTGGAGAAAATTCAAAACACTCATTATTCAATAGGGCCCAAACTATCAAAAACCAGCGGTTTCAATGAACACACATTTCTTGGTAGAATCATGCAGGACTGAAATTTTTGATGTTTTTCTACTCCTCTCATGAGCCCAAACAAGTCTCTAAAAGCATGAGTTTGCAACTACTTTACTTTTGGAAAATTCAAAACACTCATTATTCAATAGGGCCCAAACTATCAAAAACCAGCGGTTTCAATGAACACACATTTCTTGGTAGAATCATGCAGGACTGAAATTTTTGATGTTTTTCTACTCCTCTCATGAGCCCAAACAAGTCTCTAAAAGCATGAGTTTGCAACTACTTTACTTTTGCAATTTTTGCCCAATTGCAAAAACCAGCGTTTTGAATGAAGAATCACATTTCTTGGTAGAATCATGCAGGATTGAAATTTTTGATGGTTTTTTACTCCTCTCAACAGCCCAAACAAGTTTCTAAAAGGATGAGTTTGCAACTACTTTACTTTTGGAGAAAATTCAAAACATTCATTATTCAATAGGGCCCAAACTATCAAAAACCAGCGGTTTGAATGAACACATTTCTTGGTAGAATCATGCAGGACTGAAATTTTTGATGTTTTTCTACTCCTCTCATGAGCGCAAACACGTCTCTAAAAGCATGAGTTTGCAACTACTTTACTTTTGGAGAAAATTCAAAACATTCACTATTCAATAGAGCCCAATAGCAAAAATCAGGTTTTGAATGAAGAATCACATTTCTTGGTAAAATCATGCAGGATTGAAATTTTTGATGGTTTTTTACTCCTCTCAACAGCCCAAACAAGTTTCTAAAAGGATGAGTTTGCAACTACTTTACTTTTGGAGAAAATTCAAAACATTCATTATTCAATAGGGCCCAAACTATCAAAAACCAGCGGTTTCAATGAACACACATTTCTTGGTAGAATCATGCAGGACTGAAATTTTTGATGTTTTTCTACTCCTCTCATGAGCCCAAACAAGTCTCTAAAAGCATGAGTTTGCAACTACTTTACTTTTGGAGAAAATTCAAAACATTCATTATTCAATAGAGCCCAATAGCAAAAACCAGCGTTTTGAATGAAGAATCACATTTCTTGGTAGAATCATGCAGGACTGAAATTTTTGATGTTTTTCTACTCCTCTCATGAGCCCAAACAAGTCTCTAAAAGCATGAGTTTGCAACAACTTTACTTTTGGAGAAAATTCAAAACATTCATTATCCAATAGGGCCCAAACTATCAAAAACCAGCAGTTTGAATGAACACACATTTCTTGGTAGAATCATGCAGGACTGAAATTTTTGATGTTTTTCTACTCCTCTCATGAGCCCAAACAAGTCTCTAAAAGCATGAGTTTGCAACTACTTTACTTTTGGAGAAAATTCAAAACATTCATTATCCAATAGGGCCCAAACTATCAAAAACCAGCGGTTTGAATGAACACACATTTCTTGGTAGAATCATGCAGGACTGAAATTTTTGATGTTTTTCTACTCCTCTCATGAGCCCAAACAAGTCTCTAAAAGCATGAGTTTGCAACTACTTTACTTTTGGAGAAAATTCAAAACATTCATTATTCAATAGAGCCCAATAGCAAAAACCAGCGTTTTGAATGAAGAATCACATTTCTTGGTAGAATCATGCAGGATTGAAATTTTTGATGGTTTTTTACTCCTCTCAACAGCCCAAACAAGTTTCTAAAAGGATGAGTTTGCAACTACTTTACTTTTGGAGAAAATTCAAAACATTCATTATTCAATAGGGCCCAAACTATCAAAAACCAGCGGTTTCAATGAACACACATTTCTTGGTAGAATCATGCAGGACTGAAATTTTTGATGTTTTTCTACTCCTCTCATGAGCCCAAACAAGTCTCTAAAAGCATGAGTTTGCAACTACTTTACTTTTGGAGAAAATTCAAAACATTCATTATTCAATAGAGCCCAATAGCAAAAACCAGCGTTTTGAATGAAGAATCACATTTCTTGGTAGAATCATGCAGGATTGAAATTTTTGATGGTTTTTTACTCCTCTCAACAGCCCAAACAAGTTTCTAAAAGGATGAGTTTGCAACTACTTTACTTTTGGAGAAAATTCAAAACATTCATTATTCAATAGGGCCCAAACTATCAAAAACCAGCGGTTTCAATGAACACACATTTCTTGGTAGAATCATGCAGGACTGAAATTTTTGATGTTTTTCTACTCCTCTCATGAGCCCAAACAAGTCTCTAAAAGCATGAGTTTGCAACTACTTTACTTTTGGAGAAAATTCAAAACATTCATTATTCAATAGGGCCCAAACTATCAAAAACCAGCGGTTTGAATGAACACACATTTCTTGGTAGAATCATGCAGGACTGAAATTTTTGATGTTTTTCTACTCCTCTCATGAGCCCAAACAAGTCTCTAAAAGCATGAGTTTGCAACTACTTTACTTTTGGAGAAAATTCAAAACATTCATTATTCAATAGAGCCCAATAGCAAAAACCAGCGTTTTGAATGAAGAATCACATTTCTTGGTAGAATCATGCAGGATTGAAATTTTTGATGGTTTTTTACTCCTCTCAAAAGCCCAAACAAGTTTCTAAAAGGATGAGTTTGCAACTACTTTACTTTTGGAGAAAATTCAAAACATTCATTATTCAATAGGGCCCAAACTATCAAAAACCAGCGGTTTCAATGAACACACATTTCTTGGTAGAATCATGCAGGACTGAAATTTTTGATGTTTTTCTACTCCTCTCATGAGCCCAAACAAGTCTCTAAAAGCATGAGTTTGCAACTACTTTACTTTTGGAGAAAATTCAAAACATTCATTATTCAATAGAGCCCAATAGCAAAAACCAGCGTTTTGAATGAAGAATCACATTTCTTGGTAGAATCATGCAGGATTGAAATTTTTGATGGTTTTTTACTCCTCTCAACAGCCCAAACAAGTTTCTAAAAGGATGAGTTTGCAACTACTTTACTTTTGGAGAAAATTCAAAACATTCATTATTCAATAGAGCCCAATAGCAAAAACCAGCGTTTTGAATGAAGAATCACATTTCTTGGTAGAATCATGCAGGATTGAAATTTTTGATGGTTTTTTACTCCTCTCAACAGCCCAAACAAGTTTCTAGAAGGATGAGTTTGCAACTACTTTACTTTTGGAGAAAATTCAAAACATTCATTATTCAATAGGGCCCAAACTATCAAAAACCAGCGGTTTCAATGAACACATTTCTTGGTAGAATCATGCAGGACTGAAATTTTTGATGTTTTTCTACTCATCTCATGAGCCCAAACAAGTCTCTAAAAGCATGAGTTTGCAACTACTTTAATTTTGGAGAAAATTCAAAACATTCACTATTCAATAGAGCCCAATAGCAAAAATCAGGTTTTGAATGAAGAATCACATTTTTTCGTAAAATCATGCAGGATTGAAATTTTTGATGGTTTTTTACTCCTCTCAACAGCCCAAACAAGTTTCTAAAAGGATGAGTTTGCAACTACTTTACTTTTGGAGAAAATTCAAAACATTCATTATTCAATAGGGCCCAAACTATCAAAAACCAGCGGTTTCAATGAACACACATTTCTTGGTAGAATCATGCAGGACTGAAATTTTTGATGTTTTTCTACTCCTCTCATGAGCCCAAACAAGTCTCTAAAAGCATGAGTTTGCAACAACTTTACTTTTGGAGAAAATTCAAAACATTCATTATCCAATAGGGCCCAAACTATCAAAAACCAGCAGTTTGAATGAACACACATTTCTTGGTAGAATCATGCAGGACTGAAATTTTTGATGTTTTTCTACTCCTCTCATGAGCCCAAACAAGTCTCTAAAAGCATGAGTTTGCAACTACTTTACTTTTGGAGAAAATTCAAAACATTCATTATCCAATAGGGCCCAAACTATCAAAAACCAGCGGTTTGAATGAACACACATTTCTTGGTAGAATCATGCAGGACTGAAATTTTTGATGTTTTTCTACTCCTCTCATGAGCCCAAACAAGTCTCTAAAAGCATGAGTTTGCAACTACTTTACTTTTGGAGAAAATTCAAAACATTCATTATTCAATAGAGCCCAATAGCAAAAACCAGCGTTTTGAATGAAGAATCACATTTCTTGGTAGAATCATGCAGGATTGAAATTTTTGATGGTTTTTTACTCCTCTCAACAGCCCAAACAAGTTTCTAAAAGGATGAGTTTGCAACTACTTTACTTTTGGAGAAAATTCAAAACATTCATTATTCAATAGGGCCCAAACTATCAAAAACCAGCGGTTTCAATGAACACACATTTCTTGGTAGAATCATGCAGGACTGAAATTTTTGATGTTTTTCTACTCCTCTCATGAGCCCAAACAAGTCTCTAAAAGCATGAGTTTGCAACTACTTTACTTTTGGAGAAAATTCAAAACATTCATTATTCAATAGAGCCCAATAGCAAAAACCAGCGTTTTGAATGAAGAATCACATTTCTTGGTAGAATCATGCAGGATTGAAATTTTTGATGGTTTTTTACTCCTCTCAACAGCCCAAACAAGTTTCTAAAAGGATGAGTTTGCAACTACTTTACTTTTGGAGAAAATTCAAAACATTCATTATTCAATAGGGCCCAAACTATCAAAAACCAGCGGTTTCAATGAACACACATTTCTTGGTAGAATCATGCAGGACTGAAATTTTTGATGTTTTTCTACTCCTCTCATGAGCCCAAACAAGTCTCTAAAAGCATGAGTTTGCAACTACTTTACTTTTGGAGAAAATTCAAAACATTCATTATTCAATAGGGCCCAAACTATCAAAAACCAGCGGTTTGAATGAACACACATTTCTTGGTAGAATCATGCAGGACTGAAATTTTTGATGTTTTTCTACTCCTCTCATGAGCCCAAACAAGTCTCTAAAAGCATGAGTTTGCAACTACTTTACTTTTGGAGAAAATTCAAAACATTCATTATTCAATAGAGCCCAATAGCAAAAACCAGCGTTTTGAATGAAGAATCACATTTCTTGGTAGAATCATGCAGGATTGAAATTTTTGATGGTTTTTTACTCCTCTCAAAAGCCCAAACAAGTTTCTAAAAGGATGAGTTTGCAACTACTTTACTTTTGGAGAAAATTCAAAACATTCATTATTCAATAGGGCCCAAACTATCAAAAACCAGCGGTTTCAATGAACACACATTTCTTGGTAGAATCATGCAGGACTGAAATTTTTGATGTTTTTCTACTCCTCTCATGAGCCCAAACAAGTCTCTAAAAGCATGAGTTTGCAACTACTTTACTTTTGGAGAAAATTCAAAACATTCATTATTCAATAGGGCCCAAACTATCAAAAACCAGCGGTTTGAATGAACACACATTTCTTGGTAGAATCATGCAGTACTGAAATTTTTGATGTTTTTCTACTCCTCTCATGAGCCCAAACAAGTCTCTAAAAGCATGAGTTTGCAACTACTTTACTTTTGGAGAAAATTCAAAACATTCATTATTCAATAGAGCCCAATAGCAAAAACCAGCGTTTTGAATGAAGAATCACATTTCTTGGTAGAATCATGCAGGATTGAAATTTTTGATGGTTTTTTACTCCTCTCAACAGCCCAAACAAGTTTCTAAAAGGATGAGTTTGCAACTACTTTACTTTTGGAGAAAATTCAAAACATTCATTATTCAATAGGGCCCAAACTATCAAAAACCAGCCGTTTCAATGAACACACATGTCTTGGTAGAATCATGCAGGACTGAAATTTTTGATGTTTTTCTACTCATCTCATGAGCCCAAACAAGTCTCTAAAAGCATGAGTTTGCAACTACTTTACTTTTGGAGAAAATTCAAAACATTCATTATTCAATAGAGCCCAATAGCAAAAACCAGCGTTTTGAATGAAGAATCACATTTCTTGGTAGAATCATGCAGGATTGAAATTTTTGATGGTTTTTTACTCCTCTCAACAGCCCAAACAAGTTTCTAAAAGGATGAGTTTGCAACTACTTTACTTTTGGAGAAAATTCAAAACACTCATTATTCAATAGGGCCCAAACTATCAAAAACCAGCGGTTTCAATGAACACACATTTCTTGGTAGAATCATGCAGGACTGAAATTTTTGATGTTTTTCTACTCCTCTCATGAGCCCAAACAAGTCTCTAAAAGCATGAGTTTGCAACTACTTTACTTTTGCAATTTTTGCCCAATTGCAAAAACCAGCGTTTTGAATGAAGAATCACATTTCTTGGTAGAATCATGCAGGATTGAAATTTTTGATGGTTTTTTACTCCTCTCAACAGCCCAAACAAGTTTCTAAAAGGATGAGTTTGCAACTACTTTACTTTTGGAGAAAATTCAAAACATTCATTATTCAATAGGGCCCAAACTATCAAAAACCAGCGGTTTGAATGAACACATTTCTTGGTAGAATCATGCAGGACTGAAATTTTTGATGTTTTTCTACTCCTCTCATGAGCCCAAACACGTCTCTAAAAGCATGAGTTTGCAACTACTTTACTTTTGGAGAAAATTCAAAACATTCACTATTCAATAGAGCCCAATAGCAAAAATCAGGTTTTGAATGAAGAATCACATTTCTTGGTAAAATCATGCAGGATTGAAATTTTTGATGGTTTTTTACTCCTCTCAACAGCCCAAACAAGTTTCTAAAAGGATGAGTTTGCAACTACTTTACTTTTGGAGAAAATTCAAAACATTCATTATTCAATAGGGCCCAAACTATCAAAAACCAGCGGTTTCAATGAACACACATTTCTTGGTAGAATCATGCAGGACTGAAATTTTTGATGTTTTTCTACTCCTCTCATGAGCCCAAACAAGTCTCTAAAAGCATGAGTTTGCAACTACTTTACTTTTGGAGAAAATTCAAAACATTCATTATTCAATAGAGCCCAATAGCAAAAACCAGCGTTTTGAATGAAGAATCACATTTCTTGGTAGAATCATGCAGGACTGAAATTTTTGATGGTTTTTTACTCCTCTCAACAGCCCAAACAAGTTTCTAAAAGGATGAGTTTGCAACTACTTTACTTTTGGAGAAAATTCAAAACATTCATTATTCAATAGAGCCCAATAGCAAAAACCAGCGTTTTGAATGAAGAATCACATTTCTTGGTAGAATCATGCAGGATTGAAATTTTTGATGGTTTTTTACTCCTCTCAACAGCCCAAACAAGTTTCTAAAAGGATGAGTTTGCAACTACTTTACTTTTGGAGAAAATTCAAAACATTCATTATTCAATAGGGCCCAAACTATCAAAAACCAGCGGTTTCAATGAACACATTTCTTGGTAGAATCATGCAGGACTGAAATTTTTGATGTTTTTCTACTCATCTCATGAGCCCAAACAAGTCTCTAAAAGCATGAGTTTGCAACTACTTTACTTTTGGAGAAAATTCAAAACATTCACTATTCAATAGAGCCCAATAGCAAAAATCAGGTTTTGAATGAAGAATCACATTTTTTCGTAAAATCATGCAGGATTGAAATTTTTGATGGTTTTTTACTCCTCTCAACAGCCCAAACAAGTTTCTAAAAGGATGAGTTTGCAACTACTTTACTTTTGGAGAAAATTCAAAACATTCATTATTCAATAGGGCCCAAACTATCAAAAACCAGCGGTTTCAATGAACACACATTTCTTGGTAGAATCATGCAGGACTGAAATTTTTGATGTTTTTCTACTCCTCTCATGAGCCCAAACAAGTCTCTAAAAGCATGAGTTTGCAACAACTTTACTTTTGGAGAAAATTCAAAACATTCATTATCCAATAGGGCCCAAACTATCAAAAACCAGCAGTTTGAATGAACACACATTTCTTGGTAGAATCATGCAGGACTGAAATTTTTGATGTTTTTCTACTCCTCTCATGAGCCCAAACAAGTCTCTAAAAGCATGAGTTTGCAACTACTTTACTTTTGGAGAAAATTCAAAACATTCATTATCCAATAGGGCCCAAACTATCAAAAACCAGCGGTTTGAATGAACACACATTTCTTGGTAGAATCATGCAGGACTGAAATTTTTGATGTTTTTCTACTCCTCTCATGAGCCCAAACAAGTCTCTAAAAGCATGAGTTTGCAACTACTTTACTTTTGGAGAAAATTCAAAACATTCATTATTCAATAGAGCCCAATAGCAAAAACCAGCGTTTTGAATGAAGAATCACATTTCTTGGTAGAATCATGCAGGATTGAAATTTTTGATGGTTTTTTACTCCTCTCAACAGCCCAAACAAGTTTCTAAAAGGATGAGTTTGCAACTACTTTACTTTTGGAGAAAATTCAAAACATTCATTATTCAATAGGGCCCAAACTATCAAAAACCAGCGGTTTCAATGAACACACATTTCTTGGTAGAATCATGCAGGACTGAAATTTTTGATGTTTTTCTACTCCTCTCATGAGCCCAAACAAGTCTCTAAAAGCATGAGTTTGCAACTACTTTACTTTTGGAGAAAATTCAAAACATTCATTATTCAATAGAGCCCAATAGCAAAAACCAGCGTTTTGAATGAAGAATCACATTTCTTGGTAGAATCATGCAGGATTGAAATTTTTGATGGTTTTTTACTCCTCTCAACAGCCCAAACAAGTTTCTAAAAGGATGAGTTTGCAACTACTTTACTTTTGGAGAAAATTCAAAACATTCATTATTCAATAGGGCCCAAACTATCAAAAACCAGCGGTTTCAATGAACACACATTTCTTGGTAGAATCATGCAGGACTGAAATTTTTGATGTTTTTCTACTCCTCTCATGAGCCCAAACAAGTCTCTAAAAGCATGAGTTTGCAACTACTTTACTTTTGGAGAAAATTCAAAACATTCATTATTCAATAGGGCCCAAACTATCAAAAACCAGCGGTTTGAATGAACACACATTTCTTGGTAGAATCATGCAGGACTGAAATTTTTGATGTTTTTCTACTCCTCTCATGAGCCCAAACAAGTCTCTAAAAGCATGAGTTTGCAACTACTTTACTTTTGGAGAAAATTCAAAACATTCATTATTCAATAGAGCCCAATAGCAAAAACCAGCGTTTTGAATGAAGAATCACATTTCTTGGTAGAATCATGCAGGATTGAAATTTTTGATGGTTTTTAACTCCTCTCAAAAGCCCAAACAAGTTTCTAAAAGGATGAGTTTGCAACTACTTTACTTTTGGAGAAAATTCAAAACATTCATTATTCAATAGAGCCCAATAGCAAAAACCAGCGTTTTGAATGAAGAATCACATTTCTTGGTAGAATCATGCAGGATTGAAATTTTTGATGGTTTTTTACTCCTCTCAACAGCCCAAACAAGTTTCTAAAAGGATGAGTTTGCAACTACTTTACTTTTGGAGAAAATTCAAAACATTCATTATTCAATAGGGCCCAAACTATCAAAAACCAGCCGTTTCAATGAACACACATGTCTTGGTAGAATCATGCAGGACTGAAATTTTTGATGTTTTTCTACTCATCTCATGAGCCCAAACAAGTCTCTAAAAGCATGAGTTTGCAACTACTTTACTTTTGGAGAAAATTCAAAACATTCATTATTCAATAGAGCCCAATAGCAAAAACCAGCGTTTTGAATGAAGAATCACATTTCTTGGTAGAATCATGCAGGATTGAAATTTTTGATGGTTTTTTACTCCTCTCAACAGCCCAAACAAGTTTCTAAAAGGATGAGTTTGCAACTACTTTACTTTTGGAGAAAATTCAAAACATTCATTATTCAATAGGGCCCAAACTATCAAAAACCAGCCGTTTCAATGAACACACATGTCTTGGTAGAATCATGCAGGACTGAAATTTTTGATGTTTTTCTACTCATCTCATGAGCCCAAACAAGTCTCTAAAAGCATGAGTTTGCAACTACTTTACTTTTGGAGAAAATTCAAAACATTCATTATTCAATAGAGCCCAATAGCAAAAACCAGCGTTTTGAATGAAGAATCACATTTCTTGGTAGAATCATGCAGGATTGAAATTTTTGATGGTTTTTTACTCCTCTCAACAGCCCAAACAAGTTTCTAAAAGGATGAGTTTGCAACTACTTTACTTTTGGAGAAAATTCAAAACACTCATTATTCAATAGGGCCCAAACTATCAAAAACCAGCGGTTTCAATGAACACACATTTCTTGGTAGAATCATGCAGGACTGAAATTTTTGATGTTTTTCTACTCCTCTCATGAGCCCAAACAAGTCTCTAAAAGCATGAGTTTGCAACTACTTTACTTTTGCAATTTTTGCCCAATTGCAAAAACCAGCGTTTTGAATGAAGAATCACATTTCTTGGTAGAATCATGCAGGATTGAAATTTTTGATGGTTTTTTACTCCTCTCAACAGCCCAAACAAGTTTCTAAAAGGATGAGTTTGCAACTACTTTACTTTTGGAGAAAATTCAAAACATTCATTATTCAATAGGGCCCAAACTATCAAAAACCAGCGGTTTGAATGAACACATTTCTTGGTAGAATCATGCAGGACTGAAATTTTTGATGTTTTTCTACTCCTCTCATGAGCCCAAACACGTCTCTAAAAGCATGAGTTTGCAACTACTTTACTTTTGGAGAAAATTCAAAACATTCACTATTCAATAGAGCCCAATAGCAAAAATCAGGTTTTGAATGAAGAATCACATTTCTTGGTAAAATCATGCAGGATTGAAATTTTTGATGGTTTTTTACTCCTCTCAACAGCCCAAACAAGTTTCTAAAAGGATGAGTTTGCAACTACTTTACTTTTGGAGAAAATTCAAAACATTCATTATTCAATAGGGCCCAAACTATCAAAAACCAGCGGTTTCAATGAACACACATTTCTTGGTAGAATCATGCAGGACTGAAATTTTTGATGTTTTTCTACTCCTCTCATGAGCCCAAACAAGTCTCTAAAAGCATGAGTTTGCAACTACTTTACTTTTGGAGAAAATTCAAAACATTCATTATTCAATAGAGCCCAATAGCAAAAACCAGCGTTTTGAATGAAGAATCACATTTCTTGGTAGAATCATGCAGGACTGAAATTTTTGATGGTTTTTTACTCCTCTCAACAGCCCAAACAAGTTTCTAAAAGGATGAGTTTGCAACTACTTTACTTTTGGAGAAAATTCAAAACATTCATTATTCAATAGAGCCCAATAGCAAAAACCAGCGTTTTGAATGAAGAATCACATTTCTTGGTAGAATCATGCAGGATTGAAATTTTTGATGGTTTTTTACTCCTCTCAACAGCCCAAACAAGTTTCTAAAAGGATGAGTTTGCAACTACTTTACTTTTGGAGAAAATTCAAAACATTCATTATTCAATAGGGCCCAAACTATCAAAAACCAGCGGTTTCAATGAACACATTTCTTGGTAGAATCATGCAGGACTGAAATTTTTGATGTTTTTCTACTCATCTCATGAGCCCAAACAAGTCTCTAAAAGCATGAGTTTGCAACTACTTTACTTTTGGAGAAAATTCAAAACATTCACTATTCAATAGAGCCCAATAGCAAAAATCAGGTTTTGAATGAAGAATCACATTTTTTCGTAAAATCATGCAGGATTGAAATTTTTGATGGTTTTTTACTCCTCTCAACAGCCCAAACAAGTTTCTAAAAGGATGAGTTTGCAACTACTTTACTTTTGGAGAAAATTCAAAACATTCATTATTCAATAGGGCCCAAACTATCAAAAACCAGCGGTTTCAATGAACACACATTTCTTGGTAGAATCATGCAGGACTGAAATTTTTGATGTTTTTCTACTCCTCTCATGAGCCCAAACAAGTCTCTAAAAGCATGAGTTTGCAACAACTTTACTTTTGGAGAAAATTCAAAACATTCATTATCCAATAGGGCCCAAACTATCAAAAACCAGCAGTTTGAATGAACACACATTTCTTGGTAGAATCATGCAGGACTGAAATTTTTGATGTTTTTCTACTCCTCTCATGAGCCCAAACAAGTCTCTAAAAGCATGAGTTTGCAACTACTTTACTTTTGGAGAAAATTCAAAACATTCATTATCCAATAGGGCCCAAACTATCAAAAACCAGCGGTTTGAATGAACACACATTTCTTGGTAGAATCATGCAGGACTGAAATTTTTGATGTTTTTCTACTCCTCTCATGAGCCCAAACAAGTCTCTAAAAGCATGAGTTTGCAACTACTTTACTTTTGGAGAAAATTCAAAACATTCATTATTCAATAGAGCCCAATAGCAAAAACCAGCGTTTTGAATGAAGAATCACATTTCTTGGTAGAATCATGCAGGATTGAAATTTTTGATGGTTTTTTACTCCTCTCAACAGCCCAAACAAGTTTCTAAAAGGATGAGTTTGCAACTACTTTACTTTTGGAGAAAATTCAAAACATTCATTATTCAATAGGGCCCAAACTATCAAAAACCAGCGGTTTCAATGAACACACATTTCTTGGTAGAATCATGCAGGACTGAAATTTTTGATGTTTTTCTACTCCTCTCATGAGCCCAAACAAGTCTCTAAAAGCATGAGTTTGCAACTACTTTACTTTTGGAGAAAATTCAAAACATTCATTATTCAATAGAGCCCAATAGCAAAAACCAGCGTTTTGAATGAAGAATCACATTTCTTGGTAGAATCATGCAGGATTGAAATTTTTGATGGTTTTTTACTCCTCTCAACAGCCCAAACAAGTTTCTAAAAGGATGAGTTTGCAACTACTTTACTTTTGGAGAAAATTCAAAACATTCATTATTCAATAGGGCCCAAACTATCAAAAACCAGCGGTTTCAATGAACACACATTTCTTGGTAGAATCATGCAGGACTGAAATTTTTGATGTTTTTCTACTCCTCTCATGAGCCCAAACAAGTCTCTAAAAGCATGAGTTTGCAACTACTTTACTTTTGGAGAAAATTCAAAACATTCATTATTCAATAGGGCCCAAACTATCAAAAACCAGCGGTTTGAATGAACACACATTTCTTGGTAGAATCATGCAGGACTGAAATTTTTGATGTTTTTCTACTCCTCTCATGAGCCCAAACAAGTCTCTAAAAGCATGAGTTTGCAACTACTTTACTTTTGGAGAAAATTCAAAACATTCATTATTCAATAGAGCCCAATAGCAAAAACCAGCGTTTTGAATGAAGAATCACATTTCTTGGTAGAATCATGCAGGATTGAAATTTTTGATGGTTTTTAACTCCTCTCAAAAGCCCAAACAAGTTTCTAAAAGGATGAGTTTGCAACTACTTTACTTTTGGAGAAAATTCAAAACATTCATTATTCAATAGAGCCCAATAGCAAAAACCAGCGTTTTGAATGAAGAATCACATTTCTTGGTAGAATCATGCAGGATTGAAATTTTTGATGGTTTTTTACTCCTCTCAACAGCCCAAACAAGTTTCTAAAAGGATGAGTTTGCAACTACTTTACTTTTGGAGAAAATTCAAAACATTCATTATTCAATAGGGCCCAAACTATCAAAAACCAGCCGTTTCAATGAACACACATGTCTTGGTAGAATCATGCAGGACTGAAATTTTTGATGTTTTTCTACTCATCTCATGAGCCCAAACAAGTCTCTAAAAGCATGAGTTTGCAACTACTTTACTTTTGGAGAAAATTCAAAACATTCATTATTCAATAGAGCCCAATAGCAAAAACCAGCGTTTTGAATGAAGAATCACATTTCTTGGTAGAATCATGCAGGATTGAAATTTTTGATGGTTTTTTACTCCTCTCAACAGCCCAAACAAGTTTCTAAAAGGATGAGTTTGCAACTACTTTACTTTTGGAGAAAATTCAAAACACTCATTATTCAATAGGGCCCAAACTATCAAAAACCAGCGGTTTCAATGAACACACATTTCTTGGTAGAATCATGCAGGACTGAAATTTTTGATGTTTTTCTACTCCTCTCATGAGCCCAAACAAGTCTCTAAAAGCATGAGTTTGCAACTACTTTACTTTTGGAAAATTCAAAACACTCATTATTCAATAGGGCCCAAACTATCAAAAACCAGCGGTTTCAATGAACACACATTTCTTGGTAGAATCATGCAGGACTGAAATTTTTGATGTTTTTCTACTCCTCTCATGAGCCCAAACAAGTCTCTAAAAGCATGAGTTTGCAACTACTTTACTTTTGCAATTTTTGCCCAATTGCAAAAACCAGCGTTTTGAATGAAGAATCACATTTCTTGGTAGAATCATGCAGGATTGAAATTTTTGATGGTTTTTTACTCCTCTCAACAGCCCAAACAAGTTTCTAAAAGGATGAGTTTGCAACTACTTTACTTTTGGAGAAAATTCAAAACATTCATTATTCAATAGGGCCCAAACTATCAAAAACCAGCGGTTTGAATGAACACATTTCTTGGTAGAATCATGCAGGACTGAAATTTTTGATGTTTTTCTACTCCTCTCATGAGCCCAAACACGTCTCTAAAAGCATGAGTTTGCAACTACTTTACTTTTGGAGAAAATTCAAAACATTCACTATTCAATAGAGCCCAATAGCAAAAATCAGGTTTTGAATGAAGAATCACATTTCTTGGTAAAATCATGCAGGATTGAAATTTTTGATGGTTTTTTACTCCTCTCAACAGCCCAAACAAGTTTCTAAAAGGATGAGTTTGCAACTACTTTACTTTTGGAGAAAATTCAAAACATTCATTATTCAATAGGGCCCAAACTATCAAAAACCAGCGGTTTCAATGAACACACATTTCTTGGTAGAATCATGCAGGACTGAAATTTTTGATGTTTTTCTACTCCTCTCATGAGCCCAAACAAGTCTCTAAAAGCATGAGTTTGCAACTACTTTACTTTTGGAGAAAATTCAAAACATTCATTATTCAATAGAGCCCAATAGCAAAAACCAGCGTTTTGAATGAAGAATCACATTTCTTGGTAGAATCATGCAGGATTGAAATTTTTGATGGTTTTTTACTCCTCTCAACAGCCCAAACAAGTTTCTAAAAGGATGAGTTTGCAACTACTTTACTTTTGGAGAAAATTCAAAACATTCATTATTCAATAGAGCCCAATAGCAAAAACCAGCGTTTTGAATGAAGAATCACATTTCTTGGTAGAATCATGCAGGATTGAAATTTTTGATGGTTTTTTACTCCTCTCAACAGCCCAAACAAGTTTCTAAAAGGATGAGTTTGCAACTACTTTACTTTTGGAGAAAATTCAAAACATTCATTATTCAATAGGGCCCAAACTATCAAAAACCAGCGGTTTCAATGAACACACATTTCTTGGTAGAATCATGCAGGACTGAAATTTTTGATGTTTTTCTACTCCTCTCATGAGCCCAAACAAGTCTCTAAAAGCATGAGTTTGCAACTACTTTACTTTTGGAGAAAATTCAAAACATTCATTATTCAATAGAGCCCAATAGCAAAAACCAGCGTTTTGAATGAAGAATCACATTTCTTGGTAGAATCATGCAGGATTGAAATTTTTGATGGTTTTTTACTCCTCTCAACAGCCCAAACAAGTTTCTAAAAGGATGAGTTTGCAACTACTTTACTTTTGGAGAAAATTCAAAACATTCATTATTCAATAGAGCCCAATAGCAAAAACCAGCGTTTTGAATGAAGAATCACATTTCTTGGTAGAATCATGCAGGATTGAAATTTTTGATGGTTTTTTACTCCTCTCAACAGCCCAAACAAGTTTCTAAAAGGATGAGTTTGCAACTACTTTACTTTTGGAGAAAATTCAAAACATTCATTATTCAATAGGGCCCAAACTATCAAAAACCAGCGGTTTCAATGAACACATTTCTTGGTAGAATCATGCAGGACTGAAATTTTTGATGTTTTTCTACTCATCTCATGAGCCCAAACAAGTCTCTAAAAGCATGAGTTTGCAACTACTTTACTTTTGGAGAAAATTCAAAACATTCACTATTCAATAGAGCCCAATAGCAAAAATCAGGTTTTGAATGAAGAATCACATTTTTTCGTAAAATCATGCAGGATTGAAATTTTTGATGGTTTTTTACTCCTCTCAACAGCCCAAACAAGTTTCTAAAAGGATGAGTTTGCAACTACTTTACTTTTGGAGAAAATTCAAAACATTCATTATTCAATAGGGCCCAAACTATCAAAAACCAGCGGTTTCAATGAACACACATTTCTTGGTAGAATCATGCAGGACTGAAATTTTTGATGTTTTTCTACTCCTCTCATGAGCCCAAACAAGTCTCTAAAAGCATGAGTTTGCAACAACTTTACTTTTGGAGAAAATTCAAAACATTCATTATCCAATAGGGCCCAAACTATCAAAAACCAGCAGTTTGAATGAACACACATTTCTTGGTAGAATCATGCAGGACTGAAATTTTTGATGTTTTTCTACTCCTCTCATGAGCCCAAACAAGTCTCTAAAAGCATGAGTTTGCAACTACTTTACTTTTGGAGAAAATTCAAAACATTCATTATCCAATAGGGCCCAAACTATCA
Source organism: Dendrobates tinctorius (assembly GCF_039654945.1). Taxonomy (NCBI): domain Eukaryota; kingdom Metazoa; phylum Chordata; class Amphibia; order Anura; family Dendrobatidae; genus Dendrobates; species Dendrobates tinctorius. The sequence continues at coordinate 6,870,403 of NW_027361837.1, forward strand.
AAAACCAGCGGTTTGAATGAACACACATTTCTTGGTAGAATCATGCAGGACTGAAATTTTTGATGTTTTTCTACTCCTCTCATGAGCCCAAACAAGTCTCTAAAAGCATGAGTTTGCAACTACTTTACTTTTGGAGAAAATTCAAAACATTCATTATTCAATAGAGCCCAATAGCAAAAACCAGCGTTTTGAATGAAGAATCACATTTCTTGGTAGAATCATGCAGGATTGAAATTTTTGATGGTTTTTTACTCCTCTCAACAGCCCAAACAAGTTTCTAAAAGGATGAGTTTGCAACTACTTTACTTTTGGAGAAAATTCAAAACATTCATTATTCAATAGGGCCCAAACTATCAAAAACCAGCGGTTTCAATGAACACACATTTCTTGGTAGAATCATGCAGGACTGAAATTTTTGATGTTTTTCTACTCCTCTCATGAGCCCAAACAAGTCTCTAAAAGCATGAGTTTGCAACTACTTTACTTTTGGAGAAAATTCAAAACATTCATTATTCAATAGAGCCCAATAGCAAAAACCAGCGTTTTGAATGAAGAATCACATTTCTTGGTAGAATCATGCAGGATTGAAATTTTTGATGGTTTTTTACTCCTCTCAACAGCCCAAACAAGTTTCTAAAAGGATGAGTTTGCAACTACTTTACTTTTGGAGAAAATTCAAAACATTCATTATTCAATAGGGCCCAAACTATCAAAAACCAGCGGTTTCAATGAACACACATTTCTTGGTAGAATCATGCAGGACTGAAATTTTTGATGTTTTTCTACTCCTCTCATGAGCCCAAACAAGTCTCTAAAAGCATGAGTTTGCAACTACTTTACTTTTGGAGAAAATTCAAAACATTCATTATTCAATAGGGCCCAAACTATCAAAAACCAGCGGTTTGAATGAACACACATTTCTTGGTAGAATCATGCAGGACTGAAATTTTTGATGTTTTTCTACTCCTCTCATGAGCCCAAACAAGTCTCTAAAAGCATGAGTTTGCAACTACTTTACTTTTGGAGAAAATTCAAAACATTCATTATTCAATAGAGCCCAATAGCAAAAACCAGCGTTTTGAATGAAGAATCACATTTCTTGGTAGAATCATGCAGGATTGAAATTTTTGATGGTTTTTTACTCCTCTCAAAAGCCCAAACAAGTTTCTAAAAGGATGAGTTTGCAACTACTTTACTTTTGGAGAAAATTCAAAACATTCATTATTCAATAGGGCCCAAACTATCAAAAACCAGCGGTTTCAATGAACACACATTTCTTGGTAGAATCATGCAGGACTGAAATTTTTGATGTTTTTCTACTCCTCTCATGAGCCCAAACAAGTCTCTAAAAGCATGAGTTTGCAACTACTTTACTTTTGGAGAAAATTCAAAACATTCATTATTCAATAGGGCCCAAACTATCAAAAACCAGCGGTTTGAATGAACACACATTTCTTGGTAGAATCATGCAGTACTGAAATTTTTGATGTTTTTCTACTCCTCTCATGAGCCCAAACAAGTCTCTAAAAGCATGAGTTTGCAACTACTTTACTTTTGGAGAAAATTCAAAACATTCATTATTCAATAGAGCCCAATAGCAAAAACCAGCGTTTTGAATGAAGAATCACATTTCTTGGTAGAATCATGCAGGATTGAAATTTTTGATGGTTTTTTACTCCTCTCAACAGCCCAAACAAGTTTCTAAAAGGATGAGTTTGCAACTACTTTACTTTTGGAGAAAATTCAAAACATTCATTATTCAATAGGGCCCAAACTATCAAAAACCAGCCGTTTCAATGAACACACATGTCTTGGTAGAATCATGCAGGACTGAAATTTTTGATGTTTTTCTACTCATCTCATGAGCCCAAACAAGTCTCTAAAAGCATGAGTTTGCAACTACTTTACTTTTGGAGAAAATTCAAAACATTCATTATTCAATAGAGCCCAATAGCAAAAACCAGCGTTTTGAATGAAGAATCACATTTCTTGGTAGAATCATGCAGGATTGAAATTTTTGATGGTTTTTTACTCCTCTCAACAGCCCAAACAAGTTTCTAAAAGGATGAGTTTGCAACTACTTTACTTTTGGAGAAAATTCAAAACACTCATTATTCAATAGGGCCCAAACTATCAAAAACCAGCGGTTTCAATGAACACACATTTCTTGGTAGAATCATGCAGGACTGAAATTTTTGATGTTTTTCTACTCCTCTCATGAGCCCAAACAAGTCTCTAAAAGCATGAGTTTGCAACTACTTTACTTTTGCAATTTTTGCCCAATTGCAAAAACCAGCGTTTTGAATGAAGAATCACATTTCTTGGTAGAATCATGCAGGATTGAAATTTTTGATGGTTTTTTACTCCTCTCAACAGCCCAAACAAGTTTCTAAAAGGATGAGTTTGCAACTACTTTACTTTTGGAGAAAATTCAAAACATTCATTATTCAATAGGGCCCAAACTATCAAAAACCAGCGGTTTGAATGAACACATTTCTTGGTAGAATCATGCAGGACTGAAATTTTTGATGTTTTTCTACTCCTCTCATGAGCCCAAACACGTCTCTAAAAGCATGAGTTTGCAACTACTTTACTTTTGGAGAAAATTCAAAACATTCACTATTCAATAGAGCCCAATAGCAAAAATCAGGTTTTGAATGAAGAATCACATTTCTTGGTAAAATCATGCAGGATTGAAATTTTTGATGGTTTTTTACTCCTCTCAACAGCCCAAACAAGTTTCTAAAAGGATGAGTTTGCAACTACTTTACTTTTGGAGAAAATTCAAAACATTCATTATTCAATAGGGCCCAAACTATCAAAAACCAGCGGTTTCAATGAACACACATTTCTTGGTAGAATCATGCAGGACTGAAATTTTTGATGTTTTTCTACTCCTCTCATGAGCCCAAACAAGTCTCTAAAAGCATGAGTTTGCAACTACTTTACTTTTGGAGAAAATTCAAAACATTCATTATTCAATAGAGCCCAATAGCAAAAACCAGCGTTTTGAATGAAGAATCACATTTCTTGGTAGAATCATGCAGGACTGAAATTTTTGATGGTTTTTTACTCCTCTCAACAGCCCAAACAAGTTTCTAAAAGGATGAGTTTGCAACTACTTTACTTTTGGAGAAAATTCAAAACATTCATTATTCAATAGAGCCCAATAGCAAAAACCAGCGTTTTGAATGAAGAATCACATTTCTTGGTAGAATCATGCAGGATTGAAATTTTTGATGGTTTTTTACTCCTCTCAACAGCCCAAACAAGTTTCTAAAAGGATGAGTTTGCAACTACTTTACTTTTGGAGAAAATTCAAAACATTCATTATTCAATAGGGCCCAAACTATCAAAAACCAGCGGTTTCAATGAACACATTTCTTGGTAGAATCATGCAGGACTGAAATTTTTGATGTTTTTCTACTCATCTCATGAGCCCAAACAAGTCTCTAAAAGCATGAGTTTGCAACTACTTTACTTTTGGAGAAAATTCAAAACATTCACTATTCAATAGAGCCCAATAGCAAAAATCAGGTTTTGAATGAAGAATCACATTTTTTCGTAAAATCATGCAGGATTGAAATTTTTGATGGTTTTTTACTCCTCTCAACAGCCCAAACAAGTTTCTAAAAGGATGAGTTTGCAACTACTTTACTTTTGGAGAAAATTCAAAACATTCATTATTCAATAGGGCCCAAACTATCAAAAACCAGCGGTTTCAATGAACACACATTTCTTGGTAGAATCATGCAGGACTGAAATTTTTGATGTTTTTCTACTCCTCTCATGAGCCCAAACAAGTCTCTAAAAGCATGAGTTTGCAACAACTTTACTTTTGGAGAAAATTCAAAACATTCATTATCCAATAGGGCCCAAACTATCAAAAACCAGCAGTTTGAATGAACACACATTTCTTGGTAGAATCATGCAGGACTGAAATTTTTGATGTTTTTCTACTCCTCTCATGAGCCCAAACAAGTCTCTAAAAGCATGAGTTTGCAACTACTTTACTTTTGGAGAAAATTCAAAACATTCATTATCCAATAGGGCCCAAACTATCAAAAACCAGCGGTTTGAATGAACACACATTTCTTGGTAGAATCATGCAGGACTGAAATTTTTGATGTTTTTCTACTCCTCTCATGAGCCCAAACAAGTCTCTAAAAGCATGAGTTTGCAACTACTTTACTTTTGGAGAAAATTCAAAACATTCATTATTCAATAGAGCCCAATAGCAAAAACCAGCGTTTTGAATGAAGAATCACATTTCTTGGTAGAATCATGCAGGATTGAAATTTTTGATGGTTTTTTACTCCTCTCAACAGCCCAAACAAGTTTCTAAAAGGATGAGTTTGCAACTACTTTACTTTTGGAGAAAATTCAAAACATTCATTATTCAATAGGGCCCAAACTATCAAAAACCAGCGGTTTCAATGAACACACATTTCTTGGTAGAATCATGCAGGACTGAAATTTTTGATGTTTTTCTACTCCTCTCATGAGCCCAAACAAGTCTCTAAAAGCATGAGTTTGCAACTACTTTACTTTTGGAGAAAATTCAAAACATTCATTATTCAATAGAGCCCAATAGCAAAAACCAGCGTTTTGAATGAAGAATCACATTTCTTGGTAGAATCATGCAGGATTGAAATTTTTGATGGTTTTTTACTCCTCTCAACAGCCCAAACAAGTTTCTAAAAGGATGAGTTTGCAACTACTTTACTTTTGGAGAAAATTCAAAACATTCATTATTCAATAGGGCCCAAACTATCAAAAACCAGCGGTTTCAATGAACACACATTTCTTGGTAGAATCATGCAGGACTGAAATTTTTGATGTTTTTCTACTCCTCTCATGAGCCCAAACAAGTCTCTAAAAGCATGAGTTTGCAACTACTTTACTTTTGGAGAAAATTCAAAACATTCATTATTCAATAGGGCCCAAACTATCAAAAACCAGCGGTTTGAATGAACACACATTTCTTGGTAGAATCATGCAGGACTGAAATTTTTGATGTTTTTCTACTCCTCTCATGAGCCCAAACAAGTCTCTAAAAGCATGAGTTTGCAACTACTTTACTTTTGGAGAAAATTCAAAACATTCATTATTCAATAGAGCCCAATAGCAAAAACCAGCGTTTTGAATGAAGAATCACATTTCTTGGTAGAATCATGCAGGATTGAAATTTTTGATGGTTTTTAACTCCTCTCAAAAGCCCAAACAAGTTTCTAAAAGGATGAGTTTGCAACTACTTTACTTTTGGAGAAAATTCAAAACATTCATTATTCAATAGAGCCCAATAGCAAAAACCAGCGTTTTGAATGAAGAATCACATTTCTTGGTAGAATCATGCAGGATTGAAATTTTTGATGGTTTTTTACTCCTCTCAACAGCCCAAACAAGTTTCTAAAAGGATGAGTTTGCAACTACTTTACTTTTGGAGAAAATTCAAAACATTCATTATTCAATAGGGCCCAAACTATCAAAAACCAGCCGTTTCAATGAACACACATGTCTTGGTAGAATCATGCAGGACTGAAATTTTTGATGTTTTTCTACTCATCTCATGAGCCCAAACAAGTCTCTAAAAGCATGAGTTTGCAACTACTTTACTTTTGGAGAAAATTCAAAACATTCATTATTCAATAGAGCCCAATAGCAAAAACCAGCGTTTTGAATGAAGAATCACATTTCTTGGTAGAATCATGCAGGATTGAAATTTTTGATGGTTTTTTACTCCTCTCAACAGCCCAAACAAGTTTCTAAAAGGATGAGTTTGCAACTACTTTACTTTTGGAGAAAATTCAAAACACTCATTATTCAATAGGGCCCAAACTATCAAAAACCAGCGGTTTCAATGAACACACATTTCTTGGTAGAATCATGCAGGACTGAAATTTTTGATGTTTTTCTACTCCTCTCATGAGCCCAAACAAGTCTCTAAAAGCATGAGTTTGCAACTACTTTACTTTTGGAAAATTCAAAACACTCATTATTCAATAGGGCCCAAACTATCAAAAACCAGCGGTTTCAATGAACACACATTTCTTGGTAGAATCATGCAGGACTGAAATTTTTGATGTTTTTCTACTCCTCTCATGAGCCCAAACAAGTCTCTAAAAGCATGAGTTTGCAACTACTTTACTTTTGCAATTTTTGCCCAATTGCAAAAACCAGTGTTTTGAATGAAGAATCACATTTCTTGGTAGAATCATGCAGGATTGAAATTTTTGATGGTTTTTTACTCCTCTCAACAGCCCAAACAAGTTTCTAAAAGGATGAGTTTGCAACTACTTTACTTTTGGAGAAAATTCAAAACATTCATTATTCAATAGGGCCCAAACTATCAAAAACCAGCGGTTTGAATGAACACATTTCTTGGTAGAATCATGCAGGACTGAAATTTTTGATGTTTTTCTACTCCTCTCATGAGCCCAAACACGTCTCTAAAAGCATGAGTTTGCAACTACTTTACTTTTGGAGAAAATTCAAAACATTCACTATTCAATAGAGCCCAATAGCAAAAATCAGGTTTTGAATGAAGAATCACATTTCTTGGTAAAATCATGCAGGATTGAAATTTTTGATGGTTTTTTACTCCTCTCAACAGCCCAAACAAGTTTCTAAAAGGATGAGTTTGCAACTACTTTACTTTTGGAGAAAATTCAAAACATTCATTATTCAATAGGGCCCAAACTATCAAAAACCAGCGGTTTCAATGAACACACATTTCTTGGTAGAATCATGCAGGACTGAAATTTTTGATGTTTTTCTACTCCTCTCATGAGCCCAAACAAGTCTCTAAAAGCATGAGTTTGCAACTACTTTACTTTTGGAGAAAATTCAAAACATTCATTATTCAATAGAGCCCAATAGCAAAAACCAGCGTTTTGAATGAAGAATCACATTTCTTGGTAGAATCATGCAGGATTGAAATTTTTGATGGTTTTTTACTCCTCTCAACAGCCCAAACAAGTTTCTAAAAGGATGAGTTTGCAACTACTTTACTTTTGGAGAAAATTCAAAACATTCATTATTCAATAGAGCCCAATAGCAAAAACCAGCGTTTTGAATGAAGAATCACATTTCTTGGTAGAATCATGCAGGATTGAAATTTTTGATGGTTTTTTACTCCTCTCAACAGCCCAAACAAGTTTCTAAAAGGATGAGTTTGCAACTACTTTACTTTTGGAGAAAATTCAAAACATTCATTATTCAATAGGGCCCAAACTATCAAAAACCAGCGGTTTCAATGAACACACATTTCTTGGTAGAATCATGCAGGACTGAAATTTTTGATGTTTTTCTACTCCTCTCATGAGCCCAAACAAGTCTCTAAAAGCATGAGTTTGCAACTACTTTACTTTTGGAGAAAATTCAAAACATTCATTATTCAATAGAGCCCAATAGCAAAAACCAGCGTTTTGAATGAAGAATCACATTTCTTGGTAGAATCATGCAGGATTGAAATTTTTGATGGTTTTTTACTCCTCTCAACAGCCCAAACAAGTTTCTAAAAGGATGAGTTTGCAACTACTTTACTTTTGGAGAAAATTCAAAACATTCATTATTCAATAGAGCCCAATAGCAAAAACCAGCGTTTTGAATGAAGAATCACATTTCTTGGTAGAATCATGCAGGATTGAAATTTTTGATGGTTTTTTACTCCTCTCAACAGCCCAAACAAGTTTCTAAAAGGATGAGTTTGCAACTACTTTACTTTTGGAGAAAATTCAAAACATTCATTATTCAATAGGGCCCAAACTATCAAAAACCAGCGGTTTCAATGAACACATTTCTTGGTAGAATCATGCAGGACTGAAATTTTTGATGTTTTTCTACTCATCTCATGAGCCCAAACAAGTCTCTAAAAGCATGAGTTTGCAACTACTTTACTTTTGGAGAAAATTCAAAACATTCACTATTCAATAGAGCCCAATAGCAAAAATCAGGTTTTGAATGAAGAATCACATTTTTTCGTAAAATCATGCAGGATTGAAATTTTTGATGGTTTTTTACTCCTCTCAACAGCCCAAACAAGTTTCTAAAAGGATGAGTTTGCAACTACTTTACTTTTGGAGAAAATTCAAAACATTCATTATTCAATAGGGCCCAAACTATCAAAAACCAGCGGTTTCAATGAACACACATTTCTTGGTAGAATCATGCAGGACTGAAATTTTTGATGTTTTTCTACTCCTCTCATGAGCCCAAACAAGTCTCTAAAAGCATGAGTTTGCAACAACTTTACTTTTGGAGAAAATTCAAAACATTCATTATCCAATAGGGCCCAAACTATCAAAAACCAGCAGTTTGAATGAACACACATTTCTTGGTAGAATCATGCAGGACTGAAATTTTTGATGTTTTTCTACTCCTCTCATGAGCCCAAACAAGTCTCTAAAAGCATGAGTTTGCAACTACTTTACTTTTGGAGAAAATTCAAAACATTCATTATCCAATAGGGCCCAAACTATCAAAAACCAGCGGTTTGAATGAACACACATTTCTTGGTAGAATCATGCAGGACTGAAATTTTTGATGTTTTTCTACTCCTCTCATGAGCCCAAACAAGTCTCTAAAAGCATGAGTTTGCAACTACTTTACTTTTGGAGAAAATTCAAAACATTCATTATTCAATAGAGCCCAATAGCAAAAACCAGCGTTTTGAATGAAGAATCACATTTCTTGGTAGAATCATGCAGGATTGAAATTTTTGATGGTTTTTTACTCCTCTCAACAGCCCAAACAAGTTTCTAAAAGGATGAGTTTGCAACTACTTTACTTTTGGAGAAAATTCAAAACATTCATTATTCAATAGGGCCCAAACTATCAAAAACCAGCGGTTTCAATGAACACACATTTCTTGGTAGAATCATGCAGGACTGAAATTTTTGATGTTTTTCTACTCCTCTCATGAGCCCAAACAAGTCTCTAAAAGCATGAGTTTGCAACTACTTTACTTTTGGAGAAAATTCAAAACATTCATTATTCAATAGAGCCCAATAGCAAAAACCAGCGTTTTGAATGAAGAATCACATTTCTTGGTAGAATCATGCAGGATTGAAATTTTTGATGGTTTTTTACTCCTCTCAACAGCCCAAACAAGTTTCTAAAAGGATGAGTTTGCAACTACTTTACTTTTGGAGAAAATTCAAAACATTCATTATTCAATAGGGCCCAAACTATCAAAAACCAGCGGTTTCAATGAACACACATTTCTTGGTAGAATCATGCAGGACTGAAATTTTTGATGTTTTTCTACTCCTCTCATGAGCCCAAACAAGTCTCTAAAAGCATGAGTTTGCAACTACTTTACTTTTGGAGAAAATTCAAAACATTCATTATTCAATAGGGCCCAAACTATCAAAAACCAGCGGTTTGAATGAACACACATTTCTTGGTAGAATCATGCAGGACTGAAATTTTTGATGTTTTTCTACTCCTCTCATGAGCCCAAACAAGTCTCTAAAAGCATGAGTTTGCAACTACTTTACTTTTGGAGAAAATTCAAAACATTCATTATTCAATAGAGCCCAATAGCAAAAACCAGCGTTTTGAATGAAGAATCACATTTCTTGGTAGAATCATGCAGGATTGAAATTTTTGATGGTTTTTTACTCCTCTCAAAAGCCCAAACAAGTTTCTAAAAGGATGAGTTTGCAACTACTTTACTTTTGGAGAAAATTCAAAACATTCATTATTCAATAGGGCCCAAACTATCAAAAACCAGCGGTTTCAATGAACACACATTTCTTGGTAGAATCATGCAGGACTGAAATTTTTGATGTTTTTCTACTCCTCTCATGAGCCCAAACAAGTCTCTAAAAGCATGAGTTTGCAACTACTTTACTTTTGGAGAAAATTCAAAACATTCATTATTCAATAGGGCCCAAACTATCAAAAACCAGCGGTTTGAATGAACACACATTTCTTGGTAGAATCATGCAGGACTGAAATTTTTGATGTTTTTCTACTCCTCTCATGAGCCCAAACAAGTCTCTAAAAGCATGAGTTTGCAACTACTTTACTTTTGGAGAAAATTCAAAACATTCATTATTCAATAGAGCCCAATAGCAAAAACCAGCGTTTTGAATGAAGAATCACATTTCTTGGTAGAATCATGCAGGATTGAAATTTTTGATGGTTTTTTACTCCTCTCAACAGCCCAAACAAGTTTCTAAAAGGATGAGTTTGCAACTACTTTACTTTTGGAGAAAATTCAAAACATTCATTATTCAATAGGGCCCAAACTATCAAAAACCAGCCGTTTCAATGAACACACATGTCTTGGTAGAATCATGCAGGACTGAAATTTTTGATGTTTTTCTACTCATCTCATGAGCCCAAACAAGTCTCTAAAAGCATGAGTTTGCAACTACTTTACTTTTGGAGAAAATTCAAAACATTCATTATTCAATAGAGCCCAATAGCAAAAACCAGCGTTTTGAATGAAGAATCACATTTCTTGGTAGAATCATGCAGGATTGAAATTTTTGATGGTTTTTTACTCCTCTCAACAGCCCAAACAAGTTTCTAAAAGGATGAGTTTGCAACTACTTTACTTTTGGAGAAAATTCAAAACACTCATTATTCAATAGGGCCCAAACTTTCAAAAACCAGCGGTTTCAATGAACACACATTTCTTGGTAGAATCATGCAGGACTGAAATTTTTGATGTTTTTCTACTCCTCTCATGAGCCCAAACAAGTCTCTAAAAGCATGAGTTTGCAACTACTTTACTTTTGGAAAATTCAAAACACTCATTATTCAATAGGGCCCAAACTATCAAAAACCAGCGGTTTCAATGAACACACATTTCTTGGTAGAATCATGCAGGACTGAAATTTTTGATGTTTTTCTACTCCTCTCATGAGCCCAAACAAGTCTCTAAAAGCATGAGTTTGCAACTACTTTTCTTTTGCAATTTTTGCCCAATTGCAAAAACCAGCGTTTTGAATGAAGAATCACATTTCTTGGTAGAATCATGCAGGATTGAAATTTTTGATGGTTTTTTACTCCTCTCAACAGCCCAAACAAGTTTCTAAAAGGATGAGTTTGCAACTACTTTACTTTTGGAGAAAATTCAAAACATTCATTATTCAATAGGGCCCAAACTATCAAAAACCAGCGGTTTGAATGAACACATTTCTTGGTAGAATCATGCAGGACTGAAATTTTTGATGTTTTTCTACTCCTCTCATGAGCCCAAACACGTCTCTAAAAGCATGAGTTTGCAACTACTTTACTTTTGGAGAAAATTCAAAACATTCACTATTCAATAGAGCCCAATAGCAAAAATCAGGTTTTGAATGAAGAATCACATTTCTTGGTAAAATCATGCAGGATTGAAATTTTTGATGGTTTTTTACTCCTCTCAACAGCCCAAACAAGTTTCTAAAAGGATGAGTTTGCAACTACTTTACTTTTGGAGAAAATTCAAAACATTCATTATTCAATAGGGCCCAAACTATCAAAAACCAGCGGTTTCAATGAACACACATTTCTTGGTAGAATCATGCAGGACTGAAATTTTTGATGTTTTTCTACTCCTCTCATGAGCCCAAACAAGTCTCTAAAAGCATGAGTTTGCAACTACTTTACTTTTGGAGAAAATTCAAAACATTCATTATTCAATAGAGCCCAATAGCAAAAACCAGCGTTTTGAATGAAGAATCACATTTCTTGGTAGAATCATGCAGGATTGAAATTTTTGATGGTTTTTTACTCCTCTCAACAGCCCAAACAAGTTTCTAAAAGGATGAGTTTGCAACTACTTTACTTTTGGAGAAAATTCAAAACATTCATTATTCAATAGAGCCCAATAGCAAAAACCAGCGTTTTGAATGAAGAATCACATTTCTTGGTAGAATCATGCAGGATTGAAATTTTTGATGGTTTTTTACTCCTCTCAACAGCCCAAACAAGTTTCTAAAAGGATGAGTTTGCAACTACTTTACTTTTGGAGAAAATTCAAAACATTCATTATTCAATAGGGCCCAAACTATCAAAAACCAGCGGTTTCAATGAACACACATTTCTTGGTAGAATCATGCAGGACTGAAATTTTTGATGTTTTTCTACTCCTCTCATGAGCCCAAACAAGTCTCTAAAAGCATGAGTTTGCAACTACTTTACTTTTGGAGAAAATTCAAAACATTCATTATTCAATAGAGCCCAATAGCAAAAACCAGCGTTTTGAATGAAGAATCACATTTCTTGGTAGAATCATGCAGGACTGAAATTTTTGATGGTTTTTTACTCCTCTCAACAGCCCAAACAAGTTTCTAAAAGGATGAGTTTGCAACTACTTTACTTTTGGAGAAAATTCAAAACATTCATTATTCAATAGAGCCCAATAGCAAAAACCAGCGTTTTGAATGAAGAATCACATTTCTTGGTAGAATCATGCAGGATTGAAATTTTTGATGGTTTTTTACTCCTCTCAACAGCCCAAACAAGTTTCTAAAAGGATGAGTTTGCAACTACTTTACTTTTGGAGAAAATTCAAAACATTCATTATTCAATAGGGCCCAAACTATCAAAAACCAGCGGTTTCAATGAACACATTTCTTGGTAGAATCATGCAGGACTGAAATTTTTGATGTTTTTCTACTCATCTCATGAGCCCAAACAAGTCTCTAAAAGCATGAGTTTGCAACTACTTTACTTTTGGAGAAAATTCAAAACATTCACTATTCAATAGAGCCCAATAGCAAAAATCAGGTTTTGAATGAAGAATCACATTTTTTCGTAAAATCATGCAGGATTGAAATTTTTGATGGTTTTTTACTCCTCTCAACAGCCCAAACAAGTTTCTAAAAGGATGAGTTTGCAACTACTTTACTTTTGGAGAAAATTCAAAACATTCATTATTCAATAGGGCCCAAACTATCAAAAACCAGCGGTTTCAATGAACACACATTTCTTGGTAGAATCATGCAGGACTGAAATTTTTGATGTTTTTCTACTCTTCTCATGAGCCCAAACAAGTCTCTAAAAGCATGAGTTTGCAACAACTTTACTTTTGGAGAAAATTCAAAACATTCATTATCCAATAGGGCCCAAACTATCAAAAACCAGCAGTTTGAATGAACACACATTTCTTGGTAGAATCATGCAGGACTGAAATTTTTGATGTTTTTCTACTCCTCTCATGAGCCCAAACAAGTCTCTAAAAGCATGAGTTTGCAACTACTTTACTTTTGGAGAAAATTCAAAACATTCATTATTCAATAGAGCCCAATAGCAAAAACCAGCGTTTTGAATGAAGAATCACATTTCTTGGTAGAATCATGCAGGATTGAAATTTTTGATGGTTTTTTACTCCTCTCAACAGCCCAAACAAGTTTCTAAAAGGATGAGTTTGCAACTACTTTACTTTTGGAGAAAATTCAAAACATTCATTATTCAATAGGGCCCAAACTATCAAAAACCAGCGGTTTCAATGAACACACATTTCTTGGTAGAATCATGCAGGACTGAAATTTTTGATGTTTTTCTACTCCTCTCATGAGCCCAAACAAGTCTCTAAAAGCATGAGTTTGCAACTACTTTACTTTTGGAGAAAATTCACAACATTCATTATTCAATAGAGCCCAATAGCAAAAACCAGCGTTTTGAATGAAGAATCACATTTCTTGGTAGAATCATGCAGGATTGAAATTTTTGATGGTTTTTTACTCCTCTCAACAGCCCAAACAAGTTTCTAAAAGGATGAGTTTGCAACTACTTTACTTTTGGAGAAAATTCAAAACATTCATTATTCAATAGGGCCCAAACTATCAAAAACCAGCGGTTTCAATGAACACACATTTCTTGGTAGAATCATGCAGGACTGAAATTTTTGATGTTTTTCTACTCCTCTCATGAGCCCAAACAAGTCTCTAAAAGCATGAGTTTGCAACTACTTTACTTTTGGAGAAAATTCAAAACATTCATTATTCAATAGGGCCCAAACTATCAAAAACCAGCGGTTTGAATGAACACACATTTCTTGGTAGAATCATGCAGGACTGAAATTTTTGATGTTTTTCTACTCCTCTCATGAGCCCAAACAAGTCTCTAAAAGCATGAGTTTGCAACTACTTTACTTTTGGAGAAAATTCAAAACATTCATTATTCAATAGAGCCCAATAGCAAAAACCAGCGTTTTGAATGAAGAATCACATTTCTTGGTAGAATCATGCAGGATTGAAATTTTTGATGGTTTTTTACTCCTCTCAAAAGCCCAAACAAGTTTCTAAAAGGATGAGTTTGCAACTACTTTACTTTTGGAGAAAATTCAAAACATTCATTATTCAATAGAGCCCAATAGCAAAAACCAGCGTTTTGAATGAAGAATCACATTTCTTGGTAGAATCATGCAGGATTGAAATTTTTGATGGTTTTTTACTCCTCTCAACAGCCCAAACAAGTTTCTAAAAGGATGAGTTTGCAACTACTTTACTTTTGGAGAAAATTCAAAACATTCATTATTCAATAGGGCCCAAACTATCAAAAACCAGCCGTTTCAATGAACACACATGTCTTGGTAGAATCATGCAGGACTGAAATTTTTGATGTTTTTCTACTCATCTCATGAGCCCAAACAAGTCTCTAAAAGCATGAGTTTGCAACTACTTTACTTTTGGAGAAAATTCAAAACATTCATTATTCAATAGAGCCCAATAGCAAAAACCAGCGTTTTGAATGAAGAATCACATTTCTTGGTAGAATCATGCAGGATTGAAATTTTTGATGGTTTTTTACTCCTCTCAACAGCCCAAACAAGTTTCTAAAAGGATGAGTTTGCAACTACTTTACTTTTGGAGAAAATTCAAAACACTCATTATTCAATAGGGCCCAAACTATCAAAAACCAGCGGTTTCAATGAACACACATTTCTTGGTAGAATCATGCAGGACTGAAATTTTTGATGTTTTTCTACTCCTCTCATGAGCCCAAACAAGTCTCTAAAAGCATGAGTTTGCAACTACTTTACTTTTGGAAAATTCAAAACACTCATTATTCAATAGGGCCCAAACTATCAAAAACCAGCGGTTTCAATGAACACACATTTCTTGGTAGAATCATGCAGGACTGAAATTTTTGATGTTTTTCTACTCCTCTCATGAGCCCAAACAAGTCTCTAAAAGCATGAGTTTGCAACTACTTTACTTTTGCAATTTTTGCCCAATTGCAAAAACCAGCGTTTTGAATGAAGAATCACATTTCTTGGTAGAATCATGCAGGATTGAAATTTTTGATGGTTTTTTACTCCTCTCAACAGCCCAAACAAGTTTCTAAAAGGATGAGTTTGCAACTACTTTACTTTTGGAGAAAATTCAAAACATTCATTATTCAATAGGGCCCAAACTATCAAAAACCAGCGGTTTGAATGAACACATTTCTTGGTAGAATCATGCAGGACTGAAATTTTTGATGTTTTTCTACTCCACTCATGAGCCCAAACACGTCTCTAAAAGCATGAGTTTGCAACTACTTTACTTTTGGAGAAAATTCAAAACATTCACTATTCAATAGAGCCCAATAGCAAAAATCAGGTTTTGAATGAAGAATCACATTTCTTGGTAAAATCATGCAGGATTGAAATTTTTGATGGTTTTTTACTCCTCTCAACAGCCCAAACAAGTTTCTAAAAGGATGAGTTTGCAACTACTTTACTTTTGGAGAAAATTCAAAACATTCATTATTCAATAGGGCCCAAACTATCAAAAACCAGCGGTTTCAATGAACACACATTTCTTGGTAGAATCATGCAGGACTGAAATTTTTGATGTTTTTCTACTCCTCTCATGAGCCCAAACAAGTCTCTAAAAGCATGAGTTTGCAACTACTTTACTTTTGGAGAAAATTCAAAACATTCATTATTCAATAGAGCCCAATAGCAAAAACCAGCGTTTTGAATGAAGAATCACATTTCTTGGTAGAATCATGCAGGATTGAAATTTTTGATGGTTTTTTACTCCTCTCAACAGCCCAAACAAGTTTCTAAAAGGATGAGTTTGCAACTACTTTACTTTTGGAGAAAATTCAAAACATTCATTATTCAATAGAGCCCAATAGCAAAAACCAGCGTTTTGAATGAAGAATCACATTTCTTGGTAGAATCATGCAGGATTGAAATTTTTGATGGTTTTTTACTCCTCTCAACAGCCCAAACAAGTTTCTAAAAGGATGAGTTTGCAACTACTTTACTTTTGGAGAAAATTCAAAACATTCATTATTCAATAGGGCCCAAACTATCAAAAACCAGCGGTTTCAATGAACACACATTTCTTGGTAGAATCATGCAGGACTGAAATTTTTGATGTTTTTCTACTCCTCTCATGAGCCCAAACAAGTCTCTAAAAGCATGAGTTTGCAACTACTTTACTTTTGGAGAAAATTCAAAACATTCATTATTCAATAGAGCCCAATAGCAAAAACCAGCGTTTTGAATGAAGAATCACATTTCTTGGTAGAATCATGCAGGATTGAAATTTTTGATGGTTTTTTACTCCTCTCAACAGCCCAAACAAGTTTCTAAAAGGATGAGTTTGCAACTACTTTACTTTTGGAGAAAATTCAAAACATTCATTATTCAATAGAGCCCAATAGCAAAAACCAGCGTTTTGAATGAAGAATCACATTTCTTGGTAGAATCATGCAGGATTGAAATTTTTGATGGTTTTTTACTCCTCTCAACAGCCCAAACAAGTTTCTAAAAGGATGAGTTTGCAACTACTTTACTTTTGGAGAAAATTCAAAACATTCATTATTCAATAGGGCCCAAACTATCAAAAACCAGCGGTTTCAATGAACACATTTCTTGGTAGAATCATGCAGGACTGAAATTTTTGATGTTTTTCTACTCATCTCATGAGCCCAAACAAGTCTCTAAAAGCATGAGTTTGCAACTACTTTACTTTTGGAGAAAATTCAAAACATTCACTATTCAATAGAGCCCAATAGCAAAAATCAGGTTTTGAATGAAGAATCACATTTTTTCGTAAAATCATGCAGGATTGAAATTTTTGATGTTTTTTTACTCCTCTCAACAGCCCAAACAAGTTTCTAAAAGGATGAGTTTGCAACTACTTTACTTTTGGAGAAAATTCAAAACATTCATTATTCAATAGGGCCCAAACTATCAAAAACCAGCGGTTTCAATGAACACACATTTCTTGGTAGAATCATGCAGGACTGAAATTTTTGATGTTTTTCTACTCCTCTCATGAGCCCAAACAAGTCTCTAAAAGCATGAGTTTGCAACAACTTTACTTTTGGAGAAAATTCAAAACATTCATTATCCAATAGGGCCCAAACTATCAAAAACCAGCAGTTTGAATGAACACACATTTCTTGGTAGAATCATGCAGGACTGAAATTTTTGATGTTTTTCTACTCCTCTCATGAGCCCAAACAAGTCTCTAAAAGCATGAGTTTGCAACTACTTTACTTTTGGAGAAAATTCAAAACATTCATTATCCAATAGGGCCCAAACTATCAAAAACCAGCGGTTTGAATGAACACACATTTCTTGGTAGAATCATGCAGGACTGAAATTTTTGATGTTTTTCTACTCCTCTCATGAGCCCAAACAAGTCTCTAAAAGCATGAGTTTGCAACTACTTTACTTTTGGAGAAAATTCAAAACATTCATTATTCAATAGAGCCCAATAGCAAAAACCAGCGTTTTGAATGAAGAATCACATTTCTTGGTAGAATCATGCAGGATTGAAATTTTTGATGGTTTTTTACTCCTCTCAACAGCCCAAACAAGTTTCTAAAAGGATGAGTTTGCAACTACTTTACTTTTGGAGAAAATTCAAAACATTCATTATTCAATAGGGCCCAAACTATCAAAAACCAGCGGTTTCAATGAACACACATTTCTTGGTAGAATCATGCAGGACTGAAATTTTTGATGTTTTTCTACTCCTCTCATGAGCCCAAACAAGTCTCTAAAAGCATGAGTTTGCAACTACTTTACTTTTGGAGAAAATTCAAAACATTCATTATTCAATAGAGCCCAATAGCAAAAACCAGCGTTTTGAATGAAGAATCACATTTCTTGGTAGAATCATGCAGGATTGAAATTTTTGATGGTTTTTTACTCCTCTCAACAGCCCAAACAAGTTTCTAAAAGGATGAGTTTGCAACTACTTTACTTTTGGAGAAAATTCAAAACATTCATTATTCAATAGGGCCCAAACTATCAAAAACCAGCGGTTTCAATGAACACACATTTCTTGGTAGAATCATGCAGGACTGAAATTTTTGATGTTTTTCTACTCCTCTCATGAGCCCAAACAAGTCTCTAAAAGCATGAGTTTGCAACTACTTTACTTTTGGAGAAAATTCAAAACATTCATTATTCAATAGGGCCCAAACTATCAAAAACCAGCGGTTTGAATGAACACACATTTCTTGGTAGAATCATGCAGGACTGAAATTTTTGATGTTTTTCTACTCCTCTCATGAGCCCAAACAAGTCTCTAAAAGCATGAGTTTGCAACTACTTTACTTTTGGAGAAAATTCAAAACATTCATTATTCAATAGAGCCCAATAGCAAAAACCAGCGTTTTGAATGAAGAATCACATTTCTTGGTAGAATCATGCAGGATTGAAATTTTTGATGGTTTTTTACTCCTCTCAAAAGCCCAAACAAGTTTCTAAAAGGATGAGTTTGCAACTACTTTACTTTTGGAGAAAATTCAAAACATTCATTATTCAATAGGGCCCAAACTATCAAAAACCAGCGGTTTCAATGAACACACATTTCTTGGTAGAATCATGCAGGACTGAAATTTTTGATGTTTTTCTACTCCTCTCATGAGCCCAAACAAGTCTCTAAAAGCATGAGTTTGCAACTACTTTACTTTTGGAGAAAATTCAAAACATTCATTATTCAATAGGGCCCAAACTATCAAAAACCAGCGGTTTGAATGAACACACATTTCTTGGTAGAATCATGCAGGACTGAAATTTTTGATGTTTTTCTACTCCTCTCATGAGCCCAAACAAGTCTCTAAAAGCATGAGTTTGCAACTACTTTACTTTTGGAGAAAATTCAAAACATTCATTATTCAATAGAGCCCAATAGCAAAAACCAGCGTTTTGAATGAAGAATCACATTTCTTGGTAGAATCATGCAGGATTGAAATTTTTGATGGTTTTTTACTCCTCTCAACAGCCCAAACAAGTTTCTAAAAGGATGAGTTTGCAACTACTTTACTTTTGGAGAAAATTCAAAACATTCATTATTCAATAGGGCCCAAACTATCAAAAACCAGCCGTTTCAATGAACACACATGTCTTGGTAGAATCATGCAGGACTGAAATTTTTGATGTTTTTCTACTCATCTCATGAGCCCAAACAAGTCTCTAAAAGCATGAGTTTGCAACTACTTTACTTTTGGAGAAAATTCAAAACATTCATTATTCAATAGAGCCCAATAGCAAAAACCAGCGTTTTGAATGAAGAATCACATTTCTTGGTAGAATCATGCAGGATTGAAATTTTTGATGGTTTTTTACTCCTCTCAACAGCCCAAACAAGTTTCTAAAAGGATGAGTTTGCAACTACTTTACTTTTGGAGAAAATTCAAAACACTCATTATTCAATAGGGCCCAAACTATCAAAAACCAGCGGTTTCAATGAACACACATTTCTTGGTAGAATCATGCAGGACTGAAATTTTTGATGTTTTTCTACTCCTCTCATGAGCCCAAACAAGTCTCTAAAAGCATGAGTTTGCAACTACTTTACTTTTGGAAAATTCAAAACACTCATTATTCAATAGGGCCCAAACTATCAAAAACCAGCGGTTTCAATGAACACACATTTCTTGGTAGAATCATGCAGGACTGAAATTTTTGATGTTTTTCTACTCCTCTCATGAGCCCAAACAAGTCTCTAAAAGCATGAGTTTGCAACTACTTTTCTTTTGCAATTTTTGCCCAATTGCAAAAACCAGCGTTTTGAATGAAGAATCACATTTCTTGGTAGAATCATGCAGGATTGAAATTTTTGATGGTTTTTTACTCCTCTCAACAGCCCAAACAAGTTTCTAAAAGGATGAGTTTGCAACTACTTTACTTTTGGAGAAAATTCAAAACATTCATTATTCAATAGGGCCCAAACTATCAAAAACCAGCGGTTTGAATGAACACATTTCTTGGTAGAATCATGCAGGACTGAAATTTTTGATGTTTTTCTACTCCTCTCATGAGCCCAAACACGTCTCTAAAAGCATGAGTTTGCAACTACTTTACTTTTGGAGAAAATTCAAAACATTCACTATTCAATAGAGCCCAATAGCAAAAATCAGGTTTTGAATGAAGAATCACATTTCTTGGTAAAATCATGCAGGATTGAAATTTTTGATGGTTTTTTACTCCTCTCAACAGCCCAAACAAGTTTCTAAAAGGATGAGTTTGCAACTACTTTACTTTTGGAGAAAATTCAAAACATTCATTATTCAATAGGGCTCAAACTATCAAAAACCAGCGGTTTCAATGAACACACATTTCTTGGTAGAATCATGCAGGACTGAAATTTTTGATGTTTTTCTACTCCTCTCATGAGCCCAAACAAGTCTCTAAAAGCATGAGTTTGCAACTACTTTACTTTTGGAGAAAATTCAAAACATTCATTATTCAATAGAGCCCAATAGCAAAAACCAGCGTTTTGAATGAAGAATCACATTTCTTGGTAGAATCATGCAGGATTGAAATTTTTGATGGTTTTTTACTCCTCTCAACAGCCCAAACAAGTTTCTAAAAGGATGAGTTTGCAACTACTTTACTTTTGGAGAAAATTCAAAACATTCATTATTCAATAGAGCCCAATAGCAAAAACCAGCGTTTTGAATGAAGAATCACATTTCTTGGTAGAATCATGCAGGATTGAAATTTTTGATGGTTTTTTACTCCTCTCAACAGCCCAAACAAGTTTCTAAAAGGATGAGTTTGTAACTACTTTACTTTTGGAGAAAATTCAAAACATTCATTATTCAATAGGGCCCAAACTATCAAAAACCAGCGGTTTCAATGAACACATTTCTTGGTAGAATCATGCAGGACTGAAATTTTTGATGTTTTTCTACTCATCTCATGAGCCCAAACAAGTCTCTAAAAGCATGAGTTTGCAACTACTTTACTTTTGGAGAAAATTCAAAACATTCACTATTCAATAGAGCCCAATAGCAAAAATCAGGTTTTGAATGAAGAATCACATTTTTTCGTAAAATCATGCAGGATTGAAATTTTTGATGGTTTTTTACTCCTCTCAACAGCCCAAACAAGTTTCTAAAAGGATGAGTTTGCAACTACTTTACTTTTGGAGAAAATTCAAAACATTCATTATTCAATACGGCCCAAACTATCAAAAACCAGCCGTTTCAATGAACACACATTTCTTGGTAGAATCATGCAGGACTGAAATTTTTGATGTTTTTCTACTCCTCTCATGAGCCCAAACAAGTCTCTAAAAGCATGAGTTTGCAACTACTTTACTTTTGGAGAAAATTCAAAACATTCACTATTCAATAGAGCCCAATAGCAAAAATCAGGTTTTGAATGAAGAATCACATTTTTTCGTAAAATCATGCAGGATTGAAATTTTTGATGGTTTTTTACTCCTCTCAACAGCCCAAACAAGTTTCTAAAAGGATGAGTTTGCAACTACTTTACTTTTGGAGAAAATTCAAAACATTCATTATTCAATAGGGCCCAAACTATCAAAAACCAGCGGTTTCAATGAACACACATTTCTTGGTAGAATCATGCAGGACTGAAATTTTTGATGTTTTTCTACTCCTCTCATGAGCCCAAACAAGTCTCTAAAAGCATGAGTTTGCAACAACTTTACTTTTGGAGAAAATTCAAAACATTCATTATCCAATAGGGCCCAAACTATCAAAAACCAGCAGTTTGAATGAACACACATTTCTTGGTAGAATCATGCAGGACTGAAATTTTTGATGTTTTTCTACTCCTCTCATGAGCCCAAACAAGTCTCTAAAAGCATGAGTTTGCAACTACTTTACTTTTGGAGAAAATTCAAAACATTCATTATCCAATAGGGCCCAAACTATCAAAAACCAGCGGTTTGAATGAACACACATTTCTTGGTAGAATCATGCAGGACTGAAATTTTTGATGTTTTTCTACTCCTCTCATGAGCCCAAACAAGTCACTAAAAGCATGAGTTTGCAACTACTTTACTTTTGGAGAAAATTCAAAACATTCATTATTCAATAGAGCCCAATAGCAAAAACCAGCGTTTTGAATGAAGAATCACATTTCTTGGTAGAATCATGCAGGATTGAAATTTTTGATGGTTTTTTACTCCTCTCAACAGCCCAAACAAGTTTCTAAAAGGATGAGTTTGCAACTACTTTACTTTTGGAGAAAATTCAAAACATTCATTATTCAATAGGGCCCAAACTATCAAAAACCAGCGGTTTCAATGAACACACATTTCTTGGTAGAATCATGCAGGACTGAAATTTTTGATGTTTTTCTACTCCTCTCATGAGCCCAAACAAGTCTCTAAAAGCATGAGTTTGCAACTACTTTACTTTTGGAGAAAATTCAAAACATTCATTATTCAATAGAGCCCAATAGCAAAAACCAGCGTTTTGAATGAAGAATCACATTTCTTGGTAGAATCATGCAGGATTGAAATTTTTGATGGTTTTTTACTCCTCTCAACAGCCCAAACAAGTTTCTAAAAGGATGAGTTTGCAACTACTTTACTTTTGGAGAAAATTCAAAACATTCATTATTCAATAGGGCCCAAACTATCAAAAACCAGCGGTTTCAATGAACACACATTTCTTGGTAGAATCATGCAGGACTGAAATTTTTGATGTTTTTCTACTCCTCTCATGAGCCCAAACAAGTCTCTAAAAGCATGAGTTTGCAACTACTTTACTTTTGGAGAAAATTCAAAACATTCATTATTCAATAGGGCCCAAACTATCAAAAACCAGCGGTTTGAATGAACACACATTTCTTGGTAGAATCATGCAGGACTGAAATTTTTGATGTTTTTCTACTCCTCTCATGAGCCCAAACAAGTCTCTAAAAGCATGAGTTTGCAACTACTTTACTTTTGGAGAAAATTCAAAACATTCATTATTCAATAGAGCCCAATAGCAAAAACCAGCGTTTTGAATGAAGAATCACATTTCTTGGTAGAATCATGCAGGATTGAAATTTTTGATGGTTTTTTACTCCTCTCAAAAGCCCAAACAAGTTTCTAAAAGGATGAGTTTGCAACTACTTTACTTTTGGAGAAAATTCAAAACATTCATTATTCAATAGGGCCCAAACTATCAAAAACCAGCGGTTTCAATGAACACACATTTCTTGGTAGAATCATGCAGGACTGAAATTTTTGATGTTTTTCTACTCCTCTCATGAGCCCAAACAAGTCTCTAAAAGCATGAGTTTGCAACTACTTTACTTTTGGAGAAAATTCAAAACATTCATTATTCAATAGGGCCCAAACTATCAAAAACCAGCGGTTTGAATGAACACACATTTCTTGGTAGAATCATGCAGGACTGAAATTTTTGATGTTTTTCTACTCCTCTCATGAGCCCAAACAAGTCTCTAAAAGCATGAGTTTGCAACTACTTTACTTTTGGAGAAAATTCAAAACATTCATTATTCAATAGAGCCCAATAGCAAAAACCAGCGTTTTGAATGAAGAATCACATTTCTTGGTAGAATCATGCAGGATTGAAATTTTTGATGGTTTTTTACTCCTCTCAACAGCCCAAACAAGTTTCTAAAAGGATGAGTTTGCAACTACTTTACTTTTGGAGAAAATTCAAAACATTCATTATTCAATAGGGCCCAAACTATCAAAAACCAGCCGTTTCAATGAACACACATGTCTTGGTAGAATCATGCAGGACTGAAATTTTTGATGTTTTTCTACTCATCTCATGAGCCCAAACAAGTCTCTAAAAGCATGAGTTTGCAACTACTTTACTTTTGGAGAAAATTCAAAACATTCATTATTCAATAGAGCCCAATAGGAAAAACCAGCGTTTTGAATGAAGAATCACATTTCTTGGTAGAATCATGCAGGATTGAAATTTTTGATGGTTTTTTACTCCTCTCAACAGCCCAAACAAGTTTCTAAAAGGATGAGTTTGCAACTACTTTACTTTTGGAGAAAATTCAAAACACTCATTATTCAATAGGGCCCAAACTATCAAAAACCAGCGGTTTCAATGAACACACATTTCTTGGTAGAATCATGCAGGACTGAAATTTTTGATGTTTTTCTACTCCTCTCATGAGCCCAAACAAGTCTCTAAAAGCATGAGTTTGCAACTACTTTACTTTTGGAAAATTCAAAACACTCATTATTCAATAGGGCCCAAACTATCAAAAACCAGCGGTTTCAATGAACACACATTTCTTGGTAGAATCATGCAGGACTGAAATTTTTGATGTTTTTCTACTCCTCTCATGAGCCCAAACAAGTCTCTAAAAGCATGAGTTTGCAACTACTTTTCTTTTGCAATTTTTGCCCAATTGCAAAAACCAGCGTTTTGAATGAAGAATCACATTTCTTGGTAGAATCATGCAGGATTGAAATTTTTGATGGTTTTTTACTCCTCTCAACAGCCCAAACAAGTTTCTAAAAGGATGAGTTTGCAACTACTTTACTTTTGGAGAAAATTCAAAACATTCATTATTCAATAGGGCCCAAACTATCAAAAACCAGCGGTTTGAATGAACACATTTCTTGGTAGAATCATGCAGGACTGAAATTTTTGATGTTTTTCTACTCCTCTCATGAGCCCAAACACGTCTCTAAAAGCATGAGTTTGCAACTACTTTACTTTTGGAGAAAATTCAAAACATTCACTATTCAATAGAGCCCAATAGCAAAAATCAGGTTTTGAATGAAGAATCACATTTCTTGGTAAAATCATGCAGGATTGAAATTTTTGATGGTTTTTTACTCCTCTCAACAGCCCAAACAAGTTTCTAAAAGGATGAGTTTGCAACTACTTTACTTTTGGAGAAAATTCAAAACATTCATTATTCAATAGGGCTCAAACTATCAAAAACCAGCGGTTTCAATGAACACACATTTCTTGGTAGAATCATGCAGGACTGAAATTTTTGATGTTTTTCTACTCCTCTCATGAGCCCAAACAAGTCTCTAAAAGCATGAGTTTGCAACTACTTTACTTTTGGAGAAAATTCAAAACATTCATTATTCAATAGAGCCCAATAGCAAAAACCAGCGTTTTGAATGAAGAATCACATTTCTTGGTAGAATCATGCAGGATTGAAATTTTTGATGGTTTTTTACTCCTCTCAACAGCCCAAACAAGTTTCTAAAAGGATGAGTTTGCAACTACTTTACTTTTGGAGAAAATTCAAAACATTCATTATTCAATAGAGCCCAATAGCAAAAACCAGCGTTTTGAATGAAGAATCACATTTCTTGGTAGAATCATGCAGGATTGAAATTTTTGATGGTTTTTTACTCCTCTCAACAGCCCAAACAAGTTTCTAAAAGGATGAGTTTGCAACTACTTTACTTTTGGAGAAAATTCAAAACATTCATTATTCAATAGGGCCCAAACTATCAAAAACCAGCGGTTTCAATGAACACATTTCTTGGTAGAATCATGCAGGACTGAAATTTTTGATGTTTTTCTACTCATCTCATGAGCCCAAACAAGTCTCTAAAAGCATGAGTTTGCAACTACTTTACTTTTGGAGAAAATTCAAAACATTCACTATTCAATAGAGCCCAATAGCAAAAATCAGGTTTTGAATGAAGAATCACATTTTTTCGTAAAATCATGCAGGATTGAAATTTTTGATGGTTTTTTACTCCTCTCAACAGCCCAAACAAGTTTCTAAAAGGATGAGTTTGCAACTACTTTACTTTTGGAGAAAATTCAAAACATTCATTATTCAATAGGGCCCAAACTATCAAAAACCAGCGGTTTCAATGAACACACATTTCTTGGTAGAATCATGCAGGACTGAAATTTTTGATGTTTTTCTACTCCTCTCATGAGCCCAAACAAGTCTCTAAAAGCATGAGTTTGCAACAACTTTACTTTTGGAGAAAATTCAAAACATTCATTATCCAATAGGGCCCAAACTATCAAAAACCAGCAGTTTGAATGAACACACATTTCTTGGTAGAATCATGCAGGACTGAAATTTTTGATGTTTTTCTACTCCTCTCATGAGCCCAAACAAGTCTCTAAAAGCATGAGTTTGCAACTACTTTACTTTTGGAGAAAATTCAAAACATTCATTATCCAATAGGGCCCAAACTATCAAAAACCAGCGGTTTGAATGAACACACATTTCTTGGTAGAATCATGCAGGACTGAAATTTTTGATGTTTTTCTACTCCTCTCATGAGCCCAAACAAGTCTCTAAAAGCATGAGTTTGCAACTACTTTACTTTTGGAGAAAATTCAAAACATTCATTATTCAATAGAGCCCAATAGCAAAAACCAGCGTTTTGAATGAAGAATCACATTTCTTGGTAGAATCATGCAGGATTGAAATTTTTGATGGTTTTTTACTCCTCTCAACAGCCCAAACAAGTTTCTAAAAGGATGAGTTTGCAACTACTTTACTTTTGGAGAAAATTCAAAACATTCATTATTCAATAGGGCCCAAACTATCAAAAACCAGCGGTTTCAATGAACACACATTTCTTGGTAGAATCATGCAGGACTGAAATTTTTGATGTTTTTCTACTCCTCTCATGAGCCCAAACAAGTCTCTAAAAGCATGAGTTTGCAACTACTTTACTTTTGGAGAAAATTCAAAACATTCATTATTCAATTGAGCCCAATAGCAAAAACCAGCGTTTTGAATGAAGAATCACATTTCTTGGTAGAATCATGCAGGATTGAAATTTTTGATGGTTTTTTACTCCTCTCAACAGCCCAAACAAGTTTCTAAAAGGATGAGTTTGCAACTACTTTACTTTTGGAGAAAATTCAAAACATTCATTATTCAATAGGGCCCAAACTATCAAAAACCAGCGGTTTGAATGAACACACATTTCTTGGTAGAATCATGCAGGACTGAAATTTTTGATGTTTTTCTACTCCTCTCATGAGCCCAAACAAGTCTCTAAAAGCATGAGTTTGCAACTACTTTACTTTTGGAGAAAATTCAAAACATTCATTATTCAATAGAGCCCAATAGCAAAAACCAGCGTTTTGAATGAAGAATCACATTTCTTGGTAGAATCATGCAGGATTGAAATTTTTGATGGTTTTTTACTCCTCTCAACAGCCCAAACAAGTTTCTAAAAGGATGAGTTTGCAACTATTTTACTTTTGGAGAAAATTCAAAACATTCATTATTCAATAGGGCCCAAACTATCAAAAAACAGCGGTTTGAATGAACACATTTCTTGGTAGAATCATGCAGGACTGAAATTTTTGATGTTTTTCTACTCCTCTCATGAGCCCAAACAAGTCTCTAAAAGCATGAGTTTGCAACTACTTTACTTTTGGAGAAAATTCAAAACATTCACTATTCAATAGAGCCCAATAGCAAAAATCAGGTTTTGAATGAAGAATCACATTTCTTGGTAAAATCATGCAGGATTGAAATTTTTGATGGTTTTTTACTCCTCTCAACAGCCCAAACAAGTTTCTAAAAGGATGAGTTTGCAACTATTTTACTTTTGGAGAAAATTCAAAACATTCATTATTCAATAGGGCCCAAACTATCAAAAACCAGCGGTTTCAATGAACACACATTTCTTGGTAGAATCATGCAGGACTGAAATTTTTGATGTTTTTCTACTCCTCTCATGAGCTCAAACAAGTCTCTAAAAGCATGAGTTTGCAACAACTTTACTTTTGGAGAAAATTCAAAACATTCATTATCCAATAGGGCCCAAACTATCAAAAACCAGCAGTTTGAATGAACACACATTTCTTGGTAGAATCATGCAGGACTGAAATTTTTGATGTTTTTCTACTCCTCTCATGAGCCCAAACAAGTCTCTAAAAGCATGAGTTTGCAACTACTTTACTTTTGGAGAAAATTCAAAACATTCATTATCCAATAGGGCCCAAACTATCAAAAACCAGCGGTTTGAATGAACACACATTTCTTGGTAGAATCATGCAGGACTGAAATTTTTGATGTTTTTCTACTCCTCTCATGAGCCCAAACAAGTCTCTAAAAGCATGAGTTTGCAACTACTTTACTTTTGGAGAAAATTCAAAACATTCATTATTCAATAGAGCCCAATAGCAAAAACCAGCGTTTTGAATGAAGAATCACATTTCTTGGTAGAATCATGCAGGATTGAAATTTTTGATGGTTTTTTACTCCTCTCAACAGCCCAAACAAGTTTCTAAAAGGATGAGTTTGCAACTACTTTACTTTTGGAGAAAATTCAAAACATTCATTATTCAATAGGGCCCAAACTATCAAAAACCAGCGGTTTCAATGAACACACATTTCTTGGTAGAATCATGCAGGACTGAAATTTTTGATGTTTTTCTACTCCTCTCATGAGCCCAAACAAGTCTCTAAAAGCATGAGTTTGCAACTACTTTACTTTTGGAGAAAATTCAAAACATTCATTATTCAATAGAGCCCAATAGCAAAAACCAGCGTTTTGAATGAAGAATCACATTTCTTGGTAGAATCATGCAGGATTGAAATTTTTGATGGTTTTTTACTCCTCTCAACAGCCCAAACAAGTTTCTAAAAGGATGAGTTTGCAACTACTTTACTTTTGGAGAAAATTCAAAACATTCATTATTCAATAGGGCCCAAACTATCAAAAACCAGCGGTTTGAATGAACACACATTTCTTCGTAGAATCATGCAGGACTGAAATTTTTGATGTTTTTCTACTCCTCTCATGAGCCCAAACAAGTCTCTAAAAGCATGAGTTTGCAACTACTTTACTTTTGGAGAAAATTCAAAACATTCATTATTCAATAGAGCCCAATAGCAAAAACCAGCGTTTTGAATGAAGAATCACATTTCTTGGTAGAATCTTGCAGGATTGAAATTTTTGATGGTTTTTTACTCCTCTCAACAGCCCAAACAAGTTTCTAAAAGGATGAGTTTGCAACTATTTTACTTTTGGAGAAAATTCAAAACATTCATTATTCAATAGGGCCCAAACTATCAAAAACCAGCGGTTTCAATGAACACACATTTCTTGGTAGAATCATGCAGGACTGAAATTTTTGATGTTTTTCTACTCCTCTCATGAGCCCAAACAAGTCTCTAAAAGCATGAGTTTGCAACAACTTTACTTTTGGAGAAAATTCAAAACATTCATTATCCAATAGGGCCCAAACTATCAAAAACCAGCAGTTTGAATGAACACACATTTCTTGGTAGAATCATGCAGGACTGAAATTTTTGATGTTTTTCTACTCCTCTCATGAGCCCAAACAAGTCTCTAAAAGCATGAGTTTGCAACTACTTTACTTTTGGAGAAAATTCAAAACATTCATTATCCAATAGGGCCCAAACTATCAAAAACCAGCGGTTTGAATGAACACACATTTCTTGGTAGAATCATGCAGGACTGAAATTTTTGATGTTTTTCTACTCCTCTCATGAGCCCAAACAAGTCTCTAAAAGCATGAGTTTGCAACTACTTTACTTTTGGAGAAAATTCAAAACATTCATTATTCAATAGAGCCCAATAGCAAAAACCAGCGTTTTGAATGAAGAATCACATTTCTTGGTAGAATCATGCAGGATTGAAATTTTTGATGGTTTTTTACTCCTCTCAACAGCCCAAACAAGTTTCTAAAAGGATGAGTTTGCAACTACTTTACTTTTGGAGAAAATTCAAAACATTCATTATTCAATAGGGCCCAAACTATCAAAAACCAGCGGTTTCAATGAACACACATTTCTTGGTAGAATCATGCAGGACTGAAATTTTTGATGTTTTTCTACTCCTCTCATGAGCCCAAACAAGTCTCTAAAAGCATGAGTTTGCAACTACTTTACTTTTGGAGAAAATTCAAAACATTCATTATTCAATAGAGCCCAATAGCAAAAACCAGCGTTTTGAATGAAGAATCACATTTCTTGGTAGAATCATGCAGGATTGAAATTTTTGATGGTTTTTTACTCCTCTCAACAGCCCAAACAAGTTTCTAAAAGGATGAGTTTGCAACTACTTTACTTTTGGAGAAAATTCAAAACATTCATTATTCAATAGGGCCCAAACTATCAAAAAACAGCGGTTTGAATGAACACATTTCTTGGTAGAATCATGCAGGACTGAAATTTTTGATGTTTTTCTACTCCTCTCATGAGCCCAAACAAGTCTCTAAAAGCATGAGTTTGCAACTACTTTACTTTTGGAGAAAATTCAAAACATTCACTATTCAATAGAGCCCAATAGCAAAAATCAGGTTTTGAATGAAGAATCACATTTCTTGGTAAAATCATGCAGGATTGAAATTTTTGATGGTTTTTTACTCCTCTCAACAGCCCAAACAAGTTTCTAAAAGGATGAGTTTGCAACTATTTTACTTTTGGAGAAAATTCAAAACATTCATTATTCAATAGGGCCCAAACTATCAAAAACCAGCGGTTTGAATGAACACATTTCTTGGTAGAATCATGCAGGACTGAAATTTTTGATGTTTTTCTACTCCTCTCATGAGCCCAAACAAGTCTCTAAAAGCATGAGTTTGCAACTACTTTACTTTTGGAGAAAATTCAAAACATTCATTATTCAATAGAGCCCAATAGCAAAAACCAGCGTTTTGAATGAAGAATCACATTTCTTGGTAGAATCATGCAGGATTGAAATTTTTGATGGTTTTTTACTCCTCTCAACAGCCGAAACAAGTTTCTAAAAGGATGAGTTTGCAACTACTTTACTTTTGGAGAAAATTCAAAACATTCATTATTCAATAGGGCCCAAACTATCAAAAACCAGCGGTTTCAATGAACACACATTTCTTGGTAGAATCATGCAGGACTGAAATTTTTGATGTTTTTCTACTCTCATGAGCCCAAACAAGTCTCTAAAAGCATGAGTTTGCAACTACTTTACTTTTGGAGAAAATTCAAAACATTCATTATTCAATAGGGCCCAAACTATCAAAAACCAGCGGTTTGAATGAACACACATTTCTTGGTAGAATCATGCAGGACTGAAATTTTTGATGTTTTTCTACTCCTCTCATGAGCCCAAACAAGTCTCTAAAAGCATGAGTTTGCAACTACTTTACTCTTGGAGAAAATTCAAAACATTCACTATTCAATAGAGCCCAATAGCAAAAATCAGGTTTTGAATGAAGAATCACATTTTTTCGTAAAATCATGCAGGATTGAAATTTTTGATGGTTTTTTACTCCTCTCAACAGCCCAAACAAGTTTCTAAAAGGATGAGTTTGCAACTACTTTACTTTTGGAGAAAATTCAAAACATTCATTATTCAATAGGGCCCAAACTATCAAAAACCAGCGGTTTCAATGAACACACATTTCTTGGTAGAATCATGCAGGACTGAAATTTTTGATGTTTTTCTACTCCTCTCATGAGCCCAAACAAGTCTCTAAAAGCATGAGTTTGCAACTACTTTACTTTTGTAGAAAATTCAAAACATTCATTATTCAAAAGAGCCCAATAGCAAAAACCAGCGTTTTGAATGAAGAATCACATTTCTTGGTAGAATCATGCAGGATTGAAATTTTTGATGGTTTTTTACTCCTCTCAACAGCCCAAACAAGTTTCTAAAAGGATGAGTTTGCAACTACTTTACTTTTGGAGAAAATTCAAAACATTCATTATTCAATAGAGCCCAAACTATCAAAAACCAGCGGTTTCAATGAACACACATTTCTTGGTAGAATCATGCAGGACTGAAATTTTTGATGTTTTTCTACTCCTCTCATGAGCCCAAACAAGTCTCTAAAAGCATGAGTTTGCAACTACTTTACTTTTGGAGAAAATTCAAAACATTCATTATTCAATAGAGCCCAATAGCAAAAACCAGCGTTTTGAATGAAGAATCACATTTCTTGGTAGAATCATGCAGGATTGAAATTTTTGATGGTTTTTTACTCCTCTCAACAGCCCAAACAAGTTTCTAAAAGGATGAGTTTGCAACTACTTTACTTTTGGAGAAAATTCAAAACATTCATTATTCAATAGGGCCCAAACTATCAAAAACCAGCGGTTTCAATGAATACACATTTCTTGGTAGAATCATGCAGGACTGAAATTTTTGATGTTTTTCTACTCCTCTCATGAGCCCAAACAAGTCTCTAAAAGCATGAGTTTGCAACTACTTTACTTTTGGAGAAAATTCAAAACATTCATTATTCAATAGAGCCCAATAGCAAAAACCAGCGTTTTGAATGAAGAATCACATTTCTTGGTAGAATCATGCAGGATTGAAATTTTTGATGGTTTTTTAATCCTCTCAACAGCCCAAACAAGTTTCTAAAAGGATGAGTTTGCAACTACTTTACTTTTGGAGAAAATTCAAAACATTCATTATTCAATAGGGCCCAAACTATCAAAAACCAGCGGTTTCAATGAACACACATTTCTTGGTAGAATCATGCAGGACTGAAATTTTTGATGTTTTTCTACTCCTCTCATGAGCCCAAACAAGTCTCTAAAAGCATGAGTTTGCAACTACTTTACTTTTGGAGAAAATTCAAAACATTCATTATTCAATAGAGCCCAATAGCAAAAACCAGCGTTTTGAATGAAGAATCACATTTCTTGGTAGAATCATGCAGGATTGAAATTTTTGATGGTTTTTTACTCCTCTCAACAGCCCAAACAAGTTTCTAAAAGGATGAGTTTGCAACTACTTTACTTTTGGAGAAAATTCAAAACATTCATTATTCAATAGGGCCCAAACTATCAAAAACCAGCGGTTTCAATGAACACACATTTCTTGGTAGAATCATGCAGGACTGAAATTTTTGATGTTTTTCTACTCCTCTCATGAGCCCAAACAAGTCTCTAAAAGCATGAGTTTGCAACTACTTTACTTTTGGAGAAAATTCAAAACATTCATTATTCAATAGAGCCCAATAGCAAAAACCAGCGTTTTGAATGAAGAATCACATTTCTTGGTAGAATCATGCAGGATTGAAATTTTTGATGGTTTTTTACTCCTCTCAACAGCCCAAACAAGTTTCTAAAAGGATGAGTTTGCAACTACTTTACTTTTGGAGAAAATTCAAAACATTCATTATTCAATAGGGCCCAAACTATCAAAAACCAGCGGTTTCAATGAACACACATTTCTTGGTAGAATCATGCAGGACTGAAATTTTTGATGTTTTTCTACTCCTCTCATGAGCCCAAACAAGTCTCTAAAAGCATGAGTTTGCAACTACTTTACTTTTGGAGAAAATTCAAAACATTCATTATTCAATAGAGCCCAATAGCAAAAACCAGCGTTTTGAATGAAGAATCACATTTCTTGGTAGAATCATGCAGGATTGAAATTTTTGATGGTTTTTTTAATCCTCTCAACAGCCCAAACAAGTTTCTAAAAGGATGAGTTTGCAACTACTTTACTTTTGGAGAAAATTCAAAACATTCATTATTCAATAGGGCCCAAACTATCAAAAACCAGCGGTTTCAATGAACACACATTTCTTGGTAGAATCATGCAGGACTGAAATTTTTGATGTTTTTCTTCTCCTCTCATGAGCCCAAACAAGTCTCTAAAAGCATGAGTTTGCAACTACTTTACTTTTGGAGAAAATTCAAAACATTCATTATCCAATAGGGCCCAAACTATCAAAAACCAGCGGTTTGAATGAACACACATTTCTTGGTAGAATCATGCAGGACTGAAATTTTTGATGTTTTTCTACTCCTCTCATGAGCCCAAACAAGTCTCTAAAAGCATGAGTTTGCAACTACTTTACTTTTGGAGAAAATTCAAAACATTCATTATTCAATAGAGCCCAATAGCAAAAACCAGCGTTTTGAATGAAGAATCACATTTCTTGGTAGAATCATGCAGGATTGAAATTTTTGATGGTTTTTTACTCCTCTCAACAGCCCAAACAAGTTTCTAAAAGGATGAGTTTGCAACTACTTTACTTTTGGAGAAAATTCAAAACATTCATTATTCAATAGGGCCCAAACTATCAAAAACCAGCGGTTTCAATGAACACACATTTCTTGGTAGAATCATGCAGGACTGAAATTTTTGATGTTTTTCTACTCCTCTCATGAGCCCAAACAAGTCTCTAAAAGCATGAGTTTGCAACTACTTTACTTTTGGAGAAAATTCAAAACATTCATTATTCAATAGGGCCCAAACTATCAAAAACCAGCGGTTTCAATGAACACACATTTCTTGGTAGAATCATGCAGGACTGAAATTTTTGATGTTTTTCTACTCCTCTCATGAGCCCAAACAAGTCTCTAAAAGCATGAGTTTGCAACTACTTTACTTTTGGAGAAAATTCAAAACATTCATTATTCAATAGACCAAACTATCAAAAACCAGCGGTTTCAATGAACACACATTTCTTGGTAGAATCATGCAGGACTGAAATTTTTGATGTTTTTCTACTCCTCTCATGAGCCCAAACAAGTCTCTAAAAGCATGAGTTTGCAACTACTTTACTTTTGGAGAAAATTCAAAACATTCATTATTCAAAAGAGCCCAATAGCAAAAACCAGCGTTTTGAATGAAGAATCACATTTCTTGGTAGAATCATGCAGGATTGAAATTTTTGATGGTTTTTTACTCCTCTCAACAGCCCAAACAAGTTTCTAAAAGGATGAGTTTGCAACTACTTTACTTTTGGAGAAAATTCAAAACATTCATTATTCAATAGAGCCCAAACTATCAAAAACCAGCGGTTTCAATGAACACACATTTCTTGGTAGAATCATGCAGGACTGAAATTTTTGATGTTTTTCTACTCCTCTCATGAGCCCAAACAAGTCTCTAAAAGCATGAGTTTGCAACTACTTTACTTTTGGAGAAAATTCAAAACATTCATTATTCAATAGAGCCCAATAGCAAAAACCAGCGTTTTGAATGAAGAATCACATTTCTTGGTAGAATCATGCAGGATTGAAATTTTTGATGGTTTTTTACTCCTCTCAACAGCCCAAACAAGTTTCTAAAAGGATGAGTTTGCAACTACTTTACTTTTGGAGAAAATTCAAAACATTCATTATTCAATAGGGCCCAAACTATCAAAAACCAGCGGTTTCAATGAATACACATTTCTTGGTAGAATCATGCAGGACTGAAATTTTTGATGTTTTTCTACTCCTCTCATGAGCCCAAACAAGTCTCTAAAAGCATGAGTTTGCAACTACTTTACTTTTGGAGAAAATTCAAAACATTCATTATTCAATAGAGCCCAATAGCAAAAACCAGCGTTTTGACTGAAGAATCACATTTCTTGGTAGAATCATGCAGGATTGAAATTTTTGATGGTTTTTTAATCCTCTCAACAGCCCAAACAAGTTTCTAAAAGGATGAGTTTGCAACTACTTTACTTTTGGAGAAAATTCAAAACATTCATTATTCAATAGGGCCCAAACTATCAAAAACCAGCGGTTTCAATGAACACACATTTCTTGGTAGAATCATGCAGGACTGAAATTTTTGATGTTTTTCTACTCCTCTCATGAGCCCAAACAAGTCTCTAAAAGCATGAGTTTGCAACTACTTTACTTTTGGAGAAAATTCAAAACATTCATTATTCAATAGAGCCCAATAGCAAAAACCAGCGTTTTGAATGAAGAATCACATTTCTTGGTAGAATCATGCAGGATTGAAATTTTTGATGGTTTTTTACTCCTCTCAACAGCCCAAACAAGTTTCTAAAAGGATGAGTT
This sequence comes from Dendrobates tinctorius, assembly GCF_039654945.1. Classification (NCBI taxonomy): domain Eukaryota; kingdom Metazoa; phylum Chordata; class Amphibia; order Anura; family Dendrobatidae; genus Dendrobates; species Dendrobates tinctorius. The sequence goes on from NW_027361837.1 coordinate 6,906,269, forward strand.
TGCAACTACTTTACTTTTGGAGAAAATTCAAAACATTCATTATTCAATAGGGCCCAAACTATCAAAAACCAGCGGTTTCAATGAACACACATTTCTTGGTAGAATCATGCAGGACTGAAATTTTTGATGTTTTTCTACTCCTCTCATGAGCCCAAACAAGTCTCTAAAAGCATGAGTTTGCAACTACTTTACTTTTGGAGAAAATTCAAAACATTCATTATTCAATAGAGCCCAATAGCAAAAACCAGCGTTTTGAATGAAGAATCACATTTCTTGTAGAATCATGCAGGATTGAAATTTTTGATGGTTTTTTACTCCTCTCAACAGCCCAAACAAGTTTCTAAAAGGATGAGTTTGCAACTACTTTACTTTTGGAGAAAATTCAAAACATTCATTATTCAATAGGGCCCAAACTATCAAAAACCAGCGGTTTCAATGAACACACATTTCTTGGTAGAATCATGAAGGACTGAAATTTTTGATGTTTTTCTACTCCTCTCATGAACCCAAACAAGTCTCTAAAAGCATGAGTTTGCAACTACTTTACTTTTGGAGAAAATTCAAAACATTCATTATTCAATAGAGCCCAATAGCAAAAACCAGCGTTTTGAATGAAGAATCACATTTCTTGGTAGAATCATGCAGGATTGAAATTTTTGATGGTTTTTTTAATCCTCTCAACAGCCCAAACAAGTTTCTAAAAGGATGAGTTTGCAACTACTTTACTTTTGGAGAAAATTCAAAACATTCATTATTCAATAGGGCCCAAACTATCAAAAACCAGCGGTTTCAATGAACACACATTTCTTGGTAGAATCATGCAGTACTGAAATTTTTGATGTTTTTCTTCTCCTCTCATGAGCCCAAACAAGTCTCTAAAAGCATGAGTTTGCAACTACTTTACTTTTGGAGAAAATTCAAAACATTCATTATCCAATAGGGCCCAAACTATCAAAAACCAGCGGTTTGAATGAACACACATTTCTTGGTAGAATCATGCAGGACTGAAATTTTTGATGTTTTTCTACTCCTCTCATGAGCCCAAACAAGTCTCTAAAAGCATGAGTTTGCAACTACTTTACTTTTGGAGAAAATTCAAAACATTCATTATTCAATAGAGCCCAATAGCAAAAACCAGCGTTTTGAATGAAGAATCACATTTCTTGGTAGAATCATGCAGGATTGAAATTTTTGATGTTTTTTTACTCCTCTCAACAGCCCAAACAAGTTTCTAAAAGGATGAGTTTGCAACTACTTTACTTTTGGGGAAAATTCAAAACATTCATTATTCAATAGGGCCCAAACTATCAAAAACCAGCGGTTTCAATGAACACACATTTCTTGGTAGAATCATGCAGGACTGAAATTTTTGATGTTTTTCTACTCCTCTCATGAGCCCAAACAAGTCTCTAAAAGCATGAGTTTGCAACTACTTTACTTTTGGAGAAAATTCAAAACATTCATTATTCAATAGAGCCCAATAGCAAAAACCAGCGTTTTGAATGAAGAATCACATTTCTTGGTAGAATCATGCAGGATTGAAATTTTTGATGGTTTTTTACTCCTCTCAACAGCCCAAACAAGTTTCTAAAAGGATGAGTTTGCAACTACTTAACTTTTGGAGAAAATTCAAAACATTCATTATTCAATAGGGCCCAAACTATCAAAAACCAGCCGTTTCAATGAGCACACATGTCTTGGTAGAATCATGCAGGACTGAAATTTTTGATGTTTTACTACTCATCTCATGAGCCCAAACAAGTCTCTAAAAGCATGAGTTTGCAACTACTTTACTTTTGGAGAAAATTCAAAACATTCATTATTCAATAGAGCCCAATAGCAAAAACCAGCGTTTTGAATGAAGAATCACATTTCTTGGTAGAATCATGCAGGATTGAAATTTTTGATGGTTTTTTACTCCTCTCAACAGCCCAAACAAGTTTCTAAAAGGATGAGTTTGCAACTACTTTACTTTTGGAGAAAATTCAAAACATTCATTATTCAATAGGGCCCAAACTATCAAAAACCAGCGGTTTCAATGAACACACATTTCTTGGTAGAATCATGCAGGACTGAAATTTTTGATGTTTTTCTACTCCTCTCATGAGCCCAAACAAGTCTCTAAAAGCATGAGTTTGCAACTACTTTACTTTTGGAGAAAATTCAAAACATTCATTATTCAATAGGGCCCAAACTATCAAAAACCAGCGGTTTCAATGAACACACATTTCTTGGTAGAATCATGCAGGACTGAAATTTTTGATGTTTTTCTACTCCTCTCATGAGCCCAAACAAGTCTCTAAAAGCATGAGTTTGCAACTACTTTACTTTTGGAGAAAATTCAAAACATTCATTATTCAATAGAGCCCAATAGCAAAAACCAGCGTTTTGAATGAAGAATCACATTTCTTGGTAGAATCATGCAGGATTGAAATTTTTGATGGTTTTTTACTCCTCTCAACAGCCCAAACAAGTTTCTAAAAGGATGAGTTTGCAACTACTTTACTTTTGGAGAAAATTCAAAACATTCATTATTCAATAGGGCCCAAACTATCAAAAACCAGCGGTTTCAATGAACACACATTTCTTGGTAGAATCATGCAGGACTGAAATTTTTGATGTTTTTCTACTCCTCTCATGAGCCCAAACAAGTCTCTAAAAGCATGAGTTTGCAACTACTTTACTTTTGGAGAAAATTCAAAACATTCATTATTCAATAGGGCCCAAACTATCAAAAACCAGCGGTTTCAATGAACACACATTTCTTGGTAGAATCATGCAGGACTGAAATTTTTGATGTTTTTCTACTCCTCTCATGAGCCCAAACAAGTCTCTAAAAGCATGAGTTTGCAACTACTTTACTTTTGGAGAAAATTCAAAACATTCATTATTCAATAGAGCCCAATAGCAAAAACCAGCGTTTTGAATGAAGAATCACATTTCTTGGTAGAATCATGCAGGATTGAAATTTTTGATGGTTTTTTACTCCTCTCAACAGCCCAAACAAGTTTCTAAAAGGATGAGTTTGCAACTACTTTACTTTTGGAGAAAATTCAAAACATTCATTATTCAATAGAGCCCAATAGCAAAAACCAGCGTTTTGAATGAAGAATCACATTTCTTGGTAGAATCATGCAGGATTGAAATTTTTGATGGTTTTTTACTCCTCTCAACAGCCCAAACAAGTTTCTAAAAGGATGAGTTTGCAACTACTTTACTTTTGGAGAAAATTCAAAACATTCATTATTCAATAGGGCCCAAACTATCAAAAACCAGCGGTTTCAATGAACACACATTTCTTGGTAGAATCATGCAGGACTGAAATTTTTGATGTTTTTCTACTCCTCTCATGAGCCCAAACAAGTCTCTAAAAGCATGAGTTTGCAACTACTTTACTTTTGGAGAAAATTCAAAACATTCATTATTCAATAGAGCCCAATAGCAAAAACCAGCGTTTTGAATGAAGAATCACATTTCTTGGTAGAATCATGCAGGATTGAAATTTTTGATGGTTTTTTAATCCTCTCAACAGCCCAAACAAGTTTCTAAAAGGATGAGTTTGCAACTACTTTACTTTTGGAGAAAATTCAAAACATTCATTATTCAATAGGGCCCAAACTATCAAAAACCAGCGGTTTCAATGAACACACATTTCTTGGTAGAATCATGCAGGACTGAAATTTTTGATGTTTTTCTACTCCTCTCATGAGCCCAAACAAGTCTCTAAAAGCATGAGTTTGCAACTACTTTACTTTTGGAGAAAATTCAAAACATTCATTATCCAATAGGGCCCAAACTATCAAAAACCAGCGGTTTGAATGAACACACATTTCTTGGTAGAATCATGCAGGACTGAAATTTTTGATGTTTTTCTACTCCTCTCATGAGCCCAAACAAGTCTCTAAAAGCATGAGTTTGCAACTACTTTACTTTTGGAGAAAATTCAAAACATTCATTATTCAATAGAGCCCAATAGCAAAAACCATCCTTTTGAATGAAGAATCACATTTCTTGGTAGAATCATGCAGGATTGAAATTTTTGATGGTTTTTTACTCCTCTCAACAGCCCAAACAAGTTTCTAAAAGGATGAGTTTGCAACTACTTTACTTTTGGAGAAAATTCAAAACATTCATTATTCAATAGGGCCCAAACTATCAAAAACCAGCGGTTTCAATGAACACACATTTCTTGGTAGAATCATGCAGGACTGAAATTTTTGATGTTTTTCTACTCCTCTCATGAGCCCAAACAAGTCTCTAAAAGCATGAGTTTGCAACTACTTTACTTTTGGAGAAAATTCAAAACATTCATTATTCAATAGAGCCCAATAGCAAAAACCAGCGTTTTGAATGAAGAATCACATTTCTTGGTAGAATCATGCAGGATTGAAATTTTTGATGGTTTTTTACTCCTCTCAACAGCCCAAACAAGTTTCTAAAAGGATGAGTTTGCAACTACTTTACTTTTGGAGAAAATTCAAAACATTCATTATTCAATAGGGCCCAAACTATCAAAAACCAGCGGTTTGAATGAACACACATTTCTTGGTAGAATCATGCAGGACTGAAATTTTTGATGTTTTTCTACTCCTCTCATGAGCCCAAACAAGTCTCTAAAAGCATGAGTTTGCAACTACTTTACTTTTGGAGAAAATTCAAAACATTCATTATTCAATAGAGCCCAATAGCAAAAACCAGCGTTTTGAATGAAGAATCACATTTCTTGGTAGAATCATGCAGGATTGAAATTTTTGATGGTTTTTTACTCCTCTCAACAGCCCAAACAAGTTTCTAAAAGGATGAGTTTGCAACTACTTTACTTTTGGAGAAAATTCAAAACATTCATTATTCAATAGGGCCCAAACTATCAAAAAACAGCCGTTTCAATGAACACACATTTCTTGGTAGAATCATGCAGGACTGAAATTTTTGATGTTTTTCTACTCCTCTCATGAGCCCAAACAAGTCTCTAAAAGCATGAGTTTGCAACTACTTTACTTTTGGAGAAAATTCAAAACATTCATTATTCAATAGGGCCCAAACTATCAAAAACCAGCGGTATGAATGAACACACATTTCTTGGTAGAATCATGCAGGACTGAAATTTTTGATGTTTTTCAACTCCTCTCATGAGCCCAAACAAGTCTCTAAAAGCATGAGTTTGCAACTACTTTACTTTTGGAGAAAATTCAAAACATTCATTATTCAATAGAGCCCAATAGCAAAAACCAGCGTTTTGAATGAAGAATCACATTTCTTGGTAGAATCATGCAGGATTGAAATTTTTGATGGTTTTTTACTCCTCTCAACAGCCCAAACAAGTTTCTAAAAGGATGAGTTTGCAACTATTTTACTTTTGGTGAAAATTCAAAACATTCATTATTCAATAGGGCCCAAACTATCAAAAACCAGCGGTTTGAATGAACACATTTCTTGGTAGAATCATGCAGGACTGAAATTTTTGATGTTTTTCTACTCCTCTCATGAGCCCAAACAAGTCTCTAAAAGCATGAGTTTGCAACTACTTTACTTTTGGAGAAAATTCAAAACATTCACTATTCAATAGAGCCCAATAGCAAAAATCAGGTTTTGAATGAAGAATCACATTTCTTGGTAAAATCATGCAGGATTGAAATTTTTGATGGTTTTTTACTCCTCTCAACAGCCCAAACAAGTTTCTAAAAGGATGAGGAGTTTGCAACTACTTTACTTTTGGAGAAAATTCAAAACATTCATTATTCAATAGAGCCCAATAGCAAAAACCAGCGTTTTGAATGAAGAATCACATTTCTTGGTAGAATCATGCAGGATTGAAATTTTTGATGGTTTTTTACTCCTCTCAACAGCCGAAACAAGATTCTAAAAGGATGAGTTTGCAACTACTTTACTTTTGGAGAAAATTCAAAACATTCATTATTCAATAGGGCCCAAACTATCAAAAACCAGCGGTTTCAATGAACACACATTTCTTGGTAGAATCATGCAGGACTGAAATTTTTGATGTTTTTCTACTCCTCTCATGAGCCCAAACAAGTCTCTAAAAGCATGAGTTTGCAACTACTTTACTTTTGGAGAAAATTCAAAACATTCATTATTCAATAGGGCCCAAACTATCAAAAACCAGCGGTTTGAATGAACACACATTTCTTGGTAGAATTATGCAGGACTGAAATTTTTGATGTTTTTCTACTCCTCTCATGAGCCCAAACAAGTCTCTAAAAGCATGAGTTTGCAACTACTTTACTTTTGGAGAAAATTCAAAACATTCATTATTCAATAGAGCCCAATAGCAAAAACCAGCGTTTTGAATGAAGAATCACATTTCTTGGTAGAATCATGCAGGATTGAAATTTTTGATGGTTTTTTACTCCTCTCAACAGCCCAAACAAGTTTCTAAAAGGATGAGTTTGCAACTACTTTACTTTTGGAGAAAATTCAAAACATTCATTATTCAATAGGGCCCAAACTATCAAAAACCAGCCGTTTCAATGAACACACATGTCTTGGTAGAATCATGCAGGACTGAAATTTTTGATGTTTTTCTACTCCTCATGAGCCCAAACAAGTCTCTAAAAGCATGAGTTTGCAACTACTTTACTTTTGGAGAAAATTCAAAACATTCATTATTCAATAGAGCCCAATAGCAAAAACCAGCGTTTTGAATGAAGAATCACATTTCTTGGTAGAATCATGCAGGATTGAAATTTTTGATGGTTTTTTACTCCTCTCAACAGCCCAAACAAGTTTCTAAAAGGATGAGTTTGCAACTACTTTACTTTTGGAGAAAATTCAAAACACTCATTATTCAATAGGGCCCAAACTATCAAAAACCAGCGGTTTCAATGAACACACATTTCTTGGTAGAATCATGCAGGACTGAAATTTTTGATGTTTTTCTACTCCTCTCATGAGCCCAAACAAGTCTCTAAAAGCATGAGTTTGCAACTACTTTACTTTAGGAGAAAATTCAAAACATTCATTATTCAATAGGGCCCAAACTATCAAAAACCAGCGGTTTGAATGAACACACATTTCTTGGTAGAATTATGCAGGACTGAAATTTTTGATGTTTTTCTACTCCTCTCATGAGCCCAAACAAGTCTCTAAAAGCATGAGTTTGCAACTACTTTACTTTTGGAGAAAATTCAAAACATTCATTATTCAATAGAGCCCAATAGCAAAAACCAGCGTTTTGAATGAAGAATCACATTTCTTGGTAGAATCATGCAGGATTGAAATTTTTGATGGTTTTTTACTCCTCTCAACAGCCCAAACAAGTTTCTAAAAGGATGAGTTTGCAACTACTTTACTTTTGGAGAAAATTCAAAACATTCATTATTCAATAGGGCCCAAACTATCAAAAACCAGCCGTTTCAATGAACACACATGTCTTGGTAGAATCATGCAGGACTGAAATTTTTGATGTTTTTCTACTCATCTCATGAGCCCAAACAAGTCTCTAAAAGCATGAGTTTGCAACTACTTTACTTTTGGAGAAAATTCAAAACATTCATTATTCAATAGAGCCCAATAGCAAAAACCAGCGTTTTGAATGAAGAATCACATTTCTTGGTAGAATCATGCAGGATTGAAATTTTTGATGGTTTTTTACTCCTCTCAACAGCCCAAACAAGTTTCTAAAAGGATGAGTTTGCAACTACTTTACTTTTGGAGAAAATTCAAAACACTCATTATTCAATAGGGCCCAAACTATCAAAAACCAGCGGTTTCAATGAACACACATTTCTTGGTAGAATCATGCAGGACTGAAATTTTTGATGTTTTTCTACTCCTCTCATGAGCCCAAACAAGTCTCTAAAAGCATGAGTTTGCAACTACTTTACTTTTGGAGAAAATTCAAAACATTCATTATTCAATAGGGCCCAAACTATCAAAAACCAGCGGTTTCAATGAACACACATTTCTTGGTAGAATCATGCAGGACTGAAATTTTTGATGTTTTTCTACTCCTCTCATGAGCCCAAACAAGTCTCTAAAAGCATGAGTTTGCAACTACTTTACTTTTGGAGAAAATTCAAAACATTCATTATTCAATAGAGCCCAATAGCAAAAACCAGCGTTTTGAATGAAGAATCACATTTCTTGGTAGAATCATGCTGGATTGAAATTTTTGATGGTTTTTTACTCCTCTCAACAGCCCAAACAAGTTTCTAAAAGGATGAGTTTGCAATTACTTTACTTTTGGAGAAAATTCAAAACATTCATTATTCAATAGGGCCCAAACTATCAAAAACCAGCCGTTTCAATGAACACACATGTCTTGGTAGAATCATGCAGGACTGAAATTTTTGATGTTTTACTACTCATCTCATGAGCCCAAACAAGTCTCTAAAAGCATGAGTTTGCAACTACTTTACTTTTGGAGAAAATTCAAAACATTCATTATTCAATAGAGCCCAATAGCAAAAACCAGCGTTTTGAATGAAGAATCACATTTCTTGGTAGAATCATGCAGGATTGAAATTCTTGATGGTTTTTTACTCCTCTCAACAGCCCAAACAAGTTTCTAAAAGGATGAGTTTGCAACTACTTTACTTTTGGAGAAAATTCAAAACATTCATTATTCAATAGGGCCCAAACTATCAAAAACCAGCGGTTTCAATGAACACACATTTCTTGGTAGAATCATGCAGGACTGAAATTTTTGATGTTTTTCTACTCCTCTCATGAGCCCAAACAAGTCTCTAAAAGCATGAGTTTGCAACTACTTTACTTTTGGAGAAAATTCAAAACATTCATTATTCAATAGGGCCCAAACTATCAAAAACCAGCGGTTTCAATGAACACACATTTCTTGGTAGAATCATGCAGGACTGAAATTTTTGATGTTTTTCTACTCCTCTCATGAGCCCAAACAAGTCTCTAAAAGCATGAGTTTGCAACTACTTTACTTTTGGAGAAAATTCAAAACATTCATTATTCAATAGAGCCCAATAGCAAAAACCAGCGTTTTGAATGAAGAATCACATTTCTTGGTAGAATCATGCAGGATTGAAATTTTTGATGGTTTTTTACTCCTCTCAACAGCCCAAACAAGTTTCTAAAAGGATGAGTTTGCAACTACTTTACTTTTGGAGAAAATTCAAAACATTCATTATTCAATAGAGCCCAATAGCAAAAACCAGCGTTTTGAATGAAGAATCACATTTCTTGGTAGAATCATGCAGGATTGAAATTTTTGATGGTTTTTTACTCCTCTCAACAGCCCAAACAAGTTTCTAAAAGGATGAGTTTGCAACTACTTTACTTTTGGAGAAAATTCAAAACACTCATTATTCAATAGGGCCCAAACTATCAAAAACCAGCGGTTTCAATGAACACACATTTCTTGGTAGAATCATGCAGGACTGAAATTTTTGATGTTTTTCTACTCCTCTCATGAGCCCAAACAAGTCTCTAAAAGCATGAGTTTGCAACTACTTTACTTTTGGAGAAAATTCAAAACATTCATTATTCAATAGGGCCCAAACTATCAAAAACCAGCGGTTTGAATGAACACACATTTCTTGGTAGAATCATGCAGGACTGAAATTTTTGATGTTTTTCTACTCCTCTCATGAGCCCAAACAAGTCTCTAAAAGCATGAGTTTGCAACTACTTTACTTTTGGAGAAAATTCAAAACATTCATTATTCAATAGAGCCCAATAGCAAAAACCAGCGTTTTGAATGAAGAATCACATTTCTTGGTAGAATCATGCAGGATTGAAATTTTTGATGGTTTTTTACTCCTCTCAACAGCCCAAACAAGTTTCTAAAAGGATGAGTTTGCAATTACTTTACTTTTGGAGAAAATTCAAAACATTCATTATTCAATAGGGCCCAAACTATCAAAAACCAGCCGTTTCAATGAACACACATGTCTTGGTAGAATCATGCAGGACTGAAATTTTTGATGTTTTACTACTCATCTCATGAGCCCAAACAAGTCTCTAAAAGCATGAGTTTGCAACTACTTTACTTTTGGAGAAAATTCAAAACATTCATTATTCAATAGAGCCCAATAGCAAAAACCAGCGTTTTGAATGAAGAATCACATTTCTTGGTAGAATCATGCAGGATTGAAATTTTTGATGGTTTTTTACTCCTCTCAACAGCCCAAACAAGTTTCTAAAAGGATGAGTTTGCAACTACTTTACTTTTGGAGAAAATTCAAAACATTCATTATTCAATAGGGCCCAAACTATCAAAAACCAGCGGTTTCAATGAACACACATTTCTTGGTAGAATCATGCAGGACTGAAATTTTTGATGTTTTTCTACTCCTCTCATGAGCCCAAACAAGTCTCTAAAAGCATGAGTTTGCAACTACTTTACTTTTGGAGAAAATTCAAAACATTCATTATTCAATAGGGCCCAAACTATCAAAAACCAGCGGTTTCAATTAACACACATTTCTTGGTAGAATCATGCAGGACTGAAATTTTTGATGTTTTTCTACTCCTCTCATGAGCCCAAACAAGTCTCTAAAAGCATGAGTTTGCAACTACTTTACTTTTGGAGAAAATTCAAAACATTCATTATTCAATAGAGCCCAATAGCAAAAACCAGCGTTTTGAATGAAGAATCACATTTCTTGGTAGAATCATGCAGGATTGAAATTTTTGATGGTTTTTTACTCCTCTCAACAGCCCAAACAAGTTTCTAAAAGGATGAGTTTGCAACTACTTTACTTTTGGAGAAAATTCAAAACATTCATTATTCAATAGAGCCCAATAGCAAAAACCAGCGTTTTGAATGAAGAATCACATTTCTTGGTAGAATCATGCAGGATTGAAATTTTTGATGGTTTTTTACTCCTCTCAACAGCCCAAACAAGTTTCTAAAAGGATGAGTTTGCAACTACTTTACTTTTGGAGAAAATTCAAAACATTCATTATTCAATAGGGCCCAAACTATCAAAAACCAGCGGTTTCAATGAACACATTTCTTGGTAGAATCATGCAGGACTGAAATTTTTGATGTTTTTCTACTCATCTCATGAGCCCAAACAAGTCTCTAAAAGCATGAGTTTGCAACTACTTTACTTTTGGAGAAAATTCAAAACATTCACTATTCAATAGAGCCCAATAGCAAAAATCAGGTTTTGAATGAAGAATCACATTTTTTCGTAAAATCATGCAGGATTGAAATTTTTGATGGTTTTTTACTCCTCTCAACAGCCCAAACAAGTTTCTAAAAGGATGAGTTTGCAACTACTTTACTTTTGGAGAAAATTCAAAACATTCATTATTCAATAGGGCCCAAACTATCAAAAACCAGCGGTTTCAATGAACACACATTTCTTGGTAGAATCATGCAGGACTGAAATTTTTGATGTTTTTCTACTCCTCTCATGAGCCCAAACAAGTCTCTAAAAGCATGAGTTTGCAACTACTTTACTTTTGGAGAAAATTCAAAACATTCATTATTCAATAGAGCCCAATAGCAAAAATCAGGTTTTGAATGAAGAATCACATTTCTTGGTAAAATCATGCAGGATTGAAATTTTTGATGGTTTTTTACTCCTCTCAACAGCCCAAACAAGTTTCTAAAAGGATGAGTTTGCAACTACTTTACTTTTGGAGAAAATTCAAAACATTCATTATTCAATAGGGCCCAAACTATCAAAAACCAGCGGTTTCAATGAACACACATTTCTTGGTAGAATCATGCAGGACTGAAATTTTTGATGTTTTTCTACTCCTCTCATGAGCCCAAACAAGTCTCTAAAAGCATGAGTTTGCAACTACTTTACTTTTGGAGAAAATTCAAAACATTCATTATTCAATAGAGCCCAATAGCAAAAACCAGCGTTTTGAATGAAGAATCACATTTCTTGGTAGAATCATGCAGGATTGAAATTTTTGATGGTTTTTTACTCCTCTCAACAGCCCAAACAAGTTTCTAAAAGGATGAGTTTGCAACTACTTTACTTTTGGAGAAAATTCAAAACATTCATTATTCAATAGGGCCCAAACTATCAAAAACCAGCGGTTTCAATGAACACACATTTCTTGGTAGAATCATGCAGGACTGAAATTTTTGATGTTTTTCTACTCCTCTCATGAGCCCAAACAAGTCTCTAAAAGCATGAGTTTGCAACTACTTTACTTTTGGAGAAAATTCAAAACATTCATTATTCAATAGGGCCCAAACTATCAAAAACCAGCGGTTTGAATGAACACACATTTCTTGGTAGAATCATGCAGGACTGAAATTTTTGATGTTTTTCTACTCCTCTCATGAGCCCAAACAAGTCTCTAAAAGCATGAGTTTGCAAATACTTTACTTTTGGAGAAAATTCAAAACATTCATTATTCAATAGAGCCCAATAGCAAAAACCAGCGTTTTGAATGAAGAATCACATTTCTTGGTAGAATCATGCAGGATTGAAATTTTTGATGGTTTTTTACTCCTCTCAACAGCCCAAACAAGTTTCTAAAAGGATGAGTTTGCAACTACTTTACTTTTGGAGAAAATTCAAAACATTCATTATTCAATAGGGCCCAAACTATCAAAAAACAGCCGTTTCAATGAACACACATGTCTTGGTAGAATCATGCAGGACTGAAATTTTTGATGTTTTTCTACTCATCTCATGAGCCCAAACAAGTCTCTAAAAGCATGAGTTTGCAACTACTTTACTTTTGGAGAAAATTCAAAACATTCATTATTCAATAGGGCCCAAACTATCAAAAACCAGCGGTTTGAATGAACACACATTTCTTGGTAGAATCATGCAGGACTGAAATTTTTGATGTTTTTCTACTCCTCTCATGAGCCCAAACAAGTCTCTAAAAGCATGAGTTTGCAACTACTTTACTTTTGGAGAAAATTCAAAACATTCACTATTCAATAGAGCCCAATAGCAAAAACCAGCGTTTTGAATGAAGAATCACATTTCTTGGTAGAATCATGCAGGATTGAAATTTTTGATGGTTTTTTACTCCTCTCAACAGCCCAAACAAGTTTCTAAAAGGATGAGTTTGCAACTACTTTACTTTTGGAGAAAATTCAAAACATTCATTATTCAATAGAGCCCAATAGCAAAAACCAGCGTTTTGAATGAAGAATCACATTTCTTGGTAGAATCATGCAGGATTGAAATTTTTGATGGTTTTTTACTCCTCTCAACAGCCCAAACAAGTTTCTAAAAGGATGAGTTTGCAACTACTTTACTTTTGGAGAAAATTCAAAACATTCATTATTCAATAGGGCCCAAACTATCAAAAACCAGCGGTTTCAATGAACACATTTCTTGGTAGAATCATGCAGGACTGAAATTTTTGATGTTTTTCTACTCATCTCATGAGCCCAAACAAGTCTCTAAAAGCATGAGTTTGCAACTACTTTACTTTTGGAGAAAATTCAAAACATTCACTATTCAATAGAGCCCAATAGCAAAAATCAGGTTTTGAATGAAGAATCACATTTTTTCGTAAAATCATGCAGGATTGAAATTTTTGATGGTTTTTTACTCCTCTCAACAGCCCAAACAAGTTTCTAAAAGGATGAGTTTGCAACTACTTTACTTTTGGAGAAAATTCAAAACATTCATTATTCAATAGGGCCCAAACTATCAAAAACCAGCGGTTTCAATGAACACACATTTCTTGGTAGAATCATGCAGGACTGAAATTTTTGATGTTTTTCTACTCCTCTCATGAGCCCAAACAAGTCTCTAAAAGCATGAGTTTGCAACTACTTTACTTTTGGAGAAAATTCAAAACATTCATTATTCAATAGAGCCCAATAGCAAAAATCAGGTTTTGAATGAAGAATCACATTTCTTGGTAAAATCATGCAGGATTGAAATTTTTGATGGTTTTTTACTCCTCTCAACAGCCCAAACAAGTTTCTAAAAGGATGAGTTTGCAACTACTTTACTTTTGGAGAAAATTCAAAACATTCATTATTCAATAGGGCCCAAACTATCAAAAACCAGCGGTTTCAATGAACACACATTTCTTGGTAGAATCATGCAGGACTGAAATTTTTGATGTTTTTCTACTCCTCTCATGAGCCCAAACAAGTCTCTAAAAGCATGAGTTTGCAACTACTTTACTTTTGGAGAAAATTCAAAACATTCATTATTCAATAGAGCCCAATAGCAAAAACCAGCGTTTTGAATGAAGAATCACATTTCTTGGTAGAATCATGCAGGATTGAAATTTTTGATGGTTTTTTACTCCTCTCAACAGCCCAAACAAGTTTCTAAAAGGATGAGTTTGCAACTACTTTACTTTTGGAGAAAATTCAAAACATTCATTATTCAATAGGGCCCAAACTATCAAAAACCAGCGGTTTCAATGAACACACATTTCTTGGTAGAATCATGCAGGACTGAAATTTTTGATGTTTTTCTACTCCTCTCATGAGCCCAAACAAGTCTCTAAAAGCATGAGTTTGCAACTACTTTACTTTTGGAGAAAATTCAAAACATTCATTATTCAATAGGGCCCAAACTATCAAAAACCAGCGGTTTGAATGAACACACATTTCTTGGTAGAATCATGCAGGACTGAAATTTTTGATGTTTTTCTACTCCTCTCATGAGCCCAAACAAGTCTCTAAAAGCATGAGTTTGCAAATACTTTACTTTTGGAGAAAATTCAAAACATTCATTATTCAATAGAGCCCAATAGCAAAAACCAGCGTTTTGAATGAAGAATCACATTTCTTGGTAGAATCATGCAGGATTGAAATTTTTGATGGTTTTTTACTCCTCTCAACAGCCCAAACAAGTTTCTAAAAGGATGAGTTTGCAACTACTTTACTTTTGGAGAAAATTCAAAACATTCATTATTCAATAGGGCCCAAACTATCAAAAAACAGCCGTTTCAATGAACACACATGTCTTGGTAGAATCATGCAGGACTGAAATTTTTGATGTTTTTCTACTCATCTCATGAGCCCAAACAAGTCTCTAAAAGCATGAGTTTGCAACTACTTTACTTTTGGAGAAAATTCAAAACATTCATTATTCAATAGGGCCCAAACTATCAAAAACCAGCGGTTTGAATGAACACACATTTCTTGGTAGAATCATGCAGGACTGAAATTTTTGATGTTTTTCTACTCCTCTCATGAGCCCAAACAAGTCTCTAAAAGCATGAGTTTGCAACTACTTTACTTTTGGAGAAAATTCAAAACATTCACTATTCAATAGAGCCCAATAGCAAAAATCAGGTTTTGAATGAAGAATCACATTTCTTGGTAAAATCATGCAGGATTGAAATTTTTGATGGTTTTTTACTCCTCTCAACAGCCCAAACAAGTTTCTAAAAGGATGAGGAGTTTGCAACTACTTTACTTTTGGAGAAAATTCAAAACATTCATTATTCAATAGAGCCCAATAGCAAAAACCAGCGTTTTGAATGAAGAATCACATTTCTTGGTAGAATCATGCAGGATTGAAATTTTTGATGGTTTTTTACTCCTCTCAACAGCCGAAACAAGATTCTAAAAGGATGAGTTTGCAACTACTTTACTTTTGGAGAAAATTCAAAACATTCATTATTCAATAGGGCCCAAACTATCAAAAACTAGCGGTTTCAATGAACACACATTTCTTGGTAGAATCATGCAGGACTGAAATTTTTGATGTTTTTCTACTCCTCTCATGAGCCCAAACAAGTCTCTAAAAGCATGAGTTTGCAACTACTTTACTTTTGGAGAAAATTCAAAACATTCATTATTCAATAGGGCCCAAACTATCAAAAACCAGCGGTTTGAATGAACACACATTTCTTGGTAGAATTATGCAGGACTGAAATTTTTGATGTTTTTCTACTCCTCTCATGAGCCCAAACAAGTCTCTAAAAGCATGAGTTTGCAACTACTTTACTTTTGGAGAAAATTCAAAACATTCATTATTCAATAGAGCCCAATAGCAAAAACCAGCGTTTTGAATGAAGAATCACATTTCTTGGTAGAATCATGCAGGATTGAAATTTTTGATGGTTTTTTACTCCTCTCAACAGCCCAAACAAGTTTCTAAAAGGATGAGTTTGCAACTACTTTACTTTTGGAGAAAATTCAAAACATTCATTATTCAATAGGGCCCAAACTATCAAAAACCAGCCGTTTCAATGAACACACATGTCTTGGTAGAATCATGCAGGACTGAAATTTTTGATGTTTTTCTACTCCTCATGAGCCCAAACAAGTCTCTAAAAGCATGAGTTTGCAACTACTTTACTTTTGGAGAAAATTCAAAACATTCATTATTCAATAGAGCCCAATAGCAAAAACCAGCGTTTTGAATGAAGAATCACATTTCTTGGTAGAATCATGCAGGATTGAAATTTTTGATGGTTTTTTACTCCTCTCAACAGCCCAAACAAGTTTCTAAAAGGATGAGTTTGCAACTACTTTACTTTTGGAGAAAATTCAAAACACTCATTATTCAATAGGGCCCAAACTATCAAAAACCAGCGGTTTCAATGAACACACATTTCTTGGTAGAATCATGCAGGACTGAAATTTTTGATGTTTTTCTACTCCTCTCATGAGCCCAAACAAGTCTCTAAAAGCATGAGTTTGCAACTACTTTACTTTAGGAGAAAATTCAAAACATTCATTATTCAATAGGGCCCAAACTATCAAAAACCAGCGGTTTGAATGAACACACATTTCTTGGTAGAATTATGCAGGACTGAAATTTTTGATGTTTTTCTACTCCTCTCATGAGCCCAAACAAGTCTCTAAAAGCATGAGTTTGCAACTACTTTACTTTTGGAGAAAATTCAAAACATTCATTATTCAATAGAGCCCAATAGCAAAAACCAGCGTTTTGAATGAAGAATCACATTTCTTGGTAGAATCATGCAGGATTGAAATTTTTGATGGTTTTTTACTCCTCTCAACAGCCCAAACAAGTTTCTAAAAGGATGAGTTTGCAACTACTTTACTTTTGGAGAAAATTCAAAACATTCATTATTCAATAGGGCCCAAACTATCAAAAACCAGCCGTTTCAATGAACACACATGTCTTGGTAGAATCATGCAGGACTGAAATTTTTGATGTTTTTCTACTCATCTCATGAGCCCAAACAAGTCTCTAAAAGCATGAGTTTGCAACTACTTTACTTTTGGAGAAAATTCAAAACATTCATTATTCAATAGAGCCCAATAGCAAAAACCAGCGTTTTGAATGAAGAATCACATTTCTTGGTAGAATCATGCAGGATTGAAATTTTTGATGGTTTTTTACTCCTCTCAACAGCCCAAACAAGTTTCTAAAAGGATGAGTTTGCAACTACTTTACTTTTGGAGAAAATTCAAAACACTCATTATTCAATAGGGCCCAAACTATCAAAAACCAGCTGTTTCAATGAACACACATTTCTTGGTAGAATCATGCAGGACTGAAATTTTTGATGTTTTTCTACTCCTCTCACGAGCCCAAA
The DNA here is from genome assembly GCF_039654945.1 of Dendrobates tinctorius. Classification (NCBI taxonomy): domain Eukaryota; kingdom Metazoa; phylum Chordata; class Amphibia; order Anura; family Dendrobatidae; genus Dendrobates; species Dendrobates tinctorius. The sequence continues at coordinate 6,923,681 of NW_027361837.1, forward strand.
CAAGTCTCTAAAAGCATGAGTTTGCAACTACTTTACTTTTGGAGAAAATTCAAAACATTTATTATTCAATAGAGCCCAATAGCAAAAACCAGCGTTTTGAATGAAGAATCACATTTCTTGGTAGAATCATGCAGGATTGAAATTTTTGATGGTTTTTTACTCCTCTCAACAGCCCAAACAAGTTTCTAAAAGGATGAGTTTGCAACTACTTTACTTTTGGAGAAAATTCAAAACACTCATTATTCAATAGGGCCCAAACTATCAAAAACCAGCGGTTTCAATGAACACACATTTCTTGGTAGAATCATGCAGGACTGAAATTTTTGATGTTTTTCTACTCCTCTCATGAGCCCAAACAAGTCTCTAAAAGCATGAGTTTGCAACTACTTTACTTTAGGAGAAAATTCAAAACATTCATTATTCAATAGGGCCCAAACTATCAAAAACCAGCGGTTTGAATGAACACACATTTCTTGGTAGAATTATGCAGGACTGAAATTTTTGATGTTTTTCTACTCCTCTCATGAGCCCAAACAAGTCTCTAAAAGCATGAGTTTGCAACTACTTTACTTTTGGAGAAAATTCAAAACATTCATTATTCAATAGAGCCCAATAGCAAAAACCAGCGTTTTGAATGAAGAATCACATTTCTTGGTAGAATCATGCAGGATTGAAATTTTTGATGGTTTTTTACTCCTCTCAACAGCCCAAACAAGTTTCTAAAAGGATGAGTTTGCAACTACTTTACTTTTGGAGAAAATTCAAAACATTCATTATTCAATAGGGCCCAAACTATCAAAAACCAGCCGTTTCAATGAACACACATGTCTTGGTAGAATCATGCAGGACTGAAATTTTTGATGTTTTTCTACTCATCTCATGAGCCCAAACAAGTCTCTAAAAGCATGAGTTTGCAACTACTTTACTTTTGGAGAAAATTCAAAACATTCATTATTCAATAGAGCCCAATAGCAAAAACCAGCGTTTTGAATGAAGAATCACATTTCTTGGTAGAATCATGCAGGATTGAAATTTTTGATGGTTTTTTACTCCTCTCAACAGCCCAAACAAGTTTCTAAAAGGATGAGTTTGCAACTACTTTACTTTTGGAGAAAATTCAAAACACTCATTATTCAATAGGGCCCAAACTATCAAAAACCAGCGGTTTCAATGAACACACATTTCTTGGTAGAATCATGCAGGACTGAAATTTTTGATGTTTTTCTACTCCTCTCATGAGCCCAAACAAGTCTCTAAAAGCATGAGTTTGCAACTACTTTACTTTTGGAGAAAATTCAAAACATTCATTATTCAATAGGGCCCAAACTATCAAAAACCAGCGGTTTCAATGAACACACATTTCTTGGTAGAATCATGCAGGACTGAAATTTTTGATGTTTTTCTACTCCTCTCATGAGCCCAAACAAGTCTCTAAAAGCATGAGTTTGCAACTACTTTACTTTTGGAGAAAATTCAAAACATTCATTATTCAATAGAGCCCAATAGCAAAAACCAGCGTTTTGAATGAAGAATCACATTTCTTGGTAGAATCATGCTGGATTGAAATTTTTGATGGTTTTTTACTCCTCTCAACAGCCCAAACAAGTTTCTAAAAGGATGAGTTTGCAATTACTTTACTTTTGGAGAAAATTCAAAACATTCATTATTCAATAGGGCCCAAACTATCAAAAACCAGCCGTTTCAATGAACACACATGTCTTGGTAGAATCATGCAGGACTGAAATTTTTGATGTTTTACTACTCATCTCATGAGCCCAAACAAGTCTCTAAAAGCATGAGTTTGCAACTACTTTACTTTTGGAGAAAATTCAAAACATTCATTATTCAATAGAGCCCAATAGCAAAAACCAGCGTTTTGAATGAAGAATCACATTTCTTGGTAGAATCATGCAGGATTGAAATTCTTGATGGTTTTTTACTCCTCTCAACAGCCCAAACAAGTTTCTAAAAGGATGAGTTTGCAACTACTTTACTTTTGGAGAAAATTCAAAACATTCATTATTCAATAGGGCCCAAACTATCAAAAACCAGCGGTTTCAATGAACACACATTTCTTGGTAGAATCATGCAGGACTGAAATTTTTGATGTTTTTCTACTCCTCTCATGAGCCCAAACAAGTCTCTAAAAGCATGAGTTTGCAACTACTTTACTTTTGGAGAAAATTCAAAACATTCATTATTCAATAGGGCCCAAACTATCAAAAACCAGCGGTTTCAATGAACACACATTTCTTGGTAGAATCATGCAGGACTGAAATTTTTGATGTTTTTCTACTCCTCTCATGAGCCCAAACAAGTCTCTAAAAGCATGAGTTTGCAACTACTTTACTTTTGGAGAAAATTCAAAACATTCATTATTCAATAGAGCCCAATAGCAAAAACCAGCGTTTTGAATGAAGAATCACATTTCTTGGTAGAATCATGCAGGATTGAAATTTTTGATGGTTTTTTACTCCTCTCAACAGCCCAAACAAGTTTCTAAAAGGATGAGTTTGCAACTACTTTACTTTTGGAGAAAATTCAAAACATTCATTATTCAATAGAGCCCAATAGCAAAAACCAGCGTTTTGAATGAAGAATCACATTTCTTGGTAGAATCATGCAGGATTGAAATTTTTGATGGTTTTTTACTCCTCTCAACAGCCCAAACAAGTTTCTAAAAGGATGAGTTTGCAACTACTTTACTTTTGGAGAAAATTCAAAACACTCATTATTCAATAGGGCCCAAACTATCAAAAACCAGCGGTTTCAATGAACACACATTTCTTGGTAGAATCATGCAGGACTGAAATTTTTGATGTTTTTCTACTCCTCTCATGAGCCCAAACAAGTCTCTAAAAGCATGAGTTTGCAACTACTTTACTTTTGGAGAAAATTCAAAACATTCATTATTCAATAGGGCCCAAACTATCAAAAACCAGCGGTTTGAATGAACACACATTTCTTGGTAGAATCATGCAGGACTGAAATTTTTGATGTTTTTCTACTCCTCTCATGAGCCCAAACAAGTCTCTAAAAGCATGAGTTTGCAACTACTTTACTTTTGGAGAAAATTCAAAACATTCATTATTCAATAGAGCCCAATAGCAAAAACCAGCGTTTTGAATGAAGAATCACATTTCTTGGTAGAATCATGCAGGATTGAAATTTTTGATGGTTTTTTACTCCTCTCAACAGCCCAAACAAGTTTCTAAAAGGATGAGTTTGCAATTACTTTACTTTTGGAGAAAATTCAAAACATTCATTATTCAATAGGGCCCAAACTATCAAAAACCAGCCGTTTCAATGAACACACATGTCTTGGTAGAATCATGCAGGACTGAAATTTTTGATGTTTTACTACTCATCTCATGAGCCCAAACAAGTCTCTAAAAGCATGAGTTTGCAACTACTTTACTTTTGGAGAAAATTCAAAACATTCATTATTCAATAGAGCCCAATAGCAAAAACCAGCGTTTTGAATGAAGAATCACATTTCTTGGTAGAATCATGCAGGATTGAAATTTTTGATGGTTTTTTACTCCTCTCAACAGCCCAAACAAGTTTCTAAAAGGATGAGTTTGCAACTACTTTACTTTTGGAGAAAATTCAAAACATTCATTATTCAATAGGGCCCAAACTATCAAAAACCAGCGGTTTCAATGAACACACATTTCTTGGTAGAATCATGCAGGACTGAAATTTTTGATGTTTTTCTACTCCTCTCATGAGCCCAAACAAGTCTCTAAAAGCATGAGTTTGCAACTACTTTACTTTTGGAGAAAATTCAAAACATTCATTATTCAATAGGGCCCAAACTATCAAAAACCAGCGGTTTCAATTAACACACATTTCTTGGTAGAATCATGCAGGACTGAAATTTTTGATGTTTTTCTACTCCTCTCATGAGCCCAAACAAGTCTCTAAAAGCATGAGTTTGCAACTACTTTACTTTTGGAGAAAATTCAAAACATTCATTATTCAATAGAGCCCAATAGCAAAAACCAGCGTTTTGAATGAAGAATCACATTTCTTGGTAGAATCATGCAGGATTGAAATTTTTGATGGTTTTTTACTCCTCTCAACAGCCCAAACAAGTTTCTAAAAGGATGAGTTTGCAACTACTTTACTTTTGGAGAAAATTCAAAACATTCATTATTCAATAGAGCCCAATAGCAAAAACCAGCGTTTTGAATGAAGAATCACATTTCTTGGTAGAATCATGCAGGATTGAAATTTTTGATGGTTTTTTACTCCTCTCAACAGCCCAAACAAGTTTCTAAAAGGATGAGTTTGCAACTACTTTACTTTTGGAGAAAATTCAAAACATTCATTATTCAATAGGGCCCAAACTATCAAAAACCAGCGGTTTCAATGAACACATTTCTTGGTAGAATCATGCAGGACTGAAATTTTTGATGTTTTTCTACTCATCTCATGAGCCCAAACAAGTCTCTAAAAGCATGAGTTTGCAACTACTTTACTTTTGGAGAAAATTCAAAACATTCACTATTCAATAGAGCCCAATAGCAAAAATCAGGTTTTGAATGAAGAATCACATTTTTTCGTAAAATCATGCAGGATTGAAATTTTTGATGGTTTTTTACTCCTCTCAACAGCCCAAACAAGTTTCTAAAAGGATGAGTTTGCAACTACTTTACTTTTGGAGAAAATTCAAAACATTCATTATTCAATAGGGCCCAAACTATCAAAAACCAGCGGTTTCAATGAACACACATTTCTTGGTAGAATCATGCAGGACTGAAATTTTTGATGTTTTTCTACTCCTCTCATGAGCCCAAACAAGTCTCTAAAAGCATGAGTTTGCAACTACTTTACTTTTGGAGAAAATTCAAAACATTCATTATTCAATAGAGCCCAATAGCAAAAATCAGGTTTTGAATGAAGAATCACATTTCTTGGTAAAATCATGCAGGATTGAAATTTTTGATGGTTTTTTACTCCTCTCAACAGCCCAAACAAGTTTCTAAAAGGATGAGTTTGCAACTACTTTACTTTTGGAGAAAATTCAAAACATTCATTATTCAATAGGGCCCAAACTATCAAAAACCAGCGGTTTCAATGAACACACATTTCTTGGTAGAATCATGCAGGACTGAAATTTTTGATGTTTTTCTACTCCTCTCATGAGCCCAAACAAGTCTCTAAAAGCATGAGTTTGCAACTACTTTACTTTTGGAGAAAATTCAAAACATTCATTATTCAATAGAGCCCAATAGCAAAAACCAGCGTTTTGAATGAAGAATCACATTTCTTGGTAGAATCATGCAGGATTGAAATTTTTGATGGTTTTTTACTCCTCTCAACAGCCCAAACAAGTTTCTAAAAGGATGAGTTTGCAACTACTTTACTTTTGGAGAAAATTCAAAACATTCATTATTCAATAGGGCCCAAACTATCAAAAACCAGCGGTTTCAATGAACACACATTTCTTGGTAGAATCATGCAGGACTGAAATTTTTGATGTTTTTCTACTCCTCTCATGAGCCCAAACAAGTCTCTAAAAGCATGAGTTTGCAACTACTTTACTTTTGGAGAAAATTCAAAACATTCATTATTCAATAGGGCCCAAACTATCAAAAACCAGCGGTTTGAATGAACACACATTTCTTGGTAGAATCATGCAGGACTGAAATTTTTGATGTTTTTCTACTCCTCTCATGAGCCCAAACAAGTCTCTAAAAGCATGAGTTTGCAAATACTTTACTTTTGGAGAAAATTCAAAACATTCATTATTCAATAGAGCCCAATAGCAAAAACCAGCGTTTTGAATGAAGAATCACATTTCTTGGTAGAATCATGCAGGATTGAAATTTTTGATGGTTTTTTACTCCTCTCAACAGCCCAAACAAGTTTCTAAAAGGATGAGTTTGCAACTACTTTACTTTTGGAGAAAATTCAAAACATTCATTATTCAATAGGGCCCAAACTATCAAAAAACAGCCGTTTCAATGAACACACATGTCTTGGTAGAATCATGCAGGACTGAAATTTTTGATGTTTTTCTACTCATCTCATGAGCCCAAACAAGTCTCTAAAAGCATGAGTTTGCAACTACTTTACTTTTGGAGAAAATTCAAAACATTCATTATTCAATAGGGCCCAAACTATCAAAAACCAGCGGTTTGAATGAACACACATTTCTTGGTAGAATCATGCAGGACTGAAATTTTTGATGTTTTTCTACTCCTCTCATGAGCCCAAACAAGTCTCTAAAAGCATGAGTTTGCAACTACTTTACTTTTGGAGAAAATTCAAAACATTCACTATTCAATAGAGCCCAATAGCAAAAATCAGGTTTTGAATGAAGAATCACATTTCTTGGTAAAATCATGCAGGATTGAAATTTTTGATGGTTTTTTACTCCTCTCAACAGCCCAAACAAGTTTCTAAAAGGATGAGGAGTTTGCAACTACTTTACTTTTGGAGAAAATTCAAAACATTCATTATTCAATAGGGCCCAAACTATCAAAAACCAGCGGTTTCAATGAACACACATTTCTTGGTAGAATCATGCAGGACTGAAATTTTTGATGTTTTTCTACTCCTCTCATGAGCCCAAACAAGTCTCCAAAAGCATGAGTTTGCAACTACTTTACTTTTGGAGAAAATTCAAAACATTCATTATTCAATAGAGCCCAATAGCAAAAACCAGCGTTTTGAATGAAGAATCACATTTCTTGGTAGAATCATGCAGGATTGAAATTTTTGATGGTTTTTTACTCCTCTCAAAAGCCCAAACAAGTTTCTAAAAGGATGAGTTTGCAACTACTTTACTTTTGGAGAAAATTCAAAACATTCATTATTCAATAGGGCCCAAACTATCAAAAACCAGCTGTTTCAATGAACACACATTTCTTGGTAGAATCATGCAGGACTGAAATTTTTGATGTTTTTCTACTCCTCTCACGAGCCCAAACAAGTCTCTAAAAGCATGAGTTTGCAACTACTTTACTTTTGGAGAAAATTCAAAACATTTATTATTCAATAGAGCCCAATAGCAAAAACCAGCGTTTTGAATGAAGAATCACATTTCTTGGTAGAATCATGCAGGATTGAAATTTTTGATGGTTTTTTACTCCTCTCAACAGCCGAAACAAGTTTCTAAAAGGATGAGTTTGCAACTACTTTACTTTTGGAGAAAATTCAAAACATTCATTATTCAATAGGGCCCAAACTATCAAAAACCAGCGGTTTCAATGAACACACATTTCTTGGTAGAATCATGCAGGACTGAAATTTTTGATGTTTTTCTACTCCTCTCATGAGCCCAAACAAGTCTCTAAAAGCATGAGTTTGCAACTACTTTACTTTTGGAGAAAATTCAAAACATTCACTATTCAATAGAGCCCAATAGCAAAAATCAGGTTTTGAATGAAGAATCACATTTCTTGGTAAAATCATGCAGGATTGAAATTTTTGATGGTTTTTTACTCCTCTCAACAGCCCAAACAAGTTTCTAAAAGGATGAGGAGTTTGCAACTACTTTACTTTTGGAGAAAATTCAAAACATTCATTATTCAATAGGGCCCAAACTATCAAAAACCAGCGGTTTCAATGAACACACATTTCTTGGTAGAATCATGCAGGACTGAAATTTTTGATGTTTTTCTACTCCTCTCATGAGCCCAAACAAGTCTCCAAAAGCATGAGTTTGCAACTACTTTACTTTTGGAGAAAATTCAAAACATTCATTATTCAATAGAGCCCAATAGCAAAAACCAGCGTTTTGAATGAAGAATCACATTTCTTGGTAGAATCATGCAGGATTGAAATTTTTGATGGTTTTTTACTCCTCTCAAAAGCCCAAACAAGTTTCTAAAAGGATGAGTTTGCAACTACTTTACTTTTGGAGAAAATTCAAAACATTCATTATTCAATAGGGCCCAAACTATCAAAAACCAGCTGTTTCAATGAACACACATTTCTTGGTAGAATCATGCAGGACTGAAATTTTTGATGTTTTTCTACTCCTCTCATGAGCCCAAACAAGTCTCTAAAAGCATGAGTTTGCAACTACTTTACTTTTGGAGAAAATTCAAAACATTTATTATTCAATAGAGCCCAATAGCAAAAACCAGCGTTTTGAATGAAGAATCACATTTCTTGGTAGAATCATGCAGGATTGAAATTTTTGATGGTTTTTTACTCCTCTCAACAGCCGAAACAAGTTTCTAAAAGGATGAGTTTGCAACTACTTTACTTTTGGAGAAAATTCAAAACATTCATTATTCAATAGGGCCCAAACTATCAAAAACCAGCGGTTTCAATGAACACACATTTCTTGGTAGAATCATGCAGGACTGAAATTTTTGATGTTTTTCTACTCCTCTCATGAGCCCAAACAAGTCTCTAAAAGCATGAGTTTGCAACTACTTTACTTTTGGAGAAAATTCAAAACATTCATTATTCAATAGGGCCCAAACTATCAAAAACCAGCGGTTTGAATGAACACACATTTCTTGGTAGAATCATGCAGGACTGAAATTTTTGATGTTTTTCTACTCCTCTCATGAGCCCAAACTAGTCTCTTAAAGCATGAGTTTGCAACTACTTTACTTTTGGAGAAAATTCAAAACATTCATTATTCAATAGAGCCCAATAGCAAAAACCAGCGTTTTGAATGAAGAATCACATTTCTTGGTAGAATCATGCAGGATTGAAATTTTTGATGGTTTTTTACTCCTCTCAACAGCCCAAACAAGTTTCTAAAAGGATGAGTTTGCAACTACTTTACTTTTGGAGAAAATTCAAAACACTCATTATTCAATAGGGCCCAAACTATCAAAAACCAGCGGTTTCAATGAACACACATTTCTTGGTAGAATCATGCAGGACTGAAATTTTTGATGTTTTTCTACTCCTCTCATGAGCCCAAACAAGTCTCTAAAAGCATGAGTTTGCAACTACTTTACTTTTGGAAAATTCAAAACACTCATTATTCAATAGGGCACAAACTATCAAAAACCAGCGGTTTCAATGAACACACATTTCTTGGTAGAATCATGCAGGACTGAAATTTTTGATGTTTTTCTACTCCTCTCATGAGCCCAAACAAGTCTCTAAAAGCATGAGTTTGCAACTACTTTACTTTTGCAATTTTTGCCCAATAGCAAAAACCAGCGTTTTGAATGAAGAATCACATTTCTTGGTAGAATCATGCAGGATTGAAATTTTTGATGGTTTTTTACTCCTCTCAACAGCCCAAACAAGTTTCTAAAAGGATGAGTTTGCAACTACTTTACTTTTGGAGAAAATTCAAAACATTCATTATTCAATAGGGCCCAAACTATCAAAAACCAGCCGTTTGAATGAACACACATTTCTTGGTAGAATCATGCAGGACTGAAATTTTTGATGTTTTTCTACTCCTCTCATGAGCCCAAACAAGTCTCTAAAAGCATGAGTTTGCAACTACTTTACTTTTGGAGAAAATTCAAAACATTCATTATTCAATAGAGCCCAATAGCAAAAACCAGCGTTTTGAATGAAGAATCACATTTCTTGGTAGAATCATGCAGGATTGAAATTTTTGATGGTTTTTTACTCCTCTCAACAGCCCAAACAAGTTTCTAAAAGGATGAGTTTGCAACTACTTTACTTTTGGAGAAAATTCAAAACATTCATTATTCAATAGGGCCCAAACTATCAAAAACCAGCGGTTTCAATGAACACACATTTCTTGGTAGAATAATGCAGGACTGAAATTTTTGATGTTTTTCTACTCCTCTCATGAGCCCAAACAAGTCTCTAAAAGCATGAGTTTGCAACTACTTTACTTTTGGAGAAAATTCAAAACATTCATTATTCAATAGAGCCCAATAGCAAAAACCAGCGTTTTGAATGAAGAATCACATTTCTTGGTAGAATCATGCAGGATTGAAATTTTTGATGGTTTTTTACTCCTCTCAACAGCCCAAACAAGTTTCTAAAAGGATGAGTTTGCAACTACTTTACTTTTGGAGAAAATTCAAAACATTCATTATTCAATAGGGCCCAAACTATCAAAAACCAGCGGTTTCAATGAACACACATTTCTTGGTAGAATCATGCAGGACTGAAATTTTTGATGTTTTTCTACTCCTCTCATGAGCCCAAACAAGTCTCTAAAAGCATGAGTTTGCAACTACTTTACTTTTGGAGAAAATTCAAAACATTCATTATTCAATAGGGCCCAAACTATCAAAAACCAGCGGTTTCAATGAACACACATTTCTTGGTAGAATCATGCAGGACTGAAATTTTTGATGTTTTTCTACTCCTCTCATGAGCCCAAACAAGTCTCTAAAAGCATGAGTTTGCAACTACTTTACTTTTGGAGAAAATTCAAAACATTCATTATTCAATAGAGCCCAATAGCAAAAACCAGCGTTTTGAATGAAGAATCACATTTCTTGGTAGAATCATGCAGGATTGAAATTTTTGATGGTTTTTTACTCCTCTCAAAAGCCCAAACAAGTTTCTAAAAGGATGAGTTTGCAACTACTTTACTTTTGGAGAAAATTCAAAACATTCATTATTCAATAGGGCCCAAACTATCAAAAACCAGCGGTTTCAATGAACACACATTTCTTGGTAGAATCATGCAGGACTGAAATTTTTGATGTTTTTCTACTCCTCTCATGAGCCCAAACAAGTCTCTAAAAGCATGAGTTTGCAACTACTTTACTTTTGGAGAAAATTCAAAACATTCATTATTCAATAGGGCCCAAACTATCAAAAACCAGCGGTTTGAATGAACACACATTTCTTGGTAGAATCATGCAGGACTGAAATTTTTGATGTTTTTCTACTCCTCTCATGAGCCCAAACAAGTCTCTAAAAGCATGAGTTTGCAACTACTTTACTTTTGGAGAAAATTCAAAACATTCATTATTCAATAGAGCCCAATAGCAAAAACCAGCGTTTTGAATGAAGAATCACATTTCTTGGTAGAATCATGCAGGATTGAAATTTTTGATGGTTTTTTACTCCTCTCAACAGCCCAAACAAGTTTCTAAAAGGATGAGTTTGCAACTACTTTACTTTTGGAGAAAATTCAAAACATTCATTATTCAATAGGGCCCAAACTATCAAAAACCAGCCGTTTCAATGAACACACATGTCTTGGTAGAATCATGCAGGACTGAAATTTTTGATGTTTTTCTACTCATCTCATGAGCCCAAACAAGTCTCTAAAAGCATGAGTTTGCAACTACTTTACTTTTGGAGAAAATTCAAAACATTCATTATTCAATAGAGCCCAATAGCAAAAACCAGCATTTTGAATGAAGAATCACATTTCTTGGTAGAATCATGCAGGATTGAAATTTTTGATGGTTTTTTACTCCTCTCAACAGCCCAAACAAGTTTCTAAAAGGATGAGTTTGCAACTACTTTACTTTTGGAGAAAATTCAAAACATTCATTATTCAATAGGGCCCAATAGCAAAAATCAGGTTTTGAATGAAGAATCACATTTCTTGGTAAAATCATGCAGGATTGAAATTTTTGATGGTTTTTTACTCCTCTCAACAGCCCAAACAAGTTTCTAAAAGGATGAGGAGTTTGCAACTACTTTACTTTTGGAGAAAATTCAAAACATTCATTATTCAATAGGGCCCAAACTATCAAAAAACAGCCGTTTCAATGAACACACATGTCTTGGTAGAATCATGCAGGACTGAAATTTTTGATGTTTTTCTACTCATCTCATGAGCCCAAACAAGTCTCTAAAAGCATGAGTTTGCAACTACTTTACTTTTGGAGAAAATTCAAAACATTCATTATTCAATAGGGCCCAAACTATCAAAAACCAGCGGTTTGAATGAACACACATTTCTTGGTAGAATCATGCAGGACTGAAATTTTTGATGTTTTTCTACTCCTCTCATGAGCCCAAACAAGTCTCTAAAAGCATGAGTTTGCAACTACTTTACTTTTGGAGAAAATTCAAAACATTCACTATTCAATAGAGCCCAATAGCAAAAATCAGGTTTTGAATGAAGAATCACATTTCTTGGTAAAATCATGCAGGATTGAAATTTTTGATGGTTTTTTACTCCTCTCAACAGCCCAAACAAGTTTCTAAAAGGATGAGGAGTTTGCAACTACTTTACTTTTGGAGAAAATTCAAAACATTCATTATTCAATAGGGCCCAAACTATCAAAAACCAGCGGTTTCAATGAACACACATTTCTTGGTAGAATCATGCAGGACTGAAATTTTTGATGTTTTTCTACTCCTCTCATGAGCCCAAACAAGTCTCCAAAAGCATGAGTTTGCAACTACTTTACTTTTGGAGAAAATTCAAAACATTCATTATTCAATAGAGCCCAATAGCAAAAACCAGCGTTTTGAATGAAGAATCACATTTCTTGGTAGAATCATGCAGGATTGAAATTTTTGATGGTTTTTTACTCCTCTCAAAAGCCCAAACAAGTTTCTAAAAGGATGAGTTTGCAACTACTTTACTTTTGGAGAAAATTCAAAACATTCATTATTCAATAGGGCCCAAACTATCAAAAACCAGCTGTTTCAATGAACACACATTTCTTGGTAGAATCATGCAGGACTGAAATTTTTGATGTTTTTCTACTCCTCTCACGAGCCCAAACAAGTCTCTAAAAGCATGAGTTTGCAACTACTTTACTTTTGGAGAAAATTCAAAACATTTATTATTCAATAGAGCCCAATAGCAAAAACCAGCGTTTTGAATGAAGAATCACATTTCTTGGTAGAATCATGCAGGATTGAAATTTTTGATGGTTTTTTACTCCTCTCAACAGCCGAAACAAGTTTCTAAAAGGATGAGTTTGCAACTACTTTACTTTTGGAGAAAATTCAAAACATTCATTATTCAATAGGGCCCAAACTATCAAAAACCAGCGGTTTCAATGAACACACATTTCTTGGTAGAATCATGCAGGACTGAAATTTTTGATGTTTTTCTACTCCTCTCATGAGCCCAAACAAGTCTCTAAAAGCATGAGTTTGCAACTACTTTACTTTTGGAGAAAATTCAAAACATTCATTATTCAATAGGGCCCAAACTATCAAAAACCAGCGGTTTGAATGAACACACATTTCTTGGTAGAATCATGCAGGACTGAAATTTTTGATGTTTTTCTACTCCTCTCATGAGCCCAAACTAGTCTCTTAAAGCATGAGTTTGCAACTACTTTACTTTTGGAGAAAATTCAAAACATTCATTATTCAATAGAGCCCAATAGCAAAAACCAGCGTTTTGAATGAAGAATCACATTTCTTGGTAGAATCATGCAGGATTGAAATTTTTGATGGTTTTTTACTCCTCTCAACAGCCCAAACAAGTTTCTAAAAGGATGAGTTTGCAACTACTTTACTTTTGGAGAAAATTCAAAACACTCATTATTCAATAGGGCCCAAACTATCAAAAACCAGCGGTTTCAATGAACACACATTTCTTGGTAGAATCATGCAGGACTGAAATTTTTGATGTTTTTCTACTCCTCTCATGAGCCCAAACAAGTCTCTAAAAGCATGAGTTTGCAACTACTTTACTTTTGGAAAATTCAAAACACTCATTATTCAATAGGGCACAAACTATCAAAAACCAGCGGTTTCAATGAACACACATTTCTTGGTAGAATCATGCAGGACTGAAATTTTTGATGTTTTTCTACTCCTCTCATGAGCCCAAACAAGTCTCTAAAAGCATGAGTTTGCAACTACTTTACTTTTGCAATTTTTGCCCAATAGCAAAAACCAGCGTTTTGAATGAAGAATCACATTTCTTGGTAGAATCATGCAGGATTGAAATTTTTGATGGTTTTTTACTCCTCTCAACAGCCCAAACAAGTTTCTAAAAGGATGAGTTTGCAACTACTTTACTTTTGGAGAAAATTCAAAACATTCATTATTCAATAGGGCCCAAACTATCAAAAACCAGCCGTTTGAATGAACACACATTTCTTGGTAGAATCATGCAGGACTGAAATTTTTGATGTTTTTCTACTCCTCTCATGAGCCCAAACAAGTCTCTAAAAGCATGAGTTTGCAACTACTTTACTTTTGGAGAAAATTCAAAACATTCATTATTCAATAGAGCCCAATAGCAAAAACCAGCGTTTTGAATGAAGAATCACATTTCTTGGTAGAATCATGCAGGATTGAAATTTTTGATGGTTTTTTACTCCTCTCAACAGCCCAAACAAGTTTCTAAAAGGATGAGTTTGCAACTACTTTACTTTTGGAGAAAATTCAAAACATTCATTATTCAATAGGGCCCAAACTATCAAAAACCAGCGGTTTCAATGAACACACATTTCTTGGTAGAATCATGCAGGACTGAAATTTTTGATGTTTTTCTACTCCTCTCATGAGCCCAAACAAGTCTCTAAAAGCATGAGTTTGCAACTACTTTACTTTTGGAGAAAATTCAAAACATTCATTATTCAATAGAGCCCAATAGCAAAAACCAGCGTTTTGAATGAAGAATCACATTTCTTGGTAGAATCATGCAGGATTGAAATTTTTGATGGTTTTTTACTCCTCTCAACAGCCGAAACAAGTTTCTAAAAGGATGAGTTTGCAACTACTTTACTTTTGGAGAAAATTCAAAACATTCATTATTCAATAGGGCCCAAACTATCAAAAACCAGCGGTTTCAATGAACACACATTTCTTGGTAGAATCATGCAGGACTGAAATTTTTGATGTTTTTCTACTCCTCTCATGAGCCCAAACAAGACTCTAAAAGCATGAGTTTGCAACTACTTTACTTTTGGAGAAAATTCAAAACATTCATTATTCAATAGGGCCCAAACTATCAAAAACCAGCGGTTTCAATGAACACACATTTCTTGGTAGAATCATGCAGGACTGAAATTTTTGATGTTTTTCTACTCCTCTCATGAGCCCAAACAAGTCTCTAAAAGCATGAGTTTGCAACTACTTTACTTTTGGAGAAAATTCAAAACATTCATTATTCAATAGAGCCCAATAGCAAAAACCAGCGTTTTGAATGAAGAATCACATTTCTTGGTAGAATCATGCAGGATTGAAATTTTTGATGGTTTTTTACTCCTCTCAAAAGCCCAAACAAGTTTCTAAAAGGATGAGTTTGCAACTACTTTACTTTTGGAGAAAATTCAAAACATTCATTATTCAATAGGGCCCAAACTATCAAAAACCAGCTGTTTCAATGAACACACATTTCTTGGTAGAATCATGCAGGACTGAAATTTTTGATGTTTTTCTACTCCTCTCATGAGCCCAAACAAGTCTCTAAAAGCATGAGTTTGCAACTACTTTACTTTTGGAGAAAATTCAAAACATTTATTATTCAATAGAGCCCAATAGCAAAAACCAGCGTTTTGAATGAAGAATCACATTTCTTGGTAGAATCATGCAGGATTGAAATTTTTGATGGTTTTTTACTCCTCTCAACAGCCGAAACAAGTTTCTAAAAGGATGAGTTTGCAACTACTTTACTTTTGGAGAAAATTCAAAACATTCATTATTCAATAGGGCCCAAACTATCAAAAACCAGCGGTTTCAATGAACACACATTTCTTGGTAGAATCATGCAGGACTGAAATTTTTGATGTTTTTCTACTCCTCTCATGAGCCCAAACAAGTCTCTAAAAGCATGAGTTTGCAACTACTTTACTTTTGGAGAAAATTCAAAACATTCATTATTCAATAGGGCCCAAACTATCAAAAACCAGCGGTTTGAATGAACACACATTTCTTGGTAGAATCATGCAGGACTGAAATTTTTGATGTTTTTCTACTCCTCTCATGAGCCCAAACTAGTCTCTTAAAGCATGAGTTTGCAACTACTTTACTTTTGGAGAAAATTCAAAACATTCATTATTCAATTGAGCCCAAAAGCAAAAACCAGCGTTTTGAATGAAGAATCACATTTCTTGGTAGAATCATGCAGGATTGAAATTTTTGATGGTTTTTTACTCCTCTCAACAGCCCAAACAAGTTTCTAAAAGGATGAGTTTGCAACTACTTTACTTTTGGAGAAAATTCAAAACACTCATTATTCAATAGGGCCCAAACTATCAAAAACCAGCGGTTTCAATGAACACACATTTCTTGGTAGAATCATGCAGGACTGAAATTTTTGATGTTTTTCTACTCCTCTCATGAGCCCAAACAAGTCTCTAAAAGCATGAGTTTGCAACTACTTTACTTTTGGAAAATTCAAAACACTCATTATTCAATAGGGCACAAACTATCAAAAACCAGCGGTTTCAATGAACACACATTTCTTGGTAGAATCATGCAGGACTGAAATTTTTGATGTTTTTCTACTCCTCTCATGAGCCCAAACAAGTCTCTAAAAGCATGAGTTTGCAACTACTTTACTTTTGCAATTTTTGCCCAATAGCAAAAACCAGCGTTTTGAATGAAGAATCACATTTCTTGGTAGAATCATGCAGGATTGAAATTTTTGATGGTTTTTTACTCCTCTCAACAGCCCAAACAAGTTTCTAAAAGGATGAGTTTGCAACTACTTTACTTTTGGAGAAAATTCAAAACATTCATTATTCAATAGGGCCCAAACTATCAAAAACCAGCCGTTTGAATGAACACACATTTCTTGGTAGAATCATGCAGGACTGAAATTTTTGATGTTTTTCTACTCCTCTCATGAGCCCAAACAAGTCTCTAAAAGCATGAGTTTGCAACTACTTTACTTTTGGAGAAAATTCAAAACATTCATTATTCAATAGAGCCCAATAGCAAAAACCAGCGTTTTGAATGAAGAATCACATTTCTTGGTAGAATCATGCAGGATTGAAATTTTTGATGGTTTTTTACTCCTCTCAACAGCCCAAACAAGTTTCTAAAAGGATGAGTTTGCAACTACTTTACTTTTGGAGAAAATTCAAAACATTCATTATTCAATAGGGCCCAAACTATCAAAAACCAGCGGTTTCAATGAACACACATTTCTTGGTAGAATAATGCAGGACTGAAATTTTTGATGTTTTTCTACTCCTCTCATGAGCCCAAACAAGTCTCTAAAAGCATGAGTTTGCAACTACTTTACTTTTGGAGAAAATTCAAAACATTCATTATTCAATAGAGCCCAATAGCAAAAACCAGCGTTTTGAATGAAGAATCACATTTCTTGGTAGAATCATGCAGGATTGAAATTTTTGATGGTTTTTTACTCCTCTCAACAGCCCAAACAAGTTTCTAAAAGGATGAGTTTGCAACTACTTTACTTTTGGAGAAAATTCAAAACATTCATTATTCAATAGGGCCCAAACTATCAAAAACCAGCGGTTTCAATGAACACACATTTCTTGGTAGAATCATGCAGGACTGAAATTTTTGATGTTTTTCTACTCCTCTCATGAGCCCAAACAAGTCTCTAAAAGCATGAGTTTGCAACTACTTTACTTTTGGAAAAAATTCAAAACATTCATTATTCAATAGGGCCCAAACTATCAAAAACCAGCGGTTTCAATGAACACACATTTCTTGGTAGAATCATGCAGGACTGAAATTTTTGATGTTTTTCTACTCCTCTCATGAGCCCAAACAAGTCTCTAAAAGCATGAGTTTGCAACTACTTTACTTTTGGAGAAAATTCAAAACATTCATTATTCAATAGAGCCCAATAGCAAAAACCAGCGTTTTGAATGAAGAATCACATTTCTTGGTAGAATCATGCAGGATTGAAATTTTTGATGGTTTTTTACTCCTCTCAAAAGCCCAAACAAGTTTCTAAAAGGATGAGTTTGCAACTACTTTACTTTTGGAGAAAATTCAAAACATTCATTATTCAATAGGGCCCAAACTATCAAAAACCAGCGGTTTCAATGAACACACATTTCTTGGTAGAATCATGCAGGACTGAAATTTTTGATGTTTTTCTACTCCTCTCATGAGCCCAAACAAGTCTCTAAAAGCATGAGTTTGCAACTACTTTACTTTTGGAGAAAATTCAAAAAAAAGCCATGCTATCGCTAATAACTACTATATGACTTATTGTAAGAGGTGGAAATGTTGGTCAGATTTTAACACTTCCTAGCTTAGCTTTGATCTCTCTCATTCACTCCTAGTCCAATTTGATTTTATTAGGGTTATTGTTTATTATATACAACTCCCTAACCGCATTATTGCTTTATTAAACAACGGTTAATTTGTATTTGAATTTACTCCTATTGTACCTGCAATTTTGGTAATTGTACTGTTATTGTTAGTTGTTTATCTCAACTGATCTCATAATTGTAAAATTACTGTTATATTTCCCCTCCCCCTCCCCCCCTTTATCCTTCTTTCCTTTTACCTCGTGGTTTGACCTTTGTGTGTCTCAATAAAACAACTAAAAATCATTCCAAACTTCTTTCCCTTCCCATACCTTCCCCCAACCCCCCCCTCCCCTCTTTCTTTATTTATTACATATGTGACATCTACATTGGAATCCCATTGGAAGACATTACTGTTATTATATTTTAAAATTTAATAAAGTTCATTGAAAATGGAGAAAATTCAAAACATTCATTATTCAATAGGGCCCAAACTATCAAAAACCAGCGGTTTGAATGAACACACATTTCTTGGTAGAATCATGCAGGACTGAAATTTTTGATGTTTTTCTACTCCTCTCATGAGCCCAAACAAGTCTCTAAAAGCATGAGTTTGCAACTACTTTACTTTTGGAGAAAATTCAAAACATTCATTATTCAATAGAGCCCAATAGCAAAAACCAGCGTTTTGAATGAAGAATCACATTTCTTGGTAGAATCATGCAGGATTGAAATTTTTGATGGTTTTTTACTCCTCTCAACAGCCCAAACAAGTTTCTAAAAGGATGAGTTTGCAACTACTTTACTTTTGGAGAAAATTCAAAACATTCATTATTCAATAGGGCCCAAACTATCAAAAACCAGCCGTTTCAATGAACACACATGTCTTGGTAGAATCATGCAGGACTGAAATTTTTGATGTTTTTCTACTCATCTCATGAGCCCAAACAAGTCTCTAAAAGCATGAGTTTGCAACTACTTTACTTTTGGAGAAAATTCAAAACATTCATTATTCAATAGAGCCCAATAGCAAAAACCAGCATTTTGAATGAAGAATCACATTTCTTGGTAGAATCATGCAGGATTGAAATTTTTGATGGTTTTTTACTCCTCTCAACAGCCCAAACAAGTTTCTAAAAGGATGAGTTTGCAACTACTTTACTTTTGGAGAAAATTCAAAACATTCATTATTCAATAGGGCCCAAACTATCAAAAACCAGCGGTTTCAATGAACACACATTTCTTGGTAGAATCATGCAGGACTGAAATTTTTGATGTTTTTCTACTCCTCTCATGAGCCCAAACAAGTCTCTAAAAGCATGAGTTTGCAACTACTTTACTTTTGGAGAAAATTCAAAACATTCATTATTCAATAGGGCCCAAACTATCAAAAACCAGCGGTTTGAATGAACACACATTTCTTGGTAGAATCATGCAGGACTGAAATTTTTGATGTTTTTCTACTCCTCTCATGAGCCCAAACAAGTCTCTAAAAGCATGAGTTTGCAACTACTTTACTTTTGGAGAAAATTCAAAACATTCATTATTCAATAGAGCCCAATAGCAAAAACCAGCGTTTTGAATGAAGAATCACATTTCTTGGTAGAATCATGCAGGATTGAAATTTTTGATGGTTTTTTACTCCTCTCAACAGCCCAAACAAGTTTCTAAAAGGATGAGTTTGCAACTACTTTACTTTTGGAGAAAATTCAAAACATTCATTATTCAATAGGGCCCAAACTATCAAAAACCAGCGGTTTCAATGAACACACATTTCTTGGTAGAATCATGCAGGACTGAAATTTTTGATGTTTTTCTACTCCTCTCATGAGCCCAAACAAGTCTCTAAAAGCATGAGTTTGCAACTACTTTACTTTTGGAGAAAATTCAAAACATTCATTATTCAATAGGGCCCAAACTATCAAAAACCAGCGGTTTCAATGAACACACATTTCTTGGTAGAATCATGCAGGACTGAAATTTTTGATGTTTTTCTACTCCTCTCCTGAGCCCAAACAAGTCTCTAAAAGCATGAGTTTGCAACTACTTTACTTTTGGAGAAAATTCAAAACATTCATTATTCAATAGAGCCCAATAGCAAAAACCAGCGTTTTGAATGAAGAATCACATTTCTTGGTAGAATCATGCAGGATTGAAATTTTTGATGGTTTTTTACTCCTCTCAAAAGCCCAAACAAGTTTCTAAAAGGATGAGTTTGCAACTACTTTACTTTTGGAGAAAATTCAAAACATTCATTATTCAATAGGGCCCAAACTATCAAAAACCAGCTGTTTCAATGAACACACATTTCTTGGTAGAATCATGCAGGACTGAAATTTTTGATGTTTTTCTACTCCTCTCATGAGCCCAAACAAGTCTCTAAAAGCATGAGTTTGCAACTACTTTACTTTTGGAGAAAATTCAAAACATTTATTATTCAATAGAGCCCAATAGCAAAAACCAGCGTTTTGAATGAAGAATCACATTTCTTGGTAGAATCATGCAGGATTGAAATTTTTGATGGTTTTTTACTCCTCTCAACAGCCGAAACAAGTTTCTAAAAGGATGAGTTTGCAACTACTTTACTTTTGGAGAAAATTCAAAACATTCATTATTCAATAGGGCCCAAACTATCAAAAACCAGCGGTTTCAATGAACACACATTTCTTGGTAGAATCATGCAGGACTGAAATTTTTGATGTTTTTCTACTCCTCTCATGAGCCCAAACAAGTCTCTAAAAGCATGAGTTTGCAACTACTTTACTTTTGGAGAAAATTCAAAACATTCATTATTCAATAGGGCCCAAACTATCAAAAACCAGCGGTTTGAATGAACACACATTTCTTGGTAGAATCATGCAGGACTGAAATTTTTGATGTTTTTCTACTCCTCTCATGAGCCCAAACTAGTCTCTTAAAGCATGAGTTTGCAACTACTTTACTTTTGGAGAAAATTCAAAACATTCATTATTCAATAGAGCCCAATAGCAAAAACCAGCGTTTTGAATGAAGAATCACATTTCTTGGTAGAATCATGCAGGATTGAAATTTTTGATGGTTTTTTACTCCTCTCAACAGCCCAAACAAGTTTCTAAAAGGATGAGTTTGCAACTACTTTACTTTTGGAGAAAATTCAAAACACTCATTATTCAATAGGGCCCAAACTATCAAAAACCAGCGGTTTCAATGAACACACATTTCTTGGTAGAATCATGCAGGACTGAAATTTTTGATGTTTTTCTACTCCTCTCATGAGCCCAAACAAGTCTCTAAAAGCATGAGTTTGCAACTACTTTACTTTTGGAAAATTCAAAACACTCATTATTCAATAGGGCACAAACTATCAAAAACCAGCGGTTTCAATGAACACACATTTCTTGGTAGAATCATGCAGGACTGAAATTTTTGATGTTTTTCTACTCCTCTCATGAGCCCAAACAAGTCTCTAAAAGCATGAGTTTGCAACTACTTTACTTTTGCAATTTTTGCCCAATAGCAAAAACCAGCGTTTTGAATGAAGAATCACATTTCTTGGTAGAATCATGCAGGATTGAAATTTTTGATGGTTTTTTACTCCTCTCAACAGCCCAAACAAGTTTCTAAAAGGATGAGTTTGCAACTACTTTACTTTTGGAGAAAATTCAAAACATTCATTATTCAATAGGGCCCAAACTATCAAAAACCAGCCGTTTGAATGAACACACATTTCTTGGTAGAATCATGCAGGACTGAAATTTTTGATGTTTTTCTACTCCTCTCATGAGCCCAAACAAGTCTCTAAAAGCATGAGTTTGCAACTACTTTACTTTTGGAGAAAATTCAAAACATTCATTATTCAATAGAGCCCAATAGCAAAAACCAGCGTTTTGAATGAAGAATCACATTTCTTGGTAGAATCATGCAGGATTGAAATTTTTGATGGTTTTTTACTCCTCTCAACAGCCCAAACAAGTTTCTAAAAGGATGAGTTTGCAACTACTTTACTTTTGGAGAAAATTCAAAACATTCATTATTCAATAGGGCCCAAACTATCAAAAACCAGCGGTTTCAATGAACACACATTTCTTGGTAGAATAATGCAGGACTGAAATTTTTGATGTTTTTCTACTCCTCTCATGAGCCCAAACAAGTCTCTAAAAGCATGAGTTTGCAACTACTTTACTTTTGGAGAAAATTCAAAACATTCATTATTCAATAGAGCCCAATAGCAAAAACCAGCGTTTTGAATGAAGAATCACATTTCTTGGTAGAATCATGCAGGATTGAAATTTTTGATGGTTTTTTACTCCTCTCAACAGCCCAAACAAGTTTCTAAAAGGATGAGTTTGCAACTACTTTACTTTTGGAGAAAATTCAAAACATTCATTATTCAATAGGGCCCAAACTATCAAAAACCAGCGGTTTCAATGAACACACATTTCTTGGTAGAATCATGCAGGACTGAAATTTTTGATGTTTTTCTACTCCTCTCATGAGCCCAAACAAGTCTCTAAAAGCATGAGTTTGCAACTACTTTACTTTTGGAAAAAATTCAAAACATTCATTATTCAATAGGGCCCAAACTATCAAAAACCAGCGGTTTCAATGAACACACATTTCTTGGTAGAATCATGCAGGACTGAAATTTTTGATGTTTTTCTACTCCTCTCATGAGCCCAAACAAGTCTCTAAAAGCATGAGTTTGCAACTACTTTACTTTTGGAGAAAATTCAAAACATTCATTATTCAATAGAGCCCAATAGCAAAAACCAGCGTTTTGAATGAAGAATCACATTTCTTGGTAGAATCATGCAGGATTGAAATTTTTGATGGTTTTTTACTCCTCTCAAAAGCCCAAACAAGTTTCTAAAAGGATGAGTTTGCAACTACTTTACTTTTGGAGAAAATTCAAAACATTCATTATTCAATAGGGCCCAAACTATCAAAAACCAGCGGTTTCAATGAACACACATTTCTTGGTAGAATCATGCAGGACTGAAATTTTTGATGTTTTTCTACTCCTCTCATGAGCCCAAACAAGTCTCTAAAAGCATGAGTTTGCAACTACTTTACTTTTGGAGAAAATTCAAAACATTCATTATTCAATAGGGCCCAAACTATCAAAAACCAGCGGTTTGAATGAACACACATTTCTTGGTAGAATCATGCAGGACTGAAATTTTTGATGTTTTTCTACTCCTCTCATGAGCCCAAACAAGTCTCTAAAAGCATGAGTTTGCAACTACTTTACTTTTGGAGAAAATTCAAAACATTCATTATTCAATAGAGCCCAATAGCAAAAACCAGCGTTTTGAATGAAGAATCACATTTCTTGGTAGAATCATGCAGGATTGAAATTTTTGATGGTTTTTTACTCCTCTCAACAGCCCAAACAAGTTTCTAAAAGGATGAGTTTGCAACTACTTTACTTTTGGAGAAAATTCAAAACATTCATTATTCAATAGGGCCCAAACTATCAAAAACCAGCCGTTTCAATGAACACACATGTCTTGGTAGAATCATGCAGGACTGAAATTTTTGATGTTTTTCTACTCATCTCATGAGCCCAAACAAGTCTCTAAAAGCATGAGTTTGCAACTACTTTACTTTTGGAGAAAATTCAAAACATTCATTATTCAATAGAGCCCAATAGCAAAAACCAGCATTTTGAATGAAGAATCACATTTCTTGGTAGAATCATGCAGGATTGAAATTTTTGATGGTTTTTTACTCCTCTCAACAGCCCAAACAAGTTTCTAAAAGGATGAGTTTGCAACTACTTTACTTTTGGAGAAAATTCAAAACATTCATTATTCAATAGGGCCCAAACTATCAAAAACCAGCGGTTTGAATGAACACACATTTCTTGGTAGAATCATGCAGGACTGAAATTTTTGATGTTTTTCTACTCCTCTCATGAGCCCAAACAAGTCTCTAAAAGCATGAGTTTGCAACTACTTTACTTTTGGAGAAAATTCAAAACATTCATTATTCAATAGAGCCCAATAGCAAAAACCAGCGTTTTGAATGAAGAATCACATTTCTTGGTAGAATCATGCAGGATTGAAATTTTTGATGGTTTTTTACTCCTCTCAAAAGCCCAAACAAGTTTCTAAAAGGATGAGTTTGCAACTACTTTACTTTTGGAGAAAATTCAAAACATTCATTATTCAATAGGGCCCAAACTATCAAAAACCAGCGGTTTCAATGAACACACATTTCTTGGTAGAATCATGCAGGACTGAAATTTTTGATGTTTTTCTACTCCTCTCATGAGCCCAAACAAGTCTCTAAAAGCATGAGTTTGCAACTACTTTACTTTTGGAGAAAATTCAAAACATTCATTATTCAATAGGGCCCAAACTATCAAAAACCAGCGGTTTGAATGAACACACATTTCTTGGTAGAATCATGCAGGACTGAAATTTTTGATGTTTTTCTACTCCTCTCATGAGCCCAAACAAGTCTCTAAAAGCATGAGTTTGCAACTACTTTACTTTTGGAGAAAATTCAAAACATTCATTATTCAATAGAGCCCAATAGCAAAAACCAGCGTTTTGAATGAAGAATCACATTTCTTGGTAGAATCATGCAGGATTGAAATTTTTGATGGTTTTTTACTCCTCTCAACAGCCCAAACAAGTTTCTAAAAGGATGAGTTTGCAACTACTTTACTTTTGGAGAAAATTCAAAACACTCATTATTCAATAGGGCCCAAACTATCAAAAACCAGCGGTTTCAATGAACATACATTTCTTGGTAGAATCATGCAGGACTGAAATTTTTGATGTTTTTCTACTCCTCTCATGAGCCCAAACAAGTCTCTAAAAGCATGAGTTTGCAACTACTTTACTTTTGGAAAATTCAAAACACTCATTATTCAATAGGGCCCAAACTATCAAAAACCAGCGGTTTCAATGAACACACATTTCTTGGTAGAATCAAGCAGGACTGAAATTTTTGATGTTTTTCTACTCCTCTCATGAGCCCAAACAAGTCTCTAAAAGCATGAGTTTGCAACTACTTTACTTTTGGAGAAAATTCAAAACATTCATTATTCAATAGAGCCCAATAGCAAAAACCAGCGTTTTGAATGAAGAATCACATTTCTTGGTAGAATCATGCAGGATTGAAATTTTTGATGGTTTTTTACTCCTCTCAACAGCCCAAACAAGTTTCTAAAAGGATGAGTTTGCAACTACTTTACTTTTGGAGAAAATTCAAAACATTCATTATTCAATAGGGCCCAAACTATCAAAAACCAGCGGTTTCAATGAACACACATTTCTTGGTAGAATCATGCAGGACTGAAATTTTTGATGTTTTTCTACTCCTCTCATGAGCCCAAACAAGTCTCTAAAAGCATGAGTTTGCAACTACTTTACTTTTGGAGAAAATTCAAAACATTCATTATTCAATAGAGCCCAATAGCAAAAACCAGCGTTTTGAATGAAGAATCACATTTCTTGGTAGAATCATGCAGGATTGAAATTTTTGATGGTTTTTTACTCCTCTCAACAGCCCAAACAAGTTTCTAAAAGGATGAGTTTGCAACTACTTTACTTTTGGAGAAAATTCAAAACATTCATTATTCAATAGGGCCCAAACTATCAAAAACCAGCAGTTTCAATGAACACACATTTCTTGGTAGAATCATGCAGGACTGAAATTTTTGATGTTTTTCTACTCCTCTCATGAGCCCAAACAAGTCTCTAAAAGCATGAGTTTGCAACTACTTTACTTTTGGAGAAAATTCAAAACATTCATTATTCAATAGGGCCCAAACTATCAAAAACCAGCGGTTTGAATGAACACACATTTCTTGGTAGAATCATGCAGGACTGAAATTTTTGATGTTTTTCTACTCCTCTCATGAGCCCAAACAAGTCTCTAAAAGCATGAGTTTGCAACTACTTTACTTTTGGAGAAAATTCAAAACATTCATTATTCAATAGAGCCCAATAGCAAAAACCAGCGTTTTGAATGAAGAATCACATTTCTTGGTAGAATCATTCAGGATTGAAATTTTTGATGGTTTTTTACTCCTCTCAAAAGCCCAAACAAGTTTCTAAAAGGATGAGTTTGCAACTACTTTACTTTTGGAAAAAATTCAAAACATTCATTATTCAATAGGGCCCAAACTATCAAAAACCAGCGGTTTGAATGAACACACATTTCTTGGTAGAATCATGCAGGACTGAAATTTTTGATGTTTTTCTACTCCTCTCATGAGCCCAAACAAGTCTCTAAAAGCATGAGTTTGCAACTACTTTACTTTTGGAGAAAATTCAAAACATTCATTATTCAATAGAGCCCAATAGCAAAAATCAGGTTTTGAATGAAGAATCACATTTCTTGGTAAAATCATGCAGGATTGAAATTTTTGATGGTTTTTTACTCCTCTCAACAGCCCAAACAAGTTTCTAAAAGGATGAGTTTGCAACTACTTTACTTTTGGAGAAAATTCAAAACATTCATTATTCAATAGGGCCCAAACTATCAAAAACCAGCGGTTTCAATGAACACACATTTCTTGGTAGAATCATGCAGGACTGAAATTTTTGATGTTTTTCTACTCCTCTCATGAGCCCAAACAAGTCTCTAAAAGCATGAGTTTGCAACTACTTTACTTTTGGAGAAAATTCAAAACATTCATTATTCAATAGAGCCCAATAGCAAAAACCAGCGTTTTGAATGAAGAATCACATTTCTTGGTAGAATCATGCAGGATTGAAATTTTTGATGGTTTTTTACTCCTCTCAACAGCCCAAACAAGTTTCTAAAAGGATGAGTTTGCAACTTCTTTACTTTTGGAGAAAATTCAAAACATTCATTATTCAATAGGGCCCAAACTATCAAAAACCAGCGGTTTCAATGAACACACATTTCTTGGTAGAATCATGCAGGACTGAAATTTTTGATGTTTTTCTACTCCTCTCATGAGCCCAAACAAGTCTCTAAAAGCATGAGTTTGCAACTACTTTACTTTTGGAGAAAATTCAAAACATTCATTATTCAATAGGGCCCAAACTATCAAAAACCAGCGGTTTGAATGAACACACATTTCTTGGTAGAATCATGCAGGACTGAAATTTTTGATGTTTTTCTACTCCTCTCATGAGCCCAAACAAGTCTCTAAAAGCATGAGTTTGCAACTACTTTACTTTTGGAGAAAATTCAAAACATTCATTATTCAATAGAGCCCAATAGCAAAAACCAGCGTTTTGAATGAAGAATCACATTTCTTGGTAGAATCATGCAGGATTGAAATTTTTGATGGTTTTTTACTCCTCTCAACAGCCCAAACAAGTTTCTAAAAGGATGAGTTTGCAACTACTTTACTTTTGGAGAAAATTCAAAACATTCATTATTCAATAGGGCCCAAACTATCAAAAAACAGCCGTTTCAATGAACACACATGTCTTGGTAGAATCATGCAGGACTGAAATTTTTGATGTTTTTCTACTCATCTCATGAGCCCAAACAAGTCTCTAAAAGCATGAGTTTGCAACTACTTTACTTTTGGAGAAAATTCAAAACATTCATTATTCAATAGGGCCCAAACTATCAAAAACCAGCGGTTTGAATGAACACACATTTCTTGGTAGAATCATGCAGGACTGAAATTTTTGATGTTTTTCTACTCCTCTCATGAGCCCAAACAAGTCTCTAAAAGCATGAGTTTGCAACTACTTTACTTTTGGAGAAAATTCAAAACATTCATTATTCAATAGAGCCCAATAGCAAAAACCAGCGTTTTGAATGAAGAATCACATTTCTTGGTAGAATCATGCAGGATTGAAATTTTTGATGGTTTTTTACTCCTCTCAACAGCCCAAACAAGTTTCTAAAAGGAGGAGTTTGCAATTACTTTACTTTTGGAGAAAATTCAAAACATTCATTATTCAATAGGGCCCAAACTATCAAAAACCAGCCGTTTCAATGAACACACATGTCTTGGTAGAATCATGCAGGACTGAAATTTTTGATGTTTTACTACTCATCTCATGAGCCCAAACAAGTCTCTAAAAGCATGAGTTTGCAACTACTTTACTTTTGGAGAAAATTCAAAACATTCATTATTCAATAGAGCCCAATAGCAAAAACCAGCGTTTTGAATGAAGAATCACATTTCTTGGTAGAATCATGCAGGATTGAAATTTTTGATGGTTTTTTACTCCTCTCAACAGCCCAAACAAGTTTCTAAAAGGATGAGTTTGCAACTACTTTACTTTTGGAGAAAATTCAAAACATTCATTATTCAATAGGGCCCAAACTATCAAAAACCAGCGGTTTCAATGAACACACATTTCTTGGTAGAATCATGCAGGACTGAAATTTTTGATGTTTTTCTACTCCTCTCATGAGCCCAAACAAGTCTCTAAAAGCATGAGTTTGCAACTACTTTACTTTTGGAGAAAATTCAAAACATTCATTATTCAATAGGGCCCAAACTATCAAAAACCAGCGGTTTCAATGAACACACATTTCTTGGTAGAATCATGCAGGACTGAAATTTTTGATGTTTTTCTACTCCTCTCATGAGCCCAAACAAGTCTCTAAAAGCATGAGTTTGCAACTACTTTACTTTTGGAGAAAATTCAAAACATTCATTATTCAATAGAGCCCAATAGCAAAAACCAGCGTTTTGAATGAAGAATCACATTTCTTGGTAGAATCATGCAGGATTGAAATTTTTGATGGTTTTTTACTCCTCTCAACAGCCCAAACAAGTTTCTAAAAGGATGAGTTTGCAACTACTTTACTTTTGGAGAAAATTCAAAACATTCATTATTCAATAGGGCCCAAACTATCAAAAAACAGCCGTTTCAATGAACACACATGTCTTGGTAGAATCATGCAGGACTGAAATTTTTGATGTTTTTCTACTCATCTCATGAGCCCAAACAAGTCTCTAAAAGCATGAGTTTGCAACTACTTTACTTTTGGAGAAAATTCAAAACATTCATTATTCAATAGAGCCCAATAGCAAAAACCAGCGTTTTGAATGAAGAATCACATTTCTTGGTAGAATCATGCAGGATTGAAATTTTTGATGGTTTTTTACTCCTCTCAACAGCCCAAACAAGTTTCTAAAAGGATGAGTTTGCAACTACTTTACTTTTGGAGAAAATTCAAAACATTCATTATTCAATAGGGCCCAAACTATCAAAAACCAGCGGTTTGAATGAACACATTTCTTGGTAGAATCATGCAGGACTGAAATTTTTGATGTTTTTCTACTCCTCTCATGAGCCCATACAAGTCTCTAAAAGCATGAGTTTGCAACTACTTTACTTTTGGAGAAAATTCAAAACATTCACTATTCAATAGAGCCCAATAGCAAAAATCAGGTTTTGAATGAAGAATCACATTTCTTGTTAAAATCATGCAGGATTGAAATTTTTGATGGTTTTTTACTCCTCTCAACAGCCCAAACAAGTTTCTAAAAGGATGAGTTTGCAACTACTTTACTTTTGGAGAAAATTCAAAACATTCATTATTCAATAGGGCCCAAACTATCAAAAACCAGCGGTTTCAATGAACACACATTTCTTGGTAGAATCATGCAGGACTGAAATTTTTGATGTTTTTCTACTCCTCTCATGAGCCCAAACAAGTCTCTAAAAGCATGAGTTTGCAACTACTTTACTTTTGGAGAAAATTCAAAACATTCATTATTCAATAGAGCCCAATAGCAAAAACCAGCGTTTTGAATGAAGAATCACATTTCTTGGTAGAATCATGCAGGATTGAAATTTTTGATGGTTTTTTACTCCTCTCAACAGCCCAAACAAGTTTCTAAAAGGATGAGTTTGCAACTACTTTACTTTTGGAGAAAATTCAAAACATTCATTATTCAATAGGGCCCAAACTATCAAAAACCAGCGGTTTGAATGAACACATTTCTTGGTAGAATCATGCAGGACTGAAATTTTTGATGTTTTTCTACTCCTCTCATGAGCCCATACAAGTCTCTAAAAGCATGAGTTTGCAACTACTTTACTTTTGGAGAAAATTCAAAACATTCACTATTCAATAGAGCCCAATAGCAAAAATCAGGTTTTGAATGAAGAATCACATTTCTTGTTAAAATCATGCAGGATTGAAATTTTTGATGGTTTTTTACTCCTCTCAACAGCCCAAACAAGTTTCTAAAAGGATGAGTTTGCAACTACTTTACTTTTGGAGAAAATTCAAAACATTCATTATTCAATAGGGCCCAAACTATCAAAAACCAGCGGTTTCAATGAACACACATTTCTTGGTAGAATCATGCAGGACTGAAATTTTTGATGTTTTTCTACTCCTCTCATGAGCCCAAACAAGTCTCTAAAAGCATGAGTTTGCAACTACTTTACTTTTGGAGAAAATTCAAAACATTCATTATTCAATAGGGCCCAAACTATCAAAAACCAGCGGTTTGAATGAACACACATTTCTTGGTAGAATCATGCAGGACTGAAATTTTTGATGTTTTTCTACTCCTCTCATGAGCCCAAACAAGTCTCTAAAAGCATGAGTTTGCAACTACTTTACTTTTGGAGAAAATTCAAAACATTCATTATTCAATAGAGCCCAATAGCAAAAACCAGCGTTTTGAATGAAGAATCACATTTCTTGGTAGAATCATGCAGGATTGAAATTTTTGATGGTTTTTTACTCCTCTCAAAAGCCCAAACAAGTTTCTAAAAGGATGAGTTTGCAACTACTTTACTTTTGGAGAAAATTCAAAACATTCATTATTCAATAGGGCCCAAACTATCAAAAACCAGCGGTTTGAATGAACACACATTTCTTGGTAGAATCATGCAGGACTGAAATTTTTGATGTTTTTCTACTCCACTCATGAGCCCAAACAAGTCTCTAAAAGCATGAGTTTGCAACTACTTTACTTTTGGAGAAAATTCAAAACATTCATTATTCAATAGGGCCCAAACTATCAAAAACCAGCGGTTTGAATGAACACACATTTCTTGGTAGAATCATGCAGGACTGAAATTTTTGATGTTTTTCTACTCCTCTCATGAGCCCAAACAAGTCTCTAAAAGCATGAGTTTGCAACTACTTTACTTTTGGAGAAAATTCAAAACATTCATTATTCAATAGAGCCCAATAGCAAAAATCAGGTTTTGAATGAAGAATCACATTTCTTGGTAAAATCATGCAGGATTGAAATTTTTGATGGTTTTTTACTCCTCTCAACAGCCCAAACAAGTTTCTAAAAGGATGAGTTTGCAACTACTTTACTTTTGGAGAAAATTCAAAACATTCATTATTCAATAGGGCCCAAACTATCAAAAACCAGCGGTTTCAATGAACACACATTTCTTGGTAGAATCATGCAGGACTGAAATTTTTGATGTTTTTCTACTCCTCTCATGAGCCCAAACAAGTCTCTAAAAGCATGAGTTTGCAACTACTTTACTTTTGGAGAAAATTCAAAACATTCATTATTCAATAGAGCCCAATAGCAAAAACCAGCGTTTTGAATGAAGAATCACATTTCTTGGTAGAATCATGCAGGATTGAAATTTTTGATGGTTTTTTACTCCTCTCAACAGCCCAAACAAGTTTCTAAAAGGATGAGTTTGCAACTACTTTACTTTTGGAGAAAATTCAAAACATTCATTATTCAATAGGGCCCAAACTATCAAAAACCAGCGGTTTCAATGAACACACATTTCTTGGTAGAATCATGCAGGACTGAAATTTTTGATGTTTTTCTACTCCTCTCATGAGCCCAAACAAGTCTCTAAAAGCATGAGTTTGCAACTACTTTACTTTTGGAGAAAATTCAAAACATTCATTATTCAATAGGGCCCAAACTATCAAAAACCAGCGGTTTCAATGAACACACATTTCTTGGTAGAATCATGCAGGACTGAAATTTTTGATGTTTTTCTACTCCTCTCATGAGCCCAAACAAGTCTCTAAAAGCATGAGTTTGCAACTACTTTACTTTTGGAGAAAATTCAAAACATTCATTATTCAATAGAGCCCAATAGCAAAAACCAGCGTTTTGAATGAAGAATCACATTTCTTGGTAGAATCATGCAGGATTGAAATTTTTGATGGTTTTTTACTCCTCTCAACAGCCCAAACAAGTTTCTAAAAGGATGAGTTTGCAACTACTTTACTTTTGGAGAAAATTCAAAACATTCATTATTCAATAGGGCCCATACTATCAAAAAACAGCCGTTTCAATGAACACACATGTCTTGGTAGAATCATGCAGGACTGAAATTTTTGATGTTTTTCTACTCATCTCATGAGCCCAAACAAGTCTCTAAAAGCATGAGTTTGCAACTACTTTACTTTTGGAGAAAATTCAAAACATTCATTATTCAATAGAGCCCAATAGCAAAAACCAGCGTTTTGAATGAAGAATCACATTTCTTGGTAGAATCATGCAGGATTGAAATTTTTGATGGTTTTTTACTCCTCTCAACAGCCCAAACAAGTTTCTAAAAGGATGAGTTTGCAACTACTTTACTTTTGGAGAAAATTCAAAACATTCATTATTCAATAGGGCCCAAACTATCAAAAACCAGCGGTTTGAATGAACACATTTCTTGGTAGAATCATGCAGGACTGAAATTTTTGATGTTTTTCTACTCCTCTCATGAGCCCATACAAGTCTCTAAAAGCATGAGTTTGCAACTACTTTACTTTTGGAGAAAATTCAAAACATTCACTATTCAATAGAGCCCAATAGCAAAAATCAGGTTTTGAATGAAGAATCACATTTCTTGTTAAAATCATGCAGGATTGAAATTTTTGATGGTTTTTTACTCCTCTCAACAGCCCAAACAAGTTTCTAAAAGGATGAGTTTGCAACTACTTTACTTTTGGAGAAAATTCAAAACATTCATTATTCAATAGGGCCCAAACTATCAAAAACCAGCGGTTTCAATGAACACACATTTCTTGGTAGAATCATGCAGGACTGAAATTTTTGATGTTTTTCTACTCCTCTCATGAGCCCAAACAAGTCTCTAAAAGCATGAGTTTGCAACTACTTTACTTTTGGAGAAAATTCAAAACATTCATTATTCAATAGAGCCCAATAGCAAAAACCAGCGTTTTGAATGAAGAATCACATTTCTTGGTAGAATCATGCAGGATTGAAATTTTTGATGGTTTTTTACTCCTCTCAACAGCCCAAACAAGTTTCTAAAAGGATGAGTTTGCAACTACTTTACTTTTGGAGAAAATTCAAAACATTCATTATTCAATAGGGCCCAAACTATCAAAAACCAGCGGTTTGAATGAACACATTTCTTGGTAGAATCATGCAGGACTGAAATTTTTGATGTTTTTCTACTCCTCTCATGAGCCCATACAAGTCTCTAAAAGCATGAGTTTGCAACTACTTTACTTTTGGAGAAAATTCAAAACATTCACTATTCAATAGAGCCCAATAGCAAAAATCAGGTTTTGAATGAAGAATCACATTTCTTGTTAAAATCATGCAGGATTGAAATTTTTGATGGTTTTTTACTCCTCTCAACAGCCCAAACAAGTTTCTAAAAGGATGAGTTTGCAACTACTTTACTTTTGGAGAAAATTCAAAACATTCATTATTCAATAGGGCCCAAACTATCAAAAACCAGCGGTTTCAATGAACACACATTTCTTGGTAGAATCATGCAGGACTGAAATTTTTGATGTTTTTCTACTCCTCTCATGAGCCCAAACAAGTCTCTAAAAGCATGAGTTTGCAACTACTTTACTTTTGGAGAAAATTCAAAACATTCATTATTCAATAGAGCCCAATAGCAAAAACCAGCGTTTTGAATGAAGAATCACATTTCTTGGTAGAATCATGCAGGATTGAAATTTCTGATGGTTTTTTACTCCTCTCAACAGCCCAAACAAGTTTCTAAAAGGATGAGTTTGCAACTACTTTACTTTTGGAGAAAATTCAAAACATTCATTATTCAATAGGGCCCAAACTATCAAAAACCAGCGGTTTGAATGAACACATTTCTTGGTAGAATCATGCAGGACTGAAATTTTTGATGTTTTTCTACTCCTCTCATGAGCCCATACAAGTCTCTAAAAGCATGAGTTTGCAACTACTTTACTTTTGGAGAAAATTCAAAACATTCACTATTCAATAGAGCCCAATAGCAAAAATCAGGTTTTGAATGAAGAATCACATTTCTTGTTAAAATCATGCAGGATTGAAATTTTTGATGGTTTTTTACTCCTCTCAACAGCCCAAACAAGTTTCTAAAAGGATGAGTTTGCAAGTACTTTACTTTTGGAGAAAATTCAAAACATTCATTATTCAATAGGGCCCAAACTATCAAAAACCAGCGGTTTCAATGAACACACATTTCTTGGTAGAATCATGCAGGACTGAAATTTTTGATGTTTTTCTACTCCTCTCATGAGCCCAAACAAGTCTCTAAAAGCATGAGTTTGCAACTACTTTACTTTTGGAGAAAATTCAAAACATTCATTATTCAATAGGGCCCAAACTATCAAAAACCAGCGGTTTGAATGAACACACATTTCTTGGTAGAATCATGCAGGACTGAAATTTTTGATGTTTTTCTACTCCTCTCATGAGCCCAAACAAGTCTCTAAAAGCATGAGTTTGCAACTACTTTACTTTTGGAGAAAATTCAAAACATTCATTATTCAATAGAGCCCAATAGCAAAAACCAGCGTTTTGAATGAAGAATCACATTTCTTGGTAGAATCATGCAGGATTGAAATTTTTGATGGTTTTTTACTCCTCTCAAAAGCCCAAACAAGTTTCTAAAAGGATGAGTTTGCAACTACTTTACTTTTGGAGAAAATTCAAAACATTCATTATTCAATAGGGCCCAAACTATCAAAAACCAGCGGTTTGAATGAACACACATTTCTTGGTAGAATCATGCAGGACTGAAATTTTTGATGTTTTTCTACTCCACTCATGAGCCCAAACAAGTCTCTAAAAGCATGAGTTTGCAAATACTTTACTTTTGGAGAAAATTCAAAACATTCATTATTCAATAGGGCCCAAACTATCAAAAACCAGCGGTTTGAATGAACACACATTTCTTGGTAGAATCATGCAGGACTGAAATTTTTGATGTTTTTCTACTCCTCTCATGAGCCCAAACAAGTCTCTAAAAGCATGAGTTTGCAACTACTTTACTTTTGGAGAAAATTCAAAACATTCATTATTCAATAGAGCCCAATAGCAAAAATCAGGTTTTGAATGAAGAATCACATTTCTTGGTAAAATCATGCAGGATTGAAATTTTTGATGGTTTTTTACTCCTCTCAACAGCCCAAACAAGTTTCTAAAAGGATGAGTTTGCAACTACTTTACTTTTGGAGAAAATTCAAAACATTCATTATTCAATAGGGCCCAAACTATCAAAAACCAGCGGTTTCAATGAACACACATTTCTTGGTAGAATCATGCAGGACTGAAATTTTTGATGTTTTTCTACTCCTCTCATGAGCCCAAACAAGTCTCTAAAAGCATGAGTTTGCAACTACTTTACTTTTGGAGAAAATTCAAAACATTCATTATTCAATAGAGCCCAATAGCAAAAACCAGCGTTTTGAATGAAGAATCACATTTCTTGGTAGAATCATGCAGGATTGAAATTTTTGATGGTTTTTTACTCCTCTCAACAGCCCAAACAAGTTTCTAAAAGGATGAGTTTGCAACTACTTTACTTTTGGAGAAAATTCAAAACATTCATTATTCAATAGGGCCCAAACTATCAAAAACCAGCGGTTTCAATGAACACACATTTCTTGGTAGAATCATGCAGGACTGAAATTTTTGATGTTTTTCTACTCCTCTCATGAGCCCAAACAAGTCTCTAAAAGCATGAGTTTGCAACTACTTTACTTTTGGAGAAAATTCAAAACATTCATTATTCAATAGGGCCCAAAACTATCAAAAACCAGCGGTTTGAATGAACACACATTTCTTGGTAGAATCATGCAGGACTGAAATTTTTGATGTTTTTCTACTCCTCTCATGAGCCCAAACAAGTCTCTAAAAGCATGAGTTTGCAACTACTTTACTTTTGGAGAAAATTCAAAACATTCATTATTCAATAGAGCCCAATAGCAAAAACCAGCGTTTTGAATGAAGAATCACATTTCTTGGTAGAATCATGCAGGATTGAAATTTTTGATGGTTTTTTACTCCTCTCAACAGCCCAAACAAGTTTCTAAAAGGATGAGTTTGCAACTACTTTACTTTTGGAGAAAATTCAAAACATTCATTATTCAATAGGGCCCAAACTATCAAAAAACAGCCGTTTCAATGAACACACATGTCTTGGTAGAATCATGCAGGACTGAAATTTTTGATGTTTTTCTACTCATCTCATGAGCCCAAACAAGTCTCTAAAAGCATGAGTTTGCAACTACTTTACTTTTGGAGAAAATTCAAAACATTCATTATTCAATAGGGCCCAAACTATCAAAAACCAGCGGTTTGAATGAACACACATTTCTTGGTAGAATCATGCAGGACTGAAATTTTTGATGTTTTTCTACTCCTCTCATGAGCCCAAACAAGTCTCTAAAAGCATGAGTTTGCAACTACTTTACTTTTGGAGAAAATTCAAAACATTCATTATTCAATAGAGCCCAATAGCAAAAACCAGCGTTTTGAATGAAGAATCACATTTCTTGGTAGAATCATGCAGGATTGAAATTTTTGATGGTTTTTTACTCCTCTCAACAGCCCAAACAAGTTTCTAAAAGGAGGAGTTTGCAATTACTTTACTTTTGGAGAAAATTCAAAACATTCATTATTCAATAGGGCCCAAACTATCAAAAACCAGCCGTTTCAATGAACACACATGTCTTGGTAGAATCATGCAGGACTGAAATTTTTGATGTTTTACTACTCATCTCATGAGCCCAAACAAGTCTCTAAAAGCATGAGTTTGCAACTACTTTACTTTTGGAGAAAATTCAAAACATTCATTATTCAATAGAGCCCAATAGCAAAAACCAGCGTTTTGAATGAAGAATCACATTTCTTGGTAGAATCATGCAGGATTGAAATTTTTGATGGTTTTTTACTCCTCTCAACAGCCCAAACAAGTTTCTAAAAGGATGAGTTTGCAACTACTTTACTTTTGGAGAAAATTCAAAACATTCATTATTCAATAGGGCCCAAACTATCAAAAACCAGCGGTTTCAATGAACACACATTTCTTGGTAGAATCATGCAGGACTGAAATTTTTGATGTTTTTCTACTCCTCTCATGAGCCCAAACAAGTCTCTAAAAGCATGAGTTTGCAACTACTTTACTTTTGGAGAAAATTCAAAACATTCATTATTCAATAGGGCCCAAACTATCAAAAACCAGCGGTTTCAATGAACACACATTTCTTGGTAGAATCATGCAGGACTGAAATTTTTGATGTTTTTCTACTCCTCTCATGAGCCCAAACAAGTCTCTAAAAGCATGAGTTTGCAACTACTTTACTTTTGGAGAAAATTCAAAACATTCATTATTCAATAGAGCCCAATAGCAAAAACCAGCGTTTTGAATGAAGAATCATATTTCTTGGTAGAATCATGCAGGATTGAAATTTTTGATGGTTTTTTACTCCTCTCAACAGCCCAAACAAGTTTCTAAAAGGATGAGTTTGCAACTACTTTACTTTTGGAGAAAATTCAAAACATTCATTATTCAATAGGGCCCAAACTATCAAAAAACAGCCGTTTCAATGAACACACATGTCTTGGTAGAATCATGCAGGACTGAAATTTTTGATGTTTTTCTACTCATCTCATGAGCCCAAACAAGTCTCTAAAAGCATGAGTTTGCAACTACTTTACTTTTGGAGAAAATTCAAAACATTCATTATTCAATAGAGCCCAATAGCAAAAACCAGCGTTTTGAATGAAGAATCACATTTCTTGGTAGAATCATGCAGGATTGAAATTTTTGATGGTTTTTTACTCCTCTCAACAGCCCAAACAAGTTTCTAAAAGGATGAGTTTGCAACTACTTTACTTTTGGAGAAAATTCAAAACATTCATTATTCAATAGGGCCCAAACTATCAAAAACCAGCGGTTTGAATGAACACATTTCTTGGTAGAATCATGCAGGACTGAAATTTTTGATGTTTTTCTACTCCTCTCATGAGCCCATACAAGTCTCTAAAAGCATGAGTTTGCAACTACTTTACTTTTGGAGAAAATTCAAAACATTCACTATTCAATAGAGCCCAATAGCAAAAATCAGGTTTTGAATGAAGAATCACATTTCTTGTTAAAATCATGCAGGATTGAAATTTTTGATGGTTTTTTACTCCTCTCAACAGCCCAAACAAGTTTCTAAAAGGATGAGTTTGCAACTACTTTACTTTTGGAGAAAATTCAAAACATTCATTATTCAATAGGGCCCAAACTATCAAAAACCAGCGGTTTCAATGAACACACATTTCTTGGTAGAATCATGCAGGACTGAAATTTTTGATGTTTTTCTACTCCTCTCATGAGCCCAAACAAGTCTCTAAAAGCATGAGTTTGCAACTACTTTACTTTTGGAGAAAATTCAAAACATTCATTATTCAATAGAGCCCAATAGCAAAAACCAGCGTTTTGAATGAAGAATCACATTTCTTGGTAGAATCATGCAGGATTGAAATTTTTGATGGTTTTTTACTCCTCTCAACAGCCCAAACAAGTTTCTAAAAGGATGAGTTTGCAACTACTTTACTTTTGGAGAAAATTCAAAACATTCATTATTCAATAGGGCCCAAACTATCAAAAACCAACGGTTTCAATGAACACACATTTCTTGGTAGAATCATGCAGGACTGAAATTTTTGATGTTTTTCTACTCCTCTCATGAGCCCAAACAAGTCTCTAAAAGCATGAGTTTGCAACTACTTTACTTTTGGAGAAAATTCAAAACATTCATTATTCAATAGAGCCCAATAGCAAAAACCAGCGTTTTGAATGAAGAATCACATTTCTTGGTAGAATCATGCAGGATTGAAATTTTTGATGGTTTTTTACTCCTCTCAACAGCCCAAACAAGTTTCTAAAAGGATGAGTTTGCAACTACTTTACTTTTGGAGAAAATTCAAAACATTCATTATTCAATAGGGCCCAAACTATCAAAAACCAGCGGTTTCAATGAACACACATTTCTTGGTAGAATCATGCAGGACTGAAATTTTTGATGTTTTTCTACTCCGCTCATGAGCCCAAACAAGTCTCTAAAAGCATGAGTTTGCAACTACTTTACTTTTGGAGAAAATTCAAAACATTCATTATTCAATAGAGCCCAATAGCAAAAACCAGCGTTTTGAATGAAGAATCACATTTCTTGGTAGAATCATGCAGGATTGAAATTTTTGATGGTTTTTTACTCCTCTCAACAGCCCAAACAAGTTTCTAAAAGGATGAGTTTGCAACTACTTTACTTTTGGAGAAAATTCAAAACATTCATTATTCAATAGGGCCCAAACTATCAAAAACCAGCGGTTTCAATGAACACACATTTCTTGGTAGAATCATGCAGGACTGAAATTTTTGATGTTTTTCTACTCCTCTCATGAGCCCAAACAAGTCTCTAAAAGCATGAGTTTGCAACTACTTTACTTTTGGAGAAAATTCAAAACATTCATTATCCAATAGGGCCCAAACTATCAAAAACCAGCGGTTTGAATGAACACACATTTCTTGGTAGAATTATGCAGGACTGAAATTTTTGATGTTTTTCTACTCCTCTCATGAGCCCAAACAAGTCTCTAAAAGCATGAGTTTGCAACTACTTTACTTTTGGAGAAAATTCAAAACATTCATTATTCAATAGAGCCCAATAGCAAAAACCAGCGTTTTGAATGAAGAATCACATTTCTTGGTAGAATCATGCAGGATTGAAATTTTTGATGGTTTTTTACTCCTCTCGACAGCCCAAACAAGTTTCTAATAGGATGAGTTTGCAACTACTTTACTTTTGGAGAAAATTCAAAACATTCATTATTCAATAGGGCCCAAACTATCAAAAACCAGCGGTTTCAATGAACACACATTTCTTGGTAGAATCATGCAGGACTGAAATTTTTGATGTTTTTCTACTCCTCTCATGAGCCCAAACAAGTCTCTAAAAGCATGAGTTTGCAACTACTTTACTTTTGGAGAAAATTCAAAACATTCATTATTCAATAGAGCCCAATAGCAAAAACCAGCGTTTTGAATGAAGAATCACATTTCTTGGTAGAATCATGCAGGATTGAAATTTTTTTATGGTTTTTTACTCCTCTCAACAGCCCAAACAAGTTTCTAAAAGGATGAGTTTGCAAGTACTTTACTTTTGGAGAAAATTCAAAACATTCATTATTCAATAGGGCCCAAACTATCAAAAACCAGCGGTTTCAATGAACACACATTTCTTGGTAGAATCATGCAGGACTGAAATTTTTGATGTTTTTCTACTCCTCTCATGAGCCCAAACAAGTCTCTAAAAGCATGAGTTTGCAACTACTTTACTTTTGGAGAAAATTCAAAACATTCATTATTCAATAGGGCCCAAACTATCAAAAACCAGCGGTTTGAATGAACACACATTTCTTGGTAGAATCATGCAGGACTGAAATTTTTGATGTTTTTCTACTCCTCTCATGAGCCCAAACAAGTCTCTAAAAGCATGAGTTTGCAACTACTTTACTTTTGGAGAAAATTCAAAACATTCACTATTCAATAGAGCCCAATAGCAAAAATCAGGTTTTGAATGAAGAATCACATTTCTTGGTAAAATCATGCAGGATTGAAATTTTTGATGGTTTTTTACTCCTCTCAACAGCCCAAACAAGTTTCTAAAAGGATGAGGAGTTTGCAACTACTTTACTTTTGGAGAAAATTCAAAACATTCATTATTCAATAGGGCCCAAACTATCAAAAACCAGCGGTTTCAATGAACACACATTTCTTGGTAGAATCATGCAGGACTGAAATTTTTGATGTTTTTCTACTCCTCTCATGAGCCCAAACAAGTCTCCAAAAGCATGAGTTTGCAACTACTTTACTTTTGGAGAAAATTCAAAACATTCATTATTCAATAGAGCCCAATAGCAAAAACCAGCGTTTTGAATGAAGAATCACATTTCTTGGTAGAATCATGCAGGATTGAAATTTTTGATGGTTTTTTACTCCTCTCAAAAGCCCAAACAAGTTTCTAAAAGGATGAGTTTGCAACTACTTTACTTTTGGAGAAAATTCAAAACATTCATTATTCAATAGGGCCCAAACTATCAAAAACCAGCTGTTTCAATGAACACACATTTCTTGGTAGAATCATGCAGGACTGAAATTTTTGATGTTTTTCTACTCCTCTCATGAGCCCAAACAAGTCTCTAAAAGCATGAGTTTGCAACTACTTTACTTTTGGAGAAAATTCAAAACATTTATTATTCAATAGAGCCCAATAGCAAAAACCAGCGTTTTGAATGAAGAATCACATTTCTTGGTAGAATCATGCAGGATTGAAATTTTTGATGGTTTTTTACTCCTCTCAACAGCCGAAACAAGTTTCTAAAAGGATGAGTTTGCAACTACTTTACTTTTGGAGAAAATTCAAAACATTCATTATTCAATAGGGCCCAAACTATCAAAAACCAGCGGTTTCAATGAACACACATTTCTTGGTAGAATCATGCAGGACTGAAATTTTTGATGTTTTTCTACTCCTCTCATGAGCCCAAACAAGTCTCTAAAAGCATGAGTTTGCAACTACTTTACTTTTGGAGAAAATTCAAAACATTCATTATTCAATAGGGCCCAAACTATCAAAAACCAGCGGTTTGAATGAACACACATTTCTTGGTAGAATCATGCAGGACTGAAATTTTTGATGTTTTTCTACTCCTCTCATGAGCCCAAACTAGTCTCTTAAAGCATGAGTTTGCAACTACTTTACTTTTGGAGAAAATTCAAAACATTCATTATTCAATAGAGCCCAATAGCAAAAACCAGCGTTTTGAATGAAGAATCACATTTCTTGGTAGAATCATGCAGGATTGAAATTTTTGATGGTTTTTTACTCCTCTCAACAGCCCAAACAAGTTTCTAAAAGGATGAGTTTGCAACTACTTTACTTTTGGAGAAAATTCAAAACACTCATTATTCAATAGGGCCCAAACTATCAAAAACCAGCGGTTTCAATGAACACACATTTCTTGGTAGAATCATGCAGGACTGAAATTTTTGA
Source organism: Dendrobates tinctorius (assembly GCF_039654945.1). NCBI lineage: Eukaryota > Metazoa > Chordata > Amphibia > Anura > Dendrobatidae > Dendrobates > Dendrobates tinctorius. The sequence continues at coordinate 6,965,911 of NW_027361837.1, forward strand.
TGTTTTTCTACTCCTCTCATGAGCCCAAACAAGTCTCTAAAAGCATGAGTTTGCAACTACTTTACTTTTGGAAAATTCAAAACACTCATTATTCAATAGGGCACAAACTATCAAAAACCAGCGGTTTCAATGAACACACATTTCTTGGTAGAATCATGCAGGACTGAAATTTTTGATGTTTTTCTACTCCTCTCATGAGCCCAAACAAGTCTCTAAAAGCATGAGTTTGCAACTACTTTACTTTTGCAATTTTTGCCCAATAGCAAAAACCAGCGTTTTGAATGAAGAATCACATTTCTTGGTAGAATCATGCAGGATTGAAATTTTTGATGGTTTTTTACTCCTCTCAACAGCCCAAACAAGTTTCTAAAAGGATGAGTTTGCAACTACTTTACTTTTGGAGAAAATTCAAAACATTCATTATTCAATAGGGCCCAAACTATCAAAAACCAGCCGTTTGAATGAACACACATTTCTTGGTAGAATCATGCAGGACTGAAATTTTTGATGTTTTTCTACTCCTCTCATGAGCCCAAACAAGTCTCTAAAAGCATGAGTTTGCAACTACTTTACTTTTGGAGAAAATTCAAAACATTCATTATTCAATAGAGCCCAATAGCAAAAACCAGCGTTTTGAATGAAGAATCACATTTCTTGGTAGAATCATGCAGGATTGAAATTTTTGATGGTTTTTTACTCCTCTCAACAGCCCAAACAAGTTTCTAAAAGGATGAGTTTGCAACTACTTTACTTTTGGAGAAAATTCAAAACATTCATTATTCAATAGGGCCCAAACTATCAAAAACCAGCGGTTTCAATGAACACACATTTCTTGGTAGAATCATGCAGGACTGAAATTTTTGATGTTTTTCTACTCCTCTCATGAGCCCAAACAAGTCTCTAAAAGCATGAGTTTGCAACTACTTTACTTTTGGAGAAAATTCAAAACATTCATTATTCAATAGAGCCCAATAGCAAAAACCAGCGTTTTGAATGAAGAATCACATTTCTTGGTAGAATCATGCAGGATTGAAATTTTTGATGGTTTTTTACTCCTCTCAACAGCCCAAACAAGTTTCTAAAAGGATGAGTTTGCAACTACTTTACTTTTGGAGAAAATTCAAAACATTCATTATTCAATAGGGCCCAAACTATCAAAAACCAGCGGTTTCAATGAACACACATTTCTTGGTAGAATCATGCAGGACTGAAATTTTTGATGTTTTTCTACTCCTCTCATGAGCCCAAACAAGTCTCTAAAAGCATGAGTTTGCAACTACTTTACTTTTGGAGAAAATTCAAAACATTCATTATTCAATAGGGCCCAAACTATCAAAAACCAGCGGTTTGAATGAACACACATTTCTTGGTAGAATCATGCAGGACTGAAATTTTTGATGTTTTTCTACTCCTCTCATGAGCCCAAACAAGTCTCTAAAAGCATGAGTTTGCAACTACTTTACTTTTGGAGAAAATTCAAAACATTCATTATTCAATAGAGCCCAATAGCAAAAACCAGCGTTTTGAATGAAGAATCACATTTCTTGGTAGAATCATGCAGGATTGAAATTTTTGATGGTTTTTTACTCCTCTCAAAAGCCCAAACAAGTTTCTAAAAGGATGAGTTTGCAACTACTTTACTTTTGGAGAAAATTCAAAACATTCATTATTCAATAGGGCCCAAACTATCAAAAACCAGCGGTTTCAATGAACGCACATTTCTTGGTAGAATCATGCAGGACTGAAATTTTTGATGTTTTTCTACTCCTCTCATGAGCCCAAACAAGTCTCTAAAAGCATGAGTTTGCAACTACTTTACTTTTGGAGAAAATTCAAAACATTCATTATTCAATAGGGCCCAAACTATCAAAAACCAGCGGTTTGAATGAACACACATTTCTTGGTAGAATCATGCAGGACTGAAATTTTTGATGTTTTTCTACTCCTCTCATGAGCCCAAACAAGTCTCTAAAAGCATGAGTTTGCAACTACTTTACTTTTGGAGAAAATTCAAAACATTCATTATTCAATAGAGCCCAATAGCAAAAACCAGCGTTTTGAATGAAGAATCACATTTCTTGGTAGAATCATGCAGGATTGAAATTTTTGATGGTTTTTTACTCCTCTCAACAGCCCAAACAAGTTTCTAAAAGGATGAGTTTGCAACTACTTTACTTTTGGAGAAAATTCAAAACATTCATTATTCAATAGGGCCCAAACTATCAAAAACCAGCCGTTTCAATGAACACACATGTCTTGGTAGAATCATGCAGGACTGAAATTTTTGATGTTTTTCTACTCATCTCATGAGCCCAAACAAGTCTCTAAAAGCATGAGTTTGCAACTACTTTACTTTTGGAGAAAATTCAAAACATTCATTATTCAATAGAGCCCAATAGCAAAAACCAGCGTTTTGAATGAAGAATCACATTTCTTGGTAGAATCATGCAGGATTGAAATTTTTGATGGTTTTTTACTCCTCTCAACAGCCCAAACAAGTTTCTAAAAGGATGAGTTTGCAACTACTTTACTTTTGGAGAAAATTCAAAACATTCATTATTCAATAGGGCCCAAACTATCAAAAACCAGCCGTTTCAATGAACACACATTTCTTGGTAGAATCATGCAGGACTGAAATTTTTGATGTTTTTCTACTCCTCTCATGAGCCCAAACAAGTCTCTAAAAGCATGAGTTTGCAACTACTTTACTTTTGGAGAAAATTCAAAACATTCATTATTCAATAGGGCCCAAACTATCAAAAACCAGCGGTTTGAATGAACACACATTTCTTGGTAGAATCATGCAGGACTGAAATTTTTGATGTTTTTCTACTCCTCTCATGAGCCCAAACAAGTCTCTAAAAGCATGAGTTTGCAACTACTTTACTTTTGGAGAAAATTCAAAACATTCATTATTCAATAGAGCCCAATAGCAAAAACCAGCGTTTTGAATGAAGAATCACATTTCTTGGTAGAATCATGCAGGATTGAAATTTTTGATGGTTTTTTACTCCTCTCAAAAGCCCAAACAAGTTTCTAAAAGGATGAGTTTGCAACTACTTTACTTTTGGAGAAAATTCAAAACATTCATTATTCAATAGGGCCCAAACTATCAAAAACCAGCGGTTTCAATGAACACACATTTCTTGGTAGAATCATGCAGGACTGAAATTTTTGATGTTTTTCTACTCCTCTCATGAGCCCAAACAAGTCTCTAAAAGCATGAGTTTGCAACTACTTTACTTTTGGAGAAAATTCAAAACATTCATTATTCAATAGGGCCCAAACTATCAAAAACCAGCGGTTTCAATGAACACACATTTCTTGGTAGAATCATGCAGGACTGAAATTTTTGATGTTTTTCTACTCCTCTCATGAGCCCAAACAAGTCTCTAAAAGCATGAGTTTGCAACTACTTTACTTTTGGAGAAAATTCAAAACATTCATTATTCAATAGGGCCCAAACTATCAAAAACCAGCGGTTTGAATGAACACACATTTCTTGGTAGAATCATGCAGGACTGAAATTTTTGATGTTTTTCTACTCCTCTCATGAGCCCAAACAAGTCTCTAAAAGCATGAGTTTGCAACTACTTTACTTTTGGAGAAAATTCAAAACATTCATTATTCAATAGAGCCCAATAGCAAAAACCAGCGTTTTGAATGAAGAATCACATTTCTTGGTAGAATCATGCAGGATTGAAATTTTTGATGGTTTTTTACTCCTCTCAAAAGCCCAAACAAGTTTCTAAAAGGATGAGTTTGCAACTACTTTACTTTTGGAGAAAATTCAAAACATTCATTATTCAATAGGGCCCAAACTATCAAAAACCAGCGGTTTCAATGAACGCACATTTCTTGGTAGAATCATGCAGGACTGAAATTTTTGATGTTTTTCTACTCCTCTCATGAGCCCAAACAAGTCTCTAAAAGCATGAGTTTGCAACTACTTTACTTTTGGAGAAAATTCAAAACATTCATTATTCAATAGGGCCCAAACTATCAAAAACCAGCGGTTTGAATGAACACACATTTCTTGGTAGAATCATGCAGGACTGAAATTTTTGATGTTTTTCTACTCCTCTCATGAGCCCAAACAAGTCTCTAAAAGCATGAGTTTGCAACTACTTTACTTTTGGAGAAAATTCAAAACATTCATTATTCAATAGAGCCCAATAGCAAAAACCAGCGTTTTGAATGAAGAATCACATTTCTTGGTAGAATCATGCAGGATTGAAATTTTTGATGGTTTTTTACTCCTCTCAACAGCCCAAACAAGTTTCTAAAAGGATGAGTTTGCAACTACTTTACTTTTGGAGAAAATTCAAAACATTCATTATTCAATAGGGCCCAAACTATCAAAAACCAGCCGTTTCAATGAACACACATGTCTTGGTAGAATCATGCAGGACTGAAATTTTTGATGTTTTTCTACTCATCTCATGAGCCCAAACAAGTCTCTAAAAGCATGAGTTTGCAACTACTTTACTTTTGGAGAAAATTCAAAACATTCATTATTCAATAGAGCCCAATAGCAAAAACCAGCGTTTTGAATGAAGAATCACATTTCTTGGTAGAATCATGCAGGATTGAAATTTTTGATGGTTTTTTACTCCTCTCAACAGCCCAAACAAGTTTCTAAAAGGATGAGTTTGCAACTACTTTACTTTTGGAGAAAATTCAAAACATTCATTATTCAATAGGGCCCAAACTATCAAAAACCAGCCGTTTCAATGAACACACATTTCTTGGTAGAATCATGCAGGACTGAAATTTTTGATGTTTTTCTACTCCTCTCATGAGCCCAAACAAGTCTCTAAAAGCATGAGTTTGCAACTACTTTACTTTTGGAGAAAATTCAAAACATTCATTATTCAATAGGGCCCAAACTATCAAAAACCAGCGGTTTGAATGAACACACATTTCTTGGTAGAATCATGCAGGACTGAAATTTTTGATGTTTTTCTACTCCTCTCATGAGCCCAAACAAGTCTCTAAAAGCATGAGTTTGCAACTACTTTACTTTTGGAGAAAATTCAAAACATTCATTATTCAATAGAGCCCAATAGCAAAAACCAGCGTTTTGAATGAAGAATCACATTTCTTGGTAGAATCATGCAGGATTGAAATTTTTGATGGTTTTTTACTCCTCTCAAAAGCCCAAACAAGTTTCTAAAAGGATGAGTTTGCAACTACTTTACTTTTGGAGAAAATTCAAAACATTCATTATTCAATAGGGCCCAAACTATCAAAAACCAGCGGTTTCAATGAACACACATTTCTTGGTAGAATCATGCAGGACTGAAATTTTTGATGTTTTTCTACTCCTCTCATGAGCCCAAACAAGTCTCTAAAAGCATGAGTTTGCAACTACTTTACTTTTGGAGAAAATTCAAAACATTCATTATTCAATAGGGCCCAAACTATCAAAAACCAGCGGTTTGAATGAACACACATTTCTTGGTAGAATCATGCAGGACTGAAATTTTTGATGTTTTTCTACTCCTCTCATGAGCCCAAACAAGTCTCTAAAAGCATGAGTTTGCAACTACTTTACTTTTGGAGAAAATTCAAAACATTCATTATTCAATAGAGCCCAATAGCAAAAACCAGCGTTTTGAATGAAGAATCACATTTCTTGGTAGAATCATGCAGGATTGAAATTTTTGATGGTTTTTTACTCCTCTCAACAGCCCAAACAAGTTTCTAAAAGGATGAGTTTGCAACTACTTTACTTTTGGAGAAAATTCAAAACATTCATTATTCAATAGGGCCCAAACTATCAAAAACCAGCCGTTTCAATGAACACACATTTCTTGGTAGAATCATGCAGGACTGAAATTTTTGATGTTTTTCTACTCCTCTCATGAACCCAAACAAGTCTCTAAAAGCATGAGTTTGCAACTACTTTACTTTTGGAGAAAATTCAAAACATTCATTATTCAATAGAGCCCAATAGCAAAAACCAGCGTTTTGAATGAAGAATCACATTTCTTGGTAGAATCATGCAGGATTGAAATTTTTGATGGTTTTTTACTCCTCTCAACAGCCCAAACAAGTTTCTAAAAGGATGAGTTTGCAACTACTTTACTTTTGGAGAAAATTCAAAACATTCATTATTCAATAGGGCCCAAACTATCAAAAACCAGCGGTTTCAATGAACACACATTTCTTGGTAGAATCATGCAGGACTGAAATTTTTGATGTTTTTCTACTCCTCTCATGAGCCCAAACAAGTCTCTAAAAGCATGAGTTTGCAACTACTTTACTTTTGGAGAAAATTCAAAACATTCATTATTCAATAGGGCCCAAACTATCAAAAACCAGCGGTTTGAATGAACACACATTTCTTGGTAGAATCATGCAGGACTGAAATTTTTGATGTTTTTCTACTCCTCTCATGAGCCCAAACAAGTCTCTAAAAGCATGAGTTTGCAACTACTTTACTTTTGGAGAAAATTCAAAACATTCATTATTCAATAGAGCCCAATAGCAAAAACCAGCGTTTTGAATGAAGAATCACATTTCTTGGTAGAATCATGCAGGATTGAAATTTTTGATGGTTTTTTACTCCTCTCAAAAGCCCAAACAAGTTTCTAAAAGGATGAGTTTGCAACTACTTTACTTTTGGAGAAAATTCAAAACATTCATTATTCAATAGGGCCCAAACTATCAAAAACCAGCGGTTTCAATGAACACACATTTCTTGGTAGAATCATGCAGGACTGAAATTTTTGATGTTTTTCTACTCCTCTCATGAGCCCAAACAAGTCTCTAAAAGCATGAGTTTGCAACTACTTTACTTTTGGAGAAAATTCAAAACATTCATTATTCAATAGGGCCCAAACTATCAAAAACCAGCCGTTTGAATGAACACACATTTCTTGGTAGAATCATGCAGGACTGAAATTTTTGATGTTTTTCTACTCCTCTCATGAGCCCAAACTAGTCTCTTAAAGCATGAGTTTGCAACTACTTTACTTTTGGAGAAAATTCAAAACATTCATTATTCAAAAGAGCCCAATAGCAAAAACCAGCGTTTTGAATGAAGAATCACATTTCTTGGTAGAATCATGCAGGATTGAAATTTTTGATGGTTTTTTACTCCTCTCAACAGCCCAAACAAGTTTCTAAAAGGATGAGTTTGCAACTACTTTACTTTTGGAGAAAATTCAAAACATTCATTATTCAATAGGGCCCAAACTATCAAAAACCAGCGGTTTCAATTAACGCACATTTCTTGGTAGAATCATGCAGGACTGAAATTTTTGATGTTTTTCTACTCCTCTCATGAGCCCAAACAAGTCTCTAAAAGCATGAGTTTGCAACTACTTTACTTTTGGAGAAAATTCAAAACATTCATTATTCAATAGGGCCCAAACTATCAAAAACCAGCGGTTTGAATGAACACACATTTCTTGGTAGAATCATGCAGGACTGAAATTTTTGATGTTTTTCTACTCCTCTCATGAGCCCAAACAAGTCTCTAAAAGCATGAGTTTGCAACTACTTTACTTTTGGAGAAAATTCAAAACATTCATTATTCAATAGAGCCCAATAGCAAAAACCAGCGTTTTGAATGAAGAATCACATTTCTTGGTAGAATCATGCAGGATTGAAATTTTTGATGGTTTTTTACTCCTCTCAACAGCCCAAACAAGTTTCTAAAAGGATGAGTTTGCAACTACTTTACTTTTGGAGAAAATTCAAAACATTCATTATTCAATAGGGCCCAAACTATCAAAAACCAGCCGTTTCAATGAACACACATGTCTTGGTAGAATCATGCAGGACTGAAATTTTTGATGTTTTTCTACTCATCTCATGAGCCCAAACAAGTCTCTAAAAGCATGAGTTTGCAACTACTTTACTTTTGGAGAAAATTCAAAACATTCATTATTCAATAGAGCCCAATAGCAAAAACCAGCGTTTTGAATGAAGAATCACATTTCTTGGTAGAATCATGCAGGATTGAAATTTTTGATGGTTTTTTACTCCTCTCAACAGCCCAAACAAGTTTCTAAAAGGATGAGTTTGCAACTACTTTACTTTTGGAGAAAATTCAAAACATTCATTATTCAATAGGGCCCAAACTATCAAAAACCAGCCGTTTCAATGAACACACATTTCTTGGTAGAATCATGCAGGACTGAAATTTTTGATGTTTTTCTACTCCTCTCATGAGCCCAAACAAGTCTCTAAAAGCATGAGTTTGCAACTACTTTACTTTTGGAGAAAATTCAAAACATTCATTATTCAATAGGGCCCAAACTATCAAAAACCAGCGGTTTGAATGAACACACATTTCTTGGTAGAATCATGCAGGACTGAAATTTTTGATGTTTTTCTACTCCTCTCATGAGCCCAAACAAGTCTCTAAAAGCATGAGTTTGCAACTACTTTACTTTTGGAGAAAATTCAAAACATTCATTATTCAATAGAGCCCAATAGCAAAAACCAGCGTTTTGAATGAAGAATCACATTTCTTGGTAGAATCATGCAGGATTGAAATTTTTGATGGTTTTTTACTCCTCTCAAAAGCCCAAACAAGTTTCTAAAAGGATGAGTTTGCAACTACTTTACTTTTGGAGAAAATTCAAAACATTCATTATTCAATAGGGCCCAAACTATCAAAAACCAGCGGTTTCAATGAACACACATTTCTTGGTAGAATCATGCAGGACTGAAATTTTTGATGTTTTTCTACTCCTCTCATGAGCCCAAACAAGTCTCTAAAAGCATGAGTTTGCAACTACTTTACTTTTGGAGAAAATTCAAAACATTCATTATTCAATAGGGCCCAAACTATCAAAAACCAGCGGTTTGAATGAACACACATTTCTTGGTAGAATCATGCAGGACTGAAATTTTTGATGTTTTTCTACTCCTCTCATGAGCCCAAACAAGTCTCTAAAAGCATGAGTTTGCAACTACTTTACTTTTGGAGAAAATTCAAAACATTCATTATTCAATAGAGCCCAATAGCAAAAACCAGCGTTTTGAATGAAGAATCACATTTCTTGGTAGAATCATGCAGGATTGAAATTTTTGATGGTTTTTTACTCCTCTCAACAGCCCAAACAAGTTTCTAAAAGGATGAGTTTGCAACTACTTTACTTTTGGAGAAAATTCAAAACATTCATTATTCAATAGGGCCCAAACTATCAAAAACCAGCCGTTTCAATGAACACACATTTCTTGGTAGAATCATGCAGGACTGAAATTTTTGATGTTTTTCTACTCCTCTCATGAGCCCAAACAAGTCTCTAAAAGCATGAGTTTGCAACTACTTTACTTTTGGAGAAAATTCAAAACATTCATTATTCAATAGAGCCCAATAGCAAAAACCAGCGTTTTGAATGAAGAATCACATTTCTTGGTAGAATCATGCAGGATTGAAATTTTTGATGGTTTTTTACTCCTCTCAACAGCCCAAACAAGTTTCTAAAAGGATGAGTTTGCAACTACTTTACTTTTGGAGAAAATTCAAAACATTCATTATTCAATAGGGCCCAAACTATCAAAAACCAGCGGTTTCAATGAACACACATTTCTTGGTAGAATCATGCAGGACTGAAATTTTTGATGTTTTTCTACTCCTCTCATGAGCCCAAACAAGTCTCTAAAAGCATGAGTTTGCAACTACTTTACTTTTGGAGAAAATTCAAAACATTCATTATTCAATAGGGCCCAAACTATCAAAAACCAGCGGTTTGAATGAACACACATTTCTTGGTAGAATCATGCAGGACTGAAATTTTTGATGTTTTTCTACTCCTCTCATGAGCCCAAACAAGTCTCTAAAAGCATGAGTTTGCAACTACTTTACTTTTGGAGAAAATTCAAAACATTCATTATTCAATAGAGCCCAATAGCAAAAACCAGCGTTTTGAATGAAGAATCACATTTCTTGGTAGAATCATGCAGGATTGAAATTTTTGATGGTTTTTTACTCCTCTCAAAAGCCCAAACAAGTTTCTAAAAGGATGAGTTTGCAACTACTTTACTTTTGGAGAAAATTCAAAACATTCATTATTCAATAGGGCCCAAACTATCAAAAACCAGCGGTTTCAATGAACACACATTTCTTGGTAGAATCATGCAGGACTGAAATTTTTGATGTTTTTCTACTCCTCTCATGAGCCCAAACAAGTCTCTAAAAGCATGAGTTTGCAACTACTTTACTTTTGGAGAAAATTCAAAACATTCATTATTCAATAGGGCCCAAACTATCAAAAACCAGCGGTTTGAATGAACACACATTTCTTGGTAGAATCATGCAGGACTGAAATTTTTGATGTTTTTCTACTCCTCTCATGAGCCCAAACAAGTCTCTAAAAGCATGAGTTTGCAACTACTTTACTTTTGGAGAAAATTCAAAACATTCATTATTCAATAGAGCCCAATAGCAAAAACCAGCGTTTTGAATGAAGAATCACATTTCTTGGTAGAATCATGCAGGATTGAAATTTTTGATGGTTTTTTACTCCTCTCAACAGCCCAAACAAGTTTCTAAAAGGATGAGTTTGCAACTACTTTACTTTTGGAGAAAATTCAAAACATTCATTATTCAATAGGGCCCAAACTATCAAAAACCAGCGGTTTCAATGAACACACATTTCTTGGTAGAATCATGCAGGACTGAAATTTTTGATGTTTTTCTACTCCTCTCATGAGCCCAAACAAGTCTCTAAAAGCATGAGTTTGCAACTACTTTACTTTTGGAGAAAATTCAAAACATTCATTATTCAATAGGGCCCAAACTATCAAAAACCAGCGGTTTGAATGAACACACATTTCTTGGTAGAATCATGCAGGACTGAAATTTTTGATGTTTTTCTACTCCTCTCATGAGCCCAAACAAGTCTCTAAAAGCATGAGTTTGCAACTACTTTACTTTTGGAGAAAATTCAAAACATTCATTATTCAATAGAGCCCAATAGCAAAAACCAGCGTTTTGAATGAAGAATCACATTTCTTGGTAGAATCATGCAGGATTGAAATTTTTGATGGTTTTTTACTCCTCTCAAAAGCCCAAACAAGTTTCTAAAAGGATGAGTTTGCAACTACTTTACTTTTGGAGAAAATTCAAAACATTCATTATTCAATAGGGCCCAAACTATCAAAAACCAGCGGTTTGAATGAACACACATTTCTTGGTAGAATCATGCAGGACTGAAATTTTTGATGTTTTTCTACTCCTCTCATGAGCCCAAACAAGTCTCTAAAAGCATGAGTTTGCAACTACTTTACTTTTGGAGAAAATTCAAAACATTCATTATTCAATAGGGCCCAAACTATCAAAAACCAGCGGTTTGAATGAACACACATTTCTTGGTAGAATCATGCAGGACTGAAATTTTTGATGTTTTTCTACTCCTCTCATGAGCCCAAACAAGTCTCTAAAAGCATGAGTTTGCAACTACTTTACTTTTGGAGAAAATTCAAAACATTCATTATTCAATAGAGCCCAATAGCAAAAATCAGGTTTTGAATGAAGAATCACATTTCTTGGTAAAATCATGCAGGATTGAAATTTTTGATGGTTTTTTACTCCTCTCAACAGCCCAAACAAGTTTCTAAAAGGATGAGTTTGCAACTACTTTACTTTTGGAGAAAATTCAAAACATTCATTATTCAATAGGGCCCAAACTATCAAAAACCAGCGGTTTCAATGAACACACATTTCTTGGTAGAATCATGCAGGACTGAAATTTTTGATGTTTTTCTACTCCTCTCATGAGCCCAAACAAGTCTCTAAAAGCATGAGTTTGCAACTACTTTACTTTTGGAGAAAATTCAAAACATTCATTATTCAATAGAGCCCAATAGCAAAAACCAGCGTTTTGAATGAAGAATCACATTTCTTGGTAGAATCATGCAGGATTGAAATTTTTGATGGTTTTTTACTCCTCTCAACAGCCCAAACAAGTTTCTAAAAGGATGAGTTTGCAACTACTTTACTTTTGGAGAAAATTCAAAACATTCATTATTCAATAGGGCCCAAACTATCAAAAACCAGCGGTTTCAATGAACACACATTTCTTGGTAGAATCATGCAGGACTGAAATTTTTGATGTTTTTCTACTCCTCTCATGAGCCCAAACAAGTCTCTAAAAGCATGAGTTTGCAACTACTTTACTTTTGGAGAAAATTCAAAACATTCATTATTCAATAGGGCCCAAACTATCAAAAACCAGCGGTTTGAATGAACACACATTTCTTGGTAGAATCATGCAGGACTGAAATTTTTGATGTTTTTCTACTCCTCTCATGAGCCCAAACAAGTCTCTAAAAGCATGAGTTTGCAACTACTTTACTTTTGGAGAAAATTCAAAACATTCATTATTCAATAGAGCCCAATAGCAAAAACCAGCGTTTTGAATGAAGAATCACATTTCTTGGTAGAATCATGCAGGATTGAAATTTTTGATGGTTTTTTACTCCTCTCAACAGCCCAAACAAGTTTCTAAAAGGATGAGTTTGCAACTACTTTACTTTTGGAGAAAATTCAAAACATTCATTATTCAATAGGGCCCAAACTATCAAAAAACAGCCGTTTCAATGAACACACATGTCTTGGTAGAATCATGCAGGACTGAAATTTTTGATGTTTTTCTACTCATCTCATGAGCCCAAACAAGTCTCTAAAAGCATGAGTTTGCAACTACTTTACTTTTGGAGAAAATTCAAAACATTCATTATTCAATAGAGCCCAATAGCAAAAACCAGCGTTTTGAATGAAGAATCACATTTCTTGGTAGAATCATGCAGGATTGAAATTTTTGATGGTTTTTTACTCCTCTCAACAGCCCAAACAAGTTTCTAAAAGGATGAGTTTGCAACTACTTTACTTTTGGAGAAAATTCAAAACATTCATTATTCAATAGGGCCCAAACTATCAAAAACCAGCGGTTTCAATGAACACACATTTCTTGGTAGAATCATGCAGGACTGAAATTTTTGATGTTTTTCTACTCCTCTCATGAGCCCAAACAAGTCTCTAAAAGCATGAGTTTGCAACTACTTTACTTTTGGAGAAAATTCAAAACATTCATTATTCAATAGGGCCCAAACTATCAAAAACCAGCGGTTTCAATGAACACACATTTCTTGGTAGAATCATGCAGGACTGAAATTTTTGATGTTTTTCTACTCCTCTCATGAGCCCAAACAAGTCTCTAAAAGCATGAGTTTGCAACTACTTTACTTTTGGAGAAAATTCAAAACATTCATTATTCAATAGAGCCCAATAGCAAAAACCAGCGTTTTGAATGAAGAATCACATTTCTTGGTAGAATCATGCAGGATTGAAATTTTTGATGGTTTTTTACTCCTCTCAACAGCCCAAACAAGTTTCTAAAAGGATGAGTTTGCAACTACTTTACTTTTGGAGAAAATTCAAAACATTCATTATTCAATAGGGCCCAAACTATCAAAAAACAGCCGTTTCAATGAACACACATGTCTTGGTAGAATCATGCAGGACTGAAATTTTTGATGTTTTTCTACTCATCTCATGAGCCCAAACAAGTCTCTAAAAGCATGAGTTTGCAACTACTTTACTTTTGGAGAAAATTCAAAACATTCATTATTCAATAGAGCCCAATAGCAAAAACCAGCGTTTTGAATGAAGAATCACATTTCTTGGTAGAATCATGCAGGATTGAAATTTTTGATGGTTTTTTACTCCTCTCAACAGCCCAAACAAGTTTCTAAAAGGATGAGTTTGCAACTACTTTACTTTTGGAGAAAATTCAAAACATTCATTATTCAATAGGGCCCAAACTATCAAAAACCAGCGGTTTGAATGAACACATTTCTTGGTAGAATCATGCAGGACTGAAATTTTTGATGTTTTTCTACTCCTCTCATGAGCCCATACAAGTCTCTAAAAGCATGAGTTTGCAACTACTTTACTTTTGGAGAAAATTCAAAACATTCACTATTCAATAGAGCCCAATAGCAAAAATCAGGTTTTGAATGAAGAATCACATTTCTTGTTAAAATCATGCAGGATTGAAATTTTTGATGGTTTTTTACTCCTCTCAACAGCGCAAACAAGTTTCTAAAAGGATGAGTTTGCAACTACTTTACTTTTGGAGAAAATTCAAAACATTCATTATTCAATAGGGCCCAAACTATCAAAAACCAGCGGTTTCAATGAACACACATTTCTTGGTAGAATCATGCAGGACTGAAATTTTTGATGTTTTTCTACTCCTCTCATGAGCCCAAACAAGTCTCTAAAAGCATGAGTTTGCAACTACTTTACTTTTGGAGAAAATTCAAAACATTCATTATTCAATAGAGCCCAATAGCAAAAACCAGCGTTTTGAATGAAGAATCACATTTCTTGGTAGAATCATGCAGGATTGAAATTTTTGATGGTTTTTTACTCCTCTCAACAGCCCAAACAAGTTTCTAAAAGGATGAGTTTGCAACTACTTTACTTTTGGAGAAAATTCAAAACATTCATTATTCAATAGGGCCCAAACTATCAAAAACCAGCGGTTTCAATGAACACACATTTCTTGGTAGAATCATGCAGGACTGAAATTTTTGATGTTTTTCTACTCCTCTCATGAGCCCAAACAAGTCTCTAAAAGCATGAGTTTGCAACTACTTTACTTTTGGAGAAAATTCAAAACATTCATTATTCAATAGAGCCCAATAGCAAAAACCAGCGTTTTGAATGAAGAATCACATTTCTTGGTAGAATCATGCAGGATTGAAATTTTTGATGGTTTTTTACTCCTCTCAACAGCCCAAACAAGTTTCTAAAAGGATGAGTTTGCAACTACTTTACTTTTGGAGAAAATTCAAAACATTCATTATTCAATAGGGCCCAAACTATCAAAAACCAGCGGTTTCAATGAACACACATTTCTTGGTAGAATCATGCAGGACTGAAATTTTTGATGTTTTTCTACTCCGCTCATGATCCCAAACAAGTCTCTAAAAGCATGAGTTTGCAACTACTTTACTTTTGGAGAAAATTCAAAACATTCATTATTCAATAGAGCCCAATAGCAAAAACCAGCGTTTTGAATGAAGAATCACATTTCTTGGTAGAATCATGCAGGATTGAAATTTTTGATGGTTTTTTACTCCACTCAACAGCCCAAACAAGTTTCTAAAAGGATGAGTTTGCAACTACTTTACTTTTGGAGAAAATTCAAAACATTCATTATTCAATAGGGCCCAAACTATCAAAAACCAGCGGTTTCAATGAACACACATTTCTTGGTAGAATCATGCAGGACTGAAATTTTTGATGTTTTTCTACTCCTCTCATGAGCCCAAACAAGTCTCTAAAAGCATGAGTTTGCAACTACTTTACTTTTGGAGAAAATTCAAAACATTCATTATCCAATAGGGCCCAAACTATCAAAAACCAGCGGTTTGAATGAACACACATTTCTTGGTAGAATTATGCAGGACTGAAATTTTTGATGTTTTTCTACTCCTCTCATGAGCCCAAACAAGTCTCTAAAAGCATGAGTTTGCAACTACTTTACTTTTGGAGAAAATTCAAAACATTCATTATTCAATAGAGCCCAATAGCAAAAACCAGCGTTTTGAATGAAGAATCACATTTCTTGGTAGAATCATGCAGGATTGAAATTTTTGATGGTTTTTTACTCCTCTCAACAGCCCAAACAAGTTTCTAATAGGATGAGTTTGCAACTACTTTACTTTTGGAGAAAATTCAAAACATTCATTATTCAATAGGGCCCAAACTATCAAAAACCAGCGGTTTCAATGAACACACATTTCTTGGTAGAATCATGCAGGACTGAAATTTTTGATGTTTTTCTACTCCTCTCATGAGCCCAAACAAGTCTCTAAAAGCATGAGTTTGCAACTACTTTACTTTTGGAGAAAATTCAAAACATTCATTATTCAATAGAGCCCAATAGCAAAAACCAGCGTTTTGAATGAAGAATCACATTTCTTGGTAGAATCATGCAGGATTGAAATTTTTGATGGTTTTTTACTCCTCTCAACAGCCCAAACAAGTTTCTAAAAGGATGAGTTTGCAATTACTTTACTTTTGGAGAAAATTCAAAACATTCATTATTCAATAGGGCCCAAACTATCAAAAACCAGCCGTTTGAATGAACTCACATTTCTTGGTAGAATCATGCAGGACTGAAATTTTTGATGTTTTTCTACTCCTCTCATGAGCCCAAACAAGTCTCTAAAAGAATGAGTTTGCAACTACTTTACTTTTGGAGAAAATTCAAAACATTCATTATTCAATAGAGCCCAATAGCAAAAACCAGCGTTTTGAATGAAGAATCACATTTCTTGGTAGAATCATGCAGGATTGAAATTTTTTATGGTTTTTTACTCCTCTCAACAGCCCAAACAAGTTTCTAAAAGGATGAGTTTGCAAGTACTTTACTTTTGGAGAAAATTCAAAACATTCATTATTCAATAGGGCCCAAACTATCAAAAACCAGCGGTTTCAATGAACACACATTTCTTGGTAGAATCATGCAGGACTGAAATTTTTGATGTTTTTCTACTCCTCTCATGAGCCCAAACAAGTCTCTAAAAGCATGAGTTTGCAACTACTTTACTTTTGGAGAAAATTCAAAACATTCATTATTCAATAGGGCCCAAACTATCAAAAACCAGCGGTTTGAATGAACACACATTTCTTGGTAGAATCATGCAGGACTGAAATTTTTGATGTTTTTCTACTCCTCTCATGAGCCCAAACAAGTCTCTAAAAGCATGAGTTTGCAACTACTTTACTTTTGGAGAAAATTCAAAACATTCACTATTCAATAGAGCCCAATAGCAAAAATCAGGTTTTGAATGAAGAATCACATTTCTTGGTAAAATCATGCAGGATTGAAATTTTTGATGGTTTTTTACTCCTCTCAACAGCCCAAACAAGTTTCTAAAAGGATGAGGAGTTTGCAACTACTTTACTTTTGGAGAAAATTCAAAACATTCATTATTCAATAGGGCCCAAACTATCAAAAACCAGCGGTTTCAATGAACACACATTTCTTGGTAGAATCATGCAGGACTGAAATTTTTGATGTTTTTCTACTCCTCTCATGAGCCCAAACAAGTCTCCAAAAGCATGAGTTTGCAACTACTTTACTTTTGGAGAAAATTCAAAACATTCATTATTCAATAGAGCCCAATAGCAAAAACCAGCGTTTTGAATGAAGAATCACATTTCTTGGTAGAATCATGCAGGATTGAAATTTTTGATGGTTTTTTACTCCTCTCAAAAGCCCAAACAAGTTTCTAAAAGGATGAGTTTGCAACTACTTTACTTTTGGAGAAAATTCAAAACATTCATTATTCAATAGGGCCCAAACTATCAAAAACCAGCTGTTTCAATGAACACACATTTCTTGGTAGAATCATGCAGGACTGAAATTTTTGATGTTTTTCTACTCCTCTCATGAGCCCAAACAAGTCTCTAAAAGCATGAGTTTGCAACTACTTTACTTTTGGAGAAAATTCAAAACATTTATTATTCAATAGAGCCCAATAGCAAAAACCAGCGTTTTGAATGAAGAATCACATTTCTTGGTAGAATCATGCAGGATTGAAATTTTTGATGGTTTTTTACTCCTCTCAACAGCCGAAACAAGTTTCTAAAAGGATGAGTTTGCAACTACTTTACTTTTGGAGAAAATTCAAAACATTCATTATTCAATAGGGCCCAAACTATCAAAAACCAGCGGTTTCAATGAACACACATTTCTTGGTAGAATCATGCAGGACTGAAATTTTTGATGTTTTTCTACTCCTCTCATGAGCCCAAACAAGTCTCTAAAAGCATGAGTTTGCAACTACTTTACTTTTGGAGAAAATTCAAAACATTCATTATTCAATAGGGCCCAAACTATCAAAAACCAGCGGTTTGAATGAACACACATTTCTTGGTAGAATCATGCAGGACTGAAATTTTTGATGTTTTTCTACTCCTCTCATGAGCCCAAACTAGTCTCTTAAAGCATGAGTTTGCAAGTACTTTACTTTTGGAGAAAATTCAAAACATTCATTATTCAATAGGGCCCAAACTATCAAAAACCAGCGGTTTCAATGAACACACATTTCTTGGTAGAATCATGCAGGACTGAAATTTTTGATGTTTTTCTACTCCTCTCATGAGCCCAAACAAGTCTCTAAAAGCATGAGTTTGCAACTACTTTACTTTTGGAGAAAA
Source organism: Dendrobates tinctorius (assembly GCF_039654945.1). Taxonomy (NCBI): domain Eukaryota; kingdom Metazoa; phylum Chordata; class Amphibia; order Anura; family Dendrobatidae; genus Dendrobates; species Dendrobates tinctorius. Next base: position 6,984,116 of record NW_027361837.1, read on the forward strand.
TTCAAAACATTCATTATTCAATAGGGCCCAAACTATCAAAAACCAGCGGTTTGAATGAACACACATTTCTTGGTAGAATCATGCAGGACTGAAATTTTTGATGTTTTTCTACTCCTCTCATGAGCCCAAACAAGTCTCTAAAAGCATGAGTTTGCAACTACTTTACTTTTGGAGAAAATTCAAAACATTCACTATTCAATAGAGCCCAATAGCAAAAATCAGGTTTTGAATGAAGAATCACATTTCTTGGTAAAATCATGCAGGATTGAAATTTTTGATGGTTTTTTACTCCTCTCAACAGCCCAAACAAGTTTCTAAAAGGATGAGGAGCTTGCAACTACTTTACTTTTGGAGAAAATTCAAAACATTCATTATTCAATAGGGCCCAAACTATCAAAAACCAGCGGTTTCAATGAACACACATTTCTTGGTAGAATCATGCAGGACTGAAATTTTTGATGTTTTTCTACTCCTCTCATGAGCCCAAACAAGTCTCCAAAAGCATGAGTTTGCAACTACTTTACTTTTGGAGAAAATTCAAAACATTCATTATTCAATAGAGCCCAATAGCAAAAACCAGCGTTTTGAATGAAGAATCACATTTCTTGGTAGAATCATGCAGGATTGAAATTTTTGATGGTTTTTTACTCCTCTCAAAAGCCCAAACAAGTTTCTAAAAGGATGAGTTTGCAACTACTTTACTTTTGGAGAAAATTCAAAACATTCATTATTCAATAGGGCCCAAACTATCAAAAACCAGCGGTTTCAATGAACACACATTTCTTGGTAGAATCATGCAGGACTGAAATTTTTGATGTTTTTCTACTCCTCTCATGAGCCCAAACAAGTCTCTAAAAGCATGAGTTTGCAACTACTTTACTTTTGGAGAAAATTCAAAACATTCATTATTCAATAGGGCCCAAACTATCAAAAACCAGCGGTTTGAATGAACACACATTTCTTGGTAGAATCATGCAGGACTGAAATTTTTGATGTTTTTCTACTCCTCTCATGAGCCCAAACTAGTCTCTTAAAGCATGAGTTTGCAACTACTTTACTTTTGGAGAAAATTCAAAACATTCATTATTCAATAGAGCCCAATAGCAAAAACCAGCGTTTTGAATGAAGAATCACATTTCTTGGTAGAATCATGCAGGATTGAAATTTTTGATGGTTTTTTACTCCTCTCAACAGCCCAAACAAGTTTCTAAAAGGATGAGTTTGCAACTACTTTACTTTTGGAGAAAATTCAAAACACTCATTATTCAATAGGGCCCAAACTATCAAAAACCAGCGGTTTCAATGAACACACATTTCTTGGTAGAATCATGCAGGACTGAAATTTTTGATGTTTTTCTACTCTCATGAGCCCAAACAAGTCTCTAAAAGCATGAGTTTGCAACTACTTTACTTTTGGAAAATTCAAAACACTCATTATTCAATAGGGCACAAACTATCAAAAACCAGCGGTTTCAATGAACACACATTTCTTGGTAGAATCATGCAGGACTGAAATTTTTGATGTTTTTCTACTCCTCTCATGAGCCCAAACAAGTCTCTAAAAGCATGAGTTTGCAACTACTTTACTTTTGCAATTTTTGCCCAATAGCAAAAACCAGCGTTTTGAATGAAGAATCACATTTCTTGGTAGAATCATGCAGGATTGAAATTTTTGATGGTTTTTTACTCCTCTCAACAGCCCAAACAAGTTTCTAAAAGGATGAGTTTGCAACTACTTTACTTTTGGAGAAAATTCAAAACATTCATTATTCAATAGGGCCCAAACTATCAAAAACCAGCCGTTTGAATGAACACACATTTCTTGGTAGAATCATGCAGGACTGAAATTTTTGATGTTTTTCTACTCCTCTCATGAGCCCAAACAAGTCTCTAAAAGCATGAGTTTGCAACTACTTTACTTTTGGAGAAAATTCAAAACATTCATTATTCAATAGAGCCCAATAGCAAAAACCAGCGTTTTGAATGAAGAATCACATTTCTTGGTAGAATCATGCAGGATTGAAATTTTTGATGGTTTTTTACTCCTCTCAACAGCCCAAACAAGTTTCTAAAAGGATGAGTTTGCAACTACTTTACTTTTGGAGAAAATTCAAAACATTCATTATTCAATAGGGCCCAAACTATCAAAAACCAGCGGTTTCAATGAACACACATTTCTTGGTAGAATCATGCAGGACTGAAATTTTTGATGTTTTTCTACTCCTCTCATGAGCCCAAACAAGTCTCTAAAAGCATGAGTTTGCAACTACTTTACTTTTGGAGAAAATTCAAAACATTCATTATTCAATAGAGCCCAATAGCAAAAACCAGCGTTTTGAATGAAGAATCACATTTCTTGGTAGAATCATGCAGGATTGAAATTTTTGATGGTTTTTTACTCCTCTCAACAGCCCAAACAAGTTTCTAAAAGGATGAGTTTGCAACTACTTTACTTTTGGAGAAAATTCAAAACATTCATTATTCAATAGGGCCCAAACTATCAAAAACCAGCGGTTTCAATGAACACACATTTCTTGGTAGAATCATGCAGGACTGAAATTTTTGATGTTTTTCTACTCCTCTCATGAGCCCAAACAAGTCTCTAAAAGCATGAGTTTGCAACTACTTTACTTTTGGAGAAAATTCAAAACATTCATTATTCAATAGGGCCCAAACTATCAAAAACCAGCGGTTTGAATGAACACACATTTCTTGGTAGAATCATGCAGGACTGAAATTTTTGATGTTTTTCTACTCCTCTCATGAGCCCAAACAAGTCTCTAAAAGCATGAGTTTGCAACTACTTTACTTTTGGAGAAAATTCAAAACATTCATTATTCAATAGAGCCCAATAGCAAAAACCAGCGTTTTGAATGAAGAATCACATTTCTTGGTAGAATCATGCAGGATTGAAATTTTTGATGGTTTTTTACTCCTCTCAAAAGCCCAAACAAGTTTCTAAAAGGATGAGTTTGCAACTACTTTACTTTTGGAGAAAATTCAAAACATTCATTATTCAATAGGGCCCAAACTATCAAAAACCAGCGGTTTCAATGAACACACATTTCTTGGTAGAATCATGCAGGACTGAAATTTTTGATGTTTTTCTACTCCTCTCATGAGCCCAAACAAGTCTCTAAAAGCATGAGTTTGCAACTACTTTACTTTTGGAGAAAATTCAAAACATTCATTATTCAATAGGGCCCAAACTATCAAAAACCAGCGGTTTGAATGAACACACATTTCTTGGTAGAATCATGCAGGACTGAAATTTTTGATGTTTTTCTACTCCTCTCATGAGCCCAAACAAGTCTCTAAAAGCATGAGTTTGCAACTACTTTACTTTTGGAGAAAATTCAAAACATTCATTATTCAATAGAGCCCAATAGCAAAAACCAGCTTTTTGAATGAAGAATCACATTTCTTGGTAGAATCATGCAGGATTGAAATTTTTGATGGTTTTTTACTCCTCTCAACAGCCCAAACAAGTTTCTAAAAGGATGAGTTTGCAACTACTTTACTTTTGGAGAAAATTCAAAACATTCATTATTCAATAGGGCCCAAACTATCAAAAACCAGCCGTTTCAATGAACACACATGTCTTGGTAGAATCATGCAGGACTGAAATTTTTGATGTTTTTCTACTCATCTCATGAGCCCAAACAAGTCTCTAAAAGCATGAGTTTGCAACTACTTTACTTTTGGAGAAAATTCAAAACATTCATTATTCAATAGAGCCCAATAGCAAAAACCAGCGTTTTGAATGAAGAATCACATTTCTTGGTAGAATCATGCAGGATTGAAATTTTTGATGGTTTTTTACTCCTCTCAACAGCCCAAACAAGTTTCTAAAAGGATGAGTTTGCAACTACTTTACTTTTGGAGAAAATTCAAAACATTCATTATTCAATAGGGCCCAAACTATCAAAAACCAGCGGTTTCAATGAACACACATTTCTTGGTAGAATCATGCAGGACTGAAATTTTTGATGTTTTTCTACTCCTCTCATGAGCCCAAACAAGTCTCTAAAAGCATGAGTTTGCAACTACTTTACTTTTGGAGAAAATTCAAAACATTCATTATTCAATAGGGCCCAAACTATCAAAAACCAGCGGTTTGAATGAACACACATTTCTTGGTAGAATCATGCAGGACTGAAATTTTTGATGTTTTTCTACTCCTCTCATGAGCCCAAACAAGTCTCTAAAAGCATGAGTTTGCAACTACTTTACTTTTGGAGAAAATTCAAAACATTCATTATTCAATAGAGCCCAATAGCAAAAACCAGCGTTTTGAATGAAGAATCACATTTCTTGGTAGAATCATGCAGGATTGAAATTTTTGATGGTTTTTTACTCCTCTCAAAAGCCCAAACAAGTTTCTAAAAGGATGAGTTTGCAACTACTTTACTTTTGGAGAAAATTCAAAACATTCATTATTCAATAGGGCCCAAACTATCAAAAACCAGCGGTTTCAATGAACACACATTTCTTGGTAGAATCATGCAGAACTGAAATTTTTGATGTTTTTCTACTCCTCTCATGAGCCCAAACAAGTCTCTAAAAGCATGAGTTTGCAACTACTTTACTTTTGGAGAAAATTCAAAACATTCATTATTCAATAGGGCCCAAACTATCAAAAACCAGCGGTTTGAATGAACACACATTTCTTGGTAGAATCATGCAGGACTGAAATTTTTGATGTTTTTCTACTCCTCTCATGAGCCCAAACAAGTCTCTAAAAGCATGAGTTTGCAACTACTTTACTTTTGGAGAAAATTCAAAACATTCATTATTCAATAGAGCCCAATAGCAAAAACCAGCGTTTTGAATGAAGAATCACATTTCTTGGTAGAATCATGCAGGATTGAAATTTTTGATGGTTTTTTACTCCTCTCAACAGCCCAAACAAGTTTCTAAAAGGATGAGTTTGCAACTACTTTACTTTTGGAGAAAATTCAAAACACTCATTATTCAATAGGGCCCAAACTATCAAAAACCAGCGGTTTCAATGAACATACATTTCTTGGTAGAATCATGCAGGACTGAAATTTTTGATGTTTTTCTACTCCTCTCATGAGCCCAAACAAGTCTCTAAAAGCATGAGTTTGCAACTACTTTACTTTTGGAAAATTCAAAACACTCATTATTCAATAGGGCCCAAACTATCAAAAACCAGCGGTTTCAATGAACACACATTTCTTGGTAGAATCATGCAGGACTGAAATTTTTGATGTTTTTCTACTCCTCTCATGAGCCCAAACAAGTCTCTAAAAGCATGAGTTTGCAACTACTTTACTTTTGGAGAAAATTCAAAACATTCATTATTCAATAGAGCCCAATAGCAAAAACCAGCGTTTTGAATGAAGAATCACATTTCTTGGTAGAATCATGCAGGATTGAAATTTTTGATGGTTTTTTACTCCTCTCAACAGCCCAAACAAGTTTCTAAAAGGATGAGTTTGCAACTACTTTACTTTTGGAGAAAATTCAAAACATTCATTATTCAATAGGGCCCAAACTATCAAAAACCAGCGGTTTCAATGAACACACATTTCTTGGTAGAATCATGCAGGACTGAAATTTTTGATGTTTTTCTACTCCTCTCATGAGCCCAAACAAGTCTCTAAAAGCATGAGTTTGCAACTACTTTACTTTTGGAGAAAATTCAAAACATTCATTATTCAATAGAGCCCAATAGCAAAAACCAGCGTTTTGAATGAAGAATCACATTTCTTGGTAGAATCATGCAGGATTGAAATTTTTGATGGTTTTTTACTCCTCTCAACAGCCCAAACAAGTTTCTAAAAGGATGAGTTTGCAACTACTTTACTTTTGGAGAAAATTCAAAACATTCATTATTCAATAGGGCCCAAACTATCAAAAACCAGCGGTTTCAATGAACACACATTTCTTGGTAGAATCATGCAGGACTGAAATTTTTGATGTTTTTCTACTCCTCTCATGAGCCCAAACAAGTCTCTAAAAGCATGAGTTTGCAACTACTTTACTTTTGGAGAAAATTCAAAACATTCATTATTCAATAGGGCCCAAACTATCAAAAACCAGCGGTTTGAATGAACACACATTTCTTGGTAGAATCATGCAGGACTGAAATTTTTGATGTTTTTCTACTCCTCTCATGAGCCCAAACAAGTCTCTAAAAGCATGAGTTTGCAACTACTTTACTTTTGGAGAAAATTCAAAACATTCATTATTCAATAGAGCCCAATAGCAAAAACCAGCGTTTTGAATGAAGAATCACATTTCTTGGTAGAATCATGCAGGATTGAAATTTTTGATGGTTTTTTACTCCTCTCAAAAGCCCAAACAAGTTTCTAAAAGGATGAGTTTGCAACTACTTTACTTTTGGAGAAAATTCAAAACATTCATTATTCAATAGGGCCCAAACTATCAAAAACCAGCGGTTTGAATGAACACACATTTCTTGGTAGAATCATGCAGGACTGAAATTTTTGATGTTTTTCTACTCCTCTCATGAGCCCAAACAAGTCTCTAAAAGCATGAGTTTGCAACTACTTTACTTTTGGAGAAAATTCAAAACATTCATTATTCAATAGGGCCCAAACTATCAAAAACCAGCGGTTTGAATGAACACACATTTCTTGGTAGAATCATGCAGGACTGAAATTTTTGATGTTTTTCTACTCCTCTCATGAGCCCAAACAAGTCTCTAAAAGCATGAGTTTGCAACTACTTTACTTTTGGAGAAAATTCAAAACATTCATTATTCAATAGGGCCCAAACTATCAAAAACCAGCGGTTTGAATGAACACACATTTCTTGGTAGAATCATGCAGGACTGAAATTTTTGATGTTTTTCTACTCCTCTCATGAGCCCAAACAAGTCTCTAAAAGCATGAGTTTGCAACTACTTTACTTTTGGAGAAAATTCAAAACATTCATTATTCAATAGAGCCCAATAGCAAAAACCAGCGTTTTGAATGAAGAATCACATTTCTTGGTAGAATCATGCAGGATTGAAATTTTTGATGGTTTTTTACTCCTCTCAAAAGCCCAAACAAGTTTCTAAAAGGATGAGTTTGCAACTACTTTACTTTTGGAGAAAATTCAAAACATTCATTATTCAATAGGGACCAAACTATCAAAAACCAGCGGTTTGAATGAACACACATTTCTTGGTAGAATCATGCAGGACTGAAATTTTTGATGTTTTTCTACTCCTCTCATGAGCCCAAACAAGTCTCTAAAAGCATGAGTTTGCAACTACTTTACTTTTGGAGAAAATTCAAAACATTCATTATTCAATAGAGCCCAATAGCAAAAACCAGCGTTTTGAATGAAGAATCACATTTCTTGGTAGAATCATGCAGGATTGAAATTTTTGATGGTTTTTTACTCCTCTCAACAGCCCAAACAAGTTTCTAAAAGGATGAGTTTGCAACTACTTTACTTTTGGAGAAAATTCAAAACACTCATTATTCAATAGGGCCCAAACTATCAAAAACCAGCGGTTTCAATGAACACACATTTCTAGGTAGAATCATGCAGGACTGAAATTTTTGATGTTTTTCTACTCCTCTCATGAGCCCAAACAAGTCTCTAAAAGCATGAGTTTGCAACTACTTTACTTTTGGAAAATTCAAAACACTCATTATTCAATAGGGCCCAAACTATCAAAAACCAGCGGTTTCAATGAACACACATTTCTTGGTAGAATCATGCAGGACTGAAATTTTTGATGTTTTTCTACTCCTCTCATGAGCCCAAACAAGTCTCTAAAAGCATGAGTTTGCAACTACTTTACTTTTGCAATTTTTGCCCAATTGCAAAAACCAGCGTTTTGAATGAAGAATCACATTTCTTGGTAGAATCATGCAGGATTGAAATTTTTGATGGTTTTTTACTCCTCTCAACAGCCCAAACAAGTTTCTAAAAGGATGAGTTTGCAACTACTTTACTTTTGGAGAAAATTCAAAACATTCATTATTCAATAGGGCCCAAACTATCAAAAACCAGCGGTTTGAATGAACACATTTCTTGGTAGAATCATGCAGGACTGAAATTTTTGATGTTTTTCTACTCCTCTCATGAGCCCAAACAAGTCTCTAAAAGCATGAGTTTGCAACTACTTTACTTTTGGAGAAAATTCAAAACATTCACTATTCAATAGAGCCCAATAGCAAAAATCAGGTTTTGAATGAAGAATCACATTTCTTGGTAAAATCATGCAGGATTGAAATTTTTGATGGTTTTTTACTCCTCTCAACAGCCCAAACAAGTTTCTAAAAGGATGAGTTTGCAACTACTTTACTTTTGGAGAAAATTCAAAACATTCATTATTCAATAGGGCCCAAACTATCAAAAACCAGCGGTTTCAATGAACACACATTTCTTGGTAGAATCATGCAGGACTGAAATTTTTGATGTTTTTCTACTCCTCTCATGAGCCCAAACAAGTCTCTAAAAGCATGAGTTTGCAACTACTTTACTTTTGGAGAAAATTCAAAACATTCATTATTCAATAGAGCCCAATAGCAAAAACCAGCGTTTTGAATGAAGAATCACATTTCTTGGTAGAATCATGCAGGATTGAAATTTTTGATGGTTTTTTACTCCTCTCAACAGCCCAAACAAGTTTCTAAAAGGATGAGTTTGCAACTACTTTACTTTTGGAGAAAATTCAAAACATTCATTATTCAATAGAGCCCAATAGCAAAAACCAGCGTTTTGAATGAAGAATCACATTTCTTGGTAGAATCATGCAGGATTGAAATTTTTGATGGTTTTTTACTCCTCTCAACAGCCCAAACAAGTTTCTAAAAGGATGAGTTTGCAACTACTTTACTTTTGGAGAAAATTCAAAACATTCATTATTCAATAGGGCCCAAACTATCAAAAACCAGCGGTTTCAATGAACACATTTCTTGGTAGAATCATGCAGGACTGAAATTTTTGATGTTTTTCTACTCATCTCATGAGCCCAAACAAGTCTCTAAAAGCATGAGTTTGCAACTACTTTACTTTTGGAGAAAATTCAAAACATTCACTATTCAATAGAGCCCAATAGCAAAAATCAGGTTTTGAATGAAGAATCACATTTTTTCGTAAAATCATGCAGGATTGAAATTTTTGATGGTTTTTTACTCCTCTCAACAGCCCAAACAAGTTTCTAAAAGGATGAGTTTGCAACTACTTTACTTTTGGAGAAAATTCAAAACATTCATTATTCAATAGGGCCCAAACTATCAAAAACCAGCGGTTTCAATGAACACACATTTCTTGGTAGAATCATGCAGGACTGAAATTTTTGATGTTTTTCTACTCCTCTCATGAGCCCAAACAAGTCTCTAAAAGCATGAGTTTGCAACTACTTTACTTTTGGAGAAAATTCAAAACATTCATTATTCAATAGAGCCCAATAGCAAAAACCAGCGTTTTGAATGAAGAATCACATTTCTTGGTAGAATCATGCAGGATTGAAATTTTTGATGGTTTTTTACTCCTCTCAACAGCCCAAACAAGTTTCTAAAAGGATGAGTTTGCAACTACTTTACTTTTGGAGAAAATTCAAAACATTCATTATTCAATAGGGCCCAAACTATCAAAAACCAGCGGTTTCAATGAACACACATTTCTTGGTAGAATCATGCAGGACTGAAATTTTTGATGTTTTTCTACTCCTCTCATGAGCCCAAACAAGTCTCTAAAAGCATGAGTTTGCAACTACTTTACTTTTGGAGAAAATTCAAAACATTCATTATTCAATAGAGCCCAATAGCAAAAACCAGCGTTTTGAATGAAGAATCACATTTCTTGGTAGAATCATGCAGGATTGAAATTTTTGATGGTTTTTTACTCCTCTCAAAAGCCCAAACAAGTTTCTAAAAGGATGAGTTTGCAACTACTTTACTTTTGGAGAAAATTCAAAACATTCATTATTCAATAGGGCCCAAACTATCAAAAACCAGCGGTTTCAATGAACACACATTTCTTGGTAGAATCATGCAGGACTGAAATTTTTGATGTTTTTCTACTCCTCTCATGAGCCCAAACAAGTCTCTAAAAGCATGAGTTTGCAACTACTTTACTTTTGGAGAAAATTCAAAACATTCATTATTCAATAGGGCCCAAACTATCAAAAACCAGCGGTTTGAATGAACACACATTTCTTGGTAGAATCATGCAGGACTGAAATTTTTGATGTTTTTCTACTCCTCTCATGAGCCCAAACAAGTCTCTAAAAGCATGAGTTTGCAACTACTTTACTTTTGGAGAAAATTCAAAACATTCATTATTCAATAGAGCCCAATAGCAAAAACCAGCGTTTTGAATGAAGAATCACATTTCTTGGTAGAATCATGCAGGATTGAAATTTTTGATGGTTTTTTACTCCTCTCAACAGCCCAAACAAGTTTCTAAAAGGATGAGTTTGCAACTACTTTACTTTTGGAGAAAATTCAAAACATTCATTATTCAATAGGGCCCAAACTATCAAAAACCAGCGGTTTGAATGAACACACATTTCTTGGTAGAATCATGCAGGACTGAAATTTTTGATGTTTTTCTACTCCTCTCATGAGCCCAAACAAGTCTCTAAAAGCATGAGTTTGCAACTACTTTACTTTTGGAAAATTCAAAACACTCATTATTCAATAGGGCCCAAACTATCAAAAACCAGCGGTTTCAATGAACACACATTTCTTGGTAGAATCATGCAGGACTGAAATTTTTGATGTTTTTCTACTCCTCTCATGAGCCCAAACAAGTCTCTAAAAGCATGAGTTTGCAACTACTTTACTTTTGCAATTTTTGCCCAATTGCAAAAACCAGCGTTTTGAATGAAGAATCACATTTCTTGGTAGAATCATGCAGGATTGAAATTTTTGATGGTTTTTTACTCCTCTCAACAGCCCAAACAAGTTTCTAAAAGGATGAGTTTGCAACTACTTTACTTTTGGAGAAAATCCAAAACATTCATTATTCAATAGGGCCCAAACTATCAAAAACCAGCGGTTTGAATGAACACATTTCTTGGTAGAATCATGCAGGACTGAAATTTTTGATGTTTTTCTACTCCTCTCATGAGCCCAAACAAGTCTCTAAAAGCATGAGTTTGCAACTACTTTACTTTTGGAGAAAATTCAAAACATTCACTATTCAATAGAGCCCAATAGCAAAAATCAGGTTTTGAATGAAGAATCACATTTCTTGGTAAAATCATGCAGGATTGAAATTTTTGATGGTTTTTTACTCCTCTCAACAGCCCAAACAAGTTTCTAAAAGGATGAGTTTGCAACTACTTTACTTTTGGAGAAAATTCAAAACATTCATTATTCAATAGGGCCCAAACTATCAAAAACCAGCGGTATCAATGAACACACATTTCTTGGTAGAATCATGCAGGACTGAAATTTTTGATGTTTTTCTACTCCTCTCATGAGCCCAAACAAGTCTCTAAAAGCATGAGTTTGCAACTACTTTACTTTTGGAGAAAATTCAAAACATTCATTATTCAATAGAGCCCAATAGCAAAAACCAGCGTTTTGAATGAAGAATCACATTTCTTGGTAGAATCATGCAGGATTGAAATTTTTGATGGTTTTTTACTCCTCTCAACAGCCCAAACAAGTTTCTAAAAGGATGAGTTTGCAACTACTTTACTTTTGGAGAAAATTCAAAACATTCATTATTCAATAGAGCCCAATAGCAAAAACCAGCGTTTTGAATGAAGAATCACATTTCTTGGTAGAATCATGCAGGATTGAAATTTTTGATGGTTTTTTACTCCTCTCAACAGCCCAAACAAGTTTCTAAAAGGATGAGTTTGCAACTACTTTACTTTTGGAGAAAATTCAAAACATTCATTATTCAATAGGGCCCAAACTATCAAAAACCAGCGGTTTCAATGAACACATTTCTTTGTAGAATCATGCAGGACTGAAATTTTTGATGTTTTTCTACTCATCTCATGAGCCCAAACAAGTCTCTAAAAGCATGAGTTTGCAACTACTTTACTTTTGGAGAAAATTCAAAACATTCACTATTCAATAGAGCCCAATAGCAAAAATCAGGTTTTGAATGAAGAATCACATTTTTTCGTAAAATCATGCAGGATTGAAATTTTTGATGGTTTTTTACTCCTCTCAACAGCCCAAACAAGTTTCTAAAAGGATGAGTTTGCAACTACTTTAGTTTTGGAGAAAATTCAAAACATTCATTATTCAATAGGGCCCAAACTATCAAAAACCAGCGGTTTCAATGAACACACATTTCTTGGTAGAATCATGCAGGACTGAAATTTTTGATGTTTTTCTACTCCTCTCATGAGCCCAAACAAGTCTCTAAAAGCATGAGTTTGCAACTACTTTACTTTTGGAGAAAATTCAAAACATTCATTATTCAATAGAGCCCAATAGCAAAAACCAGCGTTTTGAATGAAGAATCACATTTCTTGGTAGAATCATGCAGGATTGAAATTTTTGATGGTTTTTTACTCCTCTCAACAGCCCAAACAAGTTTCTAAAAGGATGAGTTTGCAACTACTTTACTTTTGGAGAAAATTCAAAACATTCATTATTCAATAGGGCCCAAACTATCAAAAACCAGCGGTTTCAATGAACACACATTTCTTGGTAGAATCATGCAGGACTGAAATTTTTGATGTTTTTCTACTCCTCTCATGAGCCCAAACAAGTCTCTAAAAGCATGAGTTTGCAACTACTTTACTTTTGGAGAAAATTCAAAACATTCATTATTCAATAGAGCCCAATAGCAAAAACCAGCGTTTTGAATGAAGAATCACATTTCTTGGTAGAATCATGCAGGATTGAAATTTTTGATGGTTTTTTACTCCTCTCAAAAGCCCAAACAAGTTTCTAAAAGGATGAGTTTGCAACTACTTTACTTTTGGAGAAAATTCAAAACATTCATTATTCAATAGGGCCCAAACTATCAAAAACCAGCGGTTTCAATGAACACACATTTCTTGGTAGAATCATGCAGGACTGAAATTTTTGATGTTTTTCTACTCCTCTCATGAGCCCAAACAAGTCTCTAAAAGCATGAGTTTGCAACTACTTTACTTTTGGAGAAAATTCAAAACATTCATTATTCAATAGGGCCCAAACTATCAAAAACCAGCGGTTTGAATGAACACACATTTCTTGGTAGAATCATGCAGGACTGAAATTTTTGATGTTTTTCTACTCCTCTCATGAGCCCAAACAAGTCTCTAAAAGCATGAGTTTGCAACTACTTTACTTTTGGAGAAAATTCAAAACATTCATTATTCAATAGAGCCCAATAGCAAAAACCAGCGTTTTGAATGAAGAATCACATTTCTTGGTAGAATCATGCAGGATTGAAATTTTTGATGGTTTTTTACTCCTCTCAAAAGCACAAACAAGTTTCTAAAAGGATGAGTTTGCAACTACTTTACTTTTGGAGAAAATTCAAAACATTCATTATTCAATAGGGCCCAAACTATCAAAAACCAGCGGTTTCAATGAACACACATTTCTTGGTAGAATCATGCAGGACTGAAATTTTTGATGTTTTTCTACTCCTCTCATGAGCCCAAACAAGTCTCTAAAAGCATGAGTTTGCAACTACTTTACTTTTGGAGAAAATTCAAAACATTCATTATTCAATAGGGCCCAAACTATCAAAAACCAGCGGTTTGAATGAACACACATTTCTTGGTAGAATCATGCAGGACTGAAATTTTTGATGTTTTTCTACTCCTCTCATGAGCCCAAACAAGTCTCTAAAAGCATGAGTTTGCAACTACTTTACTTTTGGAGAAAATTCAAAACATTCATTATTCAATAGAGCCCAATAGCAAAAACCAGCGTTTTGAATGAAGAATCACATTTCTTGGTAGAATCATGCAGGATTGAAATTTTTGATGGTTTTTTACTCCTCTCAACAGCCCAAACAAGTTTCTAAAAGGATGAGTTTGCAACTACTTTACTTTTGGAGAAAATTCAAAACATTCATTATTCAATAGGGCCCAAACTATCAAAAACCAGCGGTTTCAATGAACACACATGTATTGGTAGAATCATGCAGGACTGAAATTTTTGATGTTTTTCTACTCATCTCATGAGCCCAAACAAGTCTCTAAAAGCATGAGTTTGCAACTACTTTACTTTTGGAGAAAATTCAAAACTTTCATTATTCAATAGAGCCCAATAGCAAAAACCAGCGTTTTGAATGAAGAATCACATTTCTTGGTAGAATCATGCAGGATTGAAATTTTTGATGGTTTTTTACTCCTCTCAACAGCCCAAACAAGTTTCTAAAAGGATGAGTTTGCAACTACTTTACTTTTGGAGAAAATTCAAAACACTCATTATTCAATAGGGCCCAAACTATCAAAAACCAGCGGTTTCAATGAACACACATTTCTTGGTAGAATCATGCAGGACTGAAATTTTTGATGTTTTTCTACTCCTCTCATGAGCCCAAACAAGTCTCTAAAAGCATGAGTTTGCAACTACTTTACTTTTGGAAAATTCAAAACACTCATTATTCAATAGGGCCCAAACTATCAAAAACCAGCGGTTTCAATGAACACACATTTCTTGGTAGAATCATGCAGGACTGAAATTTTTGATGTTTTTCTACTCCTCTCATGAGCCCAAACAAGTCTCTAAAAGCATGAGTTTGCAACTACTTTACTTTTGCAATTTTTGCCCAATTGCAAAAACCAGCGTTTTGAATGAAGAATCACATTTCTTGGCAGAATCATGCAGGATTGAAATTTTTGATGGTTTTTTACTCCTCTCAACAGCCCAAACAAGTTTCTAAAAGGATGAGTTTGCAACTACTTTACTTTTGGAGAAAATTCAAAACATTCATTATTCAATAGGGCCCAAACTATCAAAAACCAGCGGTTTGAATGAACACATTTCTTGGTAGAATCATGCAGGACTGAAATTTTTGATGTTTTTCTACTCCTCTCATGAGCCCAAACAAGTCTCTAAAAGCATGAGTTTGCAACTACTTTACTTTTGGAGAAAATTCAAAACATTCACTATTCAATAGAGCCCAATAGCAAAAATCAGGTTTTGAATGAAGAATCACATTTCTTGGTAAAATCATGCAGGATTGAAATTTTTGATGGTTTTTTACTCCTCTCAACAGCCCAAACAAGTTTCTAAAAGGATGAGTTTGCAACTACTTTACTTTTGGAGAAAATTCAAAACATTCATTATTCAATAGGGCCCAAACTATCAAAAACCAGCGGTTTCAATGAACACACATTTCTTGGTAGAATCATGCAGGACTGAAATTTTTGATGTTTTTCTACTCCTCTCATGAGCCCAAACAAGTCTCTAAAAGCATGAGTTTGCAACTACTTTACTTTTGGAGAAAATTCAAAACATTCATTATTCAATAGAGCCCAATAGCAAAAACCAGCGTTTTGAATGAAGAATCACATTTCTTGGTAGAATCATGCAGGATTGAAATTTTTGATGGTTTTTTACTCCTCTCAACAGCCCAAACAAGTTTCTAAAAGGATGAGTTTGCAACTACTTTACTTTTGGAGAAAATTCAACACATTCATTATTCAATAGGGCCCAAACTATCAAAAACCAGCGGTTTCAATGAACACACATTTCTTGGTAGAATCATGCAGGACTGAAATTTTTGATGTTTTTCTACTCCTCTCATGAGCCCAAACAAGTCTCTAAAAGCATGAGTTTGCAACTACTTTACTTTTGGAGAAAATTCAAAACATTCATTATCCAATAGGGCCCAAACTATCAAAAACCAGCAGTTTGAATGAACACACATTTCTTGGTAGAATCATGCAGGACTGAAATTTTTGATGTTTTTCTACTCCTCTCATGAGCCCAAACAAGTCTCTAAAAGCATGAGTTTACAACTACTTTACTTTTGGAGAAAATTCAAAACATTCATTATCCAATAGGGCCCAAACTATCAAAAACCAGCGGTTTGAATGAACACACATTTCTTGGTAGAATCATGCAGGACTGAAATTTTTGATGTTTTTCTACTCCTCTCATGAGCCCAAACAAGTCTCTAAAAGCATGAGTTTGCAACTACTTTACTTTTGGAGAAAATTCAAAACATTCATTATTCAATAGAGCCCAATAGCAAAAACCAGCGTTTTGAATGAAGAATCACATTTCTTGGTAGAATCATGCAGGATTGAAATTTTTGATGGTTTTTTACTCCTCTCAACAGCCCAAACAAGTTTCTAAAAGGATGAGGAGTTTGCAACTACTTTACTTTTGGAGAAAATTCAAAACATTCATTATTCAATAGGGCCCAAACTATCAAAAACCAGCGGTTTCAATGAACACACATTTCTTGGTAGAATCATGCAGGACTGAAATTTTTGATGTTTTTCTTCTCCTCTCATGAGCCCAAACAAGTCTCCAAAAGCATGAGTTTGCAACTACTTTACTTTTGGAGAAAATTCAAAACATTCATTATTCAATAGAGCCCAATAGCAAAAACCAGCGTTTTGAATGAAGAATCACATTTCTTGGTAGAATCATGCAGGATTGAAATTTTTGATGGTTTTTTACTCCTCTCAAAAGCCCAAACAAGTTTCTAAAAGGATGAGTTTGCAACTACTTTACTTCTGGAGAAAATTCAAAACATTCATTATTCAATAGGGCCCAAACTATCAAAAACCAGCGGTTTCAATGAACACACATTTCTTGGTAGAATCATGCAGGACTGAAATTTTTGATGTTTTTCTACTCCTCTCATGAGCCCAAACAAGTCTCTAAAAGCATGAGTTTGCAACTACTTTACTTTTGGAGAAAATTCAAAACATTCATTATTCAATAGAGCCCAATAGCAAAAACCAGCATTTTGAATGAAGAATCACATTTCTTGGTAGAATCATGCAGGATTGAAATTTTTGATGGTTTTTTACTCCTCTCAACAGCCGAAACAAGTTTCTAAAAGGATGAGTTTGCAACTACTTTACTTTTGGAGAAAATTCAAAACATTCATTATTCAATAGGGCCCAAACTATCAAAAACCAGCGGTTTCAATGAACACACATTTCTTGGTAGAATCATGCAGGACTGAAATTTTTGATGTTTTTCTACTCTCATGAGCCCAAACAAGTCTCTAAAAGCATGAGTTTGCAACTACTTTACTTTTGGAGAAAATTCAAAACATTCATTATTCAATAGGGCCCAAACTATCAAAAACCAGCGGTTTGAATGAACACACATTTCTTGGTAGAATCATGCAGGACTGAAATTTTTGATGTTTTTCTACTCCTCTCATGAGCCCAAACAAGTCTCTAAAAGCATGAGTTTGCAACTACTTTACTTTTGGAGAAAATTCAAAACATTCACTATTCAATAGAGCCCAATAGCAAAAATCAGGTTTTGAATGAAGAATCACATTTTTTCGTAAAATCATGCAGGATTGAAATTTTTGATGGTTTTTTACTCCTCTCAACAGCCCAAACAAGTTTCTAAAAGGATGAGTTTGCAACTACTTTACTTTTGGAGAAAATTCAAAACATTCATTATTCAATAGGGCCCAAACTATCAAAAACCAGCGGTTTCAATGAACACACATTTCTTGGTAGAATCATGCAGGATTGAAATTTTTGATGTTTTTCTACTCCTCTCATGAGCCCAAACAAGTCTCTAAAAGCATGAGTTTGCAACTACTTTACTTTTGGAGAAAATTCAAAACATTCATTATTCAATAGAGCCCAATAGCAAAAACCAGCATGTTGAATGAAGAATCACATTTCTTGGTAGAATCATGCAGGATTGAAATTTTTGATGGTTTTTTACTCCTCTCAACAGCCCAAACAAGTTTCTAAAAGGATGAGTTTGCAACTACTTTACTTTTGTTGAAAATTCAAAACATTCATTATTCAATAGGGCCCAAACTATCAAAAACCAGCGGTTTCAATGAACACACATTTCTTGGTAGAATCATGCAGGACTGAAATTTTTGATGTTTTTCTACTCCTCTCATGAGCCCAAACAAGTCTCTAAAAGCATGAGTTTGCAACTACTTTACTTTTGGAGAAAATTCAAAACATTCATTATTCAATAGAGCCCAATAGCAAAAACCAGCGTTTTGAATGAAGAATCACATTTCTTGGTAGAATCATGCAGGATTGAAATTTTTGATGGTTTTTTACTCCTCTCAACAGCCCAAACAAGTTTCTAAAAGGATGAGTTTGCAACTACTTTACTTTTGGAGAAAATTCAAAACATTCATTATTCAATAGGGCCCAAACTATCAAAAACCAGCGGTTTCAATGAACACACATTTCTTGGTAGAATCATGCAGGACTGAAATTTTTGATGTTTTTCTACTCCTCTCATGAGCCCAAACAAGTCTCTAAAAGCATGAGTTTGCAACTACTTTACTTTTGGAGAAAATTCAAAACATTCATTATTCAATAGAGCCCAATAGCAAAAACCAGCGTTTTGAATGAAGAATCACATTTCTTGGTAGAATCATGCAGGATTGAAATTTTTGATGGTTTTTTAATCCTCTCAACTGCCCAAACAAGTTTCTAAAAGGATGAGTTTGCAACTACTTTACTTTTGGAGAAAATTCAAAACATTCATTATTCAATAGGGCCCAAACTATCAAAAACCAGCGGTTTCAATGAACACACATTTCTTGGTAGAATCA
Source organism: Dendrobates tinctorius (assembly GCF_039654945.1). Lineage (NCBI taxonomy): Eukaryota > Metazoa > Chordata > Amphibia > Anura > Dendrobatidae > Dendrobates > Dendrobates tinctorius. Next base: position 7,002,764 of record NW_027361837.1, read on the forward strand.
TGCAGGACTGAAATTTTTGATGTTTTTCTACTCCTCTCATGAGCCCAAACAAGTCTCTAAAAGCATGAGTTTGCAACTACTTTACTTTTGGAGAAAATTCAAAACATTCATTATTCAATAGGGCCCAAACTATCAAAAACCAGCGGTTTGAATGAATACACATTTCTTGGTAGAATCATGCAGGACTGAAATTTTTGATGTTTTTCTACTCCTCTCATGAGCCCAAACAAGTCTCTAAAAGCATGAGTTTGCAACTACTTTACTTTTGGAGAAAATTCAAAACATTCATTATTCAATAGGGCCCAAACTATCAAAAACCAGCCGTTTCAATGAACACACATGTCTTGGTAGAATCATGCAGGACTGAAATTTTTGATGTTTTTCTACTCCTCTCATGAGCCCAAACAAGTCTCTAAAAGCATGAGTTTGCAACTACTTTACTTTTGGAGAAAATTCAAAACATTCACTATTCAATAGAGCCCAATAGCAAAAATCAGGTTTTGAATGAAGAATCACATTTCTTGGTAAAATCATGCAGGATTGAAATTTTTGATGGTTTTTTACTCCTCTCAACAGCCCAAACAAGTTTCTAAAAGGATGAGTTTGCAACTACTTTACTTTTGGAGAAAATTCAAAACATTCATTATTCAATAGGGCCCAAACTATCAAAAACCAGCGGTTTCAATGAACACACATTTCTTGGTAGAATCATGCAGGACTGAAATTTTTGATGTTTTTCTACTCCTCTCATGAGCCCAAACAAGTCTCTAAAAGCATGAGTTTGCAACTACTTTACTTTTGGAGAAAATTCAAAACATTCATTATTCAATAGAGCCCAATAGCAAAAACCAGCGTTTTGAATGAAGAATCACATTTCTTGGTAGAATCATGCAGGATTGAAATTTTTGATGGTTTTTTACTCCTCTCAACAGCCCAAACAAGTTTCTAAAAGGATGAGTTTGCAACTACTTTACTTTTGGAGAAAATTCAAAACATTCATTATTCAATAGAGCCCAATAGCAAAAACCAGCGTTTTGAATGAAGAATCACATTTCTTGGTAGAATCATGCAGGATTGAAATTTTTGATGGTTTTTTACTCCTCTCAACAGCCCAAACAAGTTTCTAAAAGGATGAGTTTGCAACTACTTTACTTTTGGAGAAAATTCAAAACATTCATTATTCAATAGGGCCCAAACTATCAAAAACCAGCGGTTTCAATGAACACATTTCTTTGTAGAATCATGCAGGACTGAAATTTTTGATGTTTTTCTACTCATCTCATGAGCCCAAACAAGTCTCTAAAAGCATGAGTTTGCAACTACTTTACTTTTGGAGAAAATTCAAAACATTCACTATTCAATAGAGCCCAATAGCAAAAATCAGGTTTTGAATGAAGAATCACATTTTTTCGTAAAATCATGCAGGATTGAAATTTTTGATGGTTTTTTACTCCTCTCAACAGCCCAAACAAGTTTCTAAAAGGATGAGTTTGCAACTACTTTACTTTTGGAGAAAATTCAAAACATTCATTATTCAATAGGGCCCAAACTATCAAAAACCAGCGGTTTCAATGAACACACATTTCTTGGTAGAATCATGCAGGACTGAAATTTTTGATGTTTTTCTACTCCTCTCATGAGCCCAAACAAGTCTCTAAAAGCATGAGTTTGCAACTACTTTACTTTTGGAGAAAATTCAAAACATTCATTATTCAATAGAGCCCAATAGCAAAAACCAGCGTTTTGAATGAAGAATCACATTTCTTGGTAGAATCATGCAGGATTGAAATTTTTGATGGTTTTTTACTCCTCTCAACAGCCCAAACAAGTTTCTAAAAGGATGAGTTTGCAACTACTTTACTTTTGGAGAAAATTCAAAACATTCATTATTCAATAGGGCCCAAACTATCAAAAACCAGCGGTTTCAATGAACACACATTTCTTGGTAGAATCATGCAGGACTGAAATTTTTGATGTTTTTCTACTCCTCTCATGAGCCCAAACAAGTCTCTAAAAGCATGAGTTTGCAACTACTTTACTTTTGGAGAAAATTCAAAACATTCATTATTCAATAGAGCCCAATAGCAAAAACCAGCGTTTTGAATGAAGAATCACATTTCTTGGTAGAATCATGCAGGATTGAAATTTTTGATGGTTTTTTACTCCTCTCAAAAGCCCAAACAAGTTTCTAAAAGGATGAGTTTGCAACTACTTTACTTTTGGAGAAAATTCAAAACATTCATTATTCAATAGGGCCCAAACTATCAAAAACCAGCGGTTTCAATGAACACACATTTCTTGGTAGAATCATGCAGGACTGAAATTTTTGATGTTTTTCTACTCCTCTCATGAGCCCAAACAAGTCTCTAAAAGCATGAGTTTGCAACTACTTTACTTTTGGAGAAAATTCAAAACATTCATTATTCAATAGGGCCCAAACTATCAAAAACCAGCGGTTTGAATGAACACACATTTCTTGGTAGAATCATGCAGGACTGAAATTTTTGATGTTTTTCTACTCCTCTCATGAGCCCAAACAAGTCTCTAAAAGCATGAGTTTGCAACTACTTTACTTTTGGAGAAAATTCAAAACATTCATTATTCAATAGAGCCCAATAGCAAAAACCAGCGTTTTGAATGAAGAATCACATTTCTTGGTAGAATCATGCAGGATTGAAATTTTTGATGGTTTTTTACTCCTCTCAAAAGCACAAACAAGTTTCTAAAAGGATGAGTTTGCAACTACTTTACTTTTGGAGAAAATTCAAAACATTCATTATTCAATAGGGCCCAAACTATCAAAAACCAGCGGTTTCAATGAACACACATTTCTTGGTAGAATCATGCAGGACTGAAATTTTTGATGTTTTTCTACTCCTCTCATGAGCCCAAACAAGTCTCTAAAAGCATGAGTTTGCAACTACTTTACTTTTGGAGAAAATTCAAAACATTCATTATTCAATAGGGCCCAAACTATCAAAAACCAGCGGTTTGAATGAACACACATTTCTTGGTAGAATCATGCAGGACTGAAATTTTTGATGTTTTTCTACTCCTCTCATGAGCCCAAACAAGTCTCTAAAAGCATGAGTTTGCAACTACTTTACTTTTGGAGAAAATTCAAAACATTCATTATTCAATAGAGCCCAATAGCAAAAACCAGCGTTTTGAATGAAGAATCACATTTCTTGGTAGAATCATGCAGGATTGAAATTTTTGATGGTTTTTTACTCCTCTCAACAGCCCAAACAAGTTTCTAAAAGGATGAGTTTGCAACTACTTTACTTTTGGAGAAAATTCAAAACATTCATTATTCAATAGGGCCCAAACTATCAAAAACCAGCGGTTTCAATGAACACACATGTCTTGGTAGAATCATGCAGGACTGAAATTTTTGATGTTTTTCTACTCATCTCATGAGCCCAAACAAGTCTCTAAAAGCATGAGTTTGCAACTACTTTACTTTTGGAGAAAATTCAAAACTTTCATTATTCAATAGAGCCCAATAGCAAAAACCAGCGTTTTGAATGAAGAATCACATTTCTTGGTAGAATCATGCAGGATTGAAATTTTTGATGGTTTTTTACTCCTCTCAACAGCCCAAACAAGTTTCTAAAAGGATGAGTTTGCAACTACTTTACTTTTGGAGAAAATTCAAAACACTCATTATTCAATAGGGCCCAAACTATCAAAAACCAGCGGTTTCAATGAACACACATTTCTTGGTAGAATCATGCAGGACTGAAATTTTTGATGTTTTTCTACTCCTCTCATGAGCCCAAACAAGTCTCTAAAAGCATGAGTTTGCAACTACTTTACTTTTGGAAAATTCAAAACACTCATTATTCAATAGGGCCCAAACTATCAAAAACCAGCGGTTTCAATGAACACACATTTCTTGGTAGAATCATGCAGGACTGAAATTTTTGATGTTTTTCTACTCCTCTCATGAGCCCAAACAAGTCTCTAAAAGCATGAGTTTGCAACTACTTTACTTTTGCAATTTTTGCCCAATTGCAAAAACCAGCGTTTTGAATGAAGAATCACATTTCTTGGTAGAATCATGCAGGATTGAAATTTTTGATGGTTTTTTACTCCTCTCAACAGCCCAAACAAGTTTCTAAAAGGATGAGTTTGCAACTACTTTACTTTTGGAGAAAATTCAAAACATTCATTATTCAATAGGGCCCAAACTATCAAAAACCAGCGGTTTGAATGAACACATTTCTTGGTAGAATCATGCAGGACTGAAATTTTTGATGTTTTTCTACTCCTCTCATGAGCCCAAACAAGTCTCTAAAAGCATGAGTTTGCAACTACTTTACTTTTGGAGAAAATTCAAAACATTCACTATTCAATAGAGCCCAATAGCAAAAATCAGGTTTTGAATGAAGAATCACATTTCTTGGTAAAATCATGCAGGATTGAAATTTTTGATGGTTTTTTACTCCTCTCAACAGCCCAAACAAGTTTCTAAAAGGATGAGTTTGCAACTACTTTACTTTTGGAGAAAATTCAAAACATTCATTATTCAATAGGGCCCAAACTATCAAAAACCAGCGGTTTCAATGAACACACATTTCTTGGTAGAATCATGCAGGACTGAAATTTTTGATGTTTTTCTACTCCTCTCATGAGCCCAAACAAGTCTCTAAAAGCATGAGTTTGCAACTACTTTACTTTTGGAGAAAATTCAAAACATTCATTATTCAATAGAGCCCAATAGCAAAAACCAGCGTTTTGAATGAAGAATCACATTTCTTGGTAGAATCATGCAGGATTGAAATTTTTGATGGTTTTTTACTCCTCTCAACAGCCCAAACAAGTTTCTAAAAGGATGAGTTTGCAACTACTTTACTTTTGGAGAAAATTCAACACATTCATTATTCAATAGGGCCCAAACTATCAAAAACCAGCGGTTTCAATGAACACACATTTCTTGGTAGAATCATGCAGGACTGAAATTTTTGATGTTTTTCTACTCCTCTCATGAGCCCAAACAAGTCTCTAAAAGCATGAGTTTGCAACTACTTTACTTTTGGAGAAAATTCAAAACATTCATTATCCAATAGGGCCCAAACTATCAAAAACCAGCAGTTTGAATGAACACACATTTCTTGGTAGAATCATGCAGGACTGAAATTTTTGATGTTTTTCTACTCCTCTCATGAGCCCAAACAAGTCTCTAAAAGCATGAGTTTACAACTACTTTACTTTTGGAGAAAATTCAAAACATTCATTATCCAATAGGGCCCAAACTATCAAAAACCAGCGGTTTGAATGAACACACATTTCTTGGTAGAATCATGCAGGACTGAAATTTTTGATGTTTTTCTACTCCTCTCATGAGCCCAAACAAGTCTCTAAAAGCATGAGTTTGCAACTACTTTACTTTTGGAGAAAATTCAAAACATTCATTATTCAATAGAGCCCAATAGCAAAAACCAGCGTTTTGAATGAAGAATCACATTTCTTGGTAGAATCATGCAGGATTGAAATTTTTGATGGTTTTTTACTCCTCTCAACAGCCCAAACAAGTTTCTAAAAGGATGAGTTTGCAACTACTTTACTTTTGGAGAAAATTCAAAACATTCATTATTCAATAGGGCCCAAACTATCAAAAACCAGCGGTTTGAATGAACACACATTTCTTGGTAGAATCATGCAGGACTGAAATTTTTAATGTTTTTCTACTCCTCTCATGAGCCCAAACAAGTCTCCAAAAGCATGAGTTTGCAACTACTTTACTTTTGGAGAAAATTCAAAACATTCATTATTCAATAGAGCCCAATAGCAAAAACCAGCGTTTTGAATGAAGAATCACATTTCTTGGTAGAATCATGCAGGATTGAAATTTTTGATGGTTTTTTACTCCTCTCAACAGCCCAAACAAGTTTCTAAAAGGATGAGGAGTTTGCAACTACTTTACTTTTGGAGAAAATTCAAAACATTCATTATTCAATAGGGCCCAAACTATCAAAAACCAGCGGTTTCAATGAACACACATTTCTTGGTAGAATCATGCAGGACTGAAATTTTTGATGTTTTTCTTCTCCTCTCATGAGCCCAAACAAGTCTCCAAAAGCATGAGTTTGCAACTACTTTACTTTTGGAGAAAATTCAAAACATTCATTATTCAATAGAGCCCAATAGCAAAAACCAGCGTTTTGAATGAAGAATCACATTTCTTGGTAGAATCATGCAGGATTGAAATTTTTGATGGTTTTTTACTCCTCTCAAAAGCCCAAACAAGTTTCTAAAAGGATGAGTTTGCAACTACTTTACTTCTGGAGAAAATTCAAAACATTCATTATTCAATAGGGCCCAAACTATCAAAAACCAGCGGTTTCAATGAACACACATTTCTTGGTAGAATCATGCAGGACTGAAATTTTTGATGTTTTTCTACTCCTCTCATGAGCCCAAACAAGTCTCTAAAAGCATGAGTTTGCAACTACTTTACTTTTGGAGAAAATTCAAAACATTCATTATTCAATAGAGCCCAATAGCAAAAACCAGCATTTTGAATGAAGAATCACATTTCTTGGTAGAATCATGCAGGATTGAAATTTTTGATGGTTTTTTACTCCTCTCAACAGCCGAAACAAGTTTCTAAAAGGATGAGTTTGCAACTACTTTACTTTTGGAGAAAATTCAAAACATTCATTATTCAATAGGGCCCAAACTATCAAAAACCAGCGGTTTCAATGAACACACATTTCTTGGTAGAATCATGCAGGACTGAAATTTTTGATGTTTTTCTACTCTCATGAGCCCAAACAAGTCTCTAAAAGCATGAGTTTGCAACTACTTTACTTTTGGAGAAAATTCAAAACATTCATTATTCAATAGGGCCCAAACTATCAAAAACCAGCGGTTTGAATGAACACACATTTCTTGGTAGAATCATGCAGGACTGAAATTTTTGATGTTTTTCTACTCCTCTCATGAGCCCAAACAAGTCTCTAAAAGCATGAGTTTGCAACTACTTTACTTTTGGAGAAAATTCAAAACATTCACTATTCAATAGAGCCCAATAGCAAAAATCAGGTTTTGAATGAAGAATCACATTTTTTCGTAAAATCATGCAGGATTGAAATTTTTGATGGTTTTTTACTCCTCTCAACAGCCCAAACAAGTTTCTAAAAGGATGAGTTTGCAACTACTTTACTTTTGGAGAAAATTCAAAACATTCATTATTCAATAGGGCCCAAACTATCAAAAACCAGCGGTTTCAATGAACACACATTTCTTGGTAGAATCATGCAGGACTGAAATTTTTGATGTTTTTCTACTCCTCTCATGAGCCCAAACAAGTCTCTAAAAGCATGAGTTTGCAACTACTTTACTTTTGGAGAAAATTCAAAACATTCATTATTCAATAGAGCCCAATAGCAAAAACCAGCATGTTGAATGAAGAATCACATTTCTTGGTAGAATCATGCAGGATTGAAATTTTTGATGGTTTTTTACTCCTCTCAACAGCCCAAACAAGTTTCTAAAAGGATGAGTTTGCAACTACTTTACTTTTGTTGAAAATTCAAAACATTCATTATTCAATAGGGCCCAAACTATCAAAAACCAGCGGTTTCAATGAACACACATTTCTTGGTAGAATCATGCAGGACTGAAATTTTTGATGTTTTTCTACTCCTCTCATGAGCCCAAACAAGTCTCTAAAAGCATGAGTTTGCAACTACTTTACTTTTGGAGAAAATTCAAAACATTCATTATTCAATAGAGCCCAATAGCAAAAACCAGCGTTTTGAATGAAGAATCACATTTCTTGGTAGAATCATGCAGGATTGAAATTTTTGATGGTTTTTTACTCCTCTCAACAGCCCAAACAAGTTTCTAAAAGGATGAGTTTGCAACTACTTTACTTTTGGAGAAAATTCAAAACATTCATTATTCAATAGGGCCCAAACTATCAAAAACCAGCGGTTTCAATGAACACACATTTCTTGGTAGAATCATGCAGGACTGAAATTTTTGATGTTTTTCTACTCCTCTCATGAGCCCAAACAAGTCTCTAAAAGCATGAGTTTGCAACTACTTTACTTTTGGAGAAAATTCAAAACATTCATTATTCAATAGAGCCCAATAGCAAAAACCAGCGTTTTGAATGAAGAATCACATTTCTTGGTAGAATCATGCAGGATTGAAATTTTTGATGGTTTTTTAATCCTCTCAACTGCCCAAACAAGTTTCTAAAAGGATGAGTTTGCAACTACTTTACTTTTGGAGAAAATTCAAAACATTCATTATTCAATAGGGCCCAAACTATCAAAAACCAGCGGTTTCAATGAACACACATTTCTTGGTAGAATCATGCAGGACTGAAATTTTTGATGTTTTTCTACTCCTCTCATGAGCCCAAACAAGTCTCTAAAAGCATGAGTTTGCAACTACTTTACTTTTGGAGAAAATTCAAAACATTCATTATTCAATAGGGCCCAAACTATCAAAAACCAGCGGTTTGAATGAATACACATTTCTTGGTAGAATCATGCAGGACTGAAATTTTTGATGTTTTTCTACTCCTCTCATGAGCCCAAACAAGTCTCTAAAAGCATGAGTTTGCAACTACTTTACTTTTGGAGAAAATTCAAAACATTCATTATTCAATAGGGCCCAAACTATCAAAAACCAGCCGTTTCAATGAACACACATGTCTTGGTAGAATCATGCAGGACTGAAATTTTTGATGTTTTTCTACTCATCTCATGAGCCCAAACAAGTCTCTAAAAGCATGAGTTTGCAACTACTTTACTTTTGGAGAAAATTCAAAACACTCATTATTCAATAGGGCCCAAACTATCAAAAACCAGCGGTTTCAATGAACACACATTTCTTGGTAGAATCATGCAGGACTGAAATTTTTGATGTTTTTCTACTCCTCTCATGAGCCCAAACAAGTCTCTAAAAGCATGAGTTTGCAACTACTTTACTTTTGCAATTTTTGCCCAATTGCAAAAACCAGCGTTTTGAATGAAGAATCACATTTCTTGGTAGAATCATGCAGGATTGAAATTTTTGATGGTTTTTTACTCCTCTCAACAGCCCAAACAAGTTTCTAAAAGGATGAGTTTGCAACTACTTTACTTTTGGAGAAAATTCAAAACATTCATTATTCAATAGGGCCCAAACTATCAAAAACCAGCGGTTTGAATGAACACATTTCTTGGTAGAATCATGCAGGACTGAAATTTTTGATGTTTTTCTACTCCTCTCATGAGCCCAAACAAGTCTCTAAAAGCATGAGTTTGCAACTACTTTACTTTTGGAGAAAATTCAAAACATTCACTATTCAATAGAGCCCAATAGCAAAAATCAGGTTTTGAATGAAGAATCACATTTCTTGGTAAAATCATGCAGGATTGAAATTTTTGATGGTTTTTTACTCCTCTCAACAGCCCAAACAAGTTTCTAAAAGGATGAGTTTGCAACTACTTTACTTTTGGAGAAAATTCAAAACATTCATTATTCAATAGGGCCCAAACTATCAAAAACCAGCGGTTTCAATGAACACACATTTCTTGGTAGAATCATGCAGGACTGAAATTTTTGATGTTTTTCTACTCCTGTCATGAGCCCAAACAAGTCTCTAAAAGCATGAGTTTGCAACTACTTTACTTTTGGAGAAAATTCAAAACATTCATTATTCAATAGAGCCCAATAGCAAAAACCAGCGTTTTGAATGAAGAATCACATTTCTTGGTAGAATCATGCAGGATTGAAATTTTTGATGGTTTTTTACTCCTCTCAACAGCCGAAACAAGTTTCTAAAAGGATGAGTTTGCAACTACTTTACTTTTGGAGAAAATTCAAAACATTCATTATTCAATAGGGCCCAAACTATCAAAAACCAGCGGTTTCAATGAACACACATTTCTTGGTAGAATCATGCAGGACTGAAATTTTTGATGTTTTTCTACTCCTCTCATGAGCCCAAACAAGTCTCTAAAAGCATGAGTTTGCAACTACTTTACTTTTGGAGAAAATTCAAAACATTCATTATTCAATAGGGCCCAAACTATCAAAAACCAGCGGTTTGAATGAACACACATTTCTTGGTAGAATCATGCAGGACTGAAATTTTTGATGTTTTTCTACTCCTCTCATGAGCCCAAACAAGTCTCTAAAAGCATGAGTTTGCAACTACTTTACTTTTGGAGAAAATTCAAAACATTAATTATTCAATAGAGCCCAATAGCAACAACCAGCGTTTTGAATGAAGAATCACATTTCTTGGTAGAATCATGCAGGATTGAAATTTTTGATGGTTTTTTACTCCTCTCAACAGCCCAAACAAGTTTCTAAAAGGATGAGTTTGCAACTACTTTACTTTTGGAGAAAATTCAAAACATTCATTAATCAATAGGGCCCAAACTATCAAAAACCAGCGGTTTCAATGAACACATTTCTTGGTAGAATCATGCAGGACTGAAATTTTTGATGTTTTTCTACTCCACTCATGAGCCCAAACAAGTCTCTAAAAGCATGAGTTTGCAACTACTTTACTTTTGGAGAAAATTCAAAACATTCACTATTCAATAGAGCCCAATAGCAAAAATCAGGTTTTGAATGAAGAATCACATTTCTTGGTAAAATCATGCAGGATTGAAATTTTTGATGGTTTTTTACTCCTCTCAACAGCCCAAACAAGTTTCTAAAAGGATGAGGAGTTTGCAACTACTTTACTTTTGGAGAAAATTCAAAACATTCATTATTCAATAGGGCCCAAACTATCAAAAACCAGCGGTTTCAATGAACACACATTTCTTGGTAGAATCATGCAGGACTGAAATTTTTGATGTTTTTCTACTCCTCTCATGAGCCCAAACAAGTCTCCAAAAGCATGAGTTTGCAACTACTTTACTTTTGGAGAAAATTCAAAACATTCATTATTCAATAGAGCCCAATAGCAAAAACCAGCGTTTTGAATGAAGAATCACATTTCTTGGTAGAATCATGCAGGATTGAAATTTTTGATGGTTTTTTACTCCTCTCAAAAGCCCAAACAAGTTTCTAAAAGGATGAGTTTGCAACTACTTTACTTTTGGAGAAAATTCAAAACATTCATTATTCAATAGGGCCCAAACTATCAAAAACCAGCGGTTTCAATGAACACACATTTCTTGGTAGAATCATGCAGGACTGAAATTTTTGATGTTTTTCTACTCCTCTCATGAGCCCAAACAAGTCTCTAAAAGCATGAGTTTGCAACTACTTTACTTTTGGAGAAAATTCAAAACATTCATTATTCAATAGAGCCCAATAGCAAAAACCAGCGTTTTGAATGAAGAATCACATTTCTTGGTAGAATCATGCAGGATTGAAATTTTTGATGGTTTTTTACTCCTCTCAACAGCCGAAACAAGTTTCTAAAAGGATGAGTTTGCAACTACTTTACTTTTGGAGAAAATTCAAAACATTCATTATTCAATAGGGCCCAAACTATCAAAAACCAGCGGTTTCAATGAACACACATTTCTTGGTAGAATCATGCAGGACTGAAATTTTTGATGTTTTTCTACTCCTCTCATGAGCCCAAACAAGTCTCTAAAAGCATGAGTTTGCAACTACTTTACTTTTGGAGAAAATTCAAAACATTCATTATTCAATAGGGCCCAAACTATCAAAAACCAGCGGTTTGAATGAACACACATTTCTTGGTAGAATCATGCAGGACTGAAATTTTTGATGTTTTTCTACTCCTCTCATGAGCCCAAACAAGTCTCTAAAAGCATGAGTTTGCAACTACTTTACTTTTGGAGAAAATTCAAAACATTCATTATTCAATAGAGCCCAATAGCAAAAACCAGCGTTTTGAATGAAGAATCACATTTCTTGGTAGAATCATGCAGGATTGAAATTTTTGATGGTTTTTTACTCCTCTCAACAGCCCAAACAAGTTTCTAAAAGGATGAGTTTGCAACTACTTTACTTTTGGAGAAAATTCAAAACATTCATTATTCAATAGGGCCCAAACTATCAAAAACCAGCCGTTTCAATGAACACACATGTCTTGGTAGAATCATGCAGGACTGAAATTTTTGATGTTTTTCTACTCATCTCATGAGCCCAAACAAGTCTCTAAAAGCATGAGTTTGCAACTACTTTACTTTTGGAGAAAATTCAAAACATTCATTATTCAATAGAGCCCAATAGCAAAAACCAGCGTTTTGAATGAAGAATCACATTTCTTGGTAGAATCATGCAGGATTGAAATTTTTGATGGTTTTTTACTCCTCTCAACAGCCCAAACAAGTTTCTAAAAGGATGAGTTTGCAACTACTTTACTTTTGGAGAAAATTCAAAACACTCATTATTCAATAGGGCCCAAACTATCAAAAACCAGCGGTTTCAATGAACACACATTTCTTGGTAGAATCATGCAGGACTGAAATTTTTGATGTTTTTCTACTCCTCTCATGAGCCCAAACAAGTCTCTAAAAGCATGAGTTTGCAACTACTTTACTTTTGGAAAATTCAAAACACTCATTATTCAATAGGGCCCAAACTATCAAAAACCAGCGGTTTCAATGAACACACATTTCTTGGTAGAATCATGCAGGACTGAAATTTTTGATGTTTTTCTACTCCTCTCATGAGCCCAAACAAGTCTCTAAAAGCATGAGTTTGCAACTACTTTACTTTTGCAATTTTTGCCCAATTGCAAAAACCAGCGTTTTGAATGAAGAATCACATTTCTTGGTAGAATCATGCAGGATTGAAATTTTTGATGGTTTTTTACTCCTCTCAACAGCCCAAACAAGTTTCTAAAAGGATGAGTTTGCAACTACTTTACTTTTGGAGAAAATTCAAAACATTCATTATTCAATAGGGCCCAAACTATCAAAAACCAGCGGTTTGAATGAACACATTTCTTGGTAGAATCATGCAGGACTGAAATTTTTGATGTTTTTCTACTCCTCTCATGAGCCCAAACAAGTCTCTAAAAGCATGCGTTTGCAACTACTTTACTTTTGGAGAAAATTCAAAACATTCACTATTCAATAGAGCCCAATAGCAAAAATCAGGTTTTGAATGAAGAATCACATTTCTTGGTAAAATCATGCAGGATTGAAATTTTTGATGGTTTTTTACTCCTCTCAACAGCCCAAACAAGTTTCTAAAAGGATGAGTTTGCAACTACTTTACTTTTGGAGAAAATTCAAAACATTCATTATTCAATAGGGCCCAAACTATCAAAAACCAGCGGTTTCAATGAACACACATTTCTTGGTAGAATCATGCAGGACTGAAATTTTTGATGTTTTTCTACTCCTGTCATGAGCCCAAACAAGTCTCTAAAAGCATGAGTTTGCAACTACTTTACTTTTGGAGAAAATTCAAAACATTCATTATTCAATAGAGCCCAATAGCAAAAACCAGCGTTTTGAATGAAGAATCACATTTCTTGGTAGAATCATGCAGGATTGAAATTTTTGATGGTTTTTTACTCCTCTCAACAGCCGAAACAAGTTTCTAAAAGGATGAGTTTGCAACTACTTTACTTTTGGAGAAAATTCAAAACATTCATTATTCAATAGGGCCCAAACTATCAAAAACCAGCGGTTTCAATGAACACACATTTCTTGGTAGAATCATGCAGGACTGAAATTTTTGATGTTTTTCTACTCCTCTCATGAGCCCAAACAAGTCTCTAAAAGCATGAGTTTGCAACTACTTTACTTTTGGAGAAAATTCAAAACATTCATTATTCAATAGGGCCCAAACTATCAAAAACCAGCGGTTTGAATGAACACACATTTCTTGGTAGAATCATGCAGGACTGAAATTTTTGATGTTTTTCTACTCCTCTCATGAGCCCAAACAAGTCTCTAAAAGCATGAGTTTGCAACTACTTTACTTTTGGAGAAAATTCAAAACATTCATTATTCAATAGAGCCCAATAGCAAAAACCAGCGTTTTGAATGAAGAATCACATTTCTTGGTAGAATCATGCAGGATTGAAATTTTTGATGGTTTTTTACTCCTCTCAACAGCCCAAACAAGTTTCTAAAAGGATGAGTTTGCAACTACTTTACTTTTGGAGAAAATTCAAAACATTCATTAATCAATAGGGCCCAAACTATCAAAAACCAGCGGTTTCAGTGAACACATTTCTTGGTAAAATCATGCAGGACTGAAATTTTTGATGTTTTTCTACTCCACTCATGAGCCCAAACAAGTCTCTAAAAGCATGAGTTTGCAACTACTTTACTTTTGGAGAAAATTCAAAACATTCACTATTCAATAGAGCCCAATAGCAAAAATCAGGTTTTGAATGAAGAATCACATTTCTTGGTAAAATCATGCAGGATTGAAATTTTTGATGGTTTTTTACTCCTCTCAACAGCCCAAACAAGTTTCTAAAAGGATGAGGAGTTTGCAACTACTTTACTTTTGGAGAAAATTCAAAACATTCATTATTCAATAGGGCCCAAACTATCAAAAACCAGCGGTTTCAATGAACACACATTTCTTGGTAGAATCATGCAGGACTGAAATTTTTGATGTTTTTCTACTCCTCTCATGAGCCCAAACAAGTCTCCAAAAGCATGAGTTTGCAACTACTTTACTTTTGGAGAAAATTCAAAACATTCATTATTCAATAGAGCCCAATAGCAAAAACCAGCGTTTTGAATGAAGAATCACATTTCTTGGTAGAATCATGCAGGATTGAAATTTTTGATGGTTTTTTACTCCTCTCAAAAGCCCAAACAAGTTTCTAAAAGGATGAGTTTTCAACTACTTTACTTTTGGAGAAAATTCAAAACATTCATTATTCAATAGGGCCCAAACTATCAAAAACCAGCGGTTTCAATGAACACACATTTCTTGGTAGAATCATGCAGGACTGAAATTTTTGATGTTTTTCTACTCCTCTCATGAGCCCAAACAAGTCTCTAAAAGCATGAGTTTGCAACTACTTTACTTTTGGAGAAAATTCAAAACATTCATTATTCAATAGAGCCCAATAGCAAAAACCAGCGTTTTGAATGAAGAATCACATTTCTTGGTAGAATCATGCAGGATTGAAATTTTTGATGGTTTTTTACTCCTCTCAACAGCCGAAACAAGTTTCTAAAAGGATGAGTTTGCAACTACTTTACTTTTGGAGAAAATTCAAAACATTCATTATTCAATAGGGCCCAAACTATCAAAAACCAGCGGTTTCAATGAACACACATTTCTTGGTAGAATCATGCAGGACTGAAATTTTTGATGTTTTTCTACTCCTCTCATGAGCCCAAACAAGTCTTTAAAAGCATGAGTTTGCAACTACTTTACTTTTGGAGAAAATTCAAAACATTCATTATTCAATAGGGCCCAAACTATCAAAAACCAGCGGTTTGAATGAACACACATTTCTTGGTAGAATCATGCAGGACTGAAATTTTTGATGTTTTTCTACTCCTCTCATGAGCCCAAACAAGTCTCTAAAAGCATGAGTTTGCAACTACTTTACTTTTGGAGAAAATTCAAAACATTCATTATTCAATAGAGCCCAATAGCAAAAACCAGCGTTTTGAATGAAGAATCACATTTCTTGGTAGAATCATGCAGGATTGAAATTTTTGATGGTTTTTTACTCCTCTCAACAGCCCAAACAAGTTTCTAAAAGGATGAGTTTGCAACTACTTTACTTTTGGAGAAAATTCAAAACATTCATTATTCAATAGGGCCCAAACTATCAAAAACCAGCCGTTTCAATGAACACACATGTCTTGGTAGAATCATGTAGGACTGAAATTTTTGATGTTTTTCTACTCATCTCATGAGCCCAAACAAGTCTCTAAAAGCATGAGTTTGCAACTACTTTACTTTTGGAGAAAATTCAAAACATTCATTATTCAATAGAGCCCAATAGCAAAAACCAGCGTTTTGAATGAAGAATCACATTTCTTGGTAGAATCATGCAGGATTGAAATTTTTGATGGTTTTTTACTCCTCTCAACAGCCCAAACAAGTTTCTAAAAGGATGAGTTTGCAACTACTTTACTTTTGGAGAAAATTCAAAACACTCATTATTCAATAGGGCCCAAACTATCAAAAACCAGCGGTTTCAATGAACACACATTTCTTGGTAGAATCATGCAGGACTGAAATTTTTGATGTTTTTCTACTCCTCTCATGAGCCCAAACAAGTCTCTAAAAGCATGAGTTTGCAACTACTTTACTTTTGGAAAATTCAAAACACTCATTATTCAATAGGGCCCAAACTATCAAAAACCAGCGGTTTCAATGAACACACATTTCTTGGTAGAATCATGCAGGACTGAAATTTTTGATGTTTTTCTACTCCTCTCATGAGCCCAAACAAGTCTCTAAAAGCATGAGTTTGCAACTACTTTACTTTTGCAATTTTTGCCCAATTGCAAAAACCAGCGTTTTGAATGAAGAATCACATTTCTTGGTAGAATCATGCAGGATTGAAATTTTTGATGGTTTTTTACTCCTCTCAACAGCCCAAACAAGTTTCTAAAAGGATGAGTTTGCAACTACTTTACTTTTGGAGAAAATTCAAAACATTCATTATTCAATAGGGCCCAAACTATCAAAAACCAGCGGTTTGAATGAACACATTTCTTGGTAGAATCATGCAGGACTGAAATTTTTGATGTTTTTCTACTCCTCTCATGAGCCCAAACAAGTCTCTAAAAGCATGAGTTTGCAACTACTTTACTTTTGGAGAAAATTCAAAACATTCACTATTCAATAGAGCCCAATAGCAAAAATCAGGTTTTGAATGAAGAATCACATTTCTTGGTAAAATCATGCAGGATTGAAATTTTTGATGGTTTTTTACTCCTCTCAACAGCCCAAACAAGTTTCTAAAAGGATGAGTTTGCAACTACTTTACTTTTGGAGAAAATTCAAAACATTCATTATTCAATAGGGCCCAAACTATCAAAAACCAGCCGTTTCAATGAACACACATTTCTTGGTAGAATCATGCAGGACTGAAATTTTTGATGTTTTTCTACTCCTGTCATGAGCCCAAACAAGTCTCTAAAAGCATGAGTTTGCAACTACTTTACTTTTGGAGAAAATTCAAAACATTCATTATTCAATAGAGCCCAATAGCAAAAACCAGCGTTTTGAATGAAGAATCACATTTCTTGGTAGAATCATGCAGGATTGAAATTTTTGATGGTTTTTTACTCCTCTCAACAGCCGAAACAAGTTTCTAAAAGGATGAGTTTGCAACTACTTTACTTTTGGAGAAAATTCAAAACATTCATTATTCAATAGGGCCCAAACTATCAAAAACCAGCGGTTTCAATGAACACACATTTCTTGGTAGAATCATGCAGGACTGAAATTTTTGATGTTTTTCTACTCCTCTCATGAGCCCAAACAAGTCTCTAAAAGCATGAGTTTGCAACTACTTTACTTTTGGAGAAAATTCAAAACATTCATTATTCAATAGGGCCCAAACTATCAAAAACCAGCGGTTTGAATGAACACACATTTCTTGGTAGAATCATGCAGGACTGAAATTTTTGATGTTTTTCTACTCCTCTCATGAGCCCAAACAAGTCTCTAAAAGCATGAGTTTGCAACTACTTTACTTTTGGAGAAAATTCAAAACATTCATTATTCAATAGAGCCCAATAGCAAAAACCAGCGTTTTGAATGAAGAATCACATTTCTTGGTAGAATCATGCAGGATTGAAATTTTTGATGGTTTTTTACTCCTCTCAACAGCCCAAACAAGTTTCTAAAAGGATGAGTTTGCAACTACTTTACTTTTGGAGAAAATTCAAAACATTCATTATTCAATAGGGCCCAAACTATCAAAAACCAGCCGTTTCAATGAACACACATGTCTTGGTAGAATCATGCAGGACTGAAATTTTTGATGTTTTTCTACTCATCTCATGAGCCCAAACAAGTCTCTAAAAGCATGAGTTTGCAACTACTTTACTTTTGGAGAAAATTCAAAACATTCATTATTCAATAGAGCCCAATAGCAAAAACCAGCGTTTTGAATGAAGAATCACATTTCTTGGTAGAATCATGCAGGATTGAAATTTTTGATGGTTTTTTACTCCTCTCAACAGCCCAAACAAGTTTCTAAAAGGATGAGTTTGCAACTACTTTACTTTTGGAGAAAATTCAAAACACTCATTATTCAATAGGGCCCAAACTATCAAAAACCAGCGGTTTCAATGAACACACATTTCTTGGTAGAATCATGCAGGACTGAAATTTTTGATGTTTTTCTACTCCTCTCATGAGCCCAAACAAGTCTCTAAAAGCATGAGTTTGCAACTACTTTACTTTTGGAAAATTCAAAACACTCATTATTCAATAGGGCCCAAACTATCAAAAACCAGCGGTTTCAATGAACACACATTTCTTGGTAGAATCATGCAGGACTGAAATTTTTGATGTTTTTCTACTCCTCTCATGAGCCCAAACAAGTCTCTAAAAGCATGAGTTTGCAACTACTTTACTTTTGCAATTTTTGCCCAATTGCAAAAACCAGCGTTTTGAATGAAGAATCACATTTCTTGGTAGAATCATGCAGGATTGAAATTTTTGATGGTTTTTTACTCCTCTCAACAGCCCAAACAAGTTTCTAAAAGGATGAGTTTGCAACTACTTTACTTTTGGAGAAAATTCAAAACATTCATTATTCAATAGGGCCCAAACTATCAAAAACCAGCGGTTTGAATGAACACATTTCTTGGTAGAATCATGCAGGACTGAAATTTTTGATGTTTTTCTACTCCTCTCATGAGCCCAAACAAGTCTCTAAAAGCATGAGTTTGCAACTACTTTACTTTTGGAGAAAATTCAAAACATTCACTATTCAATAGAGCCCAATAGCAAAAATCAGGTTTTGAATGAAGAATCACATTTCTTGGTAAAATCATGCAGGATTGAAATTTTTGATGGTTTTTTACTCCTCTCAACAGCCCAAACAAGTTTCTAAAAGGATGAGGAGTTTGCAACTACTTTACTTTTGGAGAAAATTCAAAACATTCATTATTCAATAGGGCCCAAACTATCAAAAACCAGCGGTTTCAATGAACACACATTTCTTGGTAGAATCATGCAGGACTGAAATTTTTGATGTTTTTCTACTCCTCTCATGAGCCCAAACAAGTCTCCAAAAGCATGAGTTTGCAACTACTTTACTTTTGGAGAAAATTCAAAACATTCATTATTCAATAGAGCCCAATAGCAAAAACCAGCGTTTTGAATGAAGAATCACATTTCTTGGTAGAATCATGCAGGATTGAAATTTTTGATGGTTTTTTACTCCTCTCAAAAGCCCAAACAAGTTTCTAAAAGGATGAGTTTTCAACTACTTTACTTTTGGAGAAAATTCAAAACATTCATTATTCAATAGGGCCCAAACTATCAAAAACCAGCGGTTT
Organism: Dendrobates tinctorius; assembly: GCF_039654945.1. Taxonomy (NCBI): domain Eukaryota; kingdom Metazoa; phylum Chordata; class Amphibia; order Anura; family Dendrobatidae; genus Dendrobates; species Dendrobates tinctorius. Next base: position 7,022,170 of record NW_027361837.1, read on the forward strand.
CAATGAACACACATTTCTTGGTAGAATCATGCAGGACTGAAATTTTTGATGTTTTTCTACTCCTCTCATGAGCCCAAACAAGTCTCTAAAAGCATGAGTTTGCAACTACTTTACTTTTGGAGAAAATTCAAAACATTCATTATTCAATAGAGCCCAATAGCAAAAACCAGCGTTTTGAATGAAGAATCACATTTCTTGGTAGAATCATGCAGGATTGAAATTTTTGATGGTTTTTTACTCCTCTCAACAGCCGAAACAAGTTTCTAAAAGGATGAGTTTGCAACTACTTTACTTTTGGAGAAAATTCAAAACATTCATTATTCAATAGGGCCCAAACTATCAAAAACCAGCGGTTTCAATGAACACACATTTCTTGGTAGAATCATGCAGGACTGAAATTTTTGATGTTTTTCTACTCCTCTCATGAGCCCAAACAAGTCTCTAAAAGCATGAGTTTGCAACTACTTTACTTTTGGAGAAAATTCAAAACATTCATTATTCAATAGGGCCCAAACTATCAAAAACCAGCGGTTTGAATGAACACACATTTCTTGGTAGAATCATGCAGGACTGAAATTTTTGATGTTTTTCTACTCCTCTCATGAGCCCAAACAAGTCTCTAAAAGCATGAGTTTGCAACTACTTTACTTTTGGAGAAAATTCAAAACATTCATTATTCAATAGAGCCCAATAGCAAAAACCAGCGTTTTGAATGAAGAATCACATTTCTTGGTAGAATCATGCAGGATTGAAATTTTTGATGGTTTTTTACTCCTCTCAACAGCCCAAACAAGTTTCTAAAAGGATTAGTTTGCAACTACTTTACTTTTGGAGAAAATTCAAAACATTCATTATTCAATAGGGCCCAAACTATCAAAAACCAGCCGTTTCAATGAACACACATGTCTTGGTAGAATCATGTAGGACTGAAATTTTTGATGTTTTTCTACTCATCTCATGAGCCCAAACAAGTCTCTAAAAGCATGAGTTTGCAACTACTTTACTTTTGGAGAAAATTCAAAACATTCATTATTCAATAGAGCCCAATAGCAAAAACCAGCGTTTTGAATGAAGAATCACATTTCTTGGTAGAATCATGCAGGATTGAAATTTTTGATGGTTTTTTACTCCTCTCAACAGCCCAAACAAGTTTCTAAAAGGATGAGTTTGCAACTACTTTACTTTTGGAGAAAATTCAAAACACTCATTATTCAATAGGGCCCAAACTATCAAAAACCAGCGGTTTCAATGAACACACATTTCTTGGTAGAATCATGCAGGACTGAAATTTTTGATGTTTTTCTACTCCTCTCATGAGCCCAAACAAGTCTCTAAAAGCATGAGTTTGCAACTACTTTACTTTTGGAAAATTCAAAACACTCATTATTCAATAGGGCCCAAACTATCAAAAACCAGCGGTTTCAATGAACACACATTTCTTGGTAGAATCATGCAGGACTGAAATTTTTGATGTTTTTCTACTCCTCTCATGAGCCCAAACAAGTCTCTAAAAGCATGAGTTTGCAACTACTTTACTTTTGCAATTTTTGCCCAATTGCAAAAACCAGCGTTTTGAATGAAGAATCACATTTCTTGGTAGAATCATGCAGGATTGAAATTTTTGATGGTTTTTTACTCCTCTCAACAGCCCAAACAAGTTTCTAAAAGGATGAGTTTGCAACTACTTTACTTTTGGAGAAAATTCAAAACATTCATTATTCAATAGGGCCCAAACTATCAAAAACCAGCGGTTTGAATGAACACATTTCTTGGTAGAATCATGCAGGACTGAAATTTTTGATGTTTTTCTACTCCTCTCATGAGCCCAAACAAGTCTCTAAAAGCATGAGTTTGCAACTACTTTACTTTTGGAGAAAATTCAAAACATTCACTATTCAATAGAGCCCAATAGCAAAAATCAGGTTTTGAATGAAGAATCACATTTCTTGGTAAAATCATGCAGGATTGAAATTTTTGATGGTTTTTTACTCCTCTCAACAGCCCAAACAAGTTTCTAAAAGGATGAGTTTGCAACTACTTTACTTTTGGAGAAAATTCAAAACATTCATTATTCAATAGGGCCCAAACTATCAAAAACCAGCCGTTTCAATGAACACACATTTCTTGGTAGAATCATGCAGGACTGAAATTTTTGATGTTTTTCTACTCCTGTCATGAGCCCAAACAAGTCTCTAAAAGCATGAGTTTGCAACTACTTTACTTTTGGAGAAAATTCAAAACATTCATTATTCAATAGAGCCCAATAGCAAAAACCAGCGTTTTGAATGAAGAATCACATTTCTTGGTAGAATCATGCAGGATTGAAATTTTTGATGGTTTTTTACTCCTCTCAACAGCCGAAACAAGTTTCTAAAAGGATGAGTTTGCAACTACTTTACTTTTGGAGAAAATTCAAAACATTCATTATTCAATAGGGCCCAAACTATCAAAAACCAGCGGTTTCAATGAACACACATTTCTTGGTAGAATCATGCAGGACTGAAATTTTTGATGTTTTTCTACTCCTCTCATGAGCCCAAACAAGTCTCTAAAAGCATGAGTTTGCAACTACTTTACTTTTGGAGAAAATTCAAAACATTCATTATTCAATAGGGCCCAAACTATCAAAAACCAGCGGTTTGAATGAACACACATTTCTTGGTAGAATCATGCAGGACTGAAATTTTTGATGTTTTTCTACTCCTCTCATGAGCCCAAACAAGTCTCTAAAAGCATGAGTTTGCAACTACTTTACTTTTGGAGAAAATTCAAAACATTCATTATTCAATAGAGCCCAATAGCAAAAACCAGCGTTTTGAATGAAGAATCACATTTCTTGGTAGAATCATGCAGGATTGAAATTTTTGATGGTTTTTTACTCCTCTCAACAGCCCAAACAAGTTTCTAAAAGGATGAGTTTGCAACTACTTTACTTTTGGAGAAAATTCAAAACATTCATTATTCAATAGGGCCCAAACTATCAAAAACCAGCCGTTTCAATGAACACACATGTCTTGGTAGAATCATGCAGGACTGAAATTTTTGATGTTTTTCTACTCATCTCATGAGCCCAAACAAGTCTCTAAAAGCATGAGTTTGCAACTACTTTACTTTTGGAGAAAATTCAAAACATTCATTATTCAATAGAGCCCAATAGCAAAAACCAGCGTTTTGAATGAAGAATCACATTTCTTGGTAGAATCATGCAGGATTGAAATTTTTGATGGTTTTTTACTCCTCTCAACAGCCCAAACAAGTTTCTAAAAGGATGAGTTTGCAACTACTTTACTTTTGGAGAAAATTCAAAACACTCATTATTCAATAGGGCCCAAACTATCAAAAACCAGCGGTTTCAATGAACACACATTTCTTGGTAGAATCATGCAGGACTGAAATTTTTGATGTTTTTCTACTCCTCTCATGAGCCCAAACAAGTCTCTAAAAGCATGAGTTTGCAACTACTTTACTTTTGGAAAATTCAAAACACTCATTATTCAATAGGGCCCAAACTATCAAAAACCAGCGGTTTCAATGAACACACATTTCTTGGTAGAATCATGCAGGACTGAAATTTTTGATGTTTTTCTACTCCTCTCATGAGCCCAAACAAGTCTCTAAAAGCATGAGTTTGCAACTACTTTACTTTTGCAATTTTTGCCCAATTGCAAAAACCAGCGTTTTGAATGAAGAATCACATTTCTTGGTAGAATCATGCAGGATTGAAATTTTTGATGGTTTTTTACTCCTCTCAACAGCCCAAACAAGTTTCTAAAAGGATGAGTTTGCAACTACTTTACTTTTGGAGAAAATTCAAAACATTCATTATTCAATAGGGCCCAAACTATCAAAAACCAGCGGTTTGAATGAACACATTTCTTGGTAGAATCATGCAGGACTGAAATTTTTGATGTTTTTCTACTCCTCTCATGAGCCCAAACAAGTCTCTAAAAGCATGAGTTTGCAACTACTTTACTTTTGGAGAAAATTCAAAACATTCACTATTCAATAGAGCCCAATAGCAAAAATCAGGTTTTGAATGAAGAATCACATTTCTTGTTAAAATCATGCAGGATTGAAATTTTTGATGGTTTTTTACTCCTCTCAACAGCCCAAACAAGTTTCTAAAAGGATGAGTTTGCAACTACTTTACTTTTGGAGAAAATTCAAAACATTCATTATTCAATAGGGCCCAAACTATCAAAAACCAGCGGTTTCAATGAACACACATTTCTTGGTAGAATCATGCAGGACTGAAATTTTTGATGTTTTTCTACTCCTCTCATGAGCCCAAACAAGTCTCTAAAAGCATGAGTTTGCAACTACTTTACTTTTGGAGAAAATTCAAAACATTCATTATTCAATAGAGCCCAATAGCAAAAACCAGCGTTTTGAATGAAGAATCACATTTCTTGGTAGAATCATGCAGGATTGAAATTTTTGATGGTTTTTTACTCCTCTCAACAGCCCAAACAAGTTTCTAAAAGGATGAGTTTGCAACTACTTTACTTTTGGAGAAAATTCAAAACATTCATTATTCAATAGGGCCCAAACTATCAAAAACCAGCGGTTTCAATGAACACACATTTCTTGGTAGAATCATGCAGGACTGAAATTTTTGATGTTTTTCTACTCCTCTCATGAGCCCAAACAAGTCTCTAAAAGCATGAGTTTGCAACTACTTTACTTTTGGAGAAAATTCAAAACATTCATTATTCAATAGAGCCCAATAGCAAAAACCAGCGTTTTGAATGAAGAATCACATTTCTTGGTAGAATCATGCAGGATTGAAATTTTTGATGGTTTTTTACTCCTCTCAACAGCCCAAACAAGTTTCTAAAAGGATGAGTTTGCAACTACTTTACTTTTGGAGAAAATTCAAAACATTCATTATTCAATAGGGCCCAAACTATCAAAAACCAGTGGTTTCAATGAACACACATTTCTTGGTAGAATCATGCAGGACTGAAATTTTTGATGTTTTTCTACTCCGCTCATGAGCCCAAACAAGTCTCTAAAAGCATGAGTTTGCAACTACTTTACTTTTGGAGAAAATTCAAAACATTCATTATTCAATAGAGCCCAATAGCAAAAACCAGCGTTTTGAATGAAGAATCACATTTCTTGGTAGAATCATGCAGGATTGAAATTTTTGATGGCTTTTTACTCCTCTCAACAGCCCAAACAAGTTTCTAAAAGGATGAGTTTGCAACTACTTTACTTTTGGAGAAAATTCAAAACATTCATTATTCAATAGGGCCCAAACTATCAAAAACCAGCGGTTTCAATGAACACACATTTCTTGGTAGAATCATGCAGGACTGAAATTTTTGATGTTTTTCTACTCCTCTCATGAGCCCAAACAAGTCTCTAAAAGCATGAGTTTGCAACTACTTTACTTTTGGAGAAAATTCAAAACATTCATTATTCAATAGAGCCCAATAGCAAAAACCAGCGTTTTGAATGAAGAATCACATTTCTTGGTAGAATCATGCAGGATTGAAATTTTTGATGGTTTTTTACTCCTCTCAACAGCCCAAACAAGTTTCTAAAAGGATGAGTTTGCAACTACTTTACTTTTGGAGAAAATTCAAAACATTCATTATTCAATAGGGCCCAAACTATCAAAAACCAGTGGTTTCAATGAACACACATTTCTTGGTAGAATCATGCAGGACTGAAATTTTTGATGTTTTTCTACTCCGCTCATGAGCCCAAACAAGTCTCTAAAAGCATGAGTTTGCAACTACTTTACTTTTGGAGAAAATTCAAAACATTCATTATTCAATAGAGCCCAATAGCAAAAACCAGCGTTTTGAATGAAGAATCACATTTCTTGGTAGAATCATGCAGGATTGAAATTTTTGATGGTTTTTTACTCCTCTCAACAGCCCAAACAAGTTTCTAAAAGGATGAGTTTGCAACTACTTTACTTTTGGAGAAAATTCAAAACATTCATTATTCAATAGGGCCCAAACTATCAAAAACCAGCGGTTTCAATGAACACACATTTCTTGGTAGAATCATGCAGGACTGAAATTTTTGATGTTTTTCTACTCCTCTCATGAGCCCAAACAAGTCTCTAAAAGCATGAGTTTGCAACTACTTTACTTTTGGAGAAAATTCAAAACATTCATTATCCAATAGGGCCCAAACTATCAAAAACCAGCGGTTTGAATGAACACACATTTCTTGGTAGAATTATGCAGGACTGAAATTTTTGATGTTTTTCTACTCCTCTCATGAGCCCAAACAAGTCTCTAAAAGCATGAGTTTGCAACTACTTTACTTTTGGAGAAAATTCAAAACATTCATTATTCAATAGAGCCCAATAGCAAAAACCAGCGTTTTGAATGAAGAATCACATTTCTTGGTAGAATCATGCAGGATTGAAATTTTTGATGGTTTTTTACTCCTCTCAACAGCCCAAACAAGTTTCTAATAGGATGAGTTTGCAACTACTTTACTTTTGGAGAAAATTCAAAACATTCATTATTCAATAGGGCCCAAACTATCAAAAACCAGCGGTTTCAATGAACACACATTTCTTGGTAGAATCATGCAGGACTGAAATTTTTGATGTTTTTCTACTCCTCTCATGAGCCCAAACAAGTCTCTAAAAGCATGAGTTTGCAACTACTTTACTTTTGGAGAAAATTCAAAACATTCATTATTCAATAGAGCCCAATAGCAAAAACCAGCGTTTTGAATGAAGAATCACATTTCTTGGTAGAATCATGCAGGATTGAAATTTTTGATGGTTTTTTACTCCTCTCAACAGCCCAAACAAGTTTCTAAAAGGATGAGTTTGCAACTACTTTACTTTTGGAGAAAATTCAAAACATTCATTATTCAATAGGGCCCAAACTATCAAAAACCAGCCGTTTGAATGAACTCACATTTCTTGGTAGAATCATGCAGGACTGAAATTTTTGATGTTTTTCTACTCCTCTCATGAGCCCAAACAAGTCTCTAAAAGAATGAGTTTGCAACTACTTTACTTTTGGAGAAAATTCAAAACATTCATTATTCAATAGAGCCCAATAGCAAAAACCAGCGTTTTGAATGAAGAATCACATTTCTTGGTAGAATCATGCAGGATTGAAATTTTTTATGGTTTTTTACTCCTCTCAACAGCCCAAACAAGTTTCTAAAAGGATGAGTTTGCAAGTACTTTACTTTTGGAGAAAATTCAAAACATTCATTATTCAATAGGGCCCAAACTATCAAAAACCAGCGGTTTCAATGAACACACATTTCTTGGTAGAATCATGCAGGACTGAAATTTTTGATGTTTTTCTACTCCTCTCATGAGCCCAAACAAGTCTCTAAAAGCATGAGTTTGCAACGACTTTACTTTTGGAGAAAATTCAAAACATTCATTATTCAATAGGGCCCAAACTATCAAAAACCAGCGGTTTGAATGAACACACATTTCTTGGTAGAATCATGCAGGACTGAAATTTTTGATGTTTTTCTACTCCTCTCATGAGCCCAAACAAGTCTCTAAAAGCATGAGTTTGCAACTACTTTACTTTTGGAGAAAATTCAAAACATTCACTATTCAATAGAGCCCAATAGCAAAAATCAGGTTTTGAATGAAGAATCACATTTCTTGGTAAAATCATGCAGGATTGAAATTTTTGATGGTTTTTTACTCCTCTCAACAGCCCAAACAAGTTTCTAAAAGGATGAGGAGTTTGCAACTACTTTACTTTTGGAGAAAATTCAAAACATTCATTATTCAATAGGGCCCAAACTATCAAAAACCAGCGGTTTCAATGAACACACATTTCTTGGTAGAATCATGCAGGACTGAAATTTTTGATGTTTTTCTACTCCTCTCATGAGCCCAAACAAGTCTCCAAAAGCATGAGTTTGCAACTACTTTACTTTTGGAGAAAATTCAAAACATTCATTATTCAATAGAGCCCAATAGCAAAAACCAGCGTTTTGAATGAAGAATCACATTTCTTGGTAGAATCATGCAGGATTGAAATTTTTGATGGTTTTTTACTCCTCTCAAAAGCCCAAACAAGTTTCTAAAAGGATGAGTTTGCAACTACTTTACTTTTGGAGAAAATTCAAAACATTCATTATTCAATAGGGCCCAAACTATCAAAAACCAGCTGTTTCAATGAACACACATTTCTTGGTAGAATCATGCAGGACTGAAATTTTTGATGTTTTTCTACTCCTCTCATGAGCCCAAACAAGTCTCTAAAAGCATGAGTTTGCAACTACTTTACTTTTGGAGAAAATTCAAAACATTTATTATTCAATAGAGCCCAATAGCAAAAACCAGCGTTTTGAATGAAGAATCACATTTCTTGGTAGAATCATGCAGGATTGAAATTTTTGATGGTTTTTTACTCCTCTCAACAGCCGAAACAAGTTTCTAAAAGGATGAGTTTGCAACTACTTTACTTTTGGAGAAAATTCAAAACATTCATTATTCAATAGGGCCCAAACTATCAAAAACCAGCGGTTTCAATGAACACACATTTCTTGGTAGAATCATGCAGGACTGAAATTTTTGATGTTTTTCTACTCCTCTCATGAGCCCAAACAAGTCTCTAAAAGCATGAGTTTGCAACTACTTTACTTTTGGAGAAAATTCAAAACATTCATTATTCAATAGGGCCCAAACTATCAAAAACCAGCGGTTTGAATGAACACACATTTCTTGGTAGAATCATGCAGGACTGAAATTTTTGATGTTTTTCTACTCCTCTCATGAGCCCAAACTAGTCTCTTAAAGCATGAGTTTGCAACTACTTTACTTTTGGAGAAAATTCAAAACATTCATTATTCAATAGAGCCCAATAGCAAAAACCAGCGTTTTGAATGAAGAATCACATTTCTTGGTAGAATCATGCAGGATTGAAATTTTTGATGGTTTTTTACTCCTCTCAACAGCCCAAACAAGTTTCTAAAAGGATGAGTTTGCAACTACTTTACTTTTGGAGAAAATTCAAAACACTCATTATTCAATAGGGCCCAAACTATCAAAAACCAGCGGTTTCAATGAACACACATTTCTTGGTAGAATCATGCAGGACTGAAATTTTTGATGTTTTTCTACTCCTCTCATGAGCCCAAACAAGTCTCTAAAAGCATGAGTTTGCAACTACTTTACTTTTGGAAAATTCAAAACACTCATTATTCAATAGGGCACAAACTATCAAAAACCAGCGGTTTCAATGAACACACATTTCTTGGTAGAATCATGCAGGACTGAAATTTTTGATGTTTTTCTACTCCTCTCATGAGCCCAAACAAGTCTCTAAAAGCATGAGTTTGCAACTACTTTACTTTTGCAATTTTTGCCCAATAGCAAAAACCAGCGTTTTGAATGAAGAATCACATTTCTTGGTAGAATCATGCAGGATTGAAATTTTTGATGGTTTTTTACTCCTCTCAACAGCCCAAACAAGTTTCTAAAAGGATGAGTTTGCAACTACTTTACTTTTGGAGAAAATTCAAAACATTCATTATTCAATAGGGCCCAAACTATCAAAAACCAGCCGTTTGAATGAACACACATTTCTTGGTAGAATCATGCAGGACTGAAATTTTTGATGTTTTTCTACTCCTCTCATGAGCCCAAACAAGTCTCTAAAAGCATGAGTTTGCAACTACTTTACTTTTGGAGAAAATTCAAAACATTCATTATTCAATAGAGCCCAATAGCAAAAACCAGCGTTTTGAATGAAGAATCACATTTCTTGGTAGAATCATGCAGGATTGAAATTTTTGATGGTTTTTTACTCCTCTCAACAGCCCAAACAAGTTTCTAAAAGGATGAGTTTGCAACTACTTTACTTTTGGAGAAAATTCAAAACATTCATTATTCAATAGGGCCCAAACTATCAAAAACCAGCGGTTTCAATGAACACACATTTCTTGGTAGAATCATGCAGGACTGAAATTTTTGATGTTTTTCTACTCCTCTCATGAGCCCAAACAAGTCTCTAAAAGCATGAGTTTGCAACTACTTTACTTTTGGAGAAAATTCAAAACATTCATTATTCAATAGAGCCCAATAGCAAAAACCAGCGTTTTGAATGAAGAATCACATTTCTTGGTAGAATCATGCAGGATTGAAATTTTTGATGGTTTTTTACTCCTCTCAACAGCCCAAACAAGTTTCTAAAAGGATGAGTTTGCAACTACTTTACTTTTGGAGAAAATTCAAAACACTCATTATTCAATAGGGCCCAAACTATCAAAAACCAGCGGTTTCAATGAACACACATTTCTTGGTAGAATCATGCAGGACTGAAATTTTTGATGTTTTTCTACTCCTCTCATGAGCCCAAACAAGTCTCTAAAAGCATGAGTTTGCAACTACTTTACTTTTGGAAAATTCAAAACACTCATTATTCAATAGGGCACAAACTATCAAAAACCAGCGGTTTCAATGAACACACATTTCTTGGTAGAATCATGCAGGACTGAAATTTTTGATGTTTTTCTACTCCTCTCATGAGCCCAAACAAGTCTCTAAAAGCATGAGTTTGCAACTACTTTACTTTTGCAATTTTTGCCCAATAGCAAAAACCAGCGTTTTGAATGAAGAATCACATTTCTTGGTAGAATCATGCAGGATTGAAATTTTTGATGGTTTTTTACTCCTCTCAACAGCCCAAACAAGTTTCTAAAAGGATGAGTTTGCAACTACTTTACTTTTGGAGAAAATTCAAAACATTCATTATTCAATAGGGCCCAAACTATCAAAAACCAGCCGTTTGAATGAACACACATTTCTTGGTAGAATCATGCAGGACTGAAATTTTTGATGTTTTTCTACTCCTCTCATGAGCCCAAACAAGTCTCTAAAAGCATGAGTTTGCAACTACTTTACTTTTGGAGAAAATTCAAAACATTCATTATTCAATAGAGCCCAATAGCAAAAACCAGCGTTTTGAATGAAGAATCACATTTCTTGGTAGAATCATGCAGGATTGAAATTTTTGATGGTTTTTTACTCCTCTCAACAGCCCAAACAAGTTTCTAAAAGGATGAGTTTGCAACTACTTTACTTTTGGAGAAAATTCAAAACATTCATTATTCAATAGGGCCCAAACTATCAAAAACCAGCGGTTTCAATGAACACACATTTCTTGGTAGAATCATGCAGGACTGAAATTTTTGATGTTTTTCTACTCCTCTCATGAGCCCAAACAAGTCTCTAAAAGCATGAGTTTGCAACTACTTTACTTTTGGAGAAAATTCAAAACATTCATTATTCAATAGAGCCCAATAGCAAAAACCAGCGTTTTGAATGAAGAATCACATTTCTTGGTAGAATCATGCAGGATTGAAATTTTTGATGGTTTTTTACTCCTCTCAACAGCCCAAACAAGTTTCTAAAAGGATGAGTTTGCAACTACTTTACTTTTGGAGAAAATTCAAAACATTCATTATTCAATAGGGCCCAAACTATCAAAAACCAGCGGTTTCAATGAACACACATTTCTTGGTAGAATCATGCAGGACTGAAATTTTTGATGTTTTTCTACTCCTCTCATGAGCCCAAACAAGTCTCTAAAAGCATGAGTTTGCAACTACTTTACTTTTGGAGAAAATTCAAAACATTCATTATTCAATAGGGCCCAAACTATCAAAAACCAGCGGTTTGAATGAACACACATTTCTTGGTAGAATCATGCAGGACTGAAATTTTTGATGTTTTTCTACTCCTCTCATGAGCCCAAACAAGTCTCTAAAAGCATGAGTTTGCAACTACTTTACTTTTGGAGAAAATTCAAAACATTCATTATTCAATAGAGCCCAATAGCAAAAACCAGCGTTTTGAATGAAGAATCACATTTCTTGGTAGAATCATGCAGGATTGAAATTTTTGATGGTTTTTTACTCCTCTCAAAAGCCCAAACAAGTTTCTAAAAGGATGAGTTTGCAACTACTTTACTTTTGGAGAAAATTCAAAACATTCATTATTCAATAGGGCCCAAACTATCAAAAACCAGCGGTTTCAATGAACACACATTTCTTGGTAGAATCATGCAGGACTGAAATTTTTGATGTTTTTCTACTCCTCTCATGAGCCCAAACAAGTCTCTAAAAGCATGAGTTTGCAACTACTTTACTTTTGGAGAAAATTCAAAACATTCATTATTCAATAGGGCCCAAACTATCAAAAACCAGCGGTTTGAATGAACACACATTTCTTGGTAGAATCATGCAGGACTGAAATTTTTGATGTTTTTCTACTCCTCTCATGAGCCCAAACAAGTCTCTAAAAGCATGAGTTTGCAACTACTTTACTTTTGGAGAAAATTCAAAACATTCATTATTCAATAGAGCCCAATAGCAAAAACCAGCTTTTTGAATGAAGAATCACATTTCTTGGTAGAATCATGCAGGATTGAAATTTTTGATGGTTTTTTACTCCTCTCAACAGCCCAAACAAGTTTCTAAAAGGATGAGTTTGCAACTACTTTACTTTTGGAGAAAATTCAAAACATTCATTATTCAATAGGGCCCAAACTATCAAAAACCAGCCGTTTCAATGAACACACATGTCTTGGTAGAATCATGCAGGACTGAAATTTTTGATGTTTTTCTACTCATCTCATGAGCCCAAACAAGTCTCTAAAAGCATGAGTTTGCAACTACTTTACTTTTGGAGAAAATTCAAAACATTCATTATTCAATAGAGCCCAATAGCAAAAACCAGCGTTTTGAATGAAGAATCACATTTCTTGGTAGAATCATGCAGGATTGAAATTTTTGATGGTTTTTTACTCCTCTCAACAGCCCAAACAAGTTTCTAAAAGGATGAGTTTGCAACTACTTTACTTTTGGAGAAAATTCAAAACATTCATTATTCAATAGGGCCCAAACTATCAAAAACCAGCGGTTTCAATGAACACACATTTCTTGGTAGAATCATGCAGGACTGAAATTTTTGATGTTTTTCTACTCCTCTCATGAGCCCAAACAAGTCTCTAAAAGCATGAGTTTGCAACTACTTTACTTTTGGAGAAAATTCAAAACATTCATTATTCAATAGAGCCCAATAGCAAAAACCAGCGTTTTGAATGAAGAATCACATTTCTTGGTAGAATCATGCAGGATTGAAATTTTTGATGGTTTTTTACTCCTCTCAACAGCCCAAACAAGTTTCTAAAAGGATGAGTTTGCAACTACTTTACTTTTGGAGAAAATTCAAAACATTCATTATTCAATAGGGCCCAAACTATCAAAAACCAGCCGTTTGAATGAACTCACATTTCTTGGTAGAATCATGCAGGACTGAAATTTTTGATGTTTTTCTACTCCTCTCATGAGCCCAAACAAGTCTCTAAAAGAATGAGTTTGCAACTACTTTACTTTTGGAGAAAATTCAAAACATTCATTATTCAATAGAGCCCAATAGCAAAAACCAGCGTTTTGAATGAAGAATCACATTTCTTGGTAGAATCATGCAGGATTGAAATTTTTTATGGTTTTTTACTCCTCTCAACAGCCCAAACAAGTTTCTAAAAGGATGAGTTTGCAACTACTTTACTTTTGGAGAAAATTCAAAACATTCATTATTCAATAGGGCCCAAACTATCAAAAACCAGCGGTTTCAATGAACACACATTTCTTGGTAGAATCATGCAGGACTGAAATTTTTGATGTTTTTCTACTCCTCTCATGAGCCCAAACAAGTCTCTAAAAGCATGAGTTTGCAACGACTTTACTTTTGGAGAAAATTCAAAACATTCATTATTCAATAGGGCCCAAACTATCAAAAACCAGCGGTTTGAATGAACACACATTTCTTGGTAGAATCATGCAGGACTGAAATTTTTGATGTTTTTCTACTCCTCTCATGAGCCCAAACAAGTCTCTAAAAGCATGAGTTTGCAACTACTTTACTTTTGGAGAAAATTCAAAACATTCACTATTCAATAGAGCCCAATAGTAAAAATCAGGTTTTGAATGAAGAATCACATTTCTTGGTAAAATCATGCAGGATTGAAATTTTTGATGGTTTTTTACTCCTCTCAACAGCCCAAACAAGTTTCTAAAAGGATGAGGAGTTTGCAACTACTTTACTTTTGGAGAAAATTCAAAACATTCATTATTCAATAGGGCCCAAACTATCAAAAACCAGCGGTTTCAATGAACACACATTTCTTGGTAGAATCATGCAGGACTGAAATTTTTGATGTTTTTCTACTCCTCTCATGAGCCCAAACAAGTCTCCAAAAGCATGAGTTTGCAACTACTTTACTTTTGGAGAAAATTCAAAACATTCATTATTCAATAGAGCCCAATAGCAAAAACCAGCGTTTTGAATGAAGAATCACATTTCTTGGTAGAATCATGCAGGATTGAAATTTTTGATGGTTTTTTACTCCTCTCTAAAGCCCAAACAAGTTTCTAAAAGGATGAGTTTGCAACTACTTTACTTTTGGAGAAAATTCAAAACATTCATTATTCAATAGGGCCCAAACTATCAAAAACCAGCTGTTTCAATGAACACACATTTCTTGGTAGAATCATGCAGGACTGAAATTTTTGATGTTTTTCTACTCCTCTCATGAGCCCAAACAAGTCTCTAAAAGCATGAGTTTGCAACTACTTTACTTTTGGAGAAAATTCAAAACATTTATTATTCAATAGAGCCCAATAGCAAAAACCAGCGTTTTGAATGAAGAATCACATTTCTTGGTAGAATCATGCAGGATTGAAATTTTTGATGGTTTTTTACTCCTCTCAACAGCCGAAACAAGTTTCTAAAAGGATGAGTTTGCAACTACTTTACTTTTGGAGAAAATTCAAAACATTCATTATTCAATAGGGCCCAAACTATCAAAAACCAGCGGTTTCAATGAACACACATTTCTTGGTAGAATCATGCAGGACTGAAATTTTTGATGTTTTTCTACTCCTCTCATGAGCCCAAACAAGTCTCTAAAAGCATGAGTTTGCAACTACTTTACTTTTGGAGAAAATTCAAAACATTCATTATTCAATAGGGCCCAAACTATCAAAAACCAGCGGTTTGAATGAACACACATTTCTTGGTAGAATCATGCAGGACTGAAATTTTTGATGTTTTTCTACTCCTCTCATGAGCCCAAACTAGTCTCTTAAAGCATGAGTTTGCAACTACTTTACTTTTGGAGAAAATTCAAAACATTCATTATTCAATAGAGCCCAATAGCAAAAACCAGCGTTTTGAATGAAGAATCACATTTCTTGGTAGAATCATGCAGGATTGAAATTTTTGATGGTTTTTTACTCCTCTCAACAGCCCAAACAAGTTTCTAAAAGGATGAGTTTGCAACTACTTTACTTTTGGAGAAAATTCAAAACACTCATTATTCAATAGGGCCCAAACTATCAAAAACCAGCGGTTTCAATGAACACACATTTCTTGGTAGAATCATGCAGGACTGAAATTTTTGATGTTTTTCTACTCCTCTCATGAGCCCAAACAAGTCTCTAAAAGCATGAGTTTGCAACTACTTTACTTTTGGAAAATTCAAAACACTCATTATTCAATAGGGCACAAACTATCAAAAACCAGCGGTTTCAATGAACACACATTTCTTGGTAGAATCATGCAGGACTGAAATTTTTGATGTTTTTCTACTCCTCTCATGAGCCCAAACAAGTCTCTAAAAGCATGAGTTTGCAACTACTTTACTTTTGCAATTTTTGCCCAATAGCAAAAACCAGCGTTTTGAATGAAGAATCACATTTCTTGGTAGAATCATGCAGGATTGAAATTTTTGATGGTTTTTTACTCCTCTCAACAGCCCAAACAAGTTTCTAAAAGGATGAGTTTGCAACTACTTTACTTTTGGAGAAAATTCAAAACATTCATTATTCAATAGGGCCCAAACTATCAAAAACCAGCCGTTTGAATGAACACACATTTCTTGGTAGAATCATGCAGGACTGAAATTTTTGATGTTTTTCTACTCCTCTCATGAGCCCAAACAAGTCTCTAAAAGCATGAGTTTGCAACTACTTTACTTTTGGAGAAAATTCAAAACATTCATTATTCAATAGAGCCCAATAGCAAAAACCAGCGTTTTGAATGAAGAATCACATTTCTTGGTAGAATCATGCAGGATTGAAATTTTTGATGGTTTTTTACTCCTCTCAACAGCCCAAACAAGTTTCTAAAAGGATGAGTTTGCAACTACTTTACTTTTGGAGAAAATTCAAAACATTCATTATTCAATAGGGCCCAAACTATCAAAAACCAGCGGTTTCAATGAACACACATTTCTTGGTAGAATCATGCAGGACTGAAATTTTTGATGTTTTTCTACTCCTCTCATGAGCCCAAACAAGTCTCTAAAAGCATGAGTTTGCAACTACTTTACTTTTGGAGAAAATTCAAAACATTCATTATTCAATAGAGCCCAATAGCAAAAACCAGCGTTTTGAATGAAGAATCACATTTCTTGGTAGAATCATGCAGGATTGAAATTTTTGATGGTTTTTTACTCCTCTCAACAGCCCAAACAAGTTTCTAAAAGGATGAGTTTGCAACTACTTTACTTTTGGAGAAAATTCAAAACATTCATTATTCAATAGGGCCCAAACTATCAAAAACCAGCGGTTTCAATGAACACACATATCTTGGTAGAATCATGCAGGACTGAAATTTTTGATGTTTTTCTACTCCACTCATGAGCCCAAACAAGTCTCTAAAAGCATGAGTTTGCAACTACTTTACTTTTGGAGAAAATTCAAAACATTCATTATTCAATAGGGCCCAAACTATCAAAAACCAGCGGTTTGAATGAACACACATTTCTTGGTAGAATCATGCAGGACTGAAATTTTTGATGTTTTTCTACTCCTCTCATGAGCCCAAACAAGTCTCTAAAAGCATGAGTTTGCAACTACTTTACTTTTGGAGAAAATTCAAAACATTCATTATTCAATAGAGCCCAATAGCAAAAACCAGCGTTTTGAATGAAGAATCACATTTCTTGGTAGAATCATGCAGGATTGAAATTTTTGATGGTTTTTTACTCCTCTCAAAAGCCCAAACAAGTTTCTAAAAGGATGAGTTTGCAACTACTTTACTTTTGGAGAAAATTCAAAACATTCATTATTCAATAGGGCCCAAACTATCAAAAACCAGCGGTTTCAATGAACACACATTTCTTGGTAGAATCATGCAGGACTGAAATTTTTGATGTTTTTCTACTCCTCTCATGAGCCCAAACAAGTCTCTAAAAGCATGAGTTTGCAACTACTTTACTTTTGGAGAAAATTCAAAACATTCATTATTCAATAGGGCCCAAACTATCAAAAACCAGCGGTTTGAATGAACACACATTTCTTGGTAGAATCATGCAGGACTGAAATTTTTGATGTTTTTCTACTCCTCTCATGAGCCCAAACAAGTCTCTAAAAGCATGAGTTTGCAACTACTTTACTTTTGGAGAAAATTCAAAACATTCATTATTCAATAGAGCCCAATAGCAAAAACCAGCTTTTTGAATGAAGAATCACATTTCTTGGTAGAATCATGCAGGATTGAAATTTTTGATGGTTTTTTACTCCTCTCAACAGCCCAAACAAGTTTCTAAAAGGATGAGTTTGCAACTACTTTACTTTTGGAGAAAATTCAAAACATTCATTATTCAATAGGGCCCAAACTATCAAAAACCAGCCGTTTCAATGAACACACATGTCTTGGTAGAATCATGCAGGACTGAAATTTTTGATGTTTTTCTACTCATCTCATGAGCCCAAACAAGTCTCTAAAAGCATGAGTTTGCAACTACTTTACTTTTGGAGAAAATTCAAAACATTCATTATTCAATAGAGCCCAATAGCAAAAACCAGCGTTTTGAATGAAGAATCACATTTCTTGGTAGAATCATGCAGGATTGAAATTTTTGATGGTTTTTTACTCCTCTCAACAGCCCAAACAAGTTTCTAAAAGGATGAGTTTGCAACTACTTTACTTTTGGAGAAAATTCAAAACATTCATTATTCAATAGGGCCCAAACTATCAAAAACCAGCGGTTTCAATGAACACACATTTCTTGGTAGAATCATGCAGGACTGAAATTTTTGATGTTTTTCTACTCCTCTCATGAGCCCAAACAAGTCTCTAAAAGCATGAGTTTGCAACTACTTTACTTTTGGAGAAAATTCAAAACATTCATTATTCAATAGGGCCCAAACTATCAAAAACCAGCGGTTTGAATGAACACACATTTCTTGGTAGAATCATGCAGGACTGAAATTTTTGATGTTTTTCTACTCCTCTCATGAGCCCAAACAAGTCTCTAAAAGCATGAGTTTGCAACTACTTTACTTTTGGAGAAAATTCAAAACATTCATTATTCAATAGAGCCCAATAGCAAAAACCAGCGTTTTGAATGAAGAATCACATTTCTTGGTAGAATCATGCAGGATTGAAATTTTTGATGGTTTTTTACTCCTCTCAAAAGCCCAAACAAGTTTCTAAAAGGATGAGTTTGCAACTACTTTACTTTTGGAGAAAATTCAAAACATTCATTATTCAATAGGGCCCAAACTATCAAAAACCAGCGGTTTCAATGAACACACATTTCTTGGTAGAATCATGCAGGACTGAAATTTTTGATGTTTTTCTACTCCTCTCATGAGCCCAAACAAGTCTCTAAAAGCATGAGTTTGCAACTACTTTACTTTTGGAGAAAATTCAAAACATTCATTATTCAATAGGGCCCAAACTATCAAAAACCAGCGGTTTGAATGAACACACATTTCTTGGTAGAATCATGCAGGACTGAAATTTTTGATGTTTTTCTACTCCTCTCATGAGCCCAAACAAGTCTCTAAAAGCATGAGTTTGCAACTACTTTACTTTTGGAGAAAATTCAAAACATTCATTATTCAATAGAGCCCAATAGCAAAAACCAGCTTTTTGAATGAAGAATCACATTTCTTGGTAGAATCATGCAGGATTGAAATTTTTGATGGTTTTTTACTCCTCTCAACAGCCCAAACAAGTTTCTAAAAGGATGAGTTTGCAACTACTTTACTTTTGGAGAAAATTCAAAACATTCATTATTCAATAGGGCCCAAACTATCAAAAACCAGCCGTTTCAATGAACACACATGTCTTGGTAGAATCATGCAGGACTGAAATTTTTGATGTTTTTCTACTCATCTCATGAGCCCAAACAAGTCTCTAAAAGCATGAGTTTGCAACTACTTTACTTTTGGAGAAAATTCAAAACATTCATTATTCAATAGAGCCCAATAGCAAAAACCAGCGTTTTGAATGAAGAATCACATTTCTTGGTAGAATCATGCAGGATTGAAATTTTTGATGGTTTTTTACTCCTCTCAACAGCCCAAACAAGTTTCTAAAAGGATGAGTTTGCAACTACTTTACTTTTGGAGAAAATTCAAAACATTCATTATTCAATAGGGCCCAAACTATCAAAAACCAGCGGTTTCAATGAACACACATTTCTTGGTAGAATCATGCAGGACTGAAATTTTTGATGTTTTTCTACTCCTCTCATGAGCCCAAACAAGTCTCTAAAAGCATGAGTTTGCAACTACTTTACTTTTGGAGAAAATTCAAAACATTCATTATTCAATAGGGCCCAAACTATCAAAAACCAGCGGTTTGAATGAACACACATTTCTTGGTAGAATCATGCAGGACTGAAATTTTTGATGTTTTTCTACTCCTCTCATGAGCCCAAACAAGTCTCTAAAAGCATGAGTTTGCAACTACTTTACTTTTGGAGAAAATTCAAAACATTCATTATTCAATAGAGCCCAATAGCAAAAACCAGCGTTTTGAATGAAGAATCACATTTCTTGGTAGAATCATGCAGGATTGAAATTTTTGATGGTTTTTTACTCCTCTCAAAAGCCCAAACAAGTTTCTAAAAGGATGAGTTTGCAACTACTTTACTTTTGGAGAAAATTCAAAACATTCATTATTCAATAGGGCCCAAACTATCAAAAACCAGCGGTTTCAATGAACACACATTTCTTGGTAGAATCATGCAGGACTGAAATTTTTGATGTTTTTCTACTCCTCTCATGAGCCCAAACAAGTCTCTAAAAGCATGAGTTTGCAACTACTTTACTTTTGGAGAAAATTCAAAACATTCATTATTCAATAGGGCCCAAACTATCAAAAACCAGCGGTTTGAATGAACACACATTTCTTGGTAGAATCATGCAGGACTGAAATTTTTGATGTTTTTCTACTCCTCTCATGAGCCCAAACAAGTCTCTAAAAGCATGAGTTTGCAACTACTTTACTTTTGGAGAAAATTCAAAACATTCATTATTCAATAGAGCCCAATAGCAAAAACCAGCGTTTTGAATGAAGAATCACATTTCTTGGTAGAATCATGCAGGATTGAAATTTTTGATGGTTTTTTACTCCTCTCAACAGCCCAAACAAGTTTCTAAAAGGATGAGTTTGCAACTACTTTACTTTTGGAGAAAATTCAAAACACTCATTATTCAATAGGGCCCAAACTATCAAAAACCAGCGGTTTCAATGAACATACATTTCTTGGTAGAATCATGCAGGACTGAAATTTTTGATGTTTTTCTACTCCTCTCATGAGCCCAAACAAGTCTCTAAAAGCATGAGTTTGCAACTACTTTACTTTTGGAAAATTCAAAACACTCATTATTCAATAGGGCCCAAACTATCAAAAACCAGCGGTTTCAATGAACACACATTTCTTGGTAGAATCATGCAGGACTGAAATTTTTGATGTTTTTCTACTCCTCTCATGAGCCCAAACAAGTCTCTAAAAGCATGAGTTTGCAACTACTTTACTTTTGGAGAAAATTCAAAACATTCATTATTCAATAGAGCCCAATAGCAAAAACCAGCGTTTTGAATGAAGAATCACATTTCTTGGTAGAATCATGCAGGATTGAAATTTTTGATGGTTTTTTACTCCTCTCAACAGCCCAAACAAGTTTCTAAAAGGATGAGTTTGCAACTACTTTACTTTTGGAGAAAATTCAAAACATTCATTATTCAATAGGGCCCAAACTATCAAAAACCAGCGGTTTCAATGAACACACATTTCTTGGTAGAATCATGCAGGACTGAAATTTTTGATGTTTTTCTACTCCTCTCATGAGCCCAAACAAGTCTCTAAAAGCATGAGTTTGCAACTACTTTACTTTTGGAGAAAATTCAAAACATTCATTATTCAATAGAGCCCAATAGCAAAAACCAGCGTTTTGAATGAAGAATCACATTTCTTGGTAGAATCATGCAGGATTGAAATTTTTGATGGTTTTTTACTCCTCTCAACAGCCCAAACAAGTTTCTAAAAGGATGAGTTTGCAACTACTTTACTTTTGGAGAAAATTCAAAACATTCATTATTCAATAGGGCCCAAACTATCAAAAACCAGCGGTTTCAATGAACACACATTTCTTGGTAGAATCATGCAGGACTGAAATTTTTGATGTTTTTCTACTCCTCTCATGAGCCCAAACAAGTCTCTAAAAGCATGAGTTTGCAACTACTTTACTTTTGGAGAAAATTCAAAACATTCATTATTCAATAGGGCCCAAACTATCAAAAACCAGCGGTTTGAATGAACACACATTTCTTGGTAGAATCATGCAGGACTGAAATTTTTGATGTTTTTCTACTCCTCTCATGAGCCCAAACAAGTCTCTAAAAGCATGAGTTTGCAACTACTTTACTTTTGGAGAAAATTCAAAACATTCATTATTCAATAGAGCCCAATAGCAAAAACCAGCGTTTTGAATGAAGAATCACATTTCTTGGTAGAATCATGCAGGATTGAAATTTTTGATGGTTTTTTACTCCTCTCAAAAGCCCAAACAAGTTTCTAAAAGGATGAGTTTGCAACTACTTTACTTTTGGAGAAAATTCAAAACATTCATTATTCAATAGGGCCCAAACTATCAAAAACCAGCGGTTTCAATGAACACACATTTCTTGGTAGAATCATGCAGGACTGAAATTTTTGATGTTTTTCTACTCCTCTCATGAGCCCAAACAAGTCTCTAAAAGCATGAGTTTGCAACTACTTTACTTTTGGAGAAAATTCAAAACATTCATTATTCAATAGGGCCCAAACTATCAAAAACCAGCGGTTTGAATGAACACACATTTCTTGGTAGAATCATGCAGGACTGAAATTTTTGATGTTTTTCTACTCCTCTCATGAGCCCAAACAAGTCTCTAAAAGCATGAGTTTGCAACTACTTTACTTTTGGAGAAAATTCAAAACATTCATTATTCAATAGAGCCCAATAGCAAAAACCAGCGTTTTGAATGAAGAATCACATTTCTTGGTAGAATCATGCAGGATTGAAATTTTTGATGGTTTTTTACTCCTCTCAACAGCCCAAACAAGTTTCTAAAAGGATGAGTTTGCAACTACTTTACTTTTGGAGAAAATTCAAAACATTCATTATTCAATAGGGCCCAAACTATCAAAAACCAGCCGTTTCAATGAACACACATGTCTTGGTAGAATCATGCAGGACTGAAATTTTTGATGTTTTTCTACTCATCTCATGAGCCCAAACAAGTCTCTAAAAGCATGAGTTTGCAACTACTTTACTTTTGGAGAAAATTCAAAACATTCATTATTCAATAGAGCCCAATAGCAAAAACCAGCGTTTTGAATGAAGAATCACATTTCTTGGTAGAATCATGCAGGATTGAAATTTTTGATGGTTTTTTACTCCTCTCAACAGCCCAAACAAGTTTCTAAAAGGATGAGTTTGCAACTACTTTACTTTTGGAGAAAATTCAAAACATTCATTATTCAATAGGGCCCAAACTATCAAAAACCAGCGGTTTCAATGAACACACATTTCTTGGTAGAATCATGCAGGACTGAAATTTTTGATGTTTTTCTACTCCTCTCATGAGCCCAAACAAGTCTCTAAAAGCATGAGTTTGCAACTACTTTACTTTTGGAGAAAATTCAAAACATTCATTATTCAATAGGGCCCAAACTATCAAAAACCAGCGGTTTCAATGAACACACATTTCTTGGTAGAATCATGCAGGACTGAAATTTTTGATGTTTTTCTACTCCTCTCATGAGCCCAAACAAGTCTCTAAAAGCATGAGTTTGCAACTACTTTACTTTTGGAGAAAATTCAAAACATTCATTATTCAATAGAGCCCAATAGCAAAAACCAGCGTTTTGAATGAAGAATCACATTTCTTGGTAGAATCATGCAGGATTGAAATTTTTGATGGTTTTTTACTCCTCTCAAAAGCCCAAACAAGTTTCTAAAAGGATGAGTTTGCAACTACTTTACTTTTGGAGAAAATTCAAAACATTCATTATTCAATAGGGCCCAAACTATCAAAAACCAGCGGTTTGAATGAACACACATTTCTTGGTAGAATCATGCAGGACTGAAATTTTTGATGTTTTTCTACTCCTCTCATGAGCCCAAACAAGTCTCTAAAAGCATGAGTTTGCAACTACTTTACTTTTGGAGAAAATTCAAAACATTCATTATTCAATAGAGCCCAATAGCAAAAACCAGCGTTTTGAATGAAGAATCACATTTCTTGGTAGAATCATGCAGGATTGAAATTTTTGATGGTTTTTTACTCCTCTCAACAGCCCAAACAAGTTTCTAAAAGGATGAGTTTGCAACTACTTTACTTTTGGAGAAAATTCAAAACACTCATTATTCAATAGGGCCCAAACTATCAAAAACCAGCGGTTTCAATGAACACACATTTCTAGGTAGAATCATGCAGGACTGAAATTTTTGATGTTTTTCTACTCCTCTCATGAGCCCAAACAAGTCTCTAAAAGCATGAGTTTGCAACTACTTTACTTTTGGAAAATTCAAAACACTCATTATTCAATAGGGCCCAAACTATCAAAAACCAGCGGTTTCAATGAACACACATTTCTTGGTAGAATCATGCAGGACTGAAATTTTTGATGTTTTTCTACTCCTCTCATGAGCCCAAACAAGTCTCTAAAAGCATGAGTTTGCAACTACTTTACTTTTGCAATTTTTGCCCAATTGCAAAAACCAGCGTTTTGAATGAAGAATCACATTTCTTGGTAGAATCATGCAGGATTGAAATTTTTGATGGTTTTTTACTCCTCTCAACAGCCCAAACAAGTTTCTAAAAGGATGAGTTTGCAACTACTTTACTTTTGGAGAAAATTCAAAACATTCATTATTCAATAGGGCCCAAACTATCAAAAACCAGCGGTTTCAATGAACACACATTTCTTGGTAGAATCATGCAGGACTGAAATTTTTGATGTTTTTCTACTCCTCTCATGAGCCCAAACAAGTCTCTAAAAGCATGAGTTTGCAACTACTTTACTTTTGGAGAAAATTCAAAACATTCATTATTCAATAGAGCCCAATAGCAAAAACCAGCGTTTTGAATGAAGAATCACATTTCTTGGTAGAATCATGCAGGATTGAAATTTTTGATGCATTTTTACTCCTCTCAACAGAACAAACAAGTTTCTAAAAGGATGAGTTTGCAACTACTTTACTTTTGGAGAAAATTCAAAACATTCATTATTCAATAGAGCCCAATAGCAAAAACCAGCGTTTTGAATGAAGAATCACATTTCTTGGTAGAATCATGCAGGATTGAAATTTTTGATGGTTTTTTACTCCTCTCAACAGCCCAAACAAGTTTCTAAAAGGATGAGTTTGCAACTACTTTACTTTTGGAGAAAATTCAAAACATTCATTATTCAATAGGGCCCAAACTATCAAAAACCAGCGGTTTCAATGAACACATTTCTTGGTAGAATCATGCAGGACTGAAATTTTTGATGTTTTTCTACTCATCTCATGAGCCCAAACAAGTCTCTAAAAGCATGAGTTTGCAACTACTTTACTTTTGGAGAAAATTCAAAACATTCACTATTCAATAGAGCCCAATAGCAAAAATCAGGTTTTGAATGAAGAATCACATTTTTTCGTAAAATCATGCAGGATTGAAATTTTTGATGGTTTTTTACTCCTCTCAACAGCCCAAACAAGTTTCTAAAAGGATGAGTTTGCAACTACTTTACTTTTGGAGAAAATTCAAAACATTCATTATTCAATAGGGCCCAAACTATCAAAAACCAGCGGTTTCAATGAACACACATTTCTTGGTAGAATCATGCAGGACTGAAATTTTTGATGTTTTTCTACTCCTCTCATGAGCCCAAACAAGTCTCTAAAAGCATGAGTTTGCAACTACTTTACTTTTGGAGAAAATTCAAAACATTCATTATTCAATAGAGCCCAATAGCAAAAACCAGCGTTTTGAATGAAGAATCACATTTCTTGGTAGAATCATGCAGGATTGAAATTTTTGATGGTTTTTTACTCCTCTCAACAGCCCAAACAAGTTTCTAAAAGGATGAGTTTGCAACTACTTTACTTTTGGAGAAAATTCAAAACATTCATTATTCAATAGGGCCCAAACTATCAAAAACCAGCGGTTTCAATGAACACACATTTCTTGGTAGAATCATGCAGGACTGAAATTTTTGATGTTTTTCTACTCCTCTCATGAGCCCAAACAAGTCTCTAAAAGCATGAGTTTGCAACTACTTTACTTTTGGAGAAAATTCAAAACATTCATTATTCAATAGAGCCCAATAGCAAAAACCAGCGTTTTGAATGAAGAATCACATTTCTTGGTAGAATCATGCAGGATTGAAATTTTTGATGGTTTTTTACTCCTCTCAAAAGCCCAAACAAGTTTCTAAAAGGATGAGTTTGCAACTACTTTACTTTTGGAGAAAATTCAAAACATTCATTATTCAATAGGGCCCAAACTATCAAAAACCAGCGGTTTCAATGAACACACATTTCTTGGTAGAATCATGCAGGACTGAAATTTTTGATGTTTTTCTACTCCTCTCATGAGCCCAAACAAGTCTCTAAAAGCATGAGTTTGCAACTACTTTACTTTTGGAGAAAATTCAAAACATTCATTATTCAATAGGGCCCAAACTATCAAAAACCAGCGGTTTGAATGAACACACATTTCTTGGTAGAATCATGCAGGACTGAAATTTTTGATGTTTTTCTACTCCTCTCATGAGCCCAAAAAAGTCTCTAAAAGCATGAGTTTGCAACTACTTTACTTTTGGAGAAAATTCAAAACATTCATTATTCAATAGAGCCCAATAGCAAAAACCAGCGTTTTGAATGAAGAATCACATTTCTTGGTAGAATCATGCAGGATTGAAATTTTTGATGGTTTTTTACTCCTCTCAACAGCCCAAACAAGTTTCTAAAAGGATGAGTTTGCAACTACTTTACTTTTGGAGAAAATTCAAAACATTCATTATTCAATAGGGCCCAAACTATCAAAAACCAGCGGTTTGAATGAACACACATTTCTTGGTAGAATCATGCAGGACTGAAATTTTTGATGTTTTTCTACTCCTCTCATGAGCCCAAACAAGTCTCTAAAAGCATGAGTTTGCAACTACTTTACTTTTGGAAAATTCAAAACACTCATTATTCAATAGGGCCCAAACTATCAAAAACCAGCGGTTTCAATGAACACACATTTCTTGGTAGAATCATGCAGGACTGAAATTTTTGATGTTTTTCTACTCCTCTCATGAGCCCAAACAAGTCTCTAAAAGCATGAGTTTGCAACTACTTTACTTTTGCAATTTTTGCCCAATTGCAAAAACCAGCGTTTTGAATGAAGAATCACATTTCTTGGTAGAATCATGCAGGATTGAAATTTTTGATGGTTTTTTACTCCTCTCAACAGCCCAAACAAGTTTCTAAAAGGATGAGTTTGCAACTACTTTACTTTTGGAGAAAATTCAAAACATTCATTATTCAATAGGGCCCAAACTATCAAAAACCAGCGGTTTGAATGAACACATTTCTTGGTAGAATCATGCAGGACTGAAATTTTTGATGTTTTTCTACTCCTCTCATGAGCCCAAACAAGTCTCTAAAAGCATGAGTTTGCAACTACTTTACTTTTGGAGAAAATTCAAAACATTCACTATTCAATAGAGCCCAATAGCAAAAATCAGGTTTTGAATGAAGAATCACATTTCTTGGTAAAATCATGCAGGATTGAAATTTTTGATGGTTTTTTACTCCTCTCAACAGCCCAAACAAGTTTCTAAAAGGATGAGTTTGCAACTACTTTACTTTTGGAGAAAATTCAAAACATTCATTATTCAATAGGGCCCAAACTATCAAAAACCAGCGGTTTCAATGAACACACATTTCTTGGTAGAATCATGCAGGACTGAAATTTTTGATGTTTTTCTACTCCTCTCATGAGCCCAAACAAGTCTCTAAAAGCATGAGTTTGCAACTACTTTACTTTTGGAGAAAATTCAAAACATTCATTATTCAATAGAGCCCAATAGCAAAAACCAGCGTTTTGAATGAAGAATCACATTTCTTGGTAGAATCATGCAGGATTGAAATTTTTGATGGTTTTTTACTCCTCTCAACAGCCCAAACAAGTTTCTAAAAGGATGAGTTTGCAACTACTTTACTTTTGGAGAAAATTCAAAACACTCATTATTCAATAGGGCCCAAACTATCAAAAACCAGCGGTTTCAATGAACACACATTTCTTGGTAGAATCATGCAGGACTGAAATTTTTGATGTTTTTCTACTCCTCTCATGAGCCCAAACAAGTCTCTAAAAGCATGAGTTTGCAACTACTTTACTTTTGGAAAATTCAAAACACTCATTATTCAATAGGGCCCAAACTATCAAAAACCAGCGGTTTCAATGAACACACATTTCTTGGTAGAATCATGCAGGACTGAAATTTTTGATGTTTTTCTACTCCTCTCATGAGCCCAAACAAGTCTCTAAAAGCATGAGTTTGCAACTACTTTACTTTTGCAATTTTTGCCCAATTGCAAAAACCAGCGTTTTGAATGAAGAATCACATTTCTTGGTAGAATCATGCAGGATTGAAATTTTTGATGGTTTTTTACTCCTCTCAACAGCCCAAACAAGTTTCTAAAAGGATGAGTTTGCAACTACTTTACTTTTGGAGAAAATTCAAAACATTCATTATTCAATAGGGCCCAAACTATCAAAAACCAGCGGTTTGAATGAACACATTTCTTGGTAGAATCATGCAGGACTGAAATTTTTGATGTTTTTCTACTCCTCTCATGAGCCCAAACAAGTCTCTAAAAGCATGAGTTTGCAACTACTTTACTTTTGGAGAAAATTCAAAACATTCACTATTCAATAGAGCCCAATAGCAAAAATCAGGTTTTGAATGAAGAATCACATTTCTTGGTAAAATCATGCAGGATTGAAATTTTTGATGGTTTTTTACTCCTCTCAACAGCCCAAACAAGTTTCTAAAAGGATGAGTTTGCAACTACTTTACTTTTGGAGAAAATTCAAAACATTCATTATTCAATAGGGCCCAAACTATCAAAAACCAGCGGTTTCAATGAACACACATTTCTTGGTAGAATCATGCAGGACTGAAATTTTTGATGTTTTTCTACTCCTGTCATGAGCCCAAACAAGTCTCTAAAAGCATGAGTTTGCAACTACTTTACTTTTGGAGAAAATTCAAAACATTCATTATTCAATAGAGCCCAATAGCAAAAACCAGCGTTTTGAATGAAGAATCACATTTCTTGGTAGAATCATGCAGGATTGAAATTTTTGATGGTTTTTTACTCCTCTCAACAGCCGAAACAAGTTTCTAAAAGGATGAGTTTGCAACTACTTTACTTTTGGAGAAAATTCAAAACATTCATTATTCAATAGGGCCCAAACTATCAAAAACCAGCGGTTTCAATGAACACACATTTCTTGGTAGAATCATGCAGGACTGAAATTTTTGATGTTTTTCTACTCCTCTCATGAGCCCAAACAAGTCTCTAAAAGCATGAGTTTGCAACTACTTTACTTTTGGAGAAAATTCAAAACATTCATTATTCAATAGGGCCCAAACTATCAAAAACCAGCGGTTTGAATGAACACACATTTCTTGGTAGAATCATGCAGGACTGAAATTTTTGATGTTTTTCTACTCCTCTCATGAGCCCAAACAAGTCTCTAAAAGCATGAGTTTGCAACTACTTTACTTTTGGAGAAAATTCAAAACATTCATTATTCAATAGAGCCCAATAGCAAAAACCAGCGTTTTGAATGAAGAATCACATTTCTTGGTAGAATCATGCAGGATTGAAATTTTTGATGGTTTTTTACTCCTCTCAACAGCCCAAACAAGTTTCTAAAAGGATGAGTTTGCAACTACTTTACTTTTGGAGAAAATTCAAAACATTCATTATTCAATAGGGCCCAAACTATCAAAAACCAGCCGTTTCAATGAACACACATGTCTTGGTAGAATCATGCAGGACTGAAATTTTTGATGTTTTTCTACTCATCTCATGAGCCCAAACAAGTCTCTAAAAGCATGAGTTTGCAACTACTTTACTTTTGGAGAAAATTCAAAACATTCATTATTCAATAGAGCCCAATAGCAAAAACCAGCGTTTTGAATGAAGAATCACATTTCTTGGTAGAATCATGCAGGATTGAAATTTTTGATGGTTTTTTACTCCTCTCAACAGCCCAAACAAGTTTCTAAAAGGATGAGTTTGCAACTACTTTACTTTTGGAGAAAATTCAAAACATTCATTATTCAATAGGGCCCAAACTATCAAAAACCAGCGGTTTCAATGAACACACATTTCTTGGTAGAATCATGCAGGACTGAAATTTTTGATGTTTTTCTACTCCTCTCATGAGCCCAAACAAGTCTCTAAAAGCATGAGTTTGCAACTACTTTACTTTTGGAGAAAATTCAAAACATTCATTATTCAATAGAGCCCAATAGCAAAAACCAGCGTTTTGAATGAAGAATCACATTTCTTGGTAGAATCATGCAGGATTGAAATTTTTGATGGTTTTTTACTCCTCTCAACAGCCCAAACAAGTTTCTAAAAGGATGAGTTTGCAACTACTTTACTTTTGGAGAAAATTCAAAACATTCATTATTCAATAGGGCCCAAACTATCAAAAACCAGCGGTTTCAATGAACACACATTTCTTGGTAGAATCATGCAGGACTGAAATTTTTGATGTTTTTCTACTCCTCTCATGAGCCCAAACAAGTCTCTAAAAGCATGAGTTTGCAACTACTTTACTTTTGGAGAAAATTCAAAACATTCATTATTCAATAGGGCCCAAACTATCAAAAACCAGCGGTTTGAATGAACACACATTTCTTGGTAGAATCATGCAGGACTGAAATTTTTGATGTTTTTCTACTCCTCTCATGAGCCCAAACAAGTCTCTAAAAGCATGAGTTTGCAACTACTTTACTTTTGGAGAAAATTCAAAACATTCATTATTCAATAGAGCCCAATAGCAAAAACCAGCGTTTTGAATGAAGAATCACATTTCTTGGTAGAATCATGCAGGATTGAAATTTTTGATGGTTTTTTACTCCTCTCAAAAGCCCAAACAAGTTTCTAAAAGGATGAGTTTGCAACTACTTTACTTTTGGAGAAAATTCAAAACATTCATTATTCAATAGGGCCCAAACTATCAAAAACCAGCGGTTTCAATGAACACACATTTCTTGGTAGAATCATGCAGGACTGAAATTTTTGATGTTTTTCTACTCCTCTCATGAGCCCAAACAAGTCTCTAAAAGCATGAGTTTGCAACTACTTTACTTTTGGAGAAAATTCAAAACATTCATTATTCAATAGGGCCCAAACTATCAAAAACCAGCGGTTTGAATGAACACACATTTCTTGGTAGAATCATGCAGGACTGAAATTTTTGATGTTTTTCTACTCCTCTCATGAGCCCAAACAAGTCTCTAAAAGCATGAGTTTGCAACTACTTTACTTTTGGAGAAAATTCAAAACATTCATTATTCAATAGAGCCCAATAGCAAAAACCAGCGTTTTGAATGAAGAATCACATTTCTTGGTAGAATCATGCAGGATTGAAATTTTTGATGGTTTTTTACTCCTCTCAACAGCCCAAACAAGTTTCTAAAAGGATGAGTTTGCAACTACTTTACTTTTGGAGAAAATTCAAAACATTCATTATTCAATAGGGCCCAAACTATCAAAAACCAGCCGTTTCAATGAACACACATGTCTTGGTAGAATCATGCAGGACTGAAATTTTTGATGTTTTTCTACTCATCTCATGAGCCCAAACAAGTCTCTAAAAGCATGAGTTTGCAACTACTTTACTTTTGGAGAAAATTCAAAACATTCATTATTCAATAGAGCCCAATAGCAAAAACCAGCGTTTTGAATGAAGAATCACATTTCTTGGTAGAATCATGCAGGATTGAAATTTTTGATGGTTTTTTACTCCTCTCAACAGCCCAAACAAGTTTCTAAAAGGATGAGTTTGCAACTACTTTACTTTTGGAGAAAATTCAAAACATTCATTATTCAATAGGGCCCAAACTATCAAAAACCAGCGGTTTCAATGAACACACATTTCTTGGTAGAATCATGCAGGACTGAAATTTTTGATGTTTTTCTACTCCTCTCATGAGCCCAAACAAGTCTCTAAAAGCATGAGTTTGCAACTACTTTACTTTTGGAGAAAATTCAAAACATTCATTATTCAATAGGGCCCAAACTATCAAAAACCAGCGGTTTGAATGAACACACATTTCTTGGTAGAATCATGCAGGACTGAAATTTTTGATGTTTTTCTACTCCTCTCATGAGCCCAAACAAGTCTCTAAAAGCATGAGTTTGCAACTACTTTACTTTTGGAGAAAATTCAAAACATTCATTATTCAATAGAGCCCAATAGCAAAAACCAGCGTTTTGAATGAAGAATCACATTTCTTGGTAGAATCATGCAGGATTGAAATTTTTGATGGTTTTTTACTCCTCTCAAAAGCCCAAACAAGTTTCTAAAAGGATGAGTTTGCAACTACTTTACTTTTGGAGAAAATTCAAAACATTCATTATTCAATAGGGCCCAAACTATCAAAAACCAGCGGTTTGAATGAACACACATTTCTTGGTAGAATCATGCAGGACTGAAATTTTTGATGTTTTTCTACTCCTCTCATGAGCCCAAACAAGTCTCTAAAAGCATGAGTTTGCAACTACTTTACTTTTGGAGAAAATTCAAAACATTCATTATTCAATAGAGCCCAATAGCAAAAACCAGCGTTTTGAATGAAGAATCACATTTCTTGGTAGAATCATGCAGGATTGAAATTTTTGATGGTTTTTTACTCCTCTCAACAGCCCAAACAAGTTTCTAAAAGAATGAGTTTGCAACTACTTTACTTTTGGAGAAAATTCAAAACACTCATTATTCAATAGGGCCCAAACTATCAAAAACCAGCGGTTTCAATGAACACACATTTCTAGGTAGAATCATGCAGGACTGAAATTTTTGATGTTTTTCTACTCCTCTCATGAGCCCAAACAAGTCTCTAAAAGCATGAGTTTGCAACTACTTTACTTTTGGAAAATTCAAAACACTCATTATTCAATAGGGCCCAAACTATCAAAAACCAGCGGTTTCAATGAACACACATTTCTTGGTAGAATCATGCAGGACTGAAATTTTTGATGTTTTTCTACTCCTCTCATGAGCCCAAACAAGTCTCTAAAAGCATGAGTTTGCAACTACTTTACTTTTGCAATTTTTGCCCAATTGCAAAAACCAGCGTTTTGAATGAAGAATCACATTTCTTGGTAGAATCATGCAGGATTGAAATTTTTGATGGTTTTTTACTCCTCTCAACAGCCCAAACAAGTTTCTAAAAGGATGAGTTTGCAACTACTTTACTTTTGGAGAAAATTCAAAACATTCATTATTCAATAGGGCCCAAACTATCAAAAACCAGCGGTTTGAATGAACACATTTCTTGGTAGAATCATGCAGGACTGAAATTTTTGATGTTTTTCTACTCCTCTCATGAGCCCAAACAAGTCTCTAAAAGCATGAGTTTGCAACTACTTTACTTTTGGAGAAAATTCAAAACATTCACTATTCAATAGAGCCCAATAGCAAAAATCAGGTTTTGAATGAAGAATCACATTTCTTGGTAAAATCATGCAGGATTGAAATTTTTGATGGTTTTTTACTCCTCTCAACAGCCCAAACAAGTTTCTAAAAGGATGAGTTTGCAACTACTTTACTTTTGGAGAAAATTCAAAACATTCATTATTCAATAGGGCCCAAACTATCAAAAACCAGCGGTTTCAATGAACACACATTTCTTGGTAGAATCATGCAGGACTGAAATTTTTGATGTTTTTCTACTCCTCTCATGAGCCCAAACAAGTCTCTAAAAGCATGAGTTTGCAACTACTTTACTTTTGGAGAAAATTCAAAACATTCATTATTCAATAGAGCCCAATAGCAAAAACCAGCGTTTTGAATGAAGAATCACATTTCTTGGTAGAATCATGCAGGATTGAAATTTTTGATGGATTTTTACTCCTCTCAACAGCCCAAACAAGTTTCTAAAAGGATGAGTTTGCAACTACTTTACTTTTGGAGAAAATTCAAAACATTCATTATTCAATAGAGCCCAATAGCAAAAACCAGCGTTTTGAATGAAGAATCACATTTCTTGGTAGAATCATGCAGGATTGAAATTTTTGATGGTTTTTTACTCCTCTCAACAGCCCAAACAAGTTTCTAAAAGGATGAGTTTGCAACTACTTTACTTTTGGAGAAAATTCAAAACATTCATTATTCAATAGGGCCCAAACTATCAAAAACCAGCGGTTTCAATGAACACATTTCTTGGTAGAATCATGCAGGACTGAAATTTTTGATGTTTTTCTACTCATCTCATGAGCCCAAACAAGTCTCTAAAAGCATGAGTTTGCAACTACTTTACTTTTGGAGAAAATTCAAAACATTCACTATTCAATAGAGCCCAATAGCAAAAATCAGGTTTTGAATGAAGAATCACATTTTTTCGTAAAATCATGCAGGATTGAAATTTTTGATGGTTTTTTACTCCTCTCAACAGCCCAAACAAGTTTCTAAAAGGATGAGTTTGCAACTACTTTACTTTTGGAGAAAATTCAAAACATTCATTATTCAATAGGGCCCAAACTATCAAAAACCAGCGGTTTCAATGAACACACATTTCTTGGTAGAATCATGCAGGACTGAAATTTTTGATGTTTTTCTACTCCTCTCATGAGCCCAAACAAGTCTCTAAAAGCATGAGTTTGCAACTACTTTACTTTTGGAGAAAATTCAAAACATTCATTATTCAATAGAGCCCAATAGCAAAAACCAGCGTTTTGAATGAAGAATCACATTTCTTGGTAGAATCATGCAGGATTGAAATTTTTGATGGTTTTTTACTCCTCTCAACAGCCCAAACAAGTTTCTAAAAGGATGAGTTTGCAACTACTTTACTTTTGGAGAAAATTCAAAACATTCATTATTCAATAGGGCCCAAACTATCAAAAACCAGCGGTTTCAATGAACACACATTTCTTGGTAGAATCATGCAGGACTGAAATTTTTGATGTTTTTCTACTCCTCTCATGAGCCCAAACAAGTCTCTAAAAGCATGAGTTTGCAACTACTTTACTTTTGGAGAAAATTCAAAACATTCATTATTCAATAGAGCCCAATAGCAAAAACCAGCGTTTTGAATGAAGAATCACATTTCTTGGTAGAATCATGCAGGATTGAAATTTTTGATGGTTTTTTACTCCTCTCAAAAGCCCAAACAAGTTTCTAAAAGGATGAGTTTGCAACTACTTTACTTTTGGAGAAAATTCAAAACATTCATTATTCAATAGGGCCCAAACTATCAAAAACCAGCGGTTTCAATGAACACACATTTCTTGGTAGAATCATGCAGGACTGAAATTTTTGATGTTTTTCTACTCCTCTCATGAGCCCAAACAAGTCTCTAAAAGCATGAGTTTGCAACTACTTTACTTTTGGAGAAAATTCAAAACATTCATTATTCAATAGGGCCCAAACTATCAAAAACCAGCGGTTTGAATGAACACACATTTCTTGGTAGAATCATGCAGGACTGAAATTTTTGATGTTTTTCTACTCCTCTCATGAGCCCAAAAAAGTCTCTAAAAGCATGAGTTTGCAACTACTTTACTTTTGGAGAAAATTCAAAACATTCATTATTCAATAGAGCCCAATAGCAAAAACCAGCGTTTTGAATGAAGAATCACATTTCTTGGTAGAATCATGCAGGATTGAAATTTTTGATGGTTTTTTACTCCTCTCAACAGCCCAAACAAGTTTCTAAAAGGATGAGTTTGCAACTACTTTACTTTTGGAGAAAATTCAAAACATTCATTATTCAATAGGGCCCAAACTATCAAAAACCAGCGGTTTGAATGAACACACATTTCTTGGTAGAATCATGCAGGACTGAAATTTTTGATGTTTTTCTACTCCTCTCATGAGCCCAAACAAGTCTCTAAAAGCATGAGTTTGCAACTACTTTACTTTTGGAAAATTCAAAACACTCATTATTCAATAGGGCCCAAACTATCAAAAACCAGCGGTTTCAATGAACACACATTTCTTGGTAGAATCATGCAGGACTGAAATTTTTGATGTTTTTCTACTCCTCTCATGAGCCCAAACAAGTCTCTAAAAGCATGAGTTTGCAACTACTTTACTTTTGCAATTTTTGCCCAATTGCAAAAACCAGCGTTTTGAATGAAGAATCACATTTCTTGGTAGAATCATGCAGGATTGAAATTTTTGATGGTTTTTTACTCCTCTCAACAGCCCAAACAAGTTTCTAAAAGGATGAGTTTGCAACTACTTTACTTTTGGAGAAAATTCAAAACATTCATTATTCAATAGGGCCCAAACTATCAAAAACCAGCGGTTTGAATGAACACATTTCTTGGTAGAATCATGCAGGACTGAAATTTTTGATGTTTTTCTACTCCTCTCATGAGCCCAAACAAGTCTCTAAAAGCATGAGTTTGCAACTACTTTACTTTTGGAGAAAATTCAAAACATTCACTATTCAATAGAGCCCAATAGCAAAAATCAGGTTTTGAATGAAGAATCACATTTCTTGGTAAAATCATGCAGGATTGAAATTTTTGATGGTTTTTTACTCCTCTCAACAGCCCAAACAAGTTTCTAAAAGGATGAGTTTGCAACTACTTTACTTTTGGAGAAAATTCAAAACATTCATTATTCAATAGGGCCCAAACTATCAAAAACCAGCGGTTTCAATGAACACACATTTCTTGGTAGAATCATGCAGGACTGAAATTTTTGATGTTTTTCTACTCCTCTCATGAGCCCAAACAAGTCTCTAAAAGCATGAGTTTGCAACTACTTTACTTTTGGAGAAAATTCAAAACATTCATTATTCAATAGAGCCCAATAGCAAAAACCAGCGTTTTGAATGAAGAATCACATTTCTTGGTAGAATCATGCAGGATTGAAATTTTTGATGGTTTTTTACTCCTCTCAACAGCCCAAACAAGTTTCTAAAAGGATGAGTTTGCAACTACTTTACTTTTGGAGAAAATTCAAAACACTCATTATTCAATAGGGCCCAAACTATCAAAAACCAGCGGTTTCAATGAACACACATTTCTTGGTAGAATCATGCAGGACTGAAATTTTTGATGTTTTTCTACTCCTCTCATGAGCCCAAACAAGTCTCTAAAAGCATGAGTTTGCAACTACTTTACTTTTGGAAAATTCAAAACACTCATTATTCAATAGGGCCCAAACTATCAAAAACCAGCGGTTTCAATGAACACACATTTCTTGGTAGAATCATGCAGGACTGAAATTTTTGATGTTTTTCTACTCCTCTCATGAGCCCAAACAAGTCTCTAAAAGCATGAGTTTGCAACTACTTTACTTTTGCAATTTTTGCCCAATTGCAAAAACCAGCGTTTTGAATGAAGAATCACATTTCTTGGTAGAATCATGCAGGATTGAAATTTTTGATGGTTTTTTACTCCTCTCAACAGCCCAAACAAGTTTCTAAAAGGATGAGTTTGCAACTACTTTACTTTTGGAGAAAATTCAAAACATTCATTATTCAATAGGGCCCAAACTATCAAAAACCAGCGGTTTGAATGAACACATTTCTTGGTAGAATCATGCAGGACTGAAATTTTTGATGTTTTTCTACTCCTCTCATGAGCCCAAACAAGTCTCTAAAAGCATGAGTTTGCAACTACTTTACTTTTGGAGAAAATTCAAAACATTCACTATTCAATAGAGCCCAATAGCAAAAATCAGGTTTTGAATGAAGAATCACATTTCTTGGTAAAATCATGCAGGATTGAAATTTTTGATGGTTTTTTACTCCTCTCAACAGCCCAAACAAGTTTCTAAAAGGATGAGTTTGCAACTACTTTACTTTTGGAGAAAATTCAAAACATTCATTATTCAATAGGGCCCAAACTATCAAAAACCAGCGGTTTCAATGAACACACATTTCTTGGTAGAATCATGCAGGACTGAAATTTTTGATGTTTTTCTACTCCTGTCATGAGCCCAAACAAGTCTCTAAAAGCATGAGTTTGCAACTACTTTACTTTTGGAGAAAATTCAAAACATTCATTATTCAATAGAGCCCAATAGCAAAAACCAGCGTTTTGAATGAAGAATCACATTTCTTGGTAGAATCATGCAGGATTGAAATTTTTGATGGTTTTTTACTCCTCTCAACAGCCGAAACAAGTTTCTAAAAGGATGAGTTTGCAACTACTTTACTTTTGGAGAAAATTCAAAACATTCATTATTCAATAGGGCCCAAACTATCAAAAACCAGCGGTTTCAATGAACACACATTTCTTGGTAGAATCATGCAGGACTGAAATTTTTGATGTTTTTCTACTCCTCTCATGAGCCCAAACAAGTCTCTAAAAGCATGAGTTTGCAACTACTTTACTTTTGGAGAAAATTCAAAACATTCATTATTCAATAGGGCCCAAACTATCAAAAACCAGCGGTTTGAATGAACACACATTTCTTGGTAGAATCATGCAGGACTGAAATTTTTGATGTTTTTCTACTCCTCTCATGAGCCCAAACAAGTCTCTAAAAGCATGAGTTTGCAACTACTTTACTTTTGGAGAAAATTCAAAACATTCATTATTCAATAGAGCCCAATAGCAAAAACCAGCGTTTTGAATGAAGAATCACATTTCTTGGTAGAATCATGCAGGATTGAAATTTTTGATGGTTTTTTACTCCTCTCAAAAGCCCAAACAAGTTTCTAAAAGGATGAGTTTGCAACTACTTTACTTTTGGAGAAAATTCAAAACATTCATTATTCAATAGGGCCCAAACTATCAAAAACCAGCGGTTTCAATGAACACACATTTCTTGGTAGAATCATGCAGGACTGAAATTTTTGATGTTTTTCTACTCCTCTCATGAGCCCAAACAAGTCTCTAAAAGCATGAGTTTGCAACTACTTTACTTTTGGAGAAAATTCAAAACATTCATTATTCAATAGGGCCCAAACTATCAAAAACCAGCGGTTTGAATGAACACACATTTCTTGGTAGAATCATGCAGGACTGAAATTTTTGATGTTTTTCTACTCCTCTCATGAGCCCAAACAAGTCTCTAAAAGCATGAGTTTGCAACTACTTTACTTTTGGAGAAAATTCAAAACATTCATTATTCAATAGAGCCCAATAGCAAAAACCAGCGTTTTGAATGAAGAATCACATTTCTTGGTAGAATCATGCAGGATTGAAATTTTTGATGGTTTTTTACTCCTCTCAACAGCCCAAACAAGTTTCTAAAAGGATGAGTTTGCAACTACTTTACTTTTGGAGAAAATTCAAAACATTCATTATTCAATAGGGCCCAAACTATCAAAAACCAGCCGTTTCAATGAACACACATGTCTTGGTAGAATCATGCAGGACTGAAATTTTTGATGTTTTTCTACTCATCTCATGAGCCCAAACAAGTCTCTAAAAGCATGAGTTTGCAACTACTTTACTTTTGGAGAAAATTCAAAACATTCATTATTCAATAGAGCCCAATAGCAAAAACCAGCGTTTTGAATGAAGAATCACATTTCTTGGTAGAATCATGCAGGATTGAAATTTTTGATGGTTTTTTACTCCTCTCAACAGCCCAAACAAGTTTCTAAAAGGATGAGTTTGCAACTACTTTACTTTTGGAGAAAATTCAAAACATTCATTATTCAATAGGGCCCAAACTATCAAAAACCAGCGGTTTCAATGAACACACATTTCTTGGTAGAATCATGCAGGACTGAAATTTTTGATGTTTTTCTACTCCTCTCATGAGCCCAAACAAGTCTCTAAAAGCATGAGTTTGCAACTACTTTACTTTTGGAGAAAATTCAAAACATTCATTATTCAATAGGGCCCAAACTATCAAAAACCAGCGGTTTGAATGAACACACATTTCTTGGTAGAATCATGCAGGACTGAAATTTTTGATGTTTTTCTACTCCTCTCATGAGCCCAAACAAGTCTCTAAAAGCATGAGTTTGCAACTACTTTACTTTTGGAGAAAATTCAAAACATTCATTATTCAATAGAGCCCAATAGCAAAAACCAGCGTTTTGAATGAAGAATCACATTTCTTGGTAGAATCATGCAGGATTGAAATTTTTGATGGTTTTTTACTCCTCTCAAAAGCCCAAACAAGTTTCTAAAAGGATGAGTTTGCAACTACTTTACTTTTGGAGAAAATTCAAAACATTCATTATTCAATAGGGCCCAAACTATCAAAAACCAGCGGTTTGAATGAACACACATTTCTTGGTAGAATCATGCAGGACTGAAATTTTTGATGTTTTTCTACTCCTCTCATGAGCCCAAACAAGTCTCTAAAAGCATGAGTTTGCAACTACTTTACTTTTGGAGAAAATTCAAAACATTCATTATTCAATAGAGCCCAATAGCAAAAACCAGCGTTTTGAATGAAGAATCACATTTCTTGGTAGAATCATGCAGGATTGAAATTTTTGATGGCTTTTTACTCCTCTCAACAGCCCAAACAAGTTTCTAAAAGAATGAGTTTGCAACTACTTTACTTTTGGAGAAAATTCAAAACACTCATTATTCAATAGGGCCCAAACTATCAAAAACCAGCGGTTTCAATGAACACACATTTCTAGGTAGAATCATGCAGGACTGAAATTTTTGATGTTTTTCTACTCCTCTCATGAGCCCAAACAAGTCTCTAAAAGCATGAGTTTGCAACTACTTTACTTTTGGAAAATTCAAAACACTCATTATTCAATAGGGCCCAAACTATCAAAAACCAGCGGTTTCAATGAACACACATTTCTTGGTAGAATCATGCAGGACTGAAATTTTTGATGTTTTTCTACTCCTCTCATGAGCCCAAACAAGTCTCTAAAAGCATGAGTTTGCAACTACTTTACTTTTGCAATTTTTGCCCAATTGCAAAAACCAGCGTTTTGAATGAAGAATCACATTTCTTGGTAGAATCATGCAGGATTGAAATTTTTGATGGTTTTTTACTCCTCTCAACAGCCCAAACAAGTTTCTAAAAGGATGAGTTTGCAACTACTTTACTTTTGGAGAAAATTCAAAACATTCATTATTCAATAGGGCCCAAACTATCAAAAACCAGCGGTTTGAATGAACACATTTCTTGGTAGAATCATGCAGGACTGAAATTTTTGATGTTTTTCTACTCCTCTCATGAGCCCAAACAAGTCTCTAAAAGCATGAGTTTGCAACTACTTTACTTTTGGAGAAAATTCAAAACATTCACTATTCAATAGAGCCCAATAGCAAAAATCAGGTTTTGAATGAAGAATCACATTTCTTGGTAAAATCATGCAGGATTGAAATTTTTGATGGTTTTTTACTCCTCTCAACAGCCCAAACAAGTTTCTAAAAGGATGAGTTTGCAACTACTTTACTTTTGGAGAAAATTCAAAACATTCATTATTCAATAGGGCCCAAACTATCAAAAACCAGCGGTTTCAATGAACACACATTTCTTGGTAGAATCATGCAGGACTGAAATTTTTGATGTTTTTCTACTCCTCTCATGAGCCCAAACAAGTCTCTAAAAGCATGAGTTTGCAACTACTTTACTTTTGGAGAAAATTCAAAACATTCATTATTCAATAGAGCCCAATAGCAAAAACCAGCGTTTTGAATGAAGAATCACATTTCTTGGTAGAATCATGCAGGATTGAAATTTTTGATGGATTTTTACTCCTCTCAACAGCCCAAACAAGTTTCTAAAAGGATGAGTTTGCAACTACTTTACTTTTGGAGAAAATTCAAAACATTCATTATTCAATAGAGCCCAATAGCAAAAACCAGCGTTTTGAATGAAGAATCACATTTCTTGGTAGAATCATGCAGGATTGAAATTTTTGATGGTTTTTTACTCCTCTCAACAGCCCAAACAAGTTTCTAAAAGGATGAGTTTGCAACTACTTTACTTTTGGAGAAAATTCAAAACATTCATTATTCAATAGGGCCCAAACTATCAAAAACCAGCGGTTTCAATGAACACATTTCTTGGTAGAATCATGCAGGACTGAAATTTTTGATGTTTTTCTACTCATCTCATGAGCCCAAACAAGTCTCTAAAAGCATGAGTTTGCAACTACTTTACTTTTGGAGAAAATTCAAAACATTCACTATTCAATAGAGCCCAATAGCAAAAATCAGGTTTTGAATGAAGAATCACATTTTTTCGTAAAATCATGCAGGATTGAAATTTTTGATGGTTTTTTACTCCTCTCAACAGCCCAAACAAGTTTCTAAAAGGATGAGTTTGCAACTACTTTACTTTTGGAGAAAATTCAAAACATTCATTATTCAATAGGGCCCAAACTATCAAAAACCAGCGGTTTCAATGAACACACATTTCTTGGTAGAATCATGCAGGACTGAAATTTTTGATGTTTTTCTACTCCTCTCATGAGCCCAAACAAGTCTCTAAAAGCATGAGTTTGCAACTACTTTACTTTTGGAGAAAATTCAAAACATTCATTATTCAATAGAGCCCAATAGCAAAAACCAGCGTTTTGAATGAAGAATCACATTTCTTGGTAGAATCATGCAGGATTGAAATTTTTGATGGTTTTTTACTCCTCTCAACAGCCCAAACAAGTTTCTAAAAGGATGAGTTTGCAACTACTTTACTTTTGGAGAAAATTCAAAACATTCATTATTCAATAGGGCCCAAACTATCAAAAACCAGCGGTTTCAATGAACACACATTTCTTGGTAGAATCATGCAGGACTGAAATTTTTGATGTTTTTCTACTCCTCTCATGAGCCCAAACAAGTCTCTAAAAGCATGAGTTTGCAACTACTTTACTTTTGGAGAAAATTCAAAACATTCATTATTCAATAGAGCCCAATAGCAAAAACCAGCGTTTTGAATGAAGAATCACATTTCTTGGTAGAATCATGCAGGATTGAAATTTTTGATGGTTTTTTACTCCTCTCAAAAGCCCAAACAAGTTTCTAAAAGGATGAGTTTGCAACTACTTTACTTTTGGAGAAAATTCAAAACATTCATTATTCAATAGGGCCCAAACTATCAAAAACCAGCGGTTTCAATGAACACACATTTCTTGGTAGAATCATGCAGGACTGAAATTTTTGATGTTTTTCTACTCCTCTCATGAGCCCAAACAAGTCTCTAAAAGCATGAGTTTGCAACTACTTTACTTTTGGAGAAAATTCAAAACATTCATTATTCAATAGGGCCCAAACTATCAAAAACCAGCGGTTTGAATGAACACACATTTCTTGGTAGAATCATGCAGGACTGAAATTTTTGATGTTTTTCTACTCCTCTCATGAGCCCAAAAAAGTCTCTAAAAGCATGAGTTTGCAACTACTTTACTTTTGGAGAAAATTCAAAACATTCATTATTCAATAGAGCCCAATAGCAAAAACCAGCGTTTTGAATGAAGAATCACATTTCTTGGTAGAATCATGCAGGATTGAAATTTTTGATGGTTTTTTACTCCTCTCAACAGCCCAAACAAGTTTCTAAAAGGATGAGTTTGCAACTACTTTACTTTTGGAGAAAATTCAAAACATTCATTATTCAATAGGGCCCAAACTATCAAAAACCAGCGGTTTGAATGAACACACATTTCTTGGTAGAATCATGCAGGACTGAAATTTTTGATGTTTTTCTACTCCTCTCATGAGCCCAAACAAGTCTCTAAAAGCATGAGTTTGCAACTACTTTACTTTTGGAAAATTCAAAACACTCATTATTCAATAGGGCCCAAACTATCAAAAACCAGCGGTTTCAATGAACACACATTTCTTGGTAGAATCATGCAGGACTGAAATTTTTGATGTTTTTCTACTCCTCTCATGAGCCCAAACAAGTCTCTAAAAGCATGAGTTTGCAACTACTTTACTTTTGCAATTTTTGCCCAATTGCAAAAACCAGCGTTTTGAATGAAGAATCACATTTCTTGGTAGAATCATGCAGGATTGAAATTTTTGATGGTTTTTTACTCCTCTCAACAGCCCAAACAAGTTTCTAAAAGGATGAGTTTGCAACTACTTTACTTTTGGAGAAAATTCAAAACATTCATTATTCAATAGGGCCCAAACTATCAAAAACCAGCGGTTTGAATGAACACATTTCTTGGTAGAATCATGCAGGACTGAAATTTTTGATGTTTTTCTACTCCTCTCATGAGCCCAAACAAGTCTCTAAAAGCATGAGTTTGCAACTACTTTACTTTTGGAGAAAATTCAAAACATTCACTATTCAATAGAGCCCAATAGCAAAAATCAGGTTTTGAATGAAGAATCACATTTCTTGGTAAAATCATGCAGGATTGAAATTTTTGATGGTTTTTTACTCCTCTCAACAGCCCAAACAAGTTTCTAAAAGGATGAGTTTGCAACTACTTTACTTTTGGAGAAAATTCAAAACATTCATTATTCAATAGGGCCCAAACTATCAAAAACCAGCGGTTTCAATGAACACACATTTCTTGGTAGAATCATGCAGGACTGAAATTTTTGATGTTTTTCTACTCCTCTCATGAGCCCAAACAAGTCTCTAAAAGCATGAGTTTGCAACTACTTTACTTTTGGAGAAAATTCAAAACATTCATTATTCAATAGAGCCCAATAGCAAAAACCAGCGTTTTGAATGAAGAATCACATTTCTTGGTAGAATCATGCAGGATTGAAATTTTTGATGGTTTTTTACTCCTCTCAACAGCCCAAACAAGTTTCTAAAAGGATGAGTTTGCAACTACTTTACTTTTGGAGAAAATTCAAAACACTCATTATTCAATAGGGCCCAAACTATCAAAAACCAGCGGTTTCAATGAACACACATTTCTTGGTAGAATCATGCAGGACTGAAATTTTTGATGTTTTTCTACTCCTCTCATGAGCCCAAACAAGTCTCTAAAAGCATGAGTTTGCAACTACTTTACTTTTGGAAAATTCAAAACACTCATTATTCAATAGGGCCCAAACTATCAAAAACCAGCGGTTTCAATGAACACACATTTCTTGGTAGAATCATGCAGGACTGAAATTTTTGATGTTTTTCTACTCCTCTCATGAGCCCAAACAAGTCTCTAAAAGCATGAGTT
Source organism: Dendrobates tinctorius (assembly GCF_039654945.1). Lineage (NCBI taxonomy): Eukaryota > Metazoa > Chordata > Amphibia > Anura > Dendrobatidae > Dendrobates > Dendrobates tinctorius. Next base: position 7,066,752 of record NW_027361837.1, read on the forward strand.
TGCAACTACTTTACTTTTGCAATTTTTGCCCAATTGCAAAAACCAGCGTTTTGAATGAAGAATCACATTTCTTGGTAGAATCATGCAGGATTGAAATTTTTGATGGTTTTTTACTCCTCTCAACAGCCCAAACAAGTTTCTAAAAGGATGAGTTTGCAACTACTTTACTTTTGGAGAAAATTCAAAACATTCATTATTCAATAGGGCCCAAACTATCAAAAACCAGCGGTTTGAATGAACACATTTCTTGGTAGAATCATGCAGGACTGAAATTTTTGATGTTTTTCTACTCCTCTCATGAGCCCAAACAAGTCTCTAAAAGCATGAGTTTGCAACTACTTTACTTTTGGAGAAAATTCAAAACATTCACTATTCAATAGAGCCCAATAGCAAAAATCAGGTTTTGAATGAAGAATCACATTTCTTGGTAAAATCATGCAGGATTGAAATTTTTGATGGTTTTTTACTCCTCTCAACAGCCCAAACAAGTTTCTAAAAGGATGAGTTTGCAACTACTTTACTTTTGGAGAAAATTCAAAACATTCATTATTCAATAGGGCCCAAACTATCAAAAACCAGCGGTTTCAATGAACACACATTTCTTGGTAGAATCATGCAGGACTGAAATTTTTGATGTTTTTCTACTCCTGTCATGAGCCCAAACAAGTCTCTAAAAGCATGAGTTTGCAACTACTTTACTTTTGGAGAAAATTCAAAACATTCATTATTCAATAGAGCCCAATAGCAAAAACCAGCGTTTTGAATGAAGAATCACATTTCTTGGTAGAATCATGCAGGATTGAAATTTTTGATGGTTTTTTACTCCTCTCAACAGCCGAAACAAGTTTCTAAAAGGATGAGTTTGCAACTACTTTACTTTTGGAGAAAATTCAAAACATTCATTATTCAATAGGGCCCAAACTATCAAAAACCAGCGGTTTCAATGAACACACATTTCTTGGTAGAATCATGCAGGACTGAAATTTTTGATGTTTTTCTACTCCTCTCATGAGCCCAAACAAGTCTCTAAAAGCATGAGTTTGCAACTACTTTACTTTTGGAGAAAATTCAAAACATTCATTATTCAATAGGGCCCAAACTATCAAAAACCAGCGGTTTGAATGAACACACATTTCTTGGTAGAATCATGCAGGACTGAAATTTTTGATGTTTTTCTACTCCTCTCATGAGCCCAAACAAGTCTCTAAAAGCATGAGTTTGCAACTACTTTACTTTTGGAGAAAATTCAAAACATTCATTATTCAATAGAGCCCAATAGCAAAAACCAGCGTTTTGAATGAAGAATCACATTTCTTGGTAGAATCATGCAGGATTGAAATTTTTGATGGTTTTTTACTCCTCTCAACAGCCCAAACAAGTTTCTAAAAGGATGAGTTTGCAACTACTTTACTTTTGGAGAAAATTCAAAACATTCATTATTCAATAGGGCCCAAACTATCAAAAACCAGCCGTTTCAATGAACACACATGTCTTGGTAGAATCATGCAGGACTGAAATTTTTGATGTTTTTCTACTCATCTCATGAGCCCAAACAAGTCTCTAAAAGCATGAGTTTGCAACTACTTTACTTTTGGAGAAAATTCAAAACATTCATTATTCAATAGAGCCCAATAGCAAAAACCAGCGTTTTGAATGAAGAATCACATTTCTTGGTAGAATCATGCAGGATTGAAATTTTTGATGGTTTTTTACTCCTCTCAACAGCCCAAACAAGTTTCTAAAAGGATGAGTTTGCAACTACTTTACTTTTGGAGAAAATTCAAAACACTCATTATTCAATAGGGCCCAAACTATCAAAAACCAGCGGTTTCAATGAACACACATTTCTTGGTAGAATCATGCAGGACTGAAATTTTTGATGTTTTTCTACTCCTCTCATGAGCCCAAACAAGTCTCTAAAAGCATGAGTTTGCAACTACTTTACTTTTGGAAAATTCAAAACACTCATTATTCAATAGGGCCCAAACTATCAAAAACCAGCGGTTTCAATGAACACACATTTCTTGGTAGAATCATGCAGGACTGAAATTTTTGATGTTTTTCTACTCCTCTCATGAGCCCAAACAAGTCTCTAAAAGCATGAGTTTGCAACTACTTTACTTTTGCAATTTTTGCCCAATTGCAAAAACCAGCGTTTTGAATGAAGAATCACATTTCTTGGTAGAATCATGCAGGATTGAAATTTTTGATGGTTTTTTACTCCTCTCAACAGCCCAAACAAGTTTCTAAAAGGATGAGTTTGCAACTACTTTACTTTTGGAGAAAATTCAAAACATTCATTATTCAATAGGGCCCAAACTATCAAAAACCAGCGGTTTGAATGAACACATTTCTTGGTAGAATCATGCAGGACTGAAATTTTTGATGTTTTTCTACTCCTCTCATGAGCCCAAACAAGTCTCTAAAAGCATGAGTTTGCAACTACTTTACTTTTGGAGAAAATTCAAAACATTCACTATTCAATAGAGCCCAATAGCAAAAATCAGGTTTTGAATGAAGAATCACATTTCTTGTTAAAATCATGCAGGATTTAAATTTTTGATGGTTTTTTACTCCTCTCAACAGCCCAAACAAGTTTCTAAAAGGATGAGTTTGCAACTACTTTACTTTTGGAGAAAATTCAAAACATTCATTATTCAATAGGGCCCAAACTATCAAAAACCAGCGGTTTCAATGAACACACATTTCTTGGTAGAATCATGCAGGACTGAAATTTTTGATGTTTTTCTACTCCTCTCATGAGCCCAAACAAGTCTCTAAAAGCATGAGTTTGCAACTACTTTACTTTTGGAGAAAATTCAAAACATTCATTATTCAATAGAGCCCAATAGCAAAAACCAGCGTTTTGAATGAAGAATCACATTTCTTGGTAGAATCATGCAGGATTGAAATTTTTGATGGTTTTTTACTCCTCTCAACAGCCCAAACAAGTTTCTAAAAGGATGAGTTTGCAACTACTTTACTTTTGGAGAAAATTCAAAACATTCATTATTCAATAGGGCCCAAACTATCAAAAACCAGCGGTTTCAATGAACACACATTTCTTGGTAGAATCATGCAGGACTGAAATTTTTGATGTTTTTCTACTCCTCTCATGAGCCCAAACAAGTCTCTAAAAGCATGAGTTTGCAACTACTTTACTTTTGGAGAAAATTCAAAACATTCATTATTCAATAGAGCCCAATAGCAAAAACCAGCGTTTTGAATGAAGAATCACATTTCTTGGTAGAATCATGCAGGATTGAAATTTTTGATGGTTTTTTACTCCTCTCAACAGCCCAAACAAGTTTCTAAAAGGATGAGTTTGCAACTACTTTACTTTTGGAGAAAATTCAAAACATTCATTATTCAATAGGGCCCAAACTATCAAAAACCAGTGGTTTCAATGAACACACATTTCTTGGTAGAATCATGCAGGACTGAAATTTTTGATGTTTTTCTACTCCGCTCATGAGCCCAAACAAGTCTCTAAAAGCATGAGTTTGCAACTACTTTACTTTTGGAGAAAATTCAAAACATTCATTATTCAATAGAGCCCAATAGCAAAAACCAGCGTTTTGAATGAAGAATCACATTTCTTGGTAGAATCATGCAGGATTGAAATTTTTGATGGTTTTTTACTCCTCTCAACAGCCCAAACAAGTTTCTAAAAGGATGAGTTTGCAACTACTTTACTTTTGGAGAAAATTCAAAACATTCATTATTCAATAGGGCCCAAACTATCAAAAACCAGCGGTTTCAATGAACACACATTTCTTGGTAGAATTATGCAGGACTGAAATTTTTGATGTTTTTCTACTCCTCTCATGAGCCCAAACAAGTCTCTAAAAGCATGAGTTTGCAACTACTTTACTTTTGGAGAAAATTCAAAACATTCATTATCCAATAGGGCCCAAACTATCAAAAACCAGCGGTTTGAATGAACACACATTTCTTGGTAGAATTATGCAGGACTGAAATTTTTGATGTTTTTCTACTCCTCTCATGAGCCCAAACAAGTCTCTAAAAGCATGAGTTTGCAACTACTTTACTTTTGGAGAAAATTCAAAACATTCATTATTCAATAGAGCCCAATAGCAAAAACCAGCGTTTTGAATGAAGAATCACATTTCTTGGTAGAATCATGCAGGATTGAAATTTTTGATGGTTTTTTACTCCTCTCAACAGCCCAAACAAGTTTCTAATAGGATGAGTTTGCAACTACTTTACTTTTGGAGAAAATTCAAAACATTCATTATTCAATAGGGCCCAAACTATCAAAAACCAGCGGTTTCAATGAACACACATTTCTTGGTAGAATCATGCAGGACTGAAATTTTTGATGTTTTTCTACTCCTCTCATGAGCCCAAACAAGTCTCTAAAAGCATGAGTTTGCAACTACTTTACTTTTGGAGAAAATTCAAAACATTCATTATTCAATAGAGCCCAATAGCAAAAACCAGCGTTTTGAATGAAGAATCACATTTCTTGGTAGAATCATGCAGGATTGAAATTTTTGATGGTTTTTTACTCCTCTCAACAGCCCAAACAAGTTTCTAAAAGGATGAGTTTGCAACTACTTTACTTTTGGAGAAAATTCAAAACATTCATTATTCAATAGGGCCCAAACTATCAAAAACCAGCCGTATGAATGAACTCACATTTCTTGGTAGAATCATGCAGGACTGAAATTTTTGATGTTTTTCTACTCCTCTCATGAGCCCAAACAAGTCTCTAAAAGAATGAGTTTGCAACTACTTTACTTTTGGAGAAAATTCAAAACATTCATTATTCAATAGAGCCCAATAGCAAAAACCAGCGTTTTGAATGAAGAATCACATTTCTTGGTAGAATCATGCAGGATTGAAATTTTTTATGGTTTTTTACTCCTCTCAACAGCCCAAACAAGTTTCTAAAAGGATGAGTTTGCAAGTACTTTACTTTTGGAGAAAATTCAAAACATTCATTATTCAATAGGGCCCAAACTATCAAAAACCAGCGGTTTCAATGAACACACATTTCTTGGTAGAATCATGCAGGACTGAAATTTTTGATGTTTTTCTACTCCTCTCATGAGCCCAAACAAGTCTCTAAAAGCATGAGTTTGCAACGACTTTACTTTTGGAGAAAATTCAAAACATTCATTATTCAATAGGGCCCAAACTATCAAAAACCAGCGGTTTGAATGAACACACATTTCTTGGTAGAATCATGCAGGACTGAAATTTTTGATGTTTTTCTACTCCTCTCATGAGCCCAAACAAGTCTCTAAAAGCATGAGTTTGCAACTACTTTACTTTTGGAGAAAATTCAAAACATTCACTATTCAATAGAGCCCAATAGCAAAAATCAGGTTTTGAATGAAGAATCACATTTCTTGGTAAAATCATGCAGGATTGAAATTTTTGATGGTTTTTTACTCCTCTCAACAGCCCAAACAAGTTTCTAAAAGGATGAGGAGTTTGCAACTACTTTACTTTTGGAGAAAATTCAAAACATTCATTATTCAATAGGGCCCAAACTATCAAAAACCAGCGGTTTCAATGAACACACATTTCTTGGTAGAATCATGCAGGACTGAAATTTTTGATGTTTTTCTACTCCTCTCATGAGCCCAAACAAGTCTCCAAAAGCATGAGTTTGCAACTACTTTACTTTTGGAGAAAATTCAAAACATTCATTATTCAATAGAGCCCAATAGCAAAAACCAGCGTTTTGAATGAAGAATCACATTTCTTGGTAGAATCATGCAGGATTGAAATTTTTGATGGTTTTTTACTCCTCTCAAAAGCCCAAACAAGTTTCTAAAAGGATGAGTTTGCAACTACTTTACTTTTGGAGAAAATTCAAAACATTCATTATTCAATAGGGCCCAAACTATCAAAAACCAGCTGTTTCAATGAACACACATTTCTTGGTAGAATCATGCAGGACTGAAATTTTTGATGTTTTTCTACTCCTCTCATGAGCCCAAACAAGTCTCTAAAAGCATGAGTTTGCAACTACTTTACTTTTGGAGAAAATTCAAAACATTTATTATTCAATAGAGCCCAATAGCAAAAACCAGCGTTTTGAATGAAGAATCACATTTCTTGGTAGAATCATGGAGGATTGAAATTTTTGATGGTTTTTTACTCCTCTCAACAGCCGAAACAAGTTTCTAAAAGGATGAGTTTGCAACTACTTTACTTTTGGAGAAAATTCAAAACATTCATTATTCAATAGGGCCCAAACTATCAAAAACCAGCGGTTTCAATGAACACACATTTCTTGGTAGAATCATGCAGGACTGAAATTTTTGATGTTTTTCTACTCCTCTCATGAGCCCAAACAAGTCTCTAAAAGCATGAGTTTGCAACTACTTTACTTTTGGAGAAAATTCAAAACATTCATTATTCAATAGGGCCCAAACTATCAAAAACCAGCGGTTTGAATGAACACACATTTCTTGGTAGAATCATGCAGGACTGAAATTTTTGATGTTTTTCTACTCCTCTCATGAGCCCAAACTAGTCTCTTAAAGCATGAGTTTGCAACTACTTTACTTTTGGAGAAAATTCAAAACATTCATTATTCAATAGAGCCCAATAGCAAAAACCAGCGTTTTGAATAAAGAATCACATTTCTTGGTAGAATCATGCAGGATTGAAATTTTTGATGGTTTTTTACTCCTCTCAACAGCCCAAACAAGTTTCTAAAAGGATGAGTTTGCAACTACTTTACTTTTGGAGAAAATTCAAAACACTCATTATTCAATAGGGCCCAAACTATCAAAAACCAGCGGTTTCAATGAACACACATTTCTTGGTAGAATCATGCAGGACTGAAATTTTTGATGTTTTTCTACTCCTCTCATGAGCCCAAACAAGTCTCTAAAAGCATGAGTTTGCAACTACTTTACTTTTGGAAAATTCAAAACACTCATTATTCAATAGGGCCCAAACTATCAAAAACCAGCGGTTTCAATGAACACACATTTCTTGGTAGAATCATGCAGGACTGAAATTTTTGATGTTTTTCTACTCCTCTCATGAGCCCAAACAAGTCTCTAAAAGCATGAGTTTGCAACTACTTTACTTTTGCAATTTTTGCCCAATTGCAAAAACCAGCGTTTTGAATGAAGAATCACATTTCTTGGTAGAATCATGCAGGATTGAAATTTTTGATGGTTTTTTACTCCTCTCAACAGCCCAAACAAGTTTCTAAAAGGATGAGTTTGCAACTACTTTACTTTTGGAGAAAATTCAAAACATTCATTATTCAATAGGGCCCAAACTATCAAAAACCAGCGGTTTGAATGAACACATTTCTTGGTAGAATCATGCAGGACTGAAATTTTTGATGTTTTTCTACTCCTCTCATGAGCCCAAACAAGTCTCTAAAAGCATGAGTTTGCAACTACTTTACTTTTGGAGAAAATTCAAAACATTCACTATTCAATAGAGCCCAATAGCAAAAATCAGGTTTTGAATGAAGAATCACATTTCTTGGTAAAATCATGCAGGATTGAAATTTTTGATGGTTTTTTACTCCTCTCAACAGCCCAAACAAGTTTCTAAAAGGATGAGTTTGCAACTACTTTACTTTTGGAGAAAATTCAAAACATTCATTATTCAATAGGGCCCAAACTATCAAAAACCAGCGGTTTCAATGAACACACATTTCTTGGTAGAATCATGCAGGACTGAAATTTTTGATGTTTTTCTACTCCTCTCATGAGCCCAAACAAGTCTCTAAAAGCATGAGTTTGCAACTACTTTACTTTTGGAGAAAATTCAAAACATTCATTATTCAATAGAGCCCAATAGCAAAAACCAGCGTTTTGAATGAAGAATCACATTTCTTGGTAGAATCATGCAGGATTGAAATTTTTGATGGATTTTTACTCCTCTCAACAGCCCAAACAAGTTTCTAAAAGGATGAGTTTGCAACTACTTTACTTTTGGAGAAAATTCAAAACATTCATTATTCAATAGAGCCCAATAGCAAAAACCAGCGTTTTGAATGAAGAATCACATTTCTTGGTAGAATCATGCAGGATTGAAATTTTTGATGGTTTTTTACTCCTCTCAACAGCCCAAACAAGTTTCTAAAAGGATGAGTTTGCAACTACTTTACTTTTGGAGAAAATTCAAAACATTCATTATTCAATAGGGCCCAAACTATCAAAAACCAGCGGTTTCAATGAACACATTTCTTGGTAGAATCATGCAGGACTGAAATTTTTGATGTTTTTCTACTCATCTCATGAGCCCAAACAAGTCTCTAAAAGCATGAGTTTGCAACTACTTTACTTTTGGAGAAAATTCAAAACATTCACTATTCAATAGAGCCCAATAGCAAAAATCAGGTTTTGAATGAAGAATCACATTTTTTCGTAAAATCATGCAGGATTGAAATTTTTGATGGTTTTTTACTCCTCTCAACAGCCCAAACAAGTTTCTAAAAGGATGAGTTTGCAACTACTTTACTTTTGGAGAAAATTCAAAACATTCATTATTCAATAGGGCCCAAACTATCAAAAACCAGCGGTTTCAATGAACACACATTTCTTGGTAGAATCATGCAGGACTGAAATTTTTGATGTTTTTCTACTCCTCTCATGAGCCCAAACAAGTCTCTAAAAGCATGAGTTTGCAACTACTTTACTTTTGGAGAAAATTCAAAACATTCATTATTCAATAGAGCCCAATAGCAAAAACCAGCGTTTTGAATGAAGAATCACATTTCTTGGTAGAATCATGCAGGATTGAAATTTTTGATGGTTTTTTACTCCTCTCAACAGCCCAAACAAGTTTCTAAAAGGATGAGTTTGCAACTACTTTACTTTTGGAGAAAATTCAAAACATTCATTATTCAATAGGGCCCAAACTATCAAAAACCAGCGGTTTCAATGAACACACATTTCTTGGTAGAATCATGCAGGACTGAAATTTTTGATGTTTTTCTACTCCTCTCATGAGCCCAAACAAGTCTCTAAAAGCATGAGTTTGCAACTACTTTACTTTTGGAGAAAATTCAAAACATTCATTATTCAATAGAGCCCAATAGCAAAAACCAGCGTTTTGAATGAAGAATCACATTTCTTGGTAGAATCATGCAGGATTGAAATTTTTGATGGTTTTTTACTCCTCTCAAAAGCCCAAACAAGTTTCTAAAAGGATGAGTTTGCAACTACTTTACTTTTGGAGAAAATTCAAAACATTCATTATTCAATAGGGCCCAAACTATCAAAAACCAGCGGTTTCAATGAACACACATTTCTTGGTAGAATCATGCAGGACTGAAATTTTTGATGTTTTTCTACTCCTCTCATGAGCCCAAACAAGTCTCTAAAAGCATGAGTTTGCAACTACTTTACTTTTGGAGAAAATTCAAAACATTCATTATTCAATAGGGCCCAAACTATCAAAAACCAGCGGTTTGAATGAACACACATTTCTTGGTAGAATCATGCAGGACTGAAATTTTTGATGTTTTTCTACTCCTCTCATGAGCCCAAAAAAGTCTCTAAAAGCATGAGTTTGCAACTACTTTACTTTTGGAGAAAATTCAAAACATTCATTATTCAATAGAGCCCAATAGCAAAAACCAGCGTTTTGAATGAAGAATCACATTTCTTGGTAGAATCATGCAGGATTGAAATTTTTGATGGTTTTTTACTCCTCTCAACAGCCCAAACAAGTTTCTAAAAGGATGAGTTTGCAACTACTTTACTTTTGGAGAAAATTCAAAACATTCATTATTCAATAGGGCCCAAACTATCAAAAACCAGCGGTTTGAATGAACACACATTTCTTGGTAGAATCATGCAGGACTGAAATTTTTGATGTTTTTCTACTCCTCTCATGAGCCCAAACAAGTCTCTAAAAGCATGAGTTTGCAACTACTTTACTTTTGGAAAATTCAAAACACTCATTATTCAATAGGGCCCAAACTATCAAAAACCAGCGGTTTCAATGAACACACATTTCTTGGTAGAATCATGCAGGACTGAAATTTTTGATGTTTTTCTACTCCTCTCATGAGCCCAAACAAGTCTCTAAAAGCATGAGTTTGCAACTACTTTACTTTTGCAATTTTTGCCCAATTGCAAAAACCAGCGTTTTGAATGAAGAATCACATTTCTTGGTAGAATCATGCAGGATTGAAATTTTTGATGGTTTTTTACTCCTCTCAACAGCCCAAACAAGTTTCTAAAAGGATGAGTTTGCAACTACTTTACTTTTGGAGAAAATTCAAAACATTCATTATTCAATAGGGCCCAAACTATCAAAAACCAGCGGTTTGAATGAACACATTTCTTGGTAGAATCATGCAGGACTGAAATTTTTGATGTTTTTCTACTCCTCTCATGAGCCCAAACAAGTCTCTAAAAGCATGAGTTTGCAACTACTTTACTTTTGGAGAAAATTCAAAACATTCACTATTCAATAGAGCCCAATAGCAAAAATCAGGTTTTGAATGAAGAATCACATTTCTTGGTAAAATCATGCAGGATTGAAATTTTTGATGGTTTTTTACTCCTCTCAACAGCCCAAACAAGTTTCTAAAAGGATGAGTTTGCAACTACTTTACTTTTGGAGAAAATTCAAAACATTCATTATTCAATAGGGCCCAAACTATCAAAAACCAGCGGTTTCAATGAACACACATTTCTTGGTAGAATCATGCAGGACTGAAATTTTTGATGTTTTTCTACTCCTCTCATGAGCCCAAACAAGTCTCTAAAAGCATGAGTTTGCAACTACTTTACTTTTGGAGAAAATTCAAAACATTCATTATTCAATAGAGCCCAATAGCAAAAACCAGCGTTTTGAATGAAGAATCACATTTCTTGGTAGAATCATGCAGGATTGAAATTTTTGATGGTTTTTTACTCCTCTCAACAGCCCAAACAAGTTTCTAAAAGGATGAGTTTGCAACTACTTTACTTTTGGAGAAAATTCAAAACACTCATTATTCAATAGGGCCCAAACTATCAAAAACCAGCGGTTTCAATGAACACACATTTCTTGGTAGAATCATGCAGGACTGAAATTTTTGATGTTTTTCTACTCCTCTCATGAGCCCAAACAAGTCTCTAAAAGCATGAGTTTGCAACTACTTTACTTTTGGAAAATTCAAAACACTCATTATTCAATAGGGCCCAAACTATCAAAAACCAGCGGTTTCAATGAACACACATTTCTTGGTAGAATCATGCAGGACTGAAATTTTTGATGTTTTTCTACTCCTCTCATGAGCCCAAACAAGTCTCTAAAAGCATGAGTTTGCAACTACTTTACTTTTGCAATTTTTGCCCAATTGCAAAAACCAGCGTTTTGAATGAAGAATCACATTTCTTGGTAGAATCATGCAGGATTGAAATTTTTGATGGTTTTTTACTCCTCTCAACAGCCCAAACAAGTTTCTAAAAGGATGAGTTTGCAACTACTTTACTTTTGGAGAAAATTCAAAACATTCATTATTCAATAGGGCCCAAACTATCAAAAACCAGCGGTTTGAATGAACACATTTCTTGGTAGAATCATGCAGGACTGAAATTTTTGATGTTTTTCTACTCCTCTCATGAGCCCAAACAAGTCTCTAAAAGCATGAGTTTGCAACTACTTTACTTTTGGAGAAAATTCAAAACATTCACTATTCAATAGAGCCCAATAGCAAAAATCAGGTTTTGAATGAAGAATCACATTTCTTGGTAAAATCATGCAGGATTGAAATTTTTGATGGTTTTTTACTCCTCTCAACAGCCCAAACAAGTTTCTAAAAGGATGAGTTTGCAACTACTTTACTTTTGGAGAAAATTCAAAACATTCATTATTCAATAGGGCCCAAACTATCAAAAACCAGCGGTTTCAATGAACACACATTTCTTGGTAGAATCATGCAGGACTGAAATTTTTGATGTTTTTCTACTCCTGTCATGAGCCCAAACAAGTCTCTAAAAGCATGAGTTTGCAACTACTTTACTTTTGGAGAAAATTCAAAACATTCATTATTCAATAGAGCCCAATAGCAAAAACCAGCGTTTTGAATGAAGAATCACATTTCTTGGTAGAATCATGCAGGATTGAAATTTTTGATGGTTTTTTACTCCTCTCAACAGCCGAAACAAGTTTCTAAAAGGATGAGTTTGCAACTACTTTACTTTTGGAGAAAATTCAAAACATTCATTATTCAATAGGGCCCAAACTATCAAAAACCAGCGGTTTCAATGAACACACATTTCTTGGTAGAATCATGCAGGACTGAAATTTTTGATGTTTTTCTACTCCTCTCATGAGCCCAAACAAGTCTCTAAAAGCATGAGTTTGCAACTACTTTACTTTTGGAGAAAATTCAAAACATTCATTATTCAATAGGGCCCAAACTATCAAAAACCAGCGGTTTGAATGAACACACATTTCTTGGTAGAATCATGCAGGACTGAAATTTTTGATGTTTTTCTACTCCTCTCATGAGCCCAAACAAGTCTCTAAAAGCATGAGTTTGCAACTACTTTACTTTTGGAGAAAATTCAAAACATTCATTATTCAATAGAGCCCAATAGCAAAAACCAGCGTTTTGAATGAAGAATCACATTTCTTGGTAGAATCATGCAGGATTGAAATTTTTGATGGTTTTTTACTCCTCTCAACAGCCCAAACAAGTTTCTAAAAGGATGAGTTTGCAACTACTTTACTTTTGGAGAAAATTCAAAACATTCATTATTCAATAGGGCCCAAACTATCAAAAACCAGCCGTTTCAATGAACACACATGTCTTGGTAGAATCATGCAGGACTGAAATTTTTGATGTTTTTCTACTCATCTCATGAGCCCAAACAAGTCTCTAAAAGCATGAGTTTGCAACTACTTTACTTTTGGAGAAAATTCAAAACATTCATTATTCAATAGAGCCCAATAGCAAAAACCAGCGTTTTGAATGAAGAATCACATTTCTTGGTAGAATCATGCAGGATTGAAATTTTTGATGGTTTTTTACTCCTCTCAACAGCCCAAACAAGTTTCTAAAAGGATGAGTTTGCAACTACTTTACTTTTGGAGAAAATTCAAAACACTCATTATTCAATAGGGCCCAAACTATCAAAAACCAGCGGTTTCAATGAACACACATTTCTTGGTAGAATCATGCAGGACTGAAATTTTTGATGTTTTTCTACTCCTCTCATGAGCCCAAACAAGTCTCTAAAAGCATGAGTTTGCAACTACTTTACTTTTGGAAAATTCAAAACACTCATTATTCAATAGGGCCCAAACTATCAAAAACCAGCGGTTTCAATGAACACACATTTCTTGGTAGAATCATGCAGGACTGAAATTTTTGATGTTTTTCTACTCCTCTCATGAGCCCAAACAAGTCTCTAAAAGCATGAGTTTGCAACTACTTTACTTTTGCAATTTTTGCCCAATTGCAAAAACCAGCGTTTTGAATGAAGAATCACATTTCTTGGTAGAATCATGCAGGATTGAAATTTTTGATGGTTTTTTACTCCTCTCAACAGCCCAAACAAGTTTCTAAAAGGATGAGTTTGCAACTACTTTACTTTTGGAGAAAATTCAAAACATTCATTATTCAATAGGGCCCAAACTATCAAAAACCAGCGGTTTGAATGAACACATTTCTTGGTAGAATCATGCAGGACTGAAATTTTTGATGTTTTTCTACTCCTCTCATGAGCCCAAACAAGTCTCTAAAAGCATGAGTTTGCAACTACTTTACTTTTGGAGAAAATTCAAAACATTCACTATTCAATAGAGCCCAATAGCAAAAATCAGGTTTTGAATGAAGAATCACATTTCTTGTTAAAATCATGCAGGATTGAAATTTTTGATGGTTTTTTACTCCTCTCAACAGCCCAAACAAGTTTCTAAAAGGATGAGTTTGCAACTACTTTACTTTTGGAGAAAATTCAAAACATTCATTATTCAATAGGGCCCAAACTATCAAAAACCAGCGGTTTCAATGAACACACATTTCTTGGTAGAATCATGCAGGACTGAAATTTTTGATGTTTTTCTACTCCTCTCATGAGCCCAAACAAGTCTCTAAAAGCATGAGTTTGCAACTACTTTACTTTTGGAGAAAATTCAAAACATTCATTATTCAATAGAGCCCAATAGCAAAAACCAGCGTTTTGAATGAAGAATCACATTTCTTGGTAGAATCATGCAGGATTGAAATTTTTGATGGTTTTTTACTCCTCTCAACAGCCCAAACAAGTTTCTAAAAGGATGAGTTTGCAACTACTTTACTTTTGGAGAAAATTCAAAACATTCATTATTCAATAGGGCCCAAACTATCAAAAACCAGCGGTTTCAATGAACACACATTTCTTGGTAGAATCATGCAGGACTGAAATTTTTGATGTTTTTCTACTCCTCTCATGAGCCCAAACAAGTCTCTAAAAGCATGAGTTTGCAACTACTTTACTTTTGGAGAAAATTCAAAACATTCATTATTCAATAGAGCCCAATAGCAAAAACCAGCGTTTTGAATGAAGAATCACATTTCTTGGTAGAATCATGCAGGATTGAAATTTTTGATGGTTTTTTACTCCTCTCAACAGCCCAAACAAGTTTCTAAAAGGATGAGTTTGCAACTACTTTACTTTTGGAGAAAATTCAAAACATTCATTATTCAATAGGGCCCAAACTATCAAAAACCAGTGGTTTCAATGAACACACATTTCTTGGTAGAATCATGCAGGACTGAAATTTTTGATGTTTTTCTACTCCGCTCATGAGCCCAAACAAGTCTCTAAAAGCATGAGTTTGCAACTACTTTACTTTTGGAGAAAATTCAAAACATTCATTATTCAATAGAGCCCAATAGCAAAAACCAGCGTTTTGAATGAAGAATCACATTTCTTGGTAGAATCATGCAGGATTGAAATTTTTGATGGTTTTTTACTCCTCTCAACAGCCCAAACAAGTTTCTAAAAGGATGAGTTTGCAACTACTTTACTTTTGGAGAAAATTCAAAACATTCATTATTCAATAGGGCCCAAACTATCAAAAACCAGCGGTTTCAATGAACACACATTTCTTGGTAGAATCATGCAGGACTGAAATTTTTGATGTTTTTCTACTCCTCTCATGAGCCCAAACAAGTCTCTAAAAGCATGAGTTTGCAACTACTTTACTTTTGGAGAAAATTCAAAACATTCATTATCCAATAGGGCCCAAACTATCAAAAACCAGCGGTTTGAATGAACACACATTTCTTGGTAGAATTATGCAGGACTGAAATTTTTGATGTTTTTCTACTCCTCTCATGAGCCCAAACAAGTCTCTAAAAGCATGAGTTTGCAACTACTTTACTTTTGGAGAAAATTCAAAACATTCATTATTCAATAGAGCCCAATAGCAAAAACCAGCGTTTTGAATGAAGAATCACATTTCTTGGTAGAATCATGCAGGATTGAAATTTTTGATGGTTTTTTACTCCTCTCAACAGCCCAAACAAGTTTCTAATAGGATGAGTTTGCAACTACTTTACTTTTGGAGAAAATTCAAAACATTCATTATTCAATAGGGCCCAAACTATCAAAAACCAGCGGTTTCAATGAACACACATTTCTTGGTAGAATCATGCAGGACTGAAATTTTTGATGTTTTTCTACTCCTCTCATGAGCCCAAACAAGTCTCTAAAAGCATGAGTTTGCAACTACTTTACTTTTGGAGAAAATTCAAAACATTCATTATTCAATAGAGCCCAATAGCAAAAACCAGCGTTTTGAATGAAGAATCACATTTCTTGGTAGAATCATGCAGGATTGAAATTTTTGATGGTTTTTTACTCCTCTCAACAGCCCAAACAAGTTTCTAAAAGGATGAGTTTGCAACTACTTTACTTTTGGAGAAAATTCAAAACATTCATTATTCAATAGGGCCCAAACTATCAAAAACCAGCCGTATGAATGAACTCACATTTCTTGGTAGAATCATGCAGGACTGAAATTTTTGATGTTTTTCTACTCCTCTCATGAGCCCAAACAAGTCTCTAAAAGAATGAGTTTGCAACTACTTTACTTTTGGAGAAAATTCAAAACATTCATTATTCAATAGAGCCCAATAGCAAAAACCAGCGTTTTGAATGAAGAATCACATTTCTTGGTAGAATCATGCAGGATTGAAATTTTTTATGGTTTTTTACTCCTCTCAACAGCCCAAACAAGTTTCTAAAAGGATGAGTTTGCAAGTACTTTACTTTTGGAGAAAATTCAAAACATTCATTATTCAATAGGGCCCAAACTATCAAAAACCAGCGGTTTCAATGAACACACATTTCTTGGTAGAATCATGCAGGACTGAAATTTTTGATGTTTTTCTACTCCTCTCATGAGCCCAAACAAGTCTCTAAAAGCATGAGTTTGCAACGACTTTACTTTTGGAGAAAATTCAAAACATTCATTATTCAATAGGGCCCAAACTATCAAAAACCAGCGGTTTGAATGAACACACATTTCTTGGTAGAATCATGCAGGACTGAAATTTTTGATGTTTTTCTACTCCTCTCATGAGCCCAAACAAGTCTCTAAAAGCATGAGTTTGCAACTACTTTACTTTTGGAGAAAATTCAAAACATTCACTATTCAATAGAGCCCAATAGCAAAAATCAGGTTTTGAATGAAGAATCACATTTCTTGGTAAAATCATGCAGGATTGAAATTTTTGATGGTTTTTTACTCCTCTCAACAGCCCAAACAAGTTTCTAAAAGGATGAGGAGTTTGCAACTACTTTACTTTTGGAGAAAATTCAAAACATTCATTATTCAATAGGGCCCAAACTATCAAAAACCAGCGGTTTCAATGAACACACATTTCTTGGTAGAATCATGCAGGACTGAAATTTTTGATGTTTTTCTACTCCTCTCATGAGCCCAAACAAGTCTCCAAAAGCATGAGTTTGCAACTACTTTACTTTTGGAGAAAATTCAAAACATTCATTATTCAATAGAGCCCAATAGCAAAAACCAGCGTTTTGAATGAAGAATCACATTTCTTGGTAGAATCATGCAGGATTGAAATTTTTGATGGTTTTTTACTCCTCTCAAAAGCCCAAACAAGTTTCTAAAAGGATGAGTTTGCAACTACTTTACTTTTGGAGAAAATTCAAAACATTCATTATTCAATAGGGCCCAAACTATCAAAAACCAGCTGTTTCAATGAACACACATTTCTTGGTAGAATCATGCAGGACTGAAATTTTTGATGTTTTTCTACTCCTCTCATGAGCCCAAACAAGTCTCTAAAAGCATGAGTTTGCAACTACTTTACTTTTGGAGAAAATTCAAAACATTTATTATTCAATAGAGCCCAATAGCAAAAACCAGCGTTTTGAATGAAGAATCACATTTCTTGGTAGAATCATGGAGGATTGAAATTTTTGATGGTTTTTTACTCCTCTCAACAGCCGAAACAAGTTTCTAAAAGGATGAGTTTGCAACTACTTTACTTTTGGAGAAAATTCAAAACATTCATTATTCAATAGGGCCCAAACTATCAAAAACCAGCGGTTTCAATGAACACACATTTCTTGGTAGAATCATGCAGGACTGAAATTTTTGATGTTTTTCTACTCCTCTCATGAGCCCAAACAAGTCTCTAAAAGCATGAGTTTGCAACTACTTTACTTTTGGAGAAAATTCAAAACATTCATTATTCAATAGGGCCCAAACTATCAAAAACCAGCGGTTTGAATGAACACACATTTCTTGGTAGAATCATGCAGGACTGAAATTTTTGATGTTTTTCTACTCCTCTCATGAGCCCAAACTAGTCTCTTAAAGCATGAGTTTGCAACTACTTTACTTTTGGAGAAAATTCAAAACATTCATTATTCAATAGAGCCCAATAGCAAAAACCAGCGTTTTGAATAAAGAATCACATTTCTTGGTAGAATCATGCAGGATTGAAATTTTTGATGGTTTTTTACTCCTCTCAACAGCCCAAACAAGTTTCTAAAAGGATGAGTTTGCAACTACTTTACTTTTGGAGAAAATTCAAAACACTCATTATTCAATAGGGCCCAAACTATCAAAAACCAGCGGTTTCAATGAACACACATTTCTTGGTAGAATCATGCAGGACTGAAATTTTTGATGTTTTTCTACTCCTCTCATGAGCCCAAACAAGTCTCTAAAAGCATGAGTTTGCAACTACTTTACTTTTGGAAAATTCAAAACACTCATTATTCAATAGGGCACAAACTATCAAAAACCAGCGGTTTCAATGAACACACATTTCTTGGTAGAATCATGCAGGACTGAAATTTTTGATGTTTTTCTACTCCTCTCATGAGCCCAAACAAGTCTCTAAAAGCATGAGTTTGCAACTACTTTACTTTTGCAATTTTTGCCCAATAGCAAAAACCAGCGTTTTGAATGAAGAATCACATTTCTTGGTAGAATCATGCAGGATTGAAATTTTTGATGGTTTTTTACTCCTCTCAACAGCCCAAACAAGTTTCTAAAAGGATGAGTTTGCAACTACTTTACTTTTGGAGAAAATTCAAAACATTCATTATTCAATAGGGCCCAAACTATCAAAAACCAGCCGTTTGAATGAACACACATTTCTTGGTAGAATCATGCAGGACTGAAATTTTTGATGTTTTTCTACTCCTCTCATGAGCCCAAACAAGTCTCTAAAAGCATGAGTTTGCAACTACTTTACTTTTGGAGAAAATTCAAAACATTCATTATTCAATAGAGCCCAATAGCAAAAACCAGCGTTTTGAATGAAGAATCACATTTCTTGGTAGAATCATGCAGGATTGAAATTTTTGATGGTTTTTTACTCCTCTCAACAGCCCAAACAAGTTTCTAAAAGGATGAGTTTGCAACTACTTCACTTTTGGAGAAAATTCAAAACATTCATTATTCAATAGGGCCCAAACTATCAAAAACCAGCGGTTTCAATGAACACACATTTCTTGGTAGAATCATGCAGGACTGAAATTTTTGATGTTTTTCTACTCCTCTCATGAGCCCAAACAAGTCTCTAAAAGCATGAGTTTGCAACTACTTTACTTTTGGAGAAAATTCAAAACATTCATTATTCAATAGAGCCCAATAGCAAAAACCAGCGTTTTGAATGAAGAATCACATTTCTTGGTAGAATCATGCAGGATTGAAATTTTTGATGGTTTTTTACTCCTCTCAACAGCCCAAACAAGTTTCTAAAAGGATGAGTTTGCAACTACTTTACTTTTGGAGAAAATTCAAAACATTCATTATTCAATAGGGCCCAAACTATCAAAAACCAGCGGTTTCAATGAACACACATTTCTTGGTAGAATCATGCAGGACTGAAATTTTTGATGTTTTTCTACTCCTCTCATGAGCCCAAACAAGTCTCTAAAAGCATGAGTTTGCAACTACTTTACTTTTGGAGAAAATTCAAAACATTCATTATTCAATAGGGCCCAAACTATCAAAAACCAGCGGTTTGAATGAACACACATTTCTTGGTAGAATCATGCAGGACTGAAATTTTTGATGTTTTTCTACTCCTCTCATGAGCCCAAACAAGTCTCTAAAAGCATGAGTTTGCAACTACTTTACTTTTGGAGAAAATTCAAAACATTCATTATTCAATAGAGCCCAATAGCAAAAACCAGCGTTTTGAATGAAGAATCACATTTCTTGGTAGAATCATGCAGGATTGAAATTTTTGATGGTTTTTTACTCCTCTCAAAAGCCCAAACAAGTTTCTAAAAGGATGAGTTTGCAACTACTTTACTTTTGGAGAAAATTCAAAACATTCATTATTCAATAGGGCCCAAACTATCAAAAACCAGCGGTTTCAATGAACACACATTTCTTGGTAGAATCATGCAGGACTGAAATTTTTGATGTTTTTCTACTCCTCTCATGAGCCCAAACAAGTCTCTAAAAGCATGAGTTTGCAACTACTTTACTTTTGGAGAAAATTCAAAACATTCATTATTCAATAGGGCCCAAACTATCAAAAACCAGCGGTTTGAATGAACACACATTTCTTGGTAGAATCATGCAGGACTGAAATTTTTGATGTTTTTCTACTCCTCTCATGAGCCCAAACAAGTCTCTAAAAGCATGAGTTTGCAACTACTTTACTTTTGGAGAAAATTCAAAACATTCATTATTCAATAGAGCCCAATAGCAAAAACCAGCTTTTTGAATGAAGAATCACATTTCTTGGTAGAATCATGCAGGATTGAAATTTTTGATGGTTTTTTACTCCTCTCAACAGCCCAAACAAGTTTCTAAAAGGATGAGTTTGCAACTACTTTACTTTTGGAGAAAATTCAAAACATTCATTATTCAATAGGGCCCAAACTATCAAAAACCAGCCGTTTGAATGAACACACATTTCTTGGTAGAATCATGCAGGACTGAAATTTTTGATGTTTTTCTACTCCTCTCATGAGCCCAAACAAGTCTCTAAAAGCATGAGTTTGCAACTACTTTACTTTTGGAGAAAATTCAAAACATTCATTATTCAATAGAGCCCAATAGCAAAAACCAGCGTTTTGAATGAAGAATCACATTTCTTGGTAGAATCATGCAGGATTGAAATTTTTGATGGTTTTTTACTCCTCTCAACAGCCCAAACAAGTTTCTAAAAGGATGAGTTTGCAACTACTTCACTTTTGGAGAAAATTCAAAACATTCATTATTCAATAGGGCCCAAACTATCAAAAACCAGCGGTTTCAATGAACACACATTTCTTGGTAGAATCATGCAGGACTGAAATTTTTGATGTTTTTCTACTCCTCTCATGAGCCCAAACAAGTCTCTAAAAGCATGAGTTTGCAACTACTTTACTTTTGGAGAAAATTCAAAACATTCATTATTCAATAGAGCCCAATAGCAAAAACCAGCGTTTTGAATGAAGAATCACATTTCTTGGTAGAATCATGCAGGATTGAAATTTTTGATGGTTTTTTACTCCTCTCAACAGCCCAAACAAGTTTCTAAAAGGATGAGTTTGCAACTACTTTACTTTTGGAGAAAATTCAAAACATTCATTATTCAATAGGGCCCAAACTATCAAAAACCAGCGGTTTCAATGAACACACATTTCTTGGTAGAATCATGCAGGACTGAAATTTTTGATGTTTTTCTACTCCTCTCATGAGCCCAAACAAGTCTCTAAAAGCATGAGTTTGCAACTACTTTACTTTTGGAGAAAATTCAAAACATTCATTATTCAATAGGGCCCAAACTATCAAAAACCAGCGGTTTGAATGAACACACATTTCTTGGTAGAATCATGCAGGACTGAAATTTTTGATGTTTTTCTACTCCTCTCATGAGCCCAAACAAGTCTCTAAAAGCATGAGTTTGCAACTACTTTACTTTTGGAGAAAATTCAAAACATTCATTATTCAATAGAGCCCAATAGCAAAAACCAGCGTTTTGAATGAAGAATCACATTTCTTGGTAGAATCATGCAGGATTGAAATTTTTGATGGTTTTTTACTCCTCTCAAAAGCCCAAACAAGTTTCTAAAAGGATGAGTTTGCAACTACTTTACTTTTGGAGAAAATTCAAAACATTCATTATTCAATAGGGCCCAAACTATCAAAAACCAGCGGTTTCAATGAACACACATTTCTTGGTAGAATCATGCAGGACTGAAATTTTTGATGTTTTTCTACTCCTCTCATGAGCCCAAACAAGTCTCTAAAAGCATGAGTTTGCAACTACTTTACTTTTGGAGAAAATTCAAAACATTCATTATTCAATAGGGCCCAAACTATCAAAAACCAGCGGTTTGAATGAACACACATTTCTTGGTAGAATCATGCAGGACTGAAATTTTTGATGTTTTTCTACTCCTCTCATGAGCCCAAACAAGTCTCTAAAAGCATGAGTTTGCAACTACTTTACTTTTGGAGAAAATTCAAAACATTCATTATTCAATAGAGCCCAATAGCAAAAACCAGCTTTTTGAATGAAGAATCACATTTCTTGGTAGAATCATGCAGGATTGAAATTTTTGATGGTTTTTTACTCCTCTCAACAGCCCAAACAAGTTTCTAAAAGGATGAGTTTGCAACTACTTTACTTTTGGAGAAAATTCAAAACATTCATTATTCAATAGGGCCCAAACTATCAAAAACCAGCCGTTTCAATGAACACACATGTCTTGGTAGAATCATGCAGGACTGAAATTTTTGATGTTTTTCTACTCATCTCATGAGCCCAAACAAGTCTCTAAAAGCATGAGTTTGCAACTACTTTACTTTTGGAGAAAATTCAAAACATTCATTATTCAATAGAGCCCAATAGCAAAAACCAGCGTTTTGAATGAAGAATCACATTTCTTGGTAGAATCATGCAGGATTGAAATTTTTGATGGTTTTTTACTCCTCTCAACAGCCCAAACAAGTTTCTAAAAGGATGAGTTTGCAACTACTTTACTTTTGGAGAAAATTCAAAACATTCATTATTCAATAGGGCCCAAACTATCAAAAACCAGCGGTTTCAATGAACACACATTTCTTGGTAGAATCATGCAGGACTGAAATTTTTGATGTTTTTCTACTCCTCTCATGAGCCCAAACAAGTCTCTAAAAGCATGAGTTTGCAACTACTTTACTTTTGGAGAAAATTCAAAACATTCATTATTCAATAGGGCCCAAACTATCAAAAACCAGCGGTTTGAATGAACACACATTTCTTGGTAGAATCATGCAGGACTGAAATTTTTGATGTTTTTCTACTCCTCTCATGAGCCCAAACAAGTCTCTAAAAGCATGAGTTTGCAACTACTTTACTTTTGGAGAAAATTCAAAACATTCATTATTCAATAGAGCCCAATAGCAAAAACCAGCGTTTTGAATGAAGAATCACATTTCTTGGTAGAATCATGCAGGATTGAAATTTTTGATGGTTTTTTACTCCTCTCAAAAGCCCAAACAAGTTTCTAAAAGGATGAGTTTGCAACTACTTTACTTTTGGAGAAAATTCAAAACATTCATTATTCAATAGGGCCCAAACTATCAAAAACCAGCGGTTTCAATGAACACACATTTCTTGGTAGAATCATGCAGGACTGAAATTTTTGATGTTTTTCTACTCCTCTCATGAGCCCAAACAAGTCTCTAAAAGCATGAGTTTGCAACTACTTTACTTTTGGAGAAAATTCAAAACATTCATTATTCAATAGGGCCCAAACTATCAAAAACCAGCGGTTTGAATGAACACACATTTCTTGGTAGAATCATGCAGGACTGAAATTTTTGATGTTTTTCTACTCCTCTCATGAGCCCAAACAAGTCTCTAAAAGCATGAGTTTGCAACTACTTTACTTTTGGAGAAAATTCAAAACATTCATTATTCAATAGAGCCCAATAGCAAAAACCAGCGTTTTGAATGAAGAATCACATTTCTTGGTAGAATCATGCAGGATTGAAATTTTTGATGGTTTTTTACTCCTCTCAACAGCCCAAACAAGTTTCTAAAAGGATGAGTTTGCAACTACTTTACTTTTGGAGAAAATTCAAAACACTCATTATTCAATAGGGCCCAAACTATCAAAAACCAGCGGTTTCAATGAACATACATTTCTTGGTAGAATCATGCAGGACTGAAATTTTTGATGTTTTTCTACTCCTCTCATGAGCCCAAACAAGTCTCTAAAAGCATGAGTTTGCAACTACTTTACTTTTGGAAAATTCAAAACACTCATTATTCAATAGGGCCCAAACTATCAAAAACCAGCGGTTTCAATGAACACACATTTCTTGGTAGAATCATGCAGGACTGAAATTTTTGATGTTTTTCTACTCCTCTCATGAGCCCAAACAAGTCTCTAAAAGCATGAGTTTGCAACTACTTTACTTTTGGAGAAAATTCAAAACATTCATTATTCAATAGAGCCCAATAGCAAAAACCAGCGTTTTGAATGAAGAATCACATTTCTTGGTAGAATCATGCAGGATTGAAATTTTTGATGGTTTTTTACTCCTCTCAACAGCCCAAACAAGTTTCTAAAAGGATGAGTTTGCAACTACTTTACTTTTGGAGAAAATTCAAAACATTCATTATTCAATAGGGCCCAAACTATCAAAAACCAGCGGTTTCAATGAACACACATTTCTTGGTAGAATCATGCAGGACTGAAATTTTTGATGTTTTTCTACTCCTCTCATGAGCCCAAACAAGTCTCTAAAAGCATGAGTTTGCAACTACTTTACTTTTGGAGAAAATTCAAAACATTCATTATTCAATAGAGCCCAATAGCAAAAACCAGCGTTTTGAATGAAGAATCACATTTCTTGGTAGAATCATGCAGGATTGAAATTTTTGATGGTTTTTTACTCCTCTCAACAGCCCAAACAAGTTTCTAAAAGGATGAGTTTGCAACTACTTTACTTTTGGAGAAAATTCAAAACATTCATTATTCAATAGGGCCCAAACTATCAAAAACCAGCGGTTTCAATGAACACACATTTCTTGGTAGAATCATGCAGGACTGAAATTTTTGATGTTTTTCTACTCCTCTCATGAGCCCAAACAAGTCTCTAAAAGCATGAGTTTGCAACTACTTTACTTTTGGAGAAAATTCAAAACATTCATTATTCAATAGGGCCCAAACTATCAAAAACCAGCGGTTTGAATGAACACACATTTCTTGGTAGAATCATGCAGGACTGAAATTTTTGATGTTTTTCTACTCCTCTCATGAGCCCAAACAAGTCTCTAAAAGCATGAGTTTGCAACTACTTTACTTTTGGAGAAAATTCAAAACATTCATTATTCAATAGAGCCCAATAGCAAAAACCAGCGTTTTGAATGAAGAATCACATTTCTTGGTAGAATCATGCAGGATTGAAATTTTTGATGGTTTTTTACTCCTCTCAAAAGCCCAAACAAGTTTCTAAAAGGATGAGTTTGCAACTACTTTACTTTTGGAGAAAATTCAAAACATTCATTATTCAATAGGGCCCAAACTATCAAAAACCAGCGGTTTCAATGAACACACATTTCTTGGTAGAATCATGCAGGACTGAAATTTTTGATGTTTTTCTACTCCTCTCATGAGCCCAAACAAGTCTCTAAAAGCATGAGTTTGCAACTACTTTACTTTTGGAGAAAATTCAAAACATTCATTATTCAATAGGGCCCAAACTATCAAAAACCAGCGGTTTGAATGAACACACATTTCTTGGTAGAATCATGCAGGACTGAAATTTTTGATGTTTTTCTACTCCTCTCATGAGCCCAAACAAGTCTCTAAAAGCATGAGTTTGCAACTACTTTACTTTTGGAGAAAATTCAAAACATTCATTATTCAATAGAGCCCAATAGCAAAAACCAGCGTTTTGAATGAAGAATCACATTTCTTGGTAGAATCATGCAGGATTGAAATTTTTGATGGTTTTTTACTCCTCTCAACAGCCCAAACAAGTTTCTAAAAGGATGAGTTTGCAACTACTTTACTTTTGGAGAAAATTCAAAACATTCATTATTCAATAGGGCCCAAACTATCAAAAACCAGCCGTTTCAATGAACACACATGTCTTGGTAGAATCATGCAGGACTGAAATTTTTGATGTTTTTCTACTCATCTCATGAGCCCAAACAAGTCTCTAAAAGCATGAGTTTGCAACTACTTTACTTTTGGAGAAAATTCAAAACATTCATTATTCAATAGAGCCCAATAGCAAAAACCAGCGTTTTGAATGAAGAATCACATTTCTTGGTAGAATCATGCAGGATTGAAATTTTTGATGGTTTTTTACTCCTCTCAACAGCCCAAACAAGTTTCTAAAAGGATGAGTTTGCAACTACTTTACTTTTGGAGAAAATTCAAAACATTCATTATTCAATAGGGCCCAAACTATCAAAAACCAGCGGTTTCAATGAACACACATTTCTTGGTAGAATCATGCAGGACTGAAATTTTTGATGTTTTTCTACTCCTCTCATGAGCCCAAACAAGTCTCTAAAAGCATGAGTTTGCAACTACTTTACTTTTGGAGAAAATTCAAAACATTCATTATTCAATAGGGCCCAAACTATCAAAAACCAGCGGTTTGAATGAACACACATTTCTTGGTAGAATCATGCAGGACTGAAATTTTTGATGTTTTTCTACTCCTCTCATGAGCCCAAACAAGTCTCTAAAAGCATGAGTTTGCAACTACTTTACTTTTGGAGAAAATTCAAAACATTCATTATTCAATAGAGCCCAATAGCAAAAACCAGCGTTTTGAATGAAGAATCACATTTCTTGGTAGAATCATGCAGGATTGAAATTTTTGATGGTTTTTTACTCCTCTCAAAAGCCCAAACAAGTTTCTAAAAGGATGAGTTTGCAACTACTTTACTTTTGGAGAAAATTCAAAACATTCATTATTCAATAGGGCCCAAACTATCAAAAACCAGCGGTTTGAATGAACACACATTTCTTGGTAGAATCATGCAGGACTGAAATTTTTGATGTTTTTCTACTCCTCTCATGAGCCCAAACAAGTCTCTAAAAGCATGAGTTTGCAACTACTTTACTTTTGGAGAAAATTCAAAACATTCATTATTCAATAGAGCCCAATAGCAAAAACCAGCGTTTTGAATGAAGAATCACATTTCTTGGTAGAATCATGCAGGATTGAAATTTTTGATGGTTTTTTACTCCTCTCAACAGCCCAAACAAGTTTCTAAAAGGATGAGTTTGCAACTACTTTACTTTTGGAGAAAATTCAAAACACTCATTATTCAATAGGGCCCAAACTATCAAAAACCAGCGGTTTCAATGAACACACATTTCTAGGTAGAATCATGCAGGACTGAAATTTTTGATGTTTTTCTACTCCTCTCATGAGCCCAAACAAGTCTCTAAAAGCATGAGTTTGCAACTACTTTACTTTTGGAAAATTCAAAACACTCATTATTCAATAGGGCCCAAACTATCAAAAACCAGCGGTTTCAATGAACACACATTTCTTGGTAGAATCATGCAGGACTGAAATTTTTGATGTTTTTCTACTCCTCTCATGAGCCCAAACAAGTCTCTAAAAGCATGAGTTTGCAACTACTTTACTTTTGCAATTTTTGCCCAATTGCAAAAACCAGCGTTTTGAATGAAGAATCACATTTCTTGGTAGAATCATGCAGGATTGAAATTTTTGATGGTTTTTTACTCCTCTCAACAGCCCAAACAAGTTTCTAAAAGGATGAGTTTGCAACTACTTTACTTTTGGAGAAAATTCAAAACATTCATTATTCAATAGGGCCCAAACTATCAAAAACCAGCGGTTTGAATGAACACATTTCTTGGTAGAATCATGCAGGACTGAAATTTTTGATGTTTTTCTACTCCTCTCATGAGCCCAAACAAGTCTCTAAAAGCATGAGTTTGCAACTACTTTACTTTTGGAGAAAATTCAAAACATTCACTATTCAATAGAGCCCAATAGCAAAAATCAGGTTTTGAATGAAGAATCACATTTCTTGGTAAAATCATGCAGGATTGAAATTTTTGATGGTTTTTTACTCCTCTCAACAGCCCAAACAAGTTTCTAAAAGGATGAGTTTGCAACTACTTTACTTTTGGAGAAAATTCAAAACATTCATTATTCAATAGGGCCCAAACTATCAAAAACCAGCGGTTTCAATGAACACACATTTCTTGGTAGAATCATGCAGGACTGAAATTTTTGATGTTTTTCTACTCCTCTCATGAGCCCAAACAAGTCTCTAAAAGCATGAGTTTGCAACTACTTTACTTTTGGAGAAAATTCAAAACATTCATTATTCAATAGAGCCCAATAGCAAAAACCAGCGTTTTGAATGAAGAATCACATTTCTTGGTAGAATCATGCAGGATTGAAATTTTTGATGGATTTTTACTCCTCTCAACAGCCCAAACAAGTTTCTAAAAGGATGAGTTTGCAACTACTTTACTTTTGGAGAAAATTCAAAACATTCATTATTCAATAGAGCCCAATAGCAAAAACCAGCGTTTTGAATGAAGAATCACATTTCTTGGTAGAATCATGCAGGATTGAAATTTTTGATGGTTTTTTACTCCTCTCAACAGCCCAAACAAGTTTCTAAAAGGATGAGTTTGCAACTACTTTACTTTTGGAGAAAATTCAAAACATTCATTATTCAATAGGGCCCAAACTATCAAAAACCAGCGGTTTCAATGAACACATTTCTTGGTAGAATCATGCAGGACTGAAATTTTTGATGTTTTTCTACTCATCTCATGAGCCCAAACAAGTCTCTAAAAGCATGAGTTTGCAACTACTTTACTTTTGGAGAAAATTCAAAACATTCACTATTCAATAGAGCCCAATAGCAAAAATCAGGTTTTGAATGAAGAATCACATTTTTTCGTAAAATCATGCAGGATTGAAATTTTTGATGGTTTTTTACTCCTCTCAACAGCCCAAACAAGTTTCTAAAAGGATGAGTTTGCAACTACTTTACTTTTGGAGAAAATTCAAAACATTCATTATTCAATAGGGCCCAAACTATCAAAAACCAGCGGTTTCAATGAACACACATTTCTTGGTAGAATCATGCAGGACTGAAATTTTTGATGTTTTTCTACTCCTCTCATGAGCCCAAACAAGTCTCTAAAAGCATGAGTTTGCAACTACTTTACTTTTGGAGAAAATTCAAAACATTCATTATTCAATAGAGCCCAATAGCAAAAACCAGCGTTTTGAATGAAGAATCACATTTCTTGGTAGAATCATGCAGGATTGAAATTTTTGATGGTTTTTTACTCCTCTCAACAGCCCAAACAAGTTTCTAAAAGGATGAGTTTGCAACTACTTTACTTTTGGAGAAAATTCAAAACATTCATTATTCAATAGGGCCCAAACTATCAAAAACCAGCGGTTTCAATGAACACACATTTCTTGGTAGAATCATGCAGGACTGAAATTTTTGATGTTTTTCAACTCCTCTCATGAGCCCAAACAAGTCTCTAAAAGCATGAGTTTGCAACTACTTTACTTTTGGAGAAAATTCAAAACATTCATTATTCAATAGAGCCCAATAGCAAAAACCAGCGTTTTCAATGAAGAATCACATTTCTTGGTAGAATCATGCAGGATTGAAATTTTTGATGGTTTTTTACTCCTCTCAACAGCCCAAACAAGTTTCTAAAAGGATGAGTTTGCAACTACTTTACTTTTGGAGAAAATTCAAAACATTCATTATTCAATAGGGCCCAAACTATCAAAAACCAGCGGTTTGAATGAACACACATTTCTTGGTAGAATCATGCAGGACTGAAATTTTTGATGTTTTTCTACTCCTCTCATGAGCCCAAACAAGTCTCTAAAAGCATGAGTTTGCAACTACTTTACTTTTGGAAAATTCAAAACACTCATTATTCAATAGGGCCCAAACTATCAAAAACCAGCGGTTTCAATGAACACACATTTCTTGGTAGAATCATGCAGGACTGAAATTTTTGATGTTTTTCTACTCCTCTCATGAGCCCAAACAAGTCTCTAAAAGCATGAGTTTGCAACTACTTTACTTTTGCAATTTTTGCCCAATTGCAAAAACCAGCGTTTTGAATGAAGAATCACATTTCTTGGTAGAATCATGCAGGATTGAAATTTTTGATGGTTTTTTACTCCTCTCAACAGCCCAAACAAGTTTCTAAAAGGATGAGTTTGCAACTACTTTACTTTTGGAGAAAATTCAAAACATTCATTATTCAATAGGGCCCAAACTATCAAAAACCAGCGGTTTGAATGAACACATTTCTTGGTAGAATCATGCAGGACTGAAATTTTTGATGTTTTTCTACTCCTCTCATGAGCCCAAACAAGTCTCTAAAAGCATGAGTTTGCAACTACTTTACTTTTGGAGAAAATTCAAAACATTCACTATTCAATAGAGCCCAATAGCAAAAATCAGGTTTTGAATGAAGAATCACATTTCTTGGTAAAATCATGCAGGATTGAAATTTTTGATGGTTTTTTACTCCTCTCAACAGCCCAAACAAGTTTCTAAAAGGATGAGTTTGCAACTACTTTACTTTTGGAGAAAATTCAAAACATTCATTATTCAATAGGGCCCAAACTATCAAAAACCAGCGGTTTCAATGAACACACATTTCTTGGTAGAATCATGCAGGACTGAAATTTTTGATGTTTTTCTACTCCTCTCATGAGCCCAAACAAGTCTCTAAAAGCATGAGTTTGCAACTACTTTACTTTTGGAGAAAATTCAAAACATTCATTATTCAATAGAGCCCAATAGCAAAAACCAGCGTTTTGAATGAAGAATCACATTTCTTGGTAGAATCATGCAGGATTGAAATTTTTGATGGTTTTTTACTCCTCTCAACAGCCCAAACAAGTTTCTAAAAGGATGAGTTTGCAACTACTTTACTTTTGGAGAAAATTCAAAACATTCATTATTCAATAGGGCCCAAACTATCAAAAACCAGCGGTTTCAATGAACACACATTTCTTGGTAGAATCATGCAGGACTGAAATTTTTGATGTTTTTCTACTCCTCTCATGAGCCCAAACAAGTCTCTAAAAGCATGAGTTTGCAACTACTTTACTTTTGGAGAAAATTCAAAACATTCATTATTCAATAGAGCCCAATAGCAAAAACCAGCGTTTTGAATGAAGAATCACATTTCTTGGTAGAATCATGCAGGATTGAAATTTTTGATGGTTTTTTACTCCTCTCAACAGCCCAAACAAGTTTCTAAAAGGATGAGTTTGCAACTACTTTACTTTTGGAGAAAATTCAAAACATTCATTATTCAATAGGGCCCAAACTATCAAAAACCAGCGGTTTCAATGAACACACATTTCTTGGTAGAATCATGCAGGACTGAAATTTTTGATGTTTTTCTACTCCTCTCATGAGCCCAAACAAGTCTCTAAAAGCATGAGTTTGCAACTACTTTACTTTTGGAGAAAATTCAAAACATTCATTATTCAATAGAGCCCAATAGCAAAAACCAGCGTTTTCAATGAAGAATCACATTTCTTGGTAGAATCATGCAGGATTGAAATTTTTGATGGTTTTTTACTCCTCTCAACAGCCCAAACAAGTTTCTAAAAGGATGAGTTTGCAACTACTTTACTTTTGGAGAAAATTCAAAACATTCATTATTCAATAGGGCCCAAACTATCAAAAACCAGCGGTTTGAATGAACACACATTTCTTGGTAGAATCATGCAGGACTGAAATTTTTGATGTTTTTCTACTCCTCTCATGAGCCCAAACAAGTCTCTAAAAGCATGAGTTTGCAACTACTTTACTTTTGGAAAATTCAAAACACTCATTATTCAATAGGGCCCAAACTATCAAAAACCAGCGGTTTCAATGAACACACATTTCTTGGTAGAATCATGCAGGACTGAAATTTTTGATGTTTTTCTACTCCTCTCATGAGCCCAAACAAGTCTCTAAAAGCATGAGTTTGCAACTACTTTACTTTTGCAATTTTTGCCCAATTGCAAAAACCAGCGTTTTGAATGAAGAATCACATTTCTTGGTAGAATCATGCAGGATTGAAATTTTTGATGGTTTTTTACTCCTCTCAACAGCCCAAACAAGTTTCTAAAAGGATGAGTTTGCAACTACTTTACTTTTGGAGAAAATTCAAAACATTCATTATTCAATAGGGCCCAAACTATCAAAAACCAGCGGTTTGAATGAACACATTTCTTGGTAGAATCATGCAGGACTGAAATTTTTGATGTTTTTCTACTCCTCTCATGAGCCCAAACAAGTCTCTAAAAGCATGAGTTTGCAACTACTTTACTTTTGGAGAAAATTCAAAACATTCACTATTCAATAGAGCCCAATAGCAAAAATCAGGTTTTGAATGAAGAATCACATTTCTTGGTAAAATCATGCAGGATTGAAATTTTTGATGGTTTTTTACTCCTCTCAACAGCCCAAACAAGTTTCTAAAAGGATGAGTTTGCAACTACTTTACTTTTGGAGAAAATTCAAAACATTCATTATTCAATAGGGCCCAAACTATCAAAAACCAGCGGTTTCAATGAACACACATTTCTTGGTAGAATCATGCAGGACTGAAATTTTTGATGTTTTTCTACTCCTCTCATGAGCCCAAACAAGTCTCTAAAAGCATGAGTTTGCAACTACTTTACTTTTGGAGAAAATTCAAAACATTCATTATTCAATAGAGCCCAATAGCAAAAACCAGCGTTTTGAATGAAGAATCACATTTCTTGGTAGAATCATGCAGGATTGAAATTTTTGATGGTTTTTTACTCCTCTCAACAGCCCAAACAAGTTTCTAAAAGGATGAGTTTGCAACTACTTTACTTTTGGAGAAAATTCAAAACATTCATTATTCAATAGAGCCCAATAGCAAAAACCAGCGTTTTGAATGAAGAATCACATTTCTTGGTAGAATCATGCAGGATTGAAATTTTTGATGGTTTTTTACTCCACTCAACAGCCCAAACAAGTTTCTAAAAGGATGAGTTTGCAACTACTTTACTTTTGGAGAAAATTCAAAACATTCATTATTCAATAGGGCCCAAACTATCAAAAACCAGCGGTTTCAATGAACACATTTCTTGGTAGAATCATGCAGGACTGAAATTTTTGATGTTTTTCTACTCCTCTCATGAGCCCAAACAAGTCTCTAAAAGCATGAGTTTGCAACTACTTTACTTTTGGAGAAAATTCAAAACATTCATTATTCAATAGGGCCCAAACTATCAAAAACCAGCGGTTTGAATGAACACACATTTCTTGGTAGAATCATGCAGGACTGAAATTTTTGATGTTTTTCTACTCCTCTCATGAGCCCAAACAAGTCTCTAAAAGCATGAGTTTGCAACTACTTTACTTTTGGAGAAAATTCAAAACATTCATTATTCAATAGAGCCCAATAGCAAAAACCAGCGTTTTGAATGAAGAATCACATTTCTTGGTAGAATCATGCAGGATTGAAATTTTTGATGGTTTTTTACTCCTCTCAACAGCCCAAACAAGTTTCTAAAAGGATGAGTTTGCAACTACTTTACTTTTGGAGAAAATTCAAAACACTCATTATTCAATAGGGCCCAAACTATCAAAAACCAGCGGTTTCAATGAACACACATTTCTAGGTAGAATCATGCAGGACTGAAATTTTTGATGTTTTTCTACTCCTCTCATGAGCCCAAACAAGTCTCTAAAAGCATGAGTTTGCAACTACTTTACTTTTGGAAAATTCAAAACACTCATTATTCAATAGGGCCCAAACTATCAAAAACCAGCGGTTTCAATGAACACACATTTCTTGGTAGAATCATGCAGGACTGAAATTTTTGATGTTTTTCTACTCCTCTCATGAGCCCAAACAAGTCTCTAAAAGCATGAGTTTGCAACTACTTTACTTTTGCAATTTTTGCCCAATTGCAAAAACCAGCGTTTTGAATGAAGAATCACATTTCTTGGTAGAATCATGCAGGATTGAAATTTTTGATGGTTTTTTACTCCTCTCAACAGCCCAAACAAGTTTCTAAAAGGATGAGTTTGCAACTACTTTACTTTTGGAGAAAATTCAAAACATTCATTATTCAATAGGGCCCAAACTATCAAAAACCAGCGGTTTGAATGAACACATTTCTTGGTAGAATCATGCAGGACTGAAATTTTTGATGTTTTTCTACTCCTCTCATGAGCCCAAACAAGTCTCTAAAAGCATGAGTTTGCAACTACTTTACTTTTGGAGAAAATTCAAAACATTCACTATTCAATAGAGCCCAATAGCAAAAATCAGGTTTTGAATGAAGAATCACATTTCTTGGTAAAATCATGCAGGATTGAAATTTTTGATGGTTTTTTACTCCTCTCAACAGCCCAAACAAGTTTCTAAAAGGATGAGTTTGCAACTACTTTACTTTTGGAGAAAATTCAAAACATTCATTATTCAATAGGGCCCAAACTATCAAAAACCAGCGGTTTCAATGAACACACATTTCTTGGTAGAATCATGCAGGACTGAAATTTTTGATGTTTTTCTACTCCTCTCATGAGCCCAAACAAGTCTCTAAAAGCATGAGTTTGCAACTACTTTACTTTTGGAGAAAATTCAAAACATTCATTATTCAATAGAGCCCAATAGCAAAAACCAGCGTTTTGAATGAAGAATCACATTTCTTGGTAGAATCATGCAGGATTGAAATTTTTGATGGATTTTTACTCCTCTCAACAGCCCAAACAAGTTTCTAAAAGGATGAGTTTGCAACTACTTTACTTTTGGAGAAAATTCAAAACATTCATTATTCAATAGAGCCCAATAGCAAAAACCAGCGTTTTGAATGAAGAATCACATTTCTTGGTAGAATCATGCAGGATTGAAATTTTTGATGGTTTTTTACTCCTCTCAACAGCCCAAACAAGTTTCTAAAAGGATGAGTTTGCAACTACTTTACTTTTGGAGAAAATTCAAAACATTCATTATTCAATAGGGCCCAAACTATCAAAAACCAGCGGTTTCAATGAACACATTTCTTGGTAGAATCATGCAGGACTGAAATTTTTGATGTTTTTCTACTCATCTCATGAGCCCAAACAAGTCTCTAAAAGCATGAGTTTGCAACTACTTTACTTTTGGAGAAAATTCAAAACATTCACTATTCAATAGAGCCCAATAGCAAAAATCAGGTTTTGAATGAAGAATCACATTTTTTCGTAAAATCATGCAGGATTGAAATTTTTGATGGTTTTTTACTCCTCTCAACAGCCCAAACAAGTTTCTAAAAGGATGAGTTTGCAACTACTTTACTTTTGGAGAAAATTCAAAACATTCATTATTCAATAGGGCCCAAACTATCAAAAACCAGCGGTTTCAATGAACACACATTTCTTGGTAGAATCATGCAGGACTGAAATGTTTGATGTTTTTCTACTCCTCTCATGAGCCCAAACAAGTCTCTAAAAGCATGAGTTTGCAACTACTTTACTTTTGGAGAAAATTCAAAACATTCATTATTCAATAGAGCCCAATAGCAAAAACCAGCGTTTTGAATGAAGAATCACATTTCTTGGTAGAATCATGCAGGATTGAAATTTTTGATGGTTTTTTACTCCTCTCAACAGCCCAAACAAGTTTCTAAAAGGATGAGTTTGCAACTACTTTACTTTTGGAGAAAATTCAAAACATTCATTATTCAATAGGGCCCAAACTATCAAAAACCAGCGGTTTCAATGAACACACATTTCTTGGTAGAATCATGCAGGACTGAAATTTTTGATGTTTTTCTACTCCTCTCATGAGCCCAAACAAGTCTCTAAAAGCATGAGTTTGCAACTACTTTACTTTTGGAGAAAATTCAAAACATTCATTATTCA
The DNA here is from genome assembly GCF_039654945.1 of Dendrobates tinctorius. NCBI lineage: Eukaryota > Metazoa > Chordata > Amphibia > Anura > Dendrobatidae > Dendrobates > Dendrobates tinctorius. The sequence goes on from NW_027361837.1 coordinate 7,102,075, forward strand.
ATAGAGCCCAATAGCAAAAACCAGCGTTTTGAATGAAGAATCACATTTCTTGGTAGAATCATGCAGGATTGAAATTTTTGATGGTTTTTTACTCCTCTCAAAAGCCCAAACAAGTTTCTAAAAGGATGAGTTTGCAACTACTTTACTTTTGGAGAAAATTCAAAACATTCATTATTCAATAGGGCCCAAACTATCAAAAACCAGCGGTTTCAATGAACACACATTTCTTGGTAGAATCATGCAGGACTGAAATTTTTGATGTTTTTCTACTCCTCTCATGAGCCCAAACAAGTCTCTAAAAGCATGAGTTTGCAACTACTTTACTTTTGGAGAAAATTCAAAACATTCATTATTCAATAGGGCCCAAACTATCAAAAACCAGCGGTTTGAATGAACACACATTTCTTGGTAGAATCATGCAGGACTGAAATTTTTGATGTTTTTCTACTCCTCTCATGAGCCCAAAAAAGTCTCTAAAAGCATGAGTTTGCAACTACTTTACTTTTGGAGAAAATTCAAAACATTCATTATTCAATAGAGCCCAATAGCAAAAACCAGCGTTTTGAATGAAGAATCACATTTCTTGGTAGAATCATGCAGGATTGAAATTTTTGATGGTTTTTTACTCCTCTCAACAGCCCAAACAAGTTTCTAAAAGGATGAGTTTGCAACTACTTTACTTTTGGAGAAAATTCAAAACATTCATTATTCAATAGGGCCCAAACTATCAAAAACCAGCGGTTTGAATGAACACACATTTCTTGGTAGAATCATGCAGGACTGAAATTTTTGATGTTTTTCTACTCCTCTCATGAGCCCAAACAAGTCTCTAAAAGCATGAGTTTGCAACTACTTTACTTTTGGAAAATTCAAAACACTCATTATTCAATAGGGCCCAAACTATCAAAAACCAGCGGTTTCAATGAACACACATTTCTTGGTAGAATCATGCAGGACTGAAATTTTTGATGTTTTTCTACTCCTCTCATGAGCCCAAACAAGTCTCTAAAAGCATGAGTTTGCAACTACTTTACTTTTGCAATTTTTGCCCAATTGCAAAAACCAGCGTTTTGAATGAAGAATCACATTTCTTGGTAGAATCATGCAGGATTGAAATTTTTGATGGTTTTTTACTCCTCTCAACAGCCCAAACAAGTTTCTAAAAGGATGAGTTTGCAACTACTTTACTTTTGGAGAAAATTCAAAACATTCATTATTCAATAGGGCCCAAACTATCAAAAACCAGCGGTTTGAATGAACACATTTCTTGGTAGAATCATGCAGGACTGAAATTTTTGATGTTTTTCTACTCCTCTCATGAGCCCAAACAAGTCTCTAAAAGCATGAGTTTGCAACTACTTTACTTTTGGAGAAAATTCAAAACATTCACTATTCAATAGAGCCCAATAGCAAAAATCAGGTTTTGAATGAAGAATCACATTTTTTCGTAAAATCATGCAGGATTGAAATTTTTGATGGTTTTTTACTCCTCTCAACAGCCCAAACAAGTTTCTAAAAGGATGAGTTTGCAACTACTTTACTTTTGGAGAAAATTCAAAACATTCATTATTCAATAGGGCCCAAACTATCAAAAACCAGCGGTTTCAATGAACACACATTTCTTGGTAGAATCATGCAGGACTGAAATTTTTGATGTTTTTCTACTCCTCTCATGAGCCCAAACAAGTCTCTAAAAGCATGAGTTTGCAACTACTTTACTTTTGGAGAAAATTCAAAACATTCATTATTCAATAGAGCCCAATAGCAAAAACCAGCGTTTTGAATGAAGAATCACATTTCTTGGTAGAATCATGCAGGATTGAAATTTTTGATGGTTTTTTACTCCTCTCAACAGCCCAAACAAGTTTCTAAAAGGATGAGTTTGCAACTACTTTACTTTTGGAGAAAATTCAAAACATTCATTATTCAATAGGGCCCAAACTATCAAAAACCAGCGGTTTCAATGAACACACATTTCTTGGTAGAATCATGCAGGACTGAAATTTTTGATGTTTTTCTACTCCTCTCATGAGCCCAAACAAGTCTCTAAAAGCATGAGTTTGCAACTACTTTACTTTTGGAGAAAATTCAAAACATTCATTATTCAATAGGGCCCAAACTATCAAAAACCAGCGGTTTGAATGAACACACATTTCTTGGTAGAATCATGCAGGACTGAAATTTTTGATGTTTTTCTACTCCTCTCATGAGCCCAAACAAGTCTCTAAAAGCATGAGTTTGCAACTACTTTACTTTTGGAGAAAATTCAAAACATTCATTATTCAATAGAGCCCAATAGCAAAAACCAGCGTTTTGAATGAAGAATCACATTTCTTGGTAGAATCATGCAGGATTGAAATTTTTGATGGTTTTTTACTCCTCTCAACAGCCCAAACAAGTTTCTAAAAGGATGAGTTTGCAACTACTTTACTTTTGGAGAAAATTCAAAACATTCATTATTCAATAGGGCCCAAACTATCAAAAACCAGCGGTTTCAATGAACACACATTTCTTGGTAGAATCATGCAGGACTGAAATTTTTGATGTTTTTCTACTCCTCTCATGAGCCCAAACAAGTCTCTAAAAGCATGAGTTTGCAACTACTTTACTTTTGGAGAAAATTCAAAACATTCATTATTCAATAGGGCCCAAACTATCAAAAACCAGCGGTTTGAATGAACACACATTTCTTGGTAGAATCATGCAGGACTGAAATTTTTGATGTTTTTCTACTCCTCTCATGAGCCCAAACAAGTCTCTAAAAGCATGAGTTTGCAACTACTTTACTTTTGGAGAAAATTCAAAACATTCATTATTCAATAGAGCCCAATAGCAAAAACCAGCGTTTTGAATGAAGAATCACATTTCTTGGTAGAATCATGCAGGATTGAAATTTTTGATGGTTTTTTACTCCTCTCAACAGCCCAAACAAGTTTCTAAAAGGATGAGTTTGCAACTACTTTACTTTTGGAGAAAATTCAAAACATTCATTATTCAATAGGGCCCAAACTATCAAAAACCAGCCGTTTCAATGAACACACATGTCTTGGTAGAATCATGCAGGACTGAAATTTTTGATGTTTTTCTACTCATCTCATGAGCCCAAACAAGTCTCTAAAAGCATGAGTTTGCAACTACTTTACTTTTGGAGAAAATTCAAAACATTCATTATTCAATAGAGCCCAATAGCAAAAACCAGCGTTTTGAATGAAGAATCACATTTCTTGGTAGAATCATGCAGGATTGAAATTTTTGATGGTTTTTTACTCCTCTCAACAGCCCAAACAAGTTTCTAAAAGGATGAGTTTGCAACTACTTTACTTTTGGAGAAAATTCAAAACACTCATTATTCAATAGGGCCCAAACTATCAAAAACCAGCGGTTTCAATGAACACACATTTCTTGGTAGAATCATGCAGGACTGAAATTTTTGATGTTTTTCTACTCCTCTCATGAGCCCAAACAAGTCTCTAAAAGCATGAGTTTGCAACTACTTTACTTTTGGAAAATTCAAAACACTCATTATTCAATAGGGCCCAAACTATCAAAAACCAGCGGTTTCAATGAACACACATTTCTTGGTAGAATCATGCAGGACTGAAATTTTTGATGTTTTTCTACTCCTCTCATGAGCCCAAACAAGTCTCTAAAAGCATGAGTTTGCAACTACTTTACTTTTGCAATTTTTGCCCAATTGCAAAAACCAGCGTTTTGAATGAAGAATCACATTTCTTGGTAGAATCATGCAGGATTGAAATTTTTGATGGTTTTTTACTCCTCTCAACAGCCCAAACAAGTTTCTAAAAGGATGAGTTTGCAACTACTTTACTTTTGGAGAAAATTCAAAACATTCATTATTCAATAGGGCCCAAACTATCAAAAACCAGCGGTTTGAATGAACACATTTCTTGGTAGAATCATGCAGGACTGAAATTTTTGATGTTTTTCTACTCCTCTCATGAGCCCAAACAAGTCTCTAAAAGCATGAGTTTGCAACTACTTTACTTTTGGAGAAAATTCAAAACATTCACTATTCAATAGAGCCCAATAGCAAAAATCAGGTTTTGAATGAAGAATCACATTTCTTGTTAAAATCATGCAGGATTGAAATTTTTGATGGTTTTTTACTCCTCTCAACAGCCCAAACAAGTTTCTAAAAGGATGAGTTTGCAACTACTTTACTTTTGGAGAAAATTCAAAACATTCATTATTCAATAGGGCCCAAACTATCAAAAACCAGCGGTTTCAATGAACACACATTTCTTGGTAGAATCATGCAGGACTGAAATTTTTGATGTTTTTCTACTCCTCTCATGAGCCCAAACAAGTCTCTAAAAGCATGAGTTTGCAACTACTTTACTTTTGGAGAAAATTCAAAACATTCATTATTCAATAGAGCCCAATAGCAAAAACCAGCGTTTTGAATGAAGAATCACATTTCTTGGTAGAATCATGCAGGATTGAAATTTTTGATGGTTTTTTACTCCTCTCAACAGCCCAAACAAGTTTCTAAAAGGATGAGTTTGCAACTACTTTACTTTTGGAGAAAATTCAAAACATTCATTATTCAATAGGGCCCAAACTATCAAAAACCAGCGGTTTCAATGAACACACATTTCTTGGTAGAATCATGCAGGACTGAAATTTTTGATGTTTTTCTACTCCTCTCATGAGCCCAAACAAGTCTCTAAAAGCATGAGTTTGCAACTACTTTACTTTTGGAGAAAATTCAAAACATTCATTATTCAATAGAGCCCAATAGCAAAAACCAGCGTTTTGAATGAAGAATCACATTTCTTGGTAGAATCATGCAGGATTGAAATTTTTGATGGTTTTTTACTCCTCTCAACAGCCCAAACAAGTTTCTAAAAGGATGAGTTTGCAACTACTTTACTTTTGGAGAAAATTCAAAACATTCATTATTCAATAGGGCCCAAACTATCAAAAACCAGTGGTTTCAATGAACACACATTTCTTGGTAGAATCATGCAGGACTGAAATTTTTGATGTTTTTCTACTCCGCTCATGAGCCCAAACAAGTCTCTAAAAGCATGAGTTTGCAACTACTTTACTTTTGGAGAAAATTCAAAACATTCATTATTCAATAGAGCCCAATAGCAAAAACCAGCGTTTTGAATGAAGAATCACATTTCTTGGTAGAATCATGCAGGATTGAAATTTTTGATGGTTTTTTACTCCTCTCAACAGCCCAAACAAGTTTCTAAATGGATGAGTTTGCAACTACTTTACTTTTGGAGAAAATTCAAAACATTCATTATTCAATAGGGCCCAAACTATCAAAAACCAGCGGTTTCAATGAACACACATTTCTTGGTAGAATCATGCAGGACTGAAATTTTTGATGTTTTTCTACTCCTCTCATGAGCCCAAACAAGTCTCTAAAAGCATGAGTTTGCAACTACTTTACTTTTGGAGAAAATTCAAAACATTCATTATCCAATAGGGCCCAAACTATCAAAAACCAGCGGTTTGAATGAACACACATTTCTTGGTAGAATTATGCAGGACTGAAATTTTTGATGTTTTTCTACTCCTCTCATGAGCCCAAACAAGTCTCTAAAAGCATGAGTTTGCAACTACTTTACTTTTGGAGAAAATTCAAAACATTCATTATTCAATAGAGCCCAATAGCAAAAACCAGCGTTTTGAATGAAGAATCACATTTCTTGGTAGAATCATGCAGGATTGAAATTTTTGATGGTTTTTTACTCCTCTCAACAGCCCAAACAAGTTTCTAATAGGATGAGTTTGCAACTACTTTACTTTTGGAGAAAATTCAAAACATTCATTATTCAATAGGGCCCAAACTATCAAAAACCAGCGGTTTCAATGAACACACATTTCTTGGTAGAATCATGCAGGACTGAAATTTTTGATGTTTTTCTACTCCTCTCATGAGCCCAAACAAGTCTCTAAAAGCATGAGTTTGCAACTACTTTACTTTTGGAGAAAATTCAAAACATTCATTATTCAATAGAGCCCAATAGCAAAAACCAGCGTTTTGAATGAAGAATCACATTTCTTGGTAGAATCATGCAGGATTGAAATTTTTGATGGTTTTTTACTCCTCTCAACAGCCCAAACAAGTTTCTAAAAGGATGAGTTTGCAACTACTTTACTTTTGGAGAAAATTCAAAACATTCATTATTCAATAGGGCCCAAACTATCAAAAACCAGCCGTTTGAATGAACTCACATTTCTTGGTAGAATCATGCAGGACTGAAATTTTTGATGTTTTTCTACTCCTCTCATGAGCCCAAACAAGTCTCTAAAAGAATGAGTTTGCAACTACTTTACTTTTGGAGAAAATTCAAAACATTCATTATTCAATAGAGCCCAATAGCAAAAACCAGCGTTTTGAATGAAGAATCACATTTCTTGGTAGAATCATGCAGGATTGAAATTTTTTATGGTTTTTTACTCCTCTCAACAGCCCAAACAAGTTTCTAAAAGGATGAGTTTGCAAGTACTTTACTTTTGGAGAAAATTCAAAACATTCATTATTCAATAGGGCCCAAACTATCAAAAACCAGCGGTTTCAATGAACACACATTTCTTGGTAGAATCATGCAGGACTGAAATTTTTGATGTTTTTCTACTCCTCTCATGAGCCCAAACAAGTCTCTAAAAGCATGAGTTTGCAACGACTTTACTTTTGGAGAAAATTCAAAACATTCATTATTCAATAGGGCCCAAACTATCAAAAACCAGCGGTTTGAATGAACACACATTTCTTGGTAGAATCATGCAGGACTGAAATTTTTGATGTTTTTCTACTCCTCTCATGAGCCCAAACAAGTCTCTAAAAGCATGAGTTTGCAACTACTTTACTTTTGGAGAAAATTCAAAACATTCACTATTCAATAGAGCCCAATAGCAAAAATCAGGTTTTGAATGAAGAATCACATTTCTTGGTAAAATCATGCAGGATTGAAATTTTTGATGGTTTTTTACTCCTCTCAACAGCCCAAACAAGTTTCTAAAAGGATGAGGAGTTTGCAACTACTTTACTTTTGGAGAAAATTCAAAACATTCATTATTCAATAGGGCCCAAACTATCAAAAACCAGCGGTTTCAATGAACACACATTTCTTGGTAGAATCATGCAGGACTGAAATTTTTGATGTTTTTCTACTCCTCTCATGAGCCCAAACAAGTCTCCAAAAGCATGAGTTTGCAACTACTTTACTTTTGGAGAAAATTCAAAACATTCATTATTCAATAGAGCCCAATAGCAAAAACCAGCGTTTTGAATGAAGAATCACATTTCTTGGTAGAATCATGCAGGATTGAAATTTTTGATGGTTTTTTACTCCTCTCAAAAGCCCAAACAAGTTTCTAAAAGGATGAGTTTGCAACTACTTTACTTTTGGAGAAAATTCAAAACATTCATTATTCAATAGGGCCCAAACTATCAAAAACCAGCTGTTTCAATGAACACACATTTCTTGGTAGAATCATGCAGGACTGAAATTTTTGATGTTTTTCTACTCCTCTCATGAGCCCAAACAAGTCTCTAAAAGCATGAGTTTGCAACTACTTTACTTTTGGAGAAAATTCAAAACATTTATTATTCAATAGAGCCCAATAGCAAAAACCAGCGTTTTGAATGAAGAATCACATTTCTTGGTAGAATCATGCAGGATTGAAATTTTTGATGGTTTTTTACTCCTCTCAACAGCCGAAACAAGTTTCTAAAAGGATGAGTTTGCAACTACTTTACTTTTGGAGAAAATTCAAAACATTCATTATTCAATAGGGCCCAAACTATCAAAAACCAGCGGTTTCAATGAACACACATTTCTTGGTAGAATCATGCAGGACTGAAATTTTTGATGTTTTTCTACTCCTCTCATGAGCCCAAACTAGTCTCTTAAAGCATGAGTTTGCAACTACTTTACTTTTGGAGAAAATTCAAAACATTCATTATTCAATAGAGCCCAATAGCAAAAACCAGCGTTTTGAATGAAGAATCACATTTCTTGGTAGAATCATGCAGGATTGAAATTTTTGATGGTTTTTTACTCCTCTCAACAGCCCAAACAAGTTTCTAAAAGGATGAGTTTGCAACTACTTTACTTTTGGAGAAAATTCAAAACACTCATTATTCAATAGGGCCCAAACTATCAAAAACCAGCGGTTTCAATGAACACACATTTCTTGGTAGAATCATGCAGGACTGAAATTTTTGATGTTTTTCTACTCCTCTCATGAGCCCAAACAAGTCTCTAAAAGCATGAGTTTGCAACTACTTTACTTTTGGAAAATTCAAAACACTCATTATTCAATAGGGCACAAACTATCAAAAACCAGCGGTTTCAATGAACACACATTTCTTGGTAGAATCATGCAGGACTGAAATTTTTGATGTTTTTCTACTCCTCTCATGAGCCCAAACAAGTCTCTAAAAGCATGAGTTTGCAACTACTTTACTTTTGCAATTTTTGCCCAATAGCAAAAACCAGCGTTTTGAATGAAGAATCACATTTCTTGGTAGAATCATGCAGGATTGAAATTTTTGATGGTTTTTTACTCCTCTCAACAGCCCAAACAAGTTTCTAAAAGGATGAGTTTGCAACTACTTTACTTTTGGAGAAAATTCAAAACATTCATTATTCAATAGGGCCCAAACTATCAAAAACCAGCCGTTTGAATGAACACACATTTCTTGGTAGAATCATGCAGGACTGAAATTTTTGATGTTTTTCTACTCCTCTCATGAGCCCAAACAAGTCTCTAAAAGCATGAGTTTGCAACTACTTTACTTTTGGAGAAAATTCAAAACATTCATTATTCAATAGAGCCCAATAGCAAAAACCAGCGTTTTGAATGAAGAATCACATTTCTTGGTAGAATCATGCAGGATTGAAATTTTTGATGGTTTTTTACTCCTCTCAACAGCCCAAACAAGTTTCTAAAAGGATGAGTTTGCAACTACTTTACTTTTGGAGAAAATTCAAAACATTCATTATTCAATAGGGCCCAAACTATCAAAAACCAGCGGTTTCAATGAACACACATTTCTTGGTAGAATCATGCAGGACTGAAATTTTTGATGTTTTTCTACTCCTCTCATGAGCCCAAACAAGTCTCTAAAAGCATGAGTTTGCAACTACTTTACTTTTGGAGAAAATTCAAAACATTCATTATTCAATAGAGCCCAATAGCAAAAACCAGCGTTTTGAATGAAGAATCACATTTCTTGGTAGAATCATGCAGGATTGAAATTTTTGATGGTTTTTTACTCCTCTCAACAGCCCAAACAAGTTTCTAAAAGGATGAGTTTGCAACTACTTTACTTTTGGAGAAAATTCAAAACATTCATTATTCAATAGGGCCCAAACTATCAAAAACCAGCGGTTTCAATGAACACACATTTCTTGGTAGAATCATGCAGGACTGAAATTTTTGATGTTTTTCTACTCCTCTCATGAGCCCAAACAAGTCTCTAAAAGCATGAGTTTGCAACTACTTTACTTTTGGAGAAAATTCAAAACATTCATTATTCAATAGGGCCCAAACTATCAAAAACCAGCGGTTTGAATGAACACACATTTCTTGGTAGAATCATGCAGGACTGAAATTTTTGATGTTTTTCTACTCCTCTCATGAGCCCAAACAAGTCTCTAAAAGCATGAGTTTGCAACTACTTTACTTTTGGAGAAAATTCAAAACATTCATTATTCAATAGAGCCCAATAGCAAAAACCAGCGTTTTGAATGAAGAATCACATTTCTTGGTAGAATCATGCAGGATTGAAATTTTTGATGGTTTTTTACTCCTCTCAAAAGCCCAAACAAGTTTCTAAAAGGATGAGTTTGCAACTACTTTACTTTTGGAGAAAATTCAAAACATTCATTATTCAATAGGGCCCAAACTATCAAAAACCAGCGGTTTCAATGAACACACATTTCTTGGTAGAATCATGCAGGACTGAAATTTTTGATGTTTTTCTACTCCTCTCATGAGCCCAAACAAGTCTCTAAAAGCATGAGTTTGCAACTACTTTACTTTTGGAGAAAATTCAAAACATTCATTATTCAATAGGGCCCAAACTATCAAAAACCAGCGGTTTGAATGAACACACATTTCTTGGTAGAATCATGCAGGACTGAAATTTTTGATGTTTTTCTACTCCTCTCATGAGCCCAAACAAGTCTCTAAAAGCATGAGTTTGCAACTACTTTACTTTTGGAGAAAATTCAAAACATTCATTATTCAATAGAGCCCAATAGCAAAAACCAGCTTTTTGAATGAAGAATCACATTTCTTGGTAGAATCATGCAGGATTGAAATTTTTGATGGTTTTTTACTCCTCTCAACAGCCCAAACAAGTTTCTAAAAGGATGAGTTTGCAACTACTTTACTTTTGGAGAAAATTCAAAACATTCATTATTCAATAGGGCCCAAACTATCAAAAACCAGCCGTTTCAATGAACACACATGTCTTGGTAGAATCATGCAGGACTGAAATTTTTGATGTTTTTCTACTCATCTCATGAGCCCAAACAAGTCTCTAAAAGCATGAGTTTGCAACTACTTTACTTTTGGAGAAAATTCAAAACATTCATTATTCAATAGAGCCCAATAGCAAAAACCAGCGTTTTGAATGAAGAATCACATTTCTTGGTAGAATCATGCAGGATTGAAATTTTTGATGGTTTTTTACTTCTCTCAACAGCCCAAACAAGTTTCTAAAAGGATGAGTTTGCAACTACTTTACTTTTGGAGAAAATTCAAAACATTCATTATTCAATAGGGCCCAAACTATCAAAAACCAGCGGTTTCAATGAACACACATTTCTTGGTAGAATCATGCAGGACTGAAATTTTTGATGTTTTTCTACTCCTCTCATGAGCCCAAACAAGTCTCTAAAAGCATGAGTTTGCAACTACTTTACTTTTGGAGAAAATTCAAAACATTCATTATTCAATAGGGCCCAAACTATCAAAAACCAGCGGTTTGAATGAACACACATTTCTTGGTAGAATCATGCAGGACTGAAATTTTTGATGTTTTTCTACTCCTCTCATGAGCCCAAACAAGTCTCTAAAAGCATGAGTTTGCAACTACTTTACTTTTGGAGAAAATTCAAAACATTCATTATTCAATAGAGCCCAATAGCAAAAACCAGCGTTTTGAATGAAGAATCACATTTCTTGGTAGAATCATGCAGGATTGAAATTTTTGATGGTTTTTTACTCCTCTCAACAGCCCAAACAAGTTTCTAAAAGGATGAGTTTGCAACTACTTTACTTTTGGAGAAAATTCAAAACATTCATTATTCAATAGGGCCCAAACTATCAAAAACCAGCGGTTTCAATGAACACACATTTCTTGGTAGAATCATGCAGGACTGAAATTTTTGATGTTTTTCTACTCCTCTCATGAGCCCAAACAAGTCTCTAAAAGCATGAGTTTGCAACTACTTTACTTTTGGAGAAAATTCAAAACATTCATTATTCAATAGGGCCCAAACTATCAAAAACCAGCGGTTTGAATGAACACACATTTCTTGGTAGAATCATGCAGGACTGAAATTTTTGATGTTTTTCTACTCCTCTCATGAGCCCAAACAAGTCTCTAAAAGCATGAGTTTGCAACTACTTTACTTTTGGAGAAAATTCAAAACATTCATTATTCAATAGAGCCCAATAGCAAAAACCAGCGTTTTGAATGAAGAATCACATTTCTTGGTAGAATCATGCAGGATTGAAATTTTTGATGGTTTTTTACTCCTCTCAAAAGCCCAAACAAGTTTCTAAAAGGATGAGTTTGCAACTACTTTACTTTTGGAGAAAATTCAAAACATTCATTATTCAATAGGGCCCAAACTATCAAAAACCAGCGGTTTCAATGAACACACATTTCTTGGTAGAATCATGCAGGACTGAAATTTTTGATGTTTTTCTACTCCTCTCATGAGCCCAAACAAGTCTCTAAAAGCATGAGTTTGCAACTACTTTACTTTTGGAGAAAATTCAAAACATTCATTATTCAATAGGGCCCAAACTATCAAAAACCAGCGGTTTGAATGAACACACATTTCTTGGTAGAATCATGCAGGACTGAAATTTTTGATGTTTTTCTACTCCTCTCATGAGCCCAAACAAGTCTCTAAAAGCATGAGTTTGCAACTACTTTACTTTTGGAGAAAATTCAAAACATTCATTATTCAATAGAGCCCAATAGCAAAAACCAGCGTTTTGAATGAAGAATCACATTTCTTGGTAGAATCATGCAGGATTGAAATTTTTGATGGTTTTTTACTCCTCTCAACAGCCCAAACAAGTTTCTAAAAGGATGAGTTTGCAACTACTTTACTTTTGGAGAAAATTCAAAACACTCATTATTCAATAGGGCCCAAACTATCAAAAACCAGCGGTTTCAATGAACATACATTTCTTGGTAGAATCATGCAGGACTGAAATTTTTGATGTTTTTCTACTCCTCTCATGAGCCCAAACAAGTCTCTAAAAGCATGAGTTTGCAACTACTTTACTTTTGGAAAATTCAAAACACTCATTATTCAATAGGGCCCAAACTATCAAAAACCAGCGGTTTCAATGAACACACATTTCTTGGTAGAATCATGCAGGACTGAAATTTTTGATGTTTTTCTACTCCTCTCATGAGCCCAAACAAGTCTCTAAAAGCATGAGTTTGCAACTACTTTACTTTTGGAGAAAATTCAAAACATTCATTATTCAATAGAGCCCAATAGCAAAAACCAGCGTTTTGAATGAAGAATCACATTTCTTGGTAGAATCATGCAGGATTGAAATTTTTGATGGTTTTTTACTCCTCTCAACAGCCCAAACAAGTTTCTAAAAGGATGAGTTTGCAACTACTTTACTTTTGGAGAAAATTCAAAACATTCATTATTCAATAGGGCCCAAACTATCAAAAACCAGCGGTTTCAATGAACACACATTTCTTGGTAGAATCATGCAGGACTGAAATTTTTGATGTTTTTCTACTCCTCTCATGAGCCCAAACAAGTCTCTAAAAGCATGAGTTTGCAACTACTTTACTTTTGGAGAAAATTCAAAACATTCATTATTCAATAGAGCCCAATAGCAAAAACCAGCGTTTTGAATGAAGAATCACATTTCTTGGTAGAATCATGCAGGATTGAAATTTTTGATGGTTTTTTACTCCTCTCAACAGCCCAAACAAGTTTCTAAAAGGATGAGTTTGCAACTACTTTACTTTTGGAGAAAATTCAAAACATTCATTATTCAATAGGGCCCAAACTATCAAAAACCAGCGGTTTCAATGAACACACATTTCTTGGTAGAATCATGCAGGACTGAAATTTTTGATGTTTTTCTACTCCTCTCATGAGCCCAAACAAGTCTCTAAAAGCATGAGTTTGCAACTACTTTACTTTTGGAGAAAATTCAAAACATTCATTATTCAATAGGGCCCAAACTATCAAAAACCAGCGGTTTGAATGAACACACATTTCTTGGTAGAATCATGCAGGACTGAAATTTTTGATGTTTTTCTACTCCTCTCATGAGCCCAAACAAGTCTCTAAAAGCATGAGTTTGCAACTACTTTACTTTTGGAGAAAATTCAAAACATTCATTATTCAATAGAGCCCAATAGCAAAAACCAGCGTTTTGAATGAAGAATCACATTTCTTGGTAGAATCATGCAGGATTGAAATTTTTGATGGTTTTTTACTCCTCTCAAAAGCCCAAACAAGTTTCTAAAAGGATGAGTTTGCAACTACTTTACTTTTGGAGAAAATTCAAAACATTCATTATTCAATAGGGCCCAAACTATCAAAAACCAGCGGTTTCAATGAACACACATTTCTTGGTAGAATCATGCAGGACTGAAATTTTTGATGTTTTTCTACTCCTCTCATGAGCCCAAACAAGTCTCTAAAAGCATGAGTTTGCAACTACTTTACTTTTGGAGAAAATTCAAAACATTCATTATTCAATAGGGCCCAAACTATCAAAAACCAGCGGTTTGAATGAACACACATTTCTTGGTAGAATCATGCAGGACTGAAATTTTTGATGTTTTTCTACTCCTCTCATGAGCCCAAACAAGTCTCTAAAAGCATGAGTTTGCAACTACTTTACTTTTGGAGAAAATTCAAAACATTCATTATTCAATAGAGCCCAATAGCAAAAACCAGCGTTTTGAATGAAGAATCACATTTCTTGGTAGAATCATGCAGGATTGAAATTTTTGATGGTTTTTTACTCCTCTCAACAGCCCAAACAAGTTTCTAAAAGGATGAGTTTGCAACTACTTTACTTTTGGAGAAAATTCAAAACATTCATTATTCAATAGGGCCCAAACTATCAAAAACCAGCCGTTTCAATGAACACACATGTCTTGGTAGAATCATGCAGGACTGAAATTTTTGATGTTTTTCTACTCATCTCATGAGCCCAAACAAGTCTCTAAAAGCATGAGTTTGCAACTACTTTACTTTTGGAGAAAATTCAAAACATTCATTATTCAATAGAGCCCAATAGCAAAAACCAGCGTTTTGAATGAAGAATCACATTTCTTGGTAGAATCATGCAGGATTGAAATTTTTGATGGTTTTTTACTCCTCTCAACAGCCCAAACAAGTTTCTAAAAGGATGAGTTTGCAACTACTTTACTTTTGGAGAAAATTCAAAACATTCATTATTCAATAGGGCCCAAACTATCAAAAACCAGCGGTTTCAATGAACACACATTTCTTGGTAGAATCATGCAGGACTGAAATTTTTGATGTTTTTCTACTCCTCTCATGAGCCCAAACAAGTCTCTAAAAGCATGAGTTTGCAACTACTTTACTTTTGGAGAAAATTCAAAACATTCATTATTCAATAGGGCCCAAACTATCAAAAACCAGCGGTTTGAATGAACACACATTTCTTGGTAGAATCATGCAGGACTGAAATTTTTGATGTTTTTCTACTCCTCTCATGAGCCCAAACAAGTCTCTAAAAGCATGAGTTTGCAACTACTTTACTTTTGGAGAAAATTCAAAACATTCATTATTCAATAGAGCCCAATAGCAAAAACCAGCGTTTTGAATGAAGAATCACATTTCTTGGTAGAATCATGCAGGATTGAAATTTTTGATGGTTTTTTACTCCTCTCAAAAGCCCAAACAAGTTTCTAAAAGGATGAGTTTGCAACTACTTTACTTTTGGAGAAAATTCAAAACATTCATTATTCAATAGGGCCCAAACTATCAAAAACCAGCGGTTTGAATGAACACACATTTCTTGGTAGAATCATGCAGGACTGAAATTTTTGATGTTTTTCTACTCCTCTCATGAGCCCAAACAAGTCTCTAAAAGCATGAGTTTGCAACTACTTTACTTTTGGAGAAAATTCAAAACATTCATTATTCAATAGAGCCCAATAGCAAAAACCAGCGTTTTGAATGAAGAATCACATTTCTTGGTAGAATCATGCAGGATTGAAATTTTTGATGGTTTTTTACTCCTCTCAACAGCCCAAACAAGTTTCTAAAAGGATGAGTTTGCAACTACTTTACTTTTGGAGAAAATTCAAAACACTCATTATTCAATAGGGCCCAAACTATCAAAAACCAGCGGTTTCAATGAACACACATTTCTAGGTAGAATCATGCAGGACTGAAATTTTTGATGTTTTTCTACTCCTCTCATGAGCCCAAACAAGTCTCTAAAAGCATGAGTTTGCAACTACTTTACTTTTGGAAAATTCAAAACACTCATTATTCAATAGGGCCCAAACTATCAAAAACCAGCGGTTTCAATGAACACACATTTCTTGGTAGAATCATGCAGGACTGAAATTTTTGATGTTTTTCTACTCCTCTCATGAGCCCAAACAAGTCTCTAAAAGCATGAGTTTGCAACTACTTTACTTTTGCAATTTTTGCCCAATTGCAAAAACCAGCGTTTTGAATGAAGAATCACATTTCTTGGTAGAATCATGCAGGATTGAAATTTTTGATGGTTTTTTACTCCTCTCAACAGCCCAAACAAGTTTCTAAAAGGATGAGTTTGCAACTACTTTACTTTTGGAGAAAATTCAAAACATTCATTATTCAATAGGGCCCAAACTATCAAAAACCAGCGGTTTGAATGAACACATTTCTTGGTAGAATCATGCAGGACTGAAATTTTTGATGTTTTTCTACTCCTCTCATGAGCCCAAACAAGTCTCTAAAAGCATGAGTTTGCAACTACTTTACTTTTGGAGAAAATTCAAAACATTCACTATTCAATAGAGCCCAATAGCAAAAATCAGGTTTTGAATGAAGAATCACATTTCTTGGTAAAATCATGCAGGATTGAAATTTTTGATGGTTTTTTACTCCTCTCAACAGCCCAAACAAGTTTCTAAAAGGATGAGTTTGCAACTACTTTACTTTTGGAGAAAATTCAAAACATTCATTATTCAATAGGGCCCAAACTATCAAAAACCAGCGGTTTCAATGAACACACATTTCTTGGTAGAATCATGCAGGACTGAAATTTTTGATGTTTTTCTACTCCTCTCATGAGCCCAAACAAGTCTCTAAAAGCATGAGTTTGCAACTACTTTACTTTTGGAGAAAATTCAAAACATTCATTATTCAATAGAGCCCAATAGCAAAAACCAGCGTTTTGAATGAAGAATCACATTTCTTGGTAGAATCATGCAGGATTGAAATTTTTGATGGATTTTTACTCCTCTCAACAGCCCAAACAAGTTTCTAAAAGGATGAGTTTGCAACTACTTTACTTTTGGAGAAAATTCAAAACATTCATTATTCAATAGAGCCCAATAGCAAAAACCAGCGTTTTGAATGAAGAATCACATTTCTTGGTAGAATCATGCAGGATTGAAATTTTTGATGGTTTTTTACTCCTCTCAACAGCCCAAACAAGTTTCTAAAAGGATGAGTTTGCAACTACTTTACTTTTGGAGAAAATTCAAAACATTCATTATTCAATAGGGCCCAAACTATCAAAAACCAGCGGTTTCAATGAACACATTTCTTGGTAGAATCATGCAGGACTGAAATTTTTGATGTTTTTCTACTCATCTCATGAGCCCAAACAAGTCTCTAAAAGCATGAGTTTGCAACTACTTTACTTTTGGAGAAAATTCAAAACATTCACTATTCAATAGAGCCCAATAGCAAAAATCAGGTTTTGAATGAAGAATCACATTTTTTCGTAAAATCATGCAGGATTGAAATTTTTGATGGTTTTTTACTCCTCTCAACAGCCCAAACAAGTTTCTAAAAGGATGAGTTTGCAACTACTTTACTTTTGGAGAAAATTCAAAACATTCATTATTCAATAGGGCCCAAACTATCAAAAACCAGCGGTTTCAATGAACACACATTTCTTGGTAGAATCATGCAGGACTGAAATTTTTGATGTTTTTCTACTCCTCTCATGAGCCCAAACAAGTCTCTAAAAGCATGAGTTTGCAACTACTTTACTTTTGGAGAAAATTCAAAACATTCATTATTCAATAGAGCCCAATAGCAAAAACCAGCGTTTTGAATGAAGAATCACATTTCTTGGTAGAATCATGCAGGATTGAAATTTTTGATGGTTTTTTACTCCTCTCAACAGCCCAAACAAGTTTCTAAAAGGATGAGTTTGCAACTACTTTACTTTTGGAGAAAATTCAAAACATTCATTATTCAATAGGGCCCAAACTATCAAAAACCAGCGGTTTCAATGAACACACATTTCTTGGTAGAATCATGCAGGACTGAAATTTTTGATGTTTTTCTACTCCTCTCATGAGCCCAAACAAGTCTCTAAAAGCATGAGTTTGCAACTACTTTACTTTTGGAGAAAATTCAAAACATTCATTATTCAATAGAGCCCAATAGCAAAAACCAGCGTTTTGAATGAAGAATCACATTTCTTGGTAGAATCATGCAGGATTGAAATTTTTGATGGTTTTTTACTCCTCTCAAAAGCCCAAACAAGTTTCTAAAAGGATGAGTTTGCAACTACTTTACTTTTGGAGAAAATTCAAAACATTCATTATTCAATAGGGCCCAAACTATCAAAAACCAGCGGTTTCAATGAACACACATTTCTTGGTAGAATCATGCAGGACTGAAATTTTTGATGTTTTTCTACTCCTCTCATGAGCCCAAACAAGTCTCTAAAAGCATGAGTTTGCAACTACTTTACTTTTGGAGAAAATTCAAAACATTCATTATTCAATAGGGCCCAAACTATCAAAAACCAGCGGTTTGAATGAACACACATTTCTTGGTAGAATCATGCAGGACTGAAATTTTTGATGTTTTTCTACTCCTCTCATGAGCCCAAAAAAGTCTCTAAAAGCATGAGTTTGCAACTACTTTACTTTTGGAGAAAATTCAAAACATTCATTATTCAATAGAGCCCAATAGCAAAAACCAGCGTTTTGAATGAAGAATCACATTTCTTGGTAGAATCATGCAGGATTGAAATTTTTGATGGTTTTTTACTCCTCTCAACAGCCCAAACAAGTTTCTAAAAGGATGAGTTTGCAACTACTTTACTTTTGGAGAAAATTCAAAACATTCATTATTCAATAGGGCCCAAACTATCAAAAACCAGCGGTTTGAATGAACACACATTTCTTGGTAGAATCATGCAGGACTGAAATTTTTGATGTTTTTCTACTCCTCTCATGAGCCCAAACAAGTCTCTAAAAGCATGAGTTTGCAACTACTTTACTTTTGGAAAATTCAAAACACTCATTATTCAATAGGGCCCAAACTATCAAAAACCAGCGGTTTCAATGAACACACATTTCTTGGTAGAATCATGCAGGACTGAAATTTTTGATGTTTTTCTACTCCTCTCATGAGCCCAAACAAGTCTCTAAAAGCATGAGTTTGCAACTACTTTACTTTTGCAATTTTTGCCCAATTGCAAAAACCAGCGTTTTGAATGAAGAATCACATTTCTTGGTAGAATCATGCAGGATTGAAATTTTTGATGGTTTTTTACTCCTCTCAACAGCCCAAACAAGTTTCTAAAAGGATGAGTTTGCAACTACTTTACTTTTGGAGAAAATTCAAAACATTCATTATTCAATAGGGCCCAAACTATCAAAAACCAGCGGTTTGAATGAACACATTTCTTGGTAGAATCATGCAGGACTGAAATTTTTGATGTTTTTCTACTCCTCTCATGAGCCCAAACAAGTCTCTAAAAGCATGAGTTTGCAACTACTTTACTTTTGGAGAAAATTCAAAACATTCACTATTCAATAGAGCCCAATAGCAAAAATCAGGTTTTGAATGAAGAATCACATTTCTTGGTAAAATCATGCAGGATTGAAATTTTTGATGGTTTTTTACTCCTCTCAACAGCCCAAACAAGTTTCTAAAAGGATGAGTTTGCAACTACTTTACTTTTGGAGAAAATTCAAAACATTCATTATTCAATAGGGCCCAAACTATCAAAAACCAGCAGTTTCAATGAACACACATTTCTTGGTAGAATCATGCAGGACTGAAATTTTTGATGTTTTTCTACTCCTCTCATGAGCCCAAACAAGTCTCTAAAAGCATGAGTTTGCAACTACTTTACTTTTGGAGAAAATTCAAAACATTCATTATTCAATAGAGCCCAATAGCAAAAACCAGCGTTTTGAATGAAGAATCACATTTCTTGGTAGAATCATGCAGGATTGAAATTTTTGATGGTTTTTTACTCCTCTCAACAGCCCAAACAAGTTTCTAAAAGGATGAGTTTGCAACTACTTTACTTTTGGAGAAAATTCAAAACATTCATTATTCAATTGAGCCCAATAGCAAAAACCAGCGTTTTGAATGAAGAATCACATTTCTTGGTAGAATCATGCAGGATTGAAATTTTTGATGGTTTTTTACTCCTCTCAACAGCCCAAACAAGTTTCTAAAAGGATGAGTTTGCAACTACTTTACTTTTGGAGAAAATTCAAAACATTCATTATTCAATAGGGCCCAAACTATCAAAAACCAGCGGTTTCAATGAACACATTTCTTGGTAGAATCATGCAGGACTGAAATTTTTGATGTTTTTCTACTCATCTCATGAGCCCAAACAAGTCTCTAAAAGCATGAGTTTGCAACTATTTAACTTTTGGAGAAAATTCAAAACATTCACTATTCAATAGAGCCCAATAGCAAAAATCAGGTTTTGAATGAAGAATCACATTTTTTCGTAAAATCATGCAGGATTGAAATTTTTGATGGTTTTTTACTCCTCTCAACAGCCCAAACAAGTTTCTAAAAGGATGAGTTTGCAACTACTTTACTTTTGGAGAAAATTCAAAACATTCATTATTCAATAGGGCCCAAACTATCAAAAACCAGCGGTTTCAATGAACACACATTTCTTGGTAGAATCATGCAGGACTGAAATTTTTGATGTTTTTCTACTCCTCTCATGAGCCCAAACAAGTCTCTAAAAGCATGAGTTTGCAACTACTTTACTTTTGGAGAAAATTCAAAACATTCATTATTCAATAGAGCCCAATAGCAAAAACCAGCGTTTTGAATGAAGAATCACATTTCTTGGTAGAATCATGCAGGATTGAAATTTTTGATGGTTTTTTACTCCTCTCAACAGCCCAAACAAGTTTCTAAAAGGATGAGTTTGCAACTACTTTACTTTTGGAGAAAATTCAAAACATTCATTATTCAATAGGGCCCAAACTATCAAAAACCAGCGGTTTCAATGAACACACATTTCTTGGTAGAATCATGCAGGACTGAAATTTTAGATGTTTTTCTACTCCTCTCATGAGCCCAAACAAGTCTCTAAAAGCATGAGTTTGCAACTACTTTACTTTTGGAGAAAATTCAAAACATTCATTATTCAATAGAGCCCAATAGCAAAAACCAGCGTTTTGAATGAAGAATCACATTTCTTGGTAGAATCATGCAGGATTGAAATTTTTGATGGTTTTTTACTCCTCTCAAAAGCCCAAACAAGTTTCTAAAAGGATGAGTTTGCAACTACTTTACTTTTGGAGAAAATTCAAAACATTCATTATTCAATAGGGCCCAAACTATCAAAAACCAGCGGTTTCAATGAACACACATTTCTTGGTAGAATCATGCAGGACTGAAATTTTTGATGTTTTTCTACTCCTCTCATGAGCCCAAACAAGTCTCTAAAAGCATGAGTTTGCAACTACTTTACTTTTGGAGAAAATTCAAAACATTCATTATTCAATAGGGCCCAAACTATCAAAAACCAGCGGTTTGAATGAACACACATTTCTTGGTAGAATCATGCAGGACTGAAATTTTTGATGTTTTTCTACTCCACTCATGAGCCCAAACAAGTCTCTAAAAGCATGAGTTTGCAACTACTTTACTTTTGGAGAAAATTCAAAACATTCATTATTCAATAGGGCCCAAACTATCAAAAACCAGCGGTTTGAATGAACACACATTTCTTGGTAGAATCATGCAGGACTGAAATTTTTGATGTTTTTCTACTCCTCTCATGAGCCCAAACAAGTCTCTAAAAGCATGAGTTTGCAACTACTTTACTTTTGGAGAAAATTCAAAACATTCATTATTCAATAGAGCCCAATAGCAAAAACCAGCGTTTTGAATGAAGAATCACATTTCTTGGTAGAATCATGCAGGATCGAAATTTTTGATGGTTTTTTACTCCTCTCAAAAGCACAAACAAGTTTCTAAAAGGATGAGTTTGCAACTACTTTACTTTTGGAGAAAATTCAAAACATTCATTATTCAATAGGGCCCAAACTATCAAAAACCAGCGGTTTCAATGAACACACATTTCTTGGTAGAATCATGCAGGACTGAAATTTTTGATGTTTTTCTACTCCTCTCATGAGCCCAAACAAGTCTCTAAAAGCATGAGTTTGCAACTACTTTACTTTTGGAGAAAATTCAAAACATTCATTATTCAATAGGGCCCAAACTATCAAAAACCAGCGGTTTGAATGAACACACATTTCTTGGTAGAATCATGCAGGACTGAAATTTTTGATGTTTTTCTACTCCTCTCATGAGCCCAAACAAGTCTCTAAAAGCATGAGTTTGCAACTACTTTACTTTTGGAGAAAATTCAAAACATTCATTATTCAATAGAGCCCAATAGCAAAAACCAGCGTTTTGAATGAAGAATCACATTTCTTGGTAGAATCATGCAGGATTGAAATTTTTGATGGTTTTTTACTCCTCTCAACAGCCCAAACAAGTTTCTAAAAGGATGAGTTTGCAACTACTTTACTTTTGGAGAAAATTCAAAACATTCATTATTCAATAGGGCCCAAACTATCAAAAACCAGCCGTTTCAATGAACACACATGTCTTGGTAGAATCATGCAGGACTGAAATTTTTGATGTTTTTCTACTCATCTCATGAGCCCAAACAAGTCTCTAAAAGCATGAGTTTGCAACTACTTTACTTTTGGAGAAAATTCAAAACATTCATTATTCAATAGAGCCCAATAGCAAAAACCAGCGTTTTGAATGAAGAATCACATTTCTTGGTAGAATCATGCAGGATTGAAATTTTTGATGGTTTTTTACTCCTCTCAACAGCCCAAACAAGTTTCTAAAAGGATGAGTTTGCAACTACTTTACTTTTGGAGAAAATTCAAAACACTCATTATTCAATAGGGCCCAAACTATCAAAAACCAGCGGTTTCAATGAACACACATTTCTTGGTAGAATCATGCAGGACTGAAATTTTTGATGTTTTTCTACTCCTCTCATGAGCCCAAACAAGTCTCTAAAAGCATGAGTTTGCAACTACTTTACTTTTGGAAAATTCAAAACACTCATTATTCAATAGGGCCCAAACTATCAAAAACCAGCGGTTTCAATGAACACACATTTCTTGGTAGAATCATGCAGGACTGAAATTTTTGATGTTTTTCTACTCCTCTCATGAGCCCAAACAAGTCTCTAAAAGCATGAGTTTGCAACTACTTTACTTTTGCAATTTTTGCCCAATTGCAAAAACCAGCGTTTTGAATGAAGAATCACATTTCTTGGTAGAATCATGCAGGATTGAAATTTTTGATGGTTTTTTACTCCTCTCAACAGCCCAAACAAGTTTCTAAAAGGATGAGTTTGCAACTACTTTACTTTTGGAGAAAATTCAAAACATTCATTATTCAATAGGGCCCAAACTATCAAAAACCAGCGGTTTCAATGAACACATTTCTTGGTAGAATCATGCAGGACTGAAATTTTTGATGTTTTTCTACTCATCTCATGAGCCCAAACAAGTCTCTAAAAGCATGAGTTTGCAACTACTTTACTTTTGGAGAAAATTCAAAACATTCACTATTCAATAGAGCCCAATAGCAAAAATCAGGTTTTGAATGAAGAATCACATTTTTTCGTAAAATCATGCAGGATTGAAATTTTTGATGGTTTTTTACTCCTCTCAACAGCCCAAACAAGTTTCTAAAAGGATGAGTTTGCAACTACTTTACTTTTGGAGAAAATTCAAAACATTCATTATTCAATAGGGCCCAAACTATCAAAAACCAGCGGTTTCAATGAACACACATTTCTTGGTAGAATCATGCAGGACTGAAATTTTTGATGTTTTTCTACTCCTCTCATGAGCCCAAACAAGTCTCTAAAAGCATGAGTTTGCAACTACTTTACTTTTGGAGAAAATTCAAAACATTCATTATTCAATAGAGCCCAATAGCAAAAACCAGCGTTTTGAATGAAGAATCACATTTCTTGGTAGAATCATGCAGGATTGAAATTTTTGATGGTTTTTTACTCCTCTCAACAGCCCAAACAAGTTTCTAAAAGGATGAGTTTGCAACTACTTTACTTTTGGAGAAAATTCAAAACATTCATTATTCAATAGGGCCCAAACTATCAAAAACCAGCGGTTTCAATGAACACACATTTCTTGGTAGAATCATGCAGGACTGAAATTTTAGATGTTTTTCTACTCCTCTCATGAGCCCAAACAAGTCTCTAAAAGCATGAGTTTGCAACTACTTTACTTTTGGAGAAAATTCAAAACATTCATTATTCAATAGAGCCCAATAGCAAAAACCAGCGTTTTGAATGAAGAATCACATTTCTTGGTAGAATCATGCAGGATTGAAATTTTTGATGGTTTTTTACTCCTCTCAAAAGCCCAAACAAGTTTCTAAAAGGATGAGTTTGCAACTACTTTACTTTTGGAGAAAATTCAAAACATTCATTATTCAATAGGGCCCAAACTATCAAAAACCAGCGGTTTCAATGAACACACATTTCTTGGTAGAATCATGCAGGACTGAAATTTTTGATGTTTTTCTACTCCTCTCATGAGCCCAAACAAGTCTCTAAAAGCATGAGTTTGCAACTACTTTACTTTTGGAGAAAATTCAAAACATTCATTATTCAATAGGGCCCAAACTATCAAAAACCAGCGGTTTGAATGAACACACATTTCTTGGTAGAATCATGCAGGACTGAAATTTTTGATGTTTTTCTACTCCACTCATGAGCCCAAACAAGTCTCTAAAAGCATGAGTTTGCAACTACTTTACTTTTGGAGAAAATTCAAAACATTCATTATTCAATAGGGCCCAAACTATCAAAAACCAGCGGTTTGAATGAACACACATTTCTTGGTAGAATCATGCAGGACTGAAATTTTTGATGTTTTTCTACTCCTCTCATGAGCCCAAACAAGTCTCTAAAAGCATGAGTTTGCAACTACTTTACTTTTGGAGAAAATTCAAAACATTCATTATTCAATAGAGCCCAATAGCAAAAACCAGCGTTTTGAATGAAGAATCACATTTCTTGGTAGAATCATGCAGGATCGAAATTTTTGATGGTTTTTTACTCCTCTCAAAAGCACAAACAAGTTTCTAAAAGGATGAGTTTGCAACTACTTTACTTTTGGAGAAAATTCAAAACATTCATTATTCAATAGGGCCCAAACTATCAAAAACCAGCGGTTTCAATGAACACACATTTCTTGGTAGAATCATGCAGGACTGAAATTTTTGATGTTTTTCTACTCCTCTCATGAGCCCAAACAAGTCTCTAAAAGCATGAGTTTGCAACTACTTTACTTTTGGAGAAAATTCAAAACATTCATTATTCAATAGGGCCCAAACTATCAAAAACCAGCGGTTTGAATGAACACACATTTCTTGGTAGAATCATGCAGGACTGAAATTTTTGATGTTTTTCTACTCCTCTCATGAGCCCAAACAAGTCTCTAAAAGCATGAGTTTGCAACTACTTTACTTTTGGAGAAAATTCAAAACATTCATTATTCAATAGAGCCCAATAGCAAAAACCAGCGTTTTGAATGAAGAATCACATTTCTTGGTAGAATCATGCAGGATTGAAATTTTTGATGGTTTTTTACTCCTCTCAACAGCCCAAACAAGTTTCTAAAAGGATGAGTTTGCAACTACTTTACTTTTGGAGAAAATTCAAAACATTCATTATTCAATAGGGCCCAAACTATCAAAAACCAGCCGTTTCAATGAACACACATGTCTTGGTAGAATCATGCAGGACTGAAATTTTTGATGTTTTTCTACTCATCTCATGAGCCCAAACAAGTCTCTAAAAGCATGAGTTTGCAACTACTTTACTTTTGGAGAAAATTCAAAACATTCATTATTCAATAGAGCCCAATAGCAAAAACCAGCGTTTTGAATGAAGAATCACATTTCTTGGTAGAATCATGCAGGATTGAAATTTTTGATGGTTTTTTACTCCTCTCAACAGCCCAAACAAGTTTCTAAAAGGATGAGTTTGCAACTACTTTACTTTTGGAGAAAATTCAAAACACTCATTATTCAATAGGGCCCAAACTATCAAAAACCAGCGGTTTCAATGAACACACATTTCTTGGTAGAATCATGCAGGACTGAAATTTTTGATGTTTTTCTACTCCTCTCATGAGCCCAAACAAGTCTCTAAAAGCATGAGTTTGCAACTACTTTACTTTTGGAAAATTCAAAACACTCATTATTCAATAGGGCCCAAACTATCAAAAACCAGCGGTTTCAATGAACACACATTTCTTGGTAGAATCATGCAGGACTGAAATTTTTGATGTTTTTCTACTCCTCTCATGAGCCCAAACAAGTCTCTAAAAGCATGAGTTTGCAACTACTTTACTTTTGCAATTTTTGCCCAATTGCAAAAACCAGCGTTTTGAATGAAGAATCACATTTCTTGGTAGAATCATGCAGGATTGAAATTTTTGATGGTTTTTTACTCCTCTCAACAGCCCAAACAAGTTTCTAAAAGGATGAGTTTGCAACTGCTTTACTTTTGGAGAAAATTCAAAACATTCATTATTCAATAGGGCCCAAACTATCAAAAACCAGCGGTTTGAATGAACACATTTCTTGGTAGAATCATGCAGGACTGAAATTTTTGATGTTTTTCTACTCCTCTCATGAGCCCAAACAAGTCTCTAAAAGCATGAGTTTGCAACTACTTTACTTTTGGAGAAAATTCAAAACATTCACTATTCAATAGAGCCCAATAGCAAAAATCAGGTTTTGAATGAAGAATCACATTTCTTGGTAAAATCATGCAGGATTGAAATTTTTGATGGTTTTTTACTCCTCTCAACAGCCCAAACAAGTTTCTAAAAGGATGAGTTTGCAACTACTTTACTTTTGGAGAAAATTCAAAACATTCATTATTCAATAGGGCCCAAACTATCAAAAACCAGCGGTTTCAATGAACACACATTTCTTGGTAGAATCATGCAGGACTGAAATTTTTGATGTTTTTCTACTCCTCTCATGAGCCCAAACAAGTCTCTAAAAGCATGAGTTTGCAACTACTTTACTTTTGGAGAAAATTCAAAACATTCATTATTCAATAGAGCCCAATAGCAAAAACCAGCGTTTTGAATGAAGAATCACATTTCTTGGTAGAATCATGCAGGATTGAAATTTTTGATGGTTTTTTACTCCTCTCAACAGCCCAAACAAGTTTCTAAAAGGATGAGTTTGCAACTACTTTACTTTTGGAGAAAATTCAAAACATTCATTATTCAATAGAGCCCAATAGCAAAAACCAGCGTTTTGAATGAAGAATCACATTTCTTGGTAGAATCATGCAGGATTGAAATTTTTGATGGTTTTTTACTCCTCTCAACAGCCCAAATAAGTTTCTAAAAGGATGAGTTTGCAACTACTTTACTTTTGGAGAAAATTCAAAACATTCATTATTCAATAGGGCCCAAACTATCAAAAACCAGCGGTTTCAATGAACACATTTCTTGGTAGAATCATGCAGGACTGAAATTTTTGATGTTTTTCTACTCATCTCATGAGCCCAAACAAGTCTCTAAAAGCATGAGTTTGCAACTACTTTACTTTTGGAGAAAATTCAAAACATTCACTATTCAATAGAGCCCAATAGCAAAAATCAGGTTTTGAATGAAGAATCACATTTTTTCGTAAAATCATGCAGGATTGAAATTTTTGATGGTTTTTTACTCCTCTCAACAGCCCAAACAAGTTTCTAAAAGGATGAGTTTGCAACTACTTTACTTTTGGAGAAAATTCAAAACATTCATTATTCAATAGGGCCCAAACTATCAAAAACCAGCGGTTTCAATGAACACACATTTCTTGGTAGAATCATGCAGGACTGAAATTTTTGATGTTTTTCTACTCCTCTCATGAGCCCAAACAAGTCTCTAAAAGCATGAGTTTGCAACTACTTTACTTTTGGAGAAAATTCAAAACATTCATTATTCAATAGAGCCCAATAGCAAAAACCAGCGTTTTGAATGAAGAATCACATTTCTTGGTAGAATCATGCAGGATTGAAATTTTTGATGGTTTTTTACTCCTCTCAACAGCCCAAACAAGTTTCTAAAAGGATGAGTTTGCAACTACTTTACTTTTGGAGAAAATTCAACACATTCATTATTCAATAGGGCCCAAACTATCAAAAACCAGCGGTTTCAATGAACACACATTTCTTGGTAGAATCATGCAGGACTGAAATTTTTGATGTTTTTCTACTCCTCTCATGAGCCCAAACAAGTCTCTAAAAGCATGAGTTTGCAACTACTTTACTTTTGGAGAAAATTCAAAACATTCATTATCCAATAGGGCCCAAACTATCAAAAACCAGCAGTTTGAATGAACACACATTTCTTGGTAGAATCATGCAGGACTGAAATTTTTGATGTTTTTCTACTCCTCTCATGAGCCCAAACAAGTCTCTAAAAGCATGAGTTTACAACTACTTTACTTTTGGAGAAAATTCAAAACATTCATTATCCAATAGGGCCCAAACTATCAAAAACCAGCGGTTTGAATGAACACACATTTCTTGGTAGAATCATGCAGGACTGAAATTTTTGATGTTTTTCTACTCCTCTCATGAGCCCAAACAAGTCTCTAAAAGCATGAGTTTGCAACTACTTTACTTTTGGAGAAAATTCAAAACATTCATTATTCAATAGAGCCCAATAGCAAAAACCAGCGTTTTGAATTAAGAATCACATTTCTTGGTAGAATCATGCAGGATTGAAATTTTTGATGGTTTTTTACTCCTCTCAACAGCCCAAACAAGTTTCTAAAAGGATGAGTTTGCAACCACTTTACTTTTGGAGAAAATTCAAAACATTCATTATTCAATAGGGCCCAAACTATCAAAAACCAGCGGTTTGAATGAACACACATTTCTTGGTAGAATCATGCAGGACTGAAATTTTTGATGTTTTTCTACTCCTCTCATGAGCCCAAACAAGTCTCCAAAAGCATGAGTTTGCAACTACTTTACTTTTGGAGAAAATTCAAAACATTCATTATTCAATAGAGCCCAATAGCAAAAACCAGCGTTTTGAATGAAGAATCACATTTCTTGGTAGAATCATGCAGGATTGAAATTTTTGATGGTTTTTTACTCCTCTCAGCAGCCCAAACAAGTTTCTAAAAGGATGAGGAGTTTGCAACTACTTTACTTTTGGAGAAAATTCAAAACATTCATTATTCAATAGGGCCCAAACTATCAAAAACCAGCGGTTTCAATGAACACACATTTCTTGGTAGAATCATGCAGGACTGAAAATTTTGATGTTTTTCTTCTCCTCTCATGAGCCCAAACAAGTCTCCAAAAGCATGAGTTTGCAACTACTTTAATTTTGGAGAAAATTCAAAACACTCATTATTCAATAGGGCCCAAACTATCAAAAACCAGCGGTTTCAATGAACACACATTTCTTGGTAGAATCATGCAGGACTGAAATTTTTGATGTTTTTCTACTCCTCTCATGAGCCCAAACAAGTCTCTAAAAGCATGAGTTTGCAACTACTTTACTTTTGGAAAATTCAAAACACTCATTATTCAATAGGGCCCAAACTATCAAAAACCAGCGGTTTCAATGAACACACATTTCTTGGTAGAATCATGCAGGACTGAAATTTTTGATGTTTTTCTACTCCTCTCATGAGCCCAAACAAGTCTCTAAAAGCATGAGTTTGCAACTACTTTACTTTTGCAATTTTTGCCCAATTGCAAAAACCAGCGTTTTGAATGAAGAATCACATTTCTTGGTAGAATCATGCAGGATTGAAATTTTTGATGGTTTTTTACTCCTCTCAACAGCCCAAACAAGTTTCTAAAAGGATGAGTTTGCAACTACTTTACTTTTGGAGAAAATTCAAAACATTCATTATTCAATAGGGCCCAAACTATCAAAAACCAGCGGTTTCAATGAACACATTTCTTGGTAGAATCATGCAGGACTGAAATTTTTGATGTTTTTCTACTCATCTCATGAGCCCAAACAAGTCTCTAAAAGCATGAGTTTGCAACTACTTTACTTTTGGAGAAAATTCAAAACATTCACTATTCAATAGAGCCCAATAGCAAAAATCAGGTTTTGAATGAAGAATCACATTTTTTCGTAAAATCATGCAGGATTGAAATTTTTGATGGTTTTTTACTCCTCTCAACAGCCCAAACAAGTTTCTAAAAGGATGAGTTTGCAACTACTTTACTTTTGGAGAAAATTCAAAACATTCATTATTCAATAGGGCCCAAACTATCAAAAACCAGCGGTTTCAATGAACACACATTTCTTGGTAGAATCATGCAGGACTGAAATTTTTGATGTTTTTCTACTCCTCTCATGAGCCCAAACAAGTCTCTAAAAGCATGAGTTTGCAACTACTTTACTTTTGGAGAAAATTCAAAACATTCATTATTCAATAGAGCCCAATAGCAAAAACCAGCGTTTTGAATGAAGAATCACATTTCTTGGTAGAATCATGCAGGATTGAAATTTTTGATGGTTTTTTACTCCTCTCAACAGCCCAAACAAGTTTCTAAAAGGATGAGTTTGCAACTACTTTACTTTTGGAGAAAATTCAAAACATTCATTATTCAATAGGGCCCAAACTATCAAAAACCAGCGGTTTCAATGAACACACATTTCTTGGTAGAATCATGCAGGACTGAAATTTTAGATGTTTTTCTACTCCTCTCATGAGCCCAAACAAGTCTCTAAAAGCATGAGTTTGCAACTACTTTACTTTTGGAGAAAATTCAAAACATTCATTATTCAATAGAGCCCAATAGCAAAAACCAGCGTTTTGAATGAAGAATCACATTTCTTGGTAGAATCATGCAGGATTGAAATTTTTGATGGTTTTTTACTCCTCTCAAAAGCCCAAACAAGTTTCTAAAAGGATGAGTTTGCAACTACTTTACTTTTGGAGAAAATTCAAAACATTCATTATTCAATAGGGCCCAAACTATCAAAAACCAGCGGTTTCAATGAACACACATTTCTTGGTAGAATCATGCAGGACTGAAATTTTTGATGTTTTTCTACTCCTCTCATGAGCCCAAACAAGTCTCTAAAAGCATGAGTTTGCAACTACTTTACTTTTGGAGAAAATTCAAAACATTCATTATTCAATAGGGCCCAAACTATCAAAAACCAGCGGTTTGAATGAACACACATTTCTTGGTAGAATCATGCAGGACTGAAATTTTTGATGTTTTTCTACTCCACTCATGAGCCCAAACAAGTCTCTAAAAGCATGAGTTTGCAACTACTTTACTTTTGGAGAAAATTCAAAACATTCATTATTCAATAGGGCCCAAACTATCAAAAACCAGCGGTTTGAATGAACACACATTTCTTGGTAGAATCATGCAGGACTGAAATTTTTGATGTTTTTCTACTCCTCTCATGAGCCCAAACAAGTCTCTAAAAGCATGAGTTTGCAACTACTTTACTTTTGGAGAAAATTCAAAACATTCATTATTCAATAGAGCCCAATAGCAAAAACCAGCGTTTTGAATGAAGAATCACATTTCTTGGTAGAATCATGCAGGATCGAAATTTTTGATGGTTTTTTACTCCTCTCAAAAGCACAAACAAGTTTCTAAAAGGATGAGTTTGCAACTACTTTACTTTTGGAGAAAATTCAAAACATTCATTATTCAATAGGGCCCAAACTATCAAAAACCAGCGGTTTCAATGAACACACATTTCTTGGTAGAATCATGCAGGACTGAAATTTTTGATGTTTTTCTACTCCTCTCATGAGCCCAAACAAGTCTCTAAAAGCATGAGTTTGCAACTACTTTACTTTTGGAGAAAATTCAAAACATTCATTATTCAATAGGGCCCAAACTATCAAAAACCAGCGGTTTGAATGAACACACATTTCTTGGTAGAATCATGCAGGACTGAAATTTTTGATGTTTTTCTACTCCTCTCATGAGCCCAAACAAGTCTCTAAAAGCATGAGTTTGCAACTACTTTACTTTTGGAGAAAATTCAAAACATTCATTATTCAATAGAGCCCAATAGCAAAAACCAGCGTTTTGAATGAAGAATCACATTTCTTGGTAGAATCATGCAGGATTGAAATTTTTGATGGTTTTTTACTCCTCTCAACAGCCCAAACAAGTTTCTAAAAGGATGAGTTTGCAACTACTTTACTTTTGGAGAAAATTCAAAACATTCATTATTCAATAGGGCCCAAACTATCAAAAACCAGCCGTTTCAATGAACACACATGTCTTGGTAGAATCATGCAGGACTGAAATTTTTGATGTTTTTCTACTCATCTCATGAGCCCAAACAAGTCTCTAAAAGCATGAGTTTGCAACTACTTTACTTTTGGAGAAAATTCAAAACATTCATTATTCAATAGAGCCCAATAGCAAAAACCAGCGTTTTGAATGAAGAATCACATTTCTTGGTAGAATCATGCAGGATTGAAATTTTTGATGGTTTTTTACTCCTCTCAACAGCCCAAACAAGTTTCTAAAAGGATGAGTTTGCAACTACTTTACTTTTGGAGAAAATTCAAAACACTCATTATTCAATAGGGCCCAAACTATCAAAAACCAGCGGTTTCAATGAACACACATTTCTTGGTAGAATCATGCAGGACTGAAATTTTTGATGTTTTTCTACTCCTCTCATGAGCCCAAACAAGTCTCTAAAAGCATGAGTTTGCAACTACTTTACTTTTGGAAAATTCAAAACACTCATTATTCAATAGGGCCCAAACTATCAAAAACCAGCGGTTTCAATGAACACACATTTCTTGGTAGAATCATGCAGGACTGAAATTTTTGATGTTTTTCTACTCCTCTCATGAGCCCAAACAAGTCTCTAAAAGCATGAGTTTGCAACTACTTTACTTTTGCAATTTTTGCCCAATTGCAAAAACCAGCGTTTTGAATGAAGAATCACATTTCTTGGTAGAATCATGCAGGATTGAAATTTTTGATGGTTTTTTACTCCTCTCAACAGCCCAAACAAGTTTCTAAAAGGATGAGTTTGCAACTGCTTTACTTTTGGAGAAAATTCAAAACATTCATTATTCAATAGGGCCCAAACTATCAAAAACCAGCGGTTTGAATGAACACATTTCTTGGTAGAATCATGCAGGACTGAAATTTTTGATGTTTTTCTACTCCTCTCATGAGCCCAAACAAGTCTCTAAAAGCATGAGTTTGCAACTACTTTACTTTTGGAGAAAATTCAAAACATTCACTATTCAATAGAGCCCAATAGCAAAAATCAGGTTTTGAATGAAGAATCACATTTCTTGGTAAAATCATGCAGGATTGAAATTTTTGATGGTTTTTTACTCCTCTCAACAGCCCAAACAAGTTTCTAAAAGGATGAGTTTGCAACTACTTTACTTTTGGAGAAAATTCAAAACATTCATTATTCAATAGGGCCCAAACTATCAAAAACCAGCGGTTTCAATGAACACACATTTCTTGGTAGAATCATGCAGGACTGAAATTTTTGATGTTTTTCTACTCCTCTCATGAGCCCAAACAAGTCTCTAAAAGCATGAGTTTGCAACTACTTTACTTTTGGAGAAAATTCAAAACATTCATTATTCAATAGGGCCCAAACTATCAAAAACCAGCGGTTTGAATGAACACACATTTCTTGGTAGAATCATGCAGGACTGAAATTTTTGATGTTTTTCTACTCCACTCATGAGCCCAAACAAGTCTCTAAAAGCATGAGTTTGCAACTACTTTACTTTTGGAGAAAATTCAAAACATTCATTATTCAATAGGGCCCAAACTATCAAAAACCAGCGGTTTGAATGAACACACATTTCTTGGTAGAATCATGCAGGACTGAAATTTTTGATGTTTTTCTACTCCTCTCATGAGCCCAAACAAGTCTCTAAAAGCATGAGTTTGCAACTACTTTACTTTTGGAGAAAATTCAAAACATTCATTATTCAATAGAGCCCAATAGCAAAAACCAGCGTTTTGAATGAAGAATCACATTTCTTGGTAGAATCATGCAGGATCGAAATTTTTGATGGTTTTTTACTCCTCTCAAAAGCACAAACAAGTTTCTAAAAGGATGAGTTTGCAACTACTTTACTTTTGGAGAAAATTCAAAACATTCATTATTCAATAGGGCCCAAACTATCAAAAACCAGCGGTTTCAATGAACACACATTTCTTGGTAGAATCATGCAGGACTGAAATTTTTGATGTTTTTCTACTCCTCTCATGAGCCCAAACAAGTCTCTAAAAGCATGAGTTTGCAACTACTTTACTTTTGGAGAAAATTCAAAACATTCATTATTCAATAGGGCCCAAACTATCAAAAACCAGCGGTTTGAATGAACACACATTTCTTGGTAGAATCATGCAGGACTGAAATTTTTGATGTTTTTCTACTCCTCTCATGAGCCCAAACAAGTCTCTAAAAGCATGAGTTTGCAACTACTTTACTTTTGGAGAAAATTCAAAACATTCATTATTCAATAGAGCCCAATAGCAAAAACCAGCGTTTTGAATGAAGAATCACATTTCTTGGTAGAATCATGCAGGATTGAAATTTTTGATGGTTTTTTACTCCTCTCAACAGCCCAAACAAGTTTCTAAAAGGATGAGTTTGCAACTACTTTACTTTTGGAGAAAATTCAAAACATTCATTATTCAATAGGGCCCAAACTATCAAAAACCAGCCGTTTCAATGAACACACATGTCTTGGTAGAATCATGCAGGACTGAAATTTTTGATGTTTTTCTACTCATCTCATGAGCCCAAACAAGTCTCTAAAAGCATGAGTTTGCAACTACTTTACTTTTGGAGAAAATTCAAAACATTCATTATTCAATAGAGCCCAATAGCAAAAACCAGCGTTTTGAATGAAGAATCACATTTCTTGGTAGAATCATGCAGGATTGAAATTTTTGATGGTTTTTTACTCCTCTCAACAGCCCAAACAAGTTTCTAAAAGGATGAGTTTGCAACTACTTTACTTTTGGAGAAAATTCAAAACACTCATTATTCAATAGGGCCCAAACTATCAAAAACCAGCGGTTTCAATGAACACACATTTCTTGGTAGAATCATGCAGGACTGAAATTTTTGATGTTTTTCTACTCCTCTCATGAGCCCAAACAAGTCTCTAAAAGCATGAGTTTGCAACTACTTTACTTTTGGAAAATTCAAAACACTCATTATTCAATAGGGCCCAAACTATCAAAAACCAGCGGTTTCAATGAACACACATTTCTTGGTAGAATCATGCAGGACTGAAATTTTTGATGTTTTTCTACTCCTCTCATGAGCCCAAACAAGTCTCTAAAAGCATGAGTTTGCAACTACTTTACTTTTGCAATTTTTGCCCAATTGCAAAAACCAGCGTTTTGAATGAAGAATCACATTTCTTGGTAGAATCATGCAGGATTGAAATTTTTGATGGTTTTTTACTCCTCTCAACAGCCCAAACAAGTTTCTAAAAGGATGAGTTTGCAACTGCTTTACTTTTGGAGAAAATTCAAAACATTCATTATTCAATAGGGCCCAAACTATCAAAAACCAGCGGTTTGAATGAACACATTTCTTGGTAGAATCATGCAGGACTGAAATTTTTGATGTTTTTCTACTCCTCTCATGAGCCCAAACAAGTCTCTAAAAGCATGAGTTTGCAACTACTTTACTTTTGGAGAAAATTCAAAACATTCACTATTCAATAGAGCCCAATAGCAAAAATCAGGTTTTGAATGAAGAATCACATTTCTTGGTAAAATCATGCAGGATTGAAATTTTTGATGGTTTTTTACTCCTCTCAACAGCCCAAACAAGTTTCTAAAAGGATGAGTTTGCAACTACTTTACTTTTGGAGAAAATTCAAAACATTCATTATTCAATAGGGCCCAAACTATCAAAAACCAGCGGTTTCAATGAACACACATTTCTTGGTAGAATCATGCAGGACTGAAATTTTTGATGTTTTTCTACTCCTCTCATGAGCCCAAACAAGTCTCTAAAAGCATGAGTTTGCAACTACTTTACTTTTGGAGAAAATTCAAAACATTCATTATTCAATAGAGCCCAATAGCAAAAACCAGCGTTTTGAATGAAGAATCACATTTCTTGGTAGAATCATGCAGGATTGAAATTTTTGATGGTTTTTTACTCCTCTCAACAGCCCAAACAAGTTTCTAAAAGGATGAGTTTGCAACTACTTTACTTTTGGAGAAAATTCAAAACATTCATTATTCAATAGAGCCCAATAGCAAAAACCAGCGTTTTGAATGAAGAATCACATTTCTTGGTAGAATCATGCAGGATTGAAATTTTTGATGGTTTTTTACTCCTCTCAACAGCCCAAATAAGTTTCTAAAAGGATGAGTTTGCAACTACTTTACTTTTGGAGAAAATTCAAAACATTCATTATTCAATAGGGCCCAAACTATCAAAAACCAGCGGTTTCAATGAACACATTTCTTGGTAGAATCATGCAGGACTGAAATTTTTGATGTTTTTCTACTCATCTCATGAGCCCAAACAAGTCTCTAAAAGCATGAGTTTGCAACTACTTTACTTTTGGAGAAAATTCAAAACATTCACTATTCAATAGAGCCCAATAGCAAAAATCAGGTTTTGAATGAAGAATCACATTTTTTCGTAAAATCATGCAGGATTGAAATTTTTGATGGTTTTTTACTCCTCTCAACAGCCCAAACAAGTTTCTAAAAGGATGAGTTTGCAACTACTTTACTTTTGGAGAAAATTCAAAACATTCATTATTCAATAGGGCCCAAACTATCAAAAACCAGCGGTTTCAATGAACACACATTTCTTGGTAGAATCATGCAGGACTGAAATTTTTGATGTTTTTCTACTCCTCTCATGAGCCCAAACAAGTCTCTAAAAGCATGAGTTTGCAACTACTTTACTTTTGGAGAAAATTCAAAACATTCATTATTCAATAGAGCCCAATAGCAAAAACCAGCGTTTTGAATGAAGAATCACATTTCTTGGTAGAATCATGCAGGATTGAAATTTTTGATGGTTTTTTACTCCTCTCAACAGCCCAAACAAGTTTCTAAAAGGATGAGTTTGCAACTACTTTACTTTTGGAGAAAATTCAACACATTCATTATTCAATAGGGCCCAAACTATCAAAAACCAGCGGTTTCAATGAACACACATTTCTTGGTAGAATCATGCAGGACTGAAATTTTTGATGTTTTTCTACTCCTCTCATGAGCCCAAACAAGTCTCTAAAAGCATGAGTTTGCAACTACTTTACTTTTGGAGAAAATTCAAAACATTCATTATCCAATAGGGCCCAAACTATCAAAAACCAGCAGTTTGAATGAACACACATTTCTTGGTAGAATCATGCAGGACTGAAATTTTTGATGTTTTTCTACTCCTCTCATGAGCCCAAACAAGTCTCTAAAAGCATGAGTTTACAACTACTTTACTTTTGGAGAAAATTCAAAACATTCATTATCCAATAGGGCCCAAACTATCAAAAACCAGCGGTTTGAATGAACACACATTTCTTGGTAGAATCATGCAGGACTGAAATTTTTGATGTTTTTCTACTCCTCTCATGAGCCCAAACAAGTCTCTAAAAGCATGAGTTTGCAACTACTTTACTTTTGGAGAAAATTCAAAACATTCATTATTCAATAGAGCCCAATAGCAAAAACCAGCGTTTTGAATTAAGAATCACATTTCTTGGTAGAATCATGCAGGATTGAAATTTTTGATGGTTTTTTACTCCTCTCAACAGCCCAAACAAGTTTCTAAAAGGATGAGTTTGCAACCACTTTACTTTTGGAGAAAATTCAAAACATTCATTATTCAATAGGGCCCAAACTATCAAAAACCAGCGGTTTGAATGAACACACATTTCTTGGTAGAATCATGCAGGACTGAAATTTTTGATGTTTTTCTACTCCTCTCATGAGCCCAAACAAGTCTCCAAAAGCATGAGTTTGCAACTACTTTACTTTTGGAGAAAATTCAAAACATTCATTATTCAATAGAGCCCAATAGCAAAAACCAGCGTTTTGAATGAAGAATCACATTTCTTGGTAGAATCATGCAGGATTGAAATTTTTGATGGTTTTTTACTCCTCTCAGCAGCCCAAACAAGTTTCTAAAAGGATGAGGAGTTTGCAACTACTTTACTTTTGGAGAAAATTCAAAACATTCATTATTCAATAGGGCCCAAACTATCAAAAACCAGCGGTTTCAATGAACACACATTTCTTGGTAGAATCATGCAGGACTGAAATTTTTGATGTTTTTCTTCTCCTCTCATGAGCCCAAACAAGTCTCCAAAAGCATGAGTTTGCAACTACTTTACTTTTGGAGAAAATTCAAAACATTCATTATTCAATAGAGCCCAATAGCAAAAACCAGCGTTTTGAATGAAGAATCACATTTCTTGGTAGAATCATGCAGGATTGAAATTTTTGATGGTTTTTTACTCCTCTCAAAAGCCCAAACAAGTTTCTAAAAGGATGAGTTTGCAACTACTTTACTTCTGGAGAAAATTCAAAACATTCATTATTCAATAGGGCCCAAACTATCAAAAACCAGCGGTTTCAATGAACACACATTTCTTGGTAGAATCATGCAGGACTGAAATTTTTGATGTTTTTCTACTCCTCTCATGAGCCCAAACAAGTCTCTAAAAGCATGAGTTTGCAACTACTTTACTTTTGGAGAAAATTCAAAACATTCATTATTCAATAGAGCCCAATAGCAAAAACCAGCATTTTGAATGAAGAATCACATTTCTTGGTAGAATCATGCAGGATTGAAATTTTTGATGGTTTTTTACTCCTCTCAACAGCCGAAACAAGTTTCTAAAAGGATGAGTTTGCAACTACTTTACTTTTGGAGAAAATTCAAAACATTCATTATTCAATAGGGCCCAAACTATCAAAAACCAGCGGTTTCAATGAACACACATTTCTTGGTAGAATCATGCAGGACTGAAATTTTTGATGTTTTTCTTCTCTCATGAGCCCAAACAAGTCTCTAAAAGCATGAGTTTGCAACTACTTTACTTTTGGAGAAAATTCAAAACATTCATTATTCAATAGGGCCCAAACTATCAAAAACCAGCGGTTTGAATGAACACACATTTCTTGGTAGAATCATGCAGGATTGAAATTTTTGATGTTTTTCTACTCCTCTCATGAGCCCAAACAAGTCTCTAAAAGCATGAGTTTGCAACTACTTTACTTTTGGAGAAAATTCAAAACATTCACTATTCAATAGAGCCCAATAGCAAAAATCAGGTTTTGAATGAAGAATCACATTTTTTCGTAAAATCATGCAGGATTGAAATTTTTGATGGTTTTTTACTCCTCTCAACAGCCCAAACAAGTTTCTAAAAGGATGAGTTTGCAACTACTTTACTTTTGGAGAAAATTCAAAACATTCATTATTCAATAGGGCCCAAACTATCAAAAACCAGCGGTTTCAATGAACACACATTTCTTGGTAGAATCATGCAGGACTGAAATTTTTGATGTTTTTCTACTCCTCTCATGAGCCCAAACAAGTCTCTAAAAGCATGAGTTTGCAACTACTTTACTTTTGGAGAAAATTCAAAACATTCATTATTCAATAGAGCCCAATAGCAAAAACCAGCATTTTGAATGAAGAATCACATTTCTTGGTAGAATCATGCAGGATTGAAATTTTTGATGGTTTTTTACTCCTCTCAACAGCCCAAACAAGTTTCTAAAAGGATGAGTTTGCAACTACTTTACTTTTGTTGAAAATTCAAAACATTCATTATTCAATAGGGCCCAAACTATCAAAAACCAGCGGTTTCAATGAACACACATTTCTTGGTAGAATCATGCAGGACTGAAATTTTTGATGTTTTTCTACTCCTCTCATGAGCCCAAACAAGTCTCTAAAAGCATGAGTTTGCAACTACTTTACTTTTGGAGAAAATTCAAAACATTCATTATTCAATAGAGCCCAATAGCAAAAA
Organism: Dendrobates tinctorius; assembly: GCF_039654945.1. Taxonomy (NCBI): domain Eukaryota; kingdom Metazoa; phylum Chordata; class Amphibia; order Anura; family Dendrobatidae; genus Dendrobates; species Dendrobates tinctorius. The sequence continues at coordinate 7,141,848 of NW_027361837.1, forward strand.
CCAGCGTTTTGAATGAAGAATCACATTTCTTGGTAGAATCATGCAGGATTGAAATTTTTGATGGTTTTTTACTCCTCTCAACAGCCCAAACAAGTTTCTAAAAGGATGAGTTTGCAACTACTTTACTTTTGGAGAAAATTCAAAACATTCATTATTCAATAGGGCCCAAACTATCAAAAACCAGCGGTTTCAATGAACACACATTTCTTGGTAGAATCATGCAGGACTGAAATTTTTGATGGTTTTCTACTCCTCTCATGAGCCCAAACAAGTCTCTAAAAGCATGAGTTTGCAACTACTTTACTTTTGGAGAAAATTCAAAACATTCATTATTCAAGAGAGCCCAATAGCAAAAACCAGCGTTTTGAATGAAGAATCACATTTCTTGGTAGAATCATGCAGGATTGAAATTTTTGATGGTTTTTTAATCCTCTCAACAGCCCAAACAAGTTTCTAAAAGGATGAGTTTGCAACTACTTTACTTTTGGAGAAAATTCAAAACATTCATTATTCAATAGGGCCCAAACTATCAAAAACCAGCGGTTTCAATGAACACACATTTCTTGGTAGAATCATGCAGGACTGAAATTTTTGATGTTTTTCTACTCCTCTCATGAGCCCAAACAAGTCTCTAAAAGCATGAGTTTGCAACTACTTTACTTTTGGAGAAAATTCAAAACATTCATTATCCAATAGGGCCCAAACTATCAAAAACCAGCGGTTTGAATGAACACACATTTCTTGGTAGAATCATGCAGGACTGAAATTTTTGATGTTTTTCTACTCCTCTCATGAGCCCAAACAAGTCTCTAAAAGCATGAGTTTGCAACTACTTTACTTTTGGAGAAAATTCAAAACATTCATTATTCAATAGAGCCCAATAGCAAAAACCAGCGTTTTGAATGAAGAATCACATTTCTTGGTAGAATCATGCAGGATTGAAATTTTTGATGATTTTTTACTCCTCTCAACAGCCGAAACAAGTTTCTAAAAGGATGAGTTTGCAACTACTTTACTTTTGGAGAAAATTCAAAACATTCATTATTCAATAGGGCCCAAACTATCAAAAACCAGCGGTTTCAATGAACACACATTTCTTGGTAGAATCATGCAGGACTGAAATTTTTGATGTTTTTCTACTCCTCTCATGAGCCCAAACAAGTCTCTAAAAGCATGAGTTTGCAACTACTTTACTTTTGGAGAAAATTCAAAACATTCATTATTCAATAGGGCCCAAACTATCAAAAACCAGCGGTTTGAATGAACACACATTTCTTGGTAGAATCATGCAGGACTGAAATTTTTGATGTTTTTCTACTCCTCTCATGAGCCCAAACAAGTCTCTAAAAGCATGAGTTTGCAACTACTTTACTTTTGGAGAAAATTCAAAACATTCATTATTCAATAGAGCCCAATAGCAAAAACCAGCGTTTTGAATGAAGAATCACATTTCTTGGTAGAATCATGCAGGATTGAAATTTTTGATGGTTTTTTACTCCTCTCAACAGCCCAAACAAGTTTCTAAAAGGATGAGTTTGCAACTACTTTACTTTTGGAGAAAATTCAAAACATTCATTATTCAATAGGGCCCAAACTATCAAAAACCAGCCGTTTCAATGAACACACATGTCTTGGTAGAATCATGCAGGACTGAAATTTTTGATGTTTTTCTACTCATCTCATGAGCCCAAACAAGTCTCTAAAAGCATGAGTTTGCAACTACTTTACTTTTGGAAAATTCAAAACACTCATTATTCAATAGGGCCCAAACTATCAAAAACCAGCGGTTTCAATGAACACACATTTCTTGGTAGAATCATGCAGGACTGAAATTTTTGATGTTTTTCTACTCCTCTCATGAGCCCAAACAAGTCTCTAAAAGCATGAGTTTGCAACTACTTTACTTTTGCAATTTTTGCCCAATTGCAAAAACCAGCGTTTTGAATGAAGAATCACATTTCTTGGTAGAATCATGCAGGATTGAAATTTTTGATGGTTTTTTACTCCTCTCAACAGCCCAAACAAGTTTCTAAAAGGATGAGTTTGCAACTACTTTACTTTTGGAGAAAATTCAAAACATTCATTATTCAATAGGGCCCAAACTATCAAAAACCAGCGGTTTGAATGAACACATTTCTTGGTAGAATCATGCAGGACTGAAATTTTTGATGTTTTTCTACTCCTCTCATGAGCCCAAACAAGTCTCTAAAAGCATGAGTTTGCAACTACTTTACTTTTGCAATTTTTGCCCAATTGCAAAAACCAGCGTTTTGAATGAAGAATCACATTTCTTGGTAGAATCATGCAGGATTGAAATTTTTGATGGTTTTTTACTCCTCTCAACAGCCCAAACAAGTTTCTAAAAGGATGAGTTTGCAACTACTTTACTTTTGGAGAAAATTCAAAACATTCATTATTCAATAGGGCCCAAACTATCAAAAACCAGCGGTTTGAATGAACACATTTCTTGGTAGAATCATGCAGGACTGAAATTTTTGATGTTTTTCTACTCCTCTCATGAGCCCAAACAAGTCTCTAAAAGCATGAGTTTGCAAATACTTTACTTTTGGAGAAAATTCAAAACATTCACTATTCAATAGAGCCCAATAGCAAAAATCAGGTTTTGAATGAAGAATCACATTTCTTGGTAAAATCATGCAGGATTGAAATTTTTGATGGTTTTTTACTCCTCTCAACAGCCCAAACAAGTTTCTAAAAGGATGAGTTTGCAACTACTTTACTTTTGGAGAAAATTCAAAACATTCATTATTCAATAGGGCCCAAACTATCAAAAACCAGCGGTTTCAATGAACACACATTTCTTGGTAGAATCATGCAGGACTGAAATTTTTGATGTTTTTCTACTCCTGTCATGAGCCCAAACAAGTCTCTAAAAGCATGAGTTTGCAACTACTTTACTTTTGGAGAAAATTCAAAACATTCATTATTCAATAGAGCCCAATAGCAAAAACCAGCGTTTTGAATGAAGAATCACATTTCTTGGTAGAATCATGCAGGATTGAAATTTTTGATGGTTTTTTACTCCTCTCAACAGCCGAAACAAGTTTCTAAAAGGATGAGTTTGCAACTACTTTACTTTTGGAGAAAATTCAAAACATTCATTATTCAATAGGGCCCAAACTATCAAAAACCAGCGGTTTCAATGAACACACATTTCTTGGTAGAATCATGCAGGACTGAAATTTTTGATGTTTTTCTACTCCTCTCATGAGCCCAAACAAGTCTCTAAAAGCATGAGTTTGCAACTACTTTACTTTTGGAGAAAATTCAAAACATTCATTATTCAATAGGGCCCAAACTATCAAAAACCAGCGGTTTGAATGAACACACATTTCTTGGTAGAATCATGCAGGACTGAAATTTTTGATGTTTTTCTACTCCTCTCATGAGCCCAAACAAGTCTCTAAAAGCATGAGTTTGCAACTACTTTACTTTTGGAGAAAATTCGAAACATTCATTATTCAATAGAGCCCAATAGCAAAAACCAGCGTTTTGAATGAAGAATCACATTTCTTGGTAGAATCATGCAGGATTGAAATTTTTGATGGTTTTTTACTCCTCTCAACAGCCCAAACAAGTTTCTAAAAGGATGAGTTTGCAACTACTTTACTTTTGGAGAAAATTCAAAACATTCATTATTCAATAGGGCCCAAACTATCAAAAACCAGCCGTTTCAATGAACACACATGTCTTGGTAGAATCATGCAGGACTGAAATTTTTGATGTTTTTCTACTCATCTCATGAGCCCAAACAAGTCTCTAAAAGCATGAGTTTGCAACTACTTTACTTTTGGAGAAAATTCAAAACATTCATTATTCAATAGAGCCCAATAGCAAAAACCAGCGTTTTGAATGAAGAATCACATTTCTTGGTAGAATCATGCAGGATTGAAATTTTTGATGGTTTTTTACTCCTCTCAACAGCCCAAACAAGTTTCTAAAAGGATGAGTTTGCAACTACTTTACTTTTGGAGAAAATTCAAAACACTCATTATTCAATAGGGCCCAAACTATCAAAAACCAGCGGTTTCAATGAACACACATTTCTTGGTAGAATCATGCAGGACTGAAATTTTTGATGTTTTTCTACTCCTCTCATGAGCCCAAACAAGTCTCTAAAAGCATGAGTTTGCAACTACTTTACTTTTGGAAAATTCAAAACACTCATTATTCAATAGGGCCCAAACTATCAAAAACCAGCGGTTTCAATGAACACACATTTCTTGGTAGAATCATGCAGGACTGAAATTTTTGATGTTTTTCTACTCCTCTCATGAGCCCAAACAAGTCTCTAAAAGCATGAGTTTGCAACTACTTTACTTTTGCAATTTTTGCCCAATTGCAAAAACCAGCGTTTTGAATGAAGAATCACATTTCTTGGTAGAATCATGCAGGATTGAAATTTTTGATGGTTTTTTACTCCTCTCAACAGCCCAAACAAGTTTCTAAAAGGATGAGTTTGCAACTACTTTACTTTTGGAGAAAATTCAAAACATTCATTATTCAATAGGGCCCAAACTATCAAAAACCAGCGGTTTGAATGAACACATTTCTTGGTAGAATCATGCAGGACTGAAATTTTTGATGTTTTTCTACTCCTCTCATGAGCCCAAACAAGTCTCTAAAAGCATGAGTTTGCAACTACTTTACTTTTGCAATTTTTGCCCAATTGCAAAAACCAGCGTTTTGAATGAAGAATCACATTTCTTGGTAGAATCATGCAGGATTGAAATTTTTGATGGTTTTTTACTCCTCTCAACAGCCCAAACAAGTTTCTAAAAGGATGAGTTTGCAACTACTTTACTTTTGGAGAAAATTCAAAACATTCATTATTCAATAGGGCCCAAACTATCAAAAACCAGCGGTTTGAATGAACACATTTCTTGGTAGAATCATGCAGGACTGAAATTTTTGATGTTTTTCTACTCCTCTCATGAGCCCAAACAAGTCTCTAAAAGCATGAGTTTGCAAATACTTTACTTTTGGAGAAAATTCAAAACATTCACTATTCAATAGAGCCCAATAGCAAAAATCAGGTTTTGAATGAAGAATCACATTTCTTGGTAAAATCATGCAGGATTGAAATTTTTGATGGTTTTTTACTCCTCTCAACAGCCCAAACAAGTTTCTAAAAGGATGAGTTTGCAACTACTTTACTTTTGGAGAAAATTCAAAACATTCATTATTCAATAGGGCCCAAACTATCAAAAACCAGCGGTTTCAATGAACACACATTTCTTGGTAGAATCATGCAGGACTGAAATTTTTGATGTTTTTCTACTCCTGTCATGAGCCCAAACAAGTCTCTAAAAGCATGAGTTTGCAACTACTTTACTTTTGGAGAAAATTCAAAACATTCATTATTCAATAGAGCCCAATAGCAAAAACCAGCGTTTTGAATGAAGAATCACATTTCTTGGTAGAATCATGCAGGATTGAAATTTTTGATGGTTTTTTACTCCTCTCAACAGCCGAAACAAGTTTCTAAAAGGATGAGTGTGCAACTACTTTACTTTTGGAGAAAATTCAAAACATTCATTATTCAATAGGGCCCAAACTATCAAAAACCAGCGGTTTCAATGAACACACATTTCTTGGTAGAATCATGCAGGACTGAAATTTTTGATGTTTTTCTACTCCTCTCATGAGCCCAAACAAGTCTCTAAAAGCATGAGTTTGCAACTACTTTACTTTTGGAGAAAATTCAAAACATTCATTATTCAATAGGGCCCAAACTATCAAAAACCAGCGGTTTGAATGAACACACATTTCTTGGTAGAATCATGCAGGACTGAAATTTTTGATGTTTTTCTACTCCTCTCATGAGCCCAAACAAGTCTCTAAAAGCATGAGTTTGCAACTACTTTACTTTTGGAGAAAATTCGAAACATTCATTATTCAATAGAGCCCAATAGCAAAAACCAGCGTTTTGAATGAAGAATCACATTTCTTGGTAGAATCATGCAGGATTGAAATTTTTGATGGTTTTTTACTCCTCTCAACAGCCCAAACAAGTTTATAAAAGGATGAGTTTGCAACTACTTTACTTTTGGAGAAAATTCAAAACATTCATTATTCAATAGGGCCCAAACTATCAAAAACCAGCCGTTTCAATGAACACACATGTCTTGGTAGAATCATGCAGGACTGAAATTTTTGATGTTTTTCTACTCATCTCATGAGCCCAAACAAGTCTCTAAAAGCATGAGTTTGCAACTACTTTACTTTTGGAGAAAATTCAAAACATTCATTATTCAATAGAGCCCAATAGCAAAAACCAGCGTTTTGAATGAAGAATCACATTTCTTGGTAGAATCATGCAGGATTGAAATTTTTGATGGTTTTTTACTCCTCTCAACAGCCCAAACAAGTTTCTAAAAGGATGAGTTTGCAACTACTTTACTTTTGGAGAAAATTCAAAACATTCATTATTCAATAGGGCCCAAACTATCAAAAACCAGCGGTTTGAATGAACACATTTCTTGGTAGAATCATGCAGGACTGAAATTTTTGATGTTTTTCTACTCCTCTCATGAGCCCAAACAAGTCTCTAAAAGCATGAGTTTGCAACTACTTTACTTTTGGAGAAAATTCAAAACATTCACTATTCAATAGAGCCCAATAGCAAAAATCAGGTTTTGAATGAAGAATCACATTTCTTGGTAAAATCATGCAGGATTGAAATTTTTGATGGTTTTTTACTCCTCTCAACAGCCCAAACAAGTTTCTAAAAGGATGAGTTTGCAACTACTTTACTTTTGGAGAAAATTCAAAACATTCATTATTCAATAGGGCCCAAACTATGAAAAACCAGCGGTTTCAATGAACACACATTTCTTGGTAGAATCATGCAGGACTGAAATTTTTGATGTTTTTCTACTCCTGTCATGAGCCCAAACAAGTCTCTAAAAGCATGAGTTTGCAACTACTTTACTTTTGGAGAAAATTCAAAACATTCATTATTCAATAGAGCCCAATAGCAAAAACCAGCGTTTTGAATGAAGAATCACATTTCTTGGTAGAATCATGCAGGATTGAAATTTTTGATGGTTTTTTACTCCTCTCAACAGCCCAAACAAGTTTCTAAAAGGATGAGTTTGCAACTACTTTACTTTTGGAGAAAATTCAAAACATTCATTATTCATTAGAGCCCAATAGCAAAAACCAGCGTTTTGAATGAAGAATCACATTTCTTGGTAGAATCATGCAGGATTGAAATTTTTGATGGTTTTTTACTCCTCTCAACAGCCCAAACAATTTTCTAAAAGGATGAGTTTGCAACTACTTTACTTTTGGAGAAAATTCAAAACATTCATTATTCAATAGGGCCCAAACTATCAAAAACCAGCGGTTTCAATGAACACATTTCTTGGTAGAATCATGCAGGACTGAAATTTTTGATGTTTTTCTACTCATCTCATGAGCCCAAACATGTCTCTAAAAGCATGAGTTTGCAACTACTTTACTTTTGGAGAAAATTCAAAACATTCACTATTCAATAGAGCCCAATAGCAAAAATCAGGTTTTGAATGAAGAATCACATTTTTTCGTAAAATCATGCAGGATTGAAATTTTTGATGGTTTTTTACTCCTCTCAACAGCCCAAACAAGTTTCTAAAAGGATGAGTTTGCAACTACTTTACTTTTGGAGAAAATTCAAAACATTCATTATTCAATAGGGCCCAAACTATCAAAAACCAGCGGTTTCAATGAACACACATTTCTTGGTAGAATCATGCAGGACTGAAATTTTTGATGTTTTTCTACTCCTCTCATGAGCCCAAACAAGTCTCTAAAAGTATGAGTTTGCAACTACTTTACTTTTGGAGAAAATTCAAAACATTCATTATTCAATAGAGCCCAATAGCAAAAATCAGGTTTTGAATGAAGAATCACATTTCTTGGTAAAATCATGAAGGATTGAAATTTTTGATGGTTTTTTACTCCTCTCAACAGCCCAAACAAGTTTCTAAAAGGATGAGTTTGCAACTACTTTACTTTTGGAGAAAATTCAAAACATTCATTATTCAATAGGGCCCAAACTATCAAAAACCAGCGGTTTCAATGAACACACATTTCTTGGTAGAATCATGCAGGACTGAAATTTTTGATGTTTTTCTACTCCTCTCATGAGCCCAAACAAGTCTCTAAAAGCATGAGTTTGCAACTACTTTACTTTTGGATAAAATTCAAAACATTCATTATTCAATAGGGCCCAAACTATCAAAAACCAGCGGTTTGAATGAACACACATTTCTTGGTAGAATCATGCAGGATTGAAATTTTTGATGGTTTTTTACTCCTCTCAACAGCCCAAACAAGTTTCTAAAAGGATGAGTTTGCAACTACTTTACTTTTGGAGAAAATTCAAAACACTCATTATTCAATAGGGCCCAAACTATCAAAAACAAGCGGTTTCAATGAACACACATTTCTTGGTAGAATCATGCAGGACTGAAATTTTTGATGTTTTTCTACTCCTCTCATGAGCCCAAACAAGTCTCTAAAAGCATGAGTTTGCAACTACTTTACTTTTGGAAAATTCAAAACACTCATTATTCAATAGGGCCCAAACTATCAAAAACCAGCGGTTTCAATGAACACACATTTCTTGGTAGAATCATGCAGGACTGAAATTTTTGATGTTTTTCTACTCCTCTCATGAGCCCAAACAAGTCTCTAAAAGCATGAGTTTGCAACTACTTTACTTTTGCAATTTTTGCCCAATTGCAAAAACCAGCGTTTTGAATGAAGAATCACATTTCTTGGTAGAATCATGCAGGATTGAAATTTTTGATGGTTTTTTACTCCTCTCAACAGCCCAAACAAGTTTCTAAAAGGATGAGTTTGCAACTACTTTACTTTTGGAGAAAATTCAAAACATTCATTATTCAATAGGTCCCAAACTATCAAAAACCAGCGGTTTGAATGAACACACATTTCTTGGTAGAATCATGCAGGACTGAAATTTTTGATGTTTTTCTACTCCTCTCATGAGCCCAAACAAGTCTCTAAAAGCATGAGTTTGCAACTACTTTACTTTTGGAGAAAATTCAAAACATTCACTATTCAATAGAGCCCAATCGCAAAAATCAGGTTTTGAATGAAGAATCACATTTCTTGGTAAAATCATGCAGGATTGAAATTTTTGATGGTTTTTTACTCCTCTCAACAGCCCAAACAAGTTTCTAAAAGGATGAGTTTGCAACTACTTTACTTTTGGAGAAAATTCAAAACATTCATTATTCAATAGGGCCCAAACTATCAAAAACCAGCGGTTTGAATGAACACACATTTCTTGGTAGAATCATGCAGGACTGAAATTTTTGATGTTTTTCTACTCCTGTCATGAGCCCAAACAAGTCTCTAAAAGCATGAGTTTGCAACTACTTTACTTTTGGAGAAAATTCAAAACATTCATTATTCAATAGAGCCCAATAGCAAAAACCAGCGTTTTGAATGAAGAATCACATTTCTTGGTAGAATCATGCAGGATTGAAATTTTTGATGTTTTTCTACTCCTCTCATGAGCCCAAACAAGTCTCTAAAAGCATGAGTTTGCAACTACTTTACTTTTGGAGAAAATTCAAAACATTCATTATTCAATAGAGCCCAATAGCAAAAACCAGCGTTTTGAATGAAGAATCACATTTCTTGGTAGAATCATGCAGGACTGAAATTTTTGATGTTTTTCTACTCCTCTCATGAGCCCAAACAAGTCTCTAAAAGCATGAGTTTGCAACTACTTTACTTTTGGAGAAAATTCAAAACATTCATTATTCAATAGGGCCCAAACTATCAAAAACCAGCGGTTTGAATGAACACACATTTCTTGGTAGAATCATGCAGGACTGAAATTTTTGATGTTTTTCTACTCCTCTCATGAGCCCAAACAAGTCTCTAAAAGCATGAGTTTGCAACTACTTTACTTTTGGAGAAAATTCAAAACATTCATTATTCAATAGAGCCCAATAGCAAAAACCAGCGTTTTGAATGAAGAATCACATTTCTTGGTAGAATCATGCAGGATTGAAATTTTTGATGGTTTTTTACTCCTCTCAACAGCCCAAACAAGTTTCTAAAAGGATGAGTTTGCAACTACTTTACTTTTGGAGAAAATTCAAAACACTCATTATTCAATAGGGCCCAAACTATCAAAAACCAGCGGTTTCAATGAACACACATTTCTTGGTAGAATCATGCAGGACTGAAATTTTTGATGTTTTTCTACTCCTCTCATGAGCCCAAACAAGTCTCTAAAAGCATGAGTTTGCAACTACTTTACTTTTGGAAAATTCAAAACACTCATTATTCAATAGGGCCCAAACTATCAAAAACCAGCGGTTTCAATGAACACACATTTCTTGGTAGAATCATGCAGGACTGAAATTTTTGATGTTTTTCTACTCCTCTCATGAGCCCAAACAAGTCTCTAAAAGCATGAGTTTGCAACTACTTTACTTTTGCAATTTTTGCCCAATTGCAAAAACCAGCGTTTTGAATGAAGAATCACATTTCTTGGTAGAATCATGCAGGATTGAAATTTTTGATGGTTTTTTACTCCTCTCAACAGCCCAAACAAGTTTCTAAAAGGATGAGTTTGCAACTACTTTACTTTTGGAGAAAATTCAAAACATTCATTATTCAATAGGGCCCAAACTATCAAAAACCAGCGGTTTGAATGAACACATTTCTTGGTAGAATCATGCAGGACTGAAATTTTTGATGTTTTTCTACTCCTCTCATGAGCCCAAACAAGTCTCTAAAAGCATGAGTTTGCAACTACTTTACTTTTGGAGAAAATTCAAAACATTCACTATTCAATAGAGCCCAATAGCAAAAATCAGGTTTTGAATGAAGAATCACATTTCTTGGTAAAATCATGCAGGATTGAAATTTTTGATGGTTTTTTACTCCTCTCAACAGCCCAAACAAGTTTCTAAAAGGATGAGTTTGCAACTACTTTACTTTTGGAGAAAATTCAAAACATTCATTATTCAATAGGGCCCAAACTATCAAAAACCAGCGGTTTCAATGAACACACATTTCTTGGTAGAATCATGCAGGACTGAAATTTTTGATGTTTTTCTACTCCTGTCATGAGCCCAAACAAGTCTCTAAAAGCATGAGTTTGCAACTACTTTACTTTTGGAGAAAATTCAAAACATTCATTATTCAATAGAGCCCAATAGCAAAAACCAGCGTTTTGAATGAAGAATCACATTTCTTGGTAGAATCATGCAGGATTGAAATTTTTGATGGTTTTTTACTCCTCTCAACAGCCCAAACAAGTTTCTAAAAGGATGAGTTTGCAACTACTTTACTTTTGGAGAAAATTCAAAACATTCATTATTCATTAGAGCCCAATAGCAAAAACCAGCGTTTTGAATGAAGAATCACATTTCTTGGTAGAATCATGCAGGATTGAAATTTTTGATGGTTTTTTACTCCTCTCAACAGCCCAAACAAGTTTCTAAAAGGATGAGTTTGCAACTACTTTACTTTTGGAGAAAATTCAAAACATTCATTATTCAATAGGGCCCAAACTATCAAAAACCAGCGGTTTCAATGAACACATTTCTTGGTAGAATCATGCAGGACTGAAATTTTTGATGTTTTTCTACTCATCTCATGAGCCCAAACAAGTCTCTAAAAGCATGAGTTTGCAACTACTTTACTTTTGGAGAAAATTCAAAACATTCACTATTCAATAGAGCCCAATAGCAAAAATCAGGTTTTGAATGAAGAATCACATTTTTTCGTAAAATCATGCAGGATTGAAATTTTTGATGGTTTTTTACTCCTCTCAACAGCCCAAACAAGTTTCTAAAAGGATGAGTTTGCAACTACTTTACTTTTGGAGAAAATTCAAAACATTCATTATTCAATAGGGCCCAAACTATCAAAAACCAGCGGTTTCAATGAACACACATTTCTTGGTAGAATCATGCAGGACTGAAATTTTTGATGTTTTTCTACTCCTCTCATGAGCCCAAACAAGTCTCTAAAAGCATGAGTTTGCAACTACTTTACTTTTGGAGAAAATTCAAAACATTCATTATTCAATAGAGCCCAATAGCAAAAATCAGGTTTTGAATGAAGAATCACATTTCTTGGTAAAATCATGCAGGATTGAAATTTTTGATGGTTTTTTACTCCTCTCAACAGCCCAAACAAGTTTCTAAAAGGATGAGTTTGCAACTACTTTACTTTTGGAGAAAATTCAAAACATTCATTATTCAATAGGGCCCAAACTATCAAAAACCAGCGGTTTCAATGAACACACATTTCTTGGTAGAATCATGCAGGACTGAAATTTTTGATGTTTTTCTACTCCTCTCATGAGCCAAAACAATTCTCTAAAAGCATGAGTTTGCAACTACTTTACTTTTGGAGAAAATTCAAAACATTCATTATTCAATAGGGCCCAAACTATCAAAAACCAGCGGTTTGAATGAACACACATTTCTTGGTAGAATCATGCAGGACTGAAATTTTTGATGTTTTTCTACTCCTCTCATGAGCCCAAACAAGTCTCTAAAAGCATGAGTTTGCAACTACTTTACTTTTGGAGAAAATTCAAAACATTCATTATTCAATAGAGCCCCATAGCAAAAACCAGCGTTTTGAATGAAGAATCACATTTCTTGGTAGAATCATGCAGGATTGAAATTTTTGATGGTTTTTTACTCCTCTCAACAGCCCAAACAAGTTTCTAAAAGGATGAGTTTGCAACTACTTTACTTTTGGAGAAAATTCAAAACATTCATTATTCAATAGGGCCCAAACTATCAAAAAACAGCCGTTTCAATGAACACACATGTCTTGGTAGAATCATGCAGGACTGAAATTTTTGATGTTTTTCTACTCATCTCATGAGCCCAAACAAGTCTCTAAAAGCATGAGTTTGCAACTACTTTACTTTTGGAGAAAATTCAAAACATTCACTATTCAATAGAGCCCAATAGCAAAAATCAGGTTTTGAATGAAGAATCACATTTCTTGGTAAAATCATGCAGGATTGAAATTTTTGATGGTTTTTTACTCCTCTCAACAGCCCAAACAAGTTTCTAAAAGGATGAGTTTGCAACTACTTTACTTTTGGAGAAAATTCAAAACATTCATTATTCAATAGGGCCCAAACTATCAAAAACCAGCGGTTTCAATGAACACACATTTCTTGGTAGAATCATGCAGGACTGAAATTTTTGATGTTTTTCTACTCCTCTCATGAGCCCAAACAAGTCTCTAAAAGCATGAGTTTGCAACTACTTTACTTTTGGAGAAAATTCAAAACATTCATTATTCAATAGAGCCCAATAGCAAAAACCAGCGTTTTGAATGAAGAATCACATTTCTTGGTAGAATCATGCAGGATTGAAATTTTTGATGGTTTTTTACTCCTCTCAACAGCCCAAACAAGTTTCTAAAAGGATGAGTTTGCAACTACTTTACTTTTGGAGAAAATTCAAAACATTCATTATTCATTAGAGCCCAATAGCAAAAACCAGCGTTTTGAATGAAGAATCACATTTCTTGGTAGAATCATGCAGGATTGAAATTTTTGATGGTTTTTTACTCCTCTCAACAGCCCAAACAAGTTTCTAAAAGGATGAGTTTGCAACTACTTTACTTTTGGAGAAAATTCAAAACATTCATTATTCAATAGGGCCCAAACTATCAAAAACCAGCGGTTTCAATGAACACATTTCTTGGTAGAATCATGCAGGACTGAAATTTTTGATGTTTTTCTACTCATCTCATGAGCCCAAACATGTCTCTAAAAGCATGAGTTTGCAACTACTTTACTTTTGGAGAAAATTCAAAACATTCACTATTCAATAGAGCCCAATAGCAAAAATCAGGTTTTGAATGAAGAATCACATTTCTTGGTAAAATCATGCAGGATTGAAATTTTTGATGGTTTTTTACTCCTCTCAACAGCCCAAACAAGTTTCTAAAAGGATGAGTTTGCAACTACTTTACTTTTGGAGAAAATTCAAAACATTCATTATTCAATAGGGCCCAAACTATCAAAAACCAGCGGTTTCAATGAACACACATTTCTTGGTAGAATCATGCAGGACTGAAATTTTTGATGTTTTTCTACTCCTCTCATGAGCCCAAACAAGTCTCTAAAAGCATGAGTTTGCAACTACTTTACTTTTGGATAAAATTCAAAACATTCATTATTCAATAGGGCCCAAACTATCAAAAACCAGCGGTTTGAATGAACACACATTTCTTGGTAGAATCATGCAGGATTGAAATTTTTGATGGTTTTTTACTCCTCTCAACAGCCCAAACAAGTTTCTAAAAGGATGAGTTTGCAACTACTTTACTTTTGGAGAAAATTCAAAACACTCATTATTCAATAGGGCCCAAACTATCAAAAACAAGCGGTTTCAATGAACACACATTTCTTGGTAGAATCATGCAGGACTGAAATTTTTGATGTTTTTCTACTCCTCTCATGAGCCCAAACAAGTCTCTAAAAGCATGAGTTTGCAACTACTTTACTTTTGTAAAATTCAAAACACTCATTATTCAATAGGGCCCAAACTATCAAAAACCAGCGGTTTCAATGAACACACATTTCTTGGTAGAATCATGCAGGACTGAAATTTTTGATGTTTTTCTACTCCTCTCATGAGCCCAAACAAGTCTCTAAAAGCATGAGTTTGCAACTACTTTACTTTTGCAATTTTTGCCCAATTGCAAAAACCAGCGTTTTGAATGAAGAATCACATTTCTTGGTAGAATCATGCAGGATTGAAATTTTTGATGGTTTTTTACTCCTCTCAACAGCCCAAACAAGTTTCTAAAAGGATGAGTTTGCAACTACTTTACTTTTGGAGAAAATTCAAAACATTCATTATTCAATAGGTCCCAAACTATCAAAAACCAGCGGTTTGAATGAACACACATTTCTTGGTAGAATCATGCAGGACTGAAATTTTTGATGTTTTTCTACTCCTCTCATGAGCCCAAACAAGTCTCTAAAAGCATGAGTTTGCAACTACTTTACTTTTGGAGAAAATTCAAAACATTCACTATTCAATAGAGCCCAATCGCAAAAATCAGGTTTTGAATGAAGAATCACATTTCTTGGTAAAATCATGCAGGATTGAAATTTTTGATGGTTTTTTACTCCTCTCAACAGCCCAAACAAGTTTCTAAAAGGATGAGTTTGCAACTACTTTACTTTTGGAGAAAATTCAAAACATTCATTATTCAATAGGGCCCAAACTATCAAAAACCAGCGGTTTGAATGAACACACATTTCTTGGTAGAATCATGCAGGACTGAAATTTTTGATGTTTTTCTACTCCTCTCATGAGCCCAAACAAGTCTCTAAAAGCATGAGTTTGCAACTACTTTACTTTTGGAGAAAATTCAAAACATTCATTATTCAATAGAGCCCAATAGCAAAAACCAGCGTTTTGAATGAAGAATCACATTTCTTGGTAGAATCATGCAGGATTGAAATTTTTGATGGTTTTTTACTCCTCTCAACAGCCGAAACAAGTTTCTAAAAGGATGAGTTTGCAACTACTTTACTTTTGGAGAAAATTCAAAACATTCATTATTCAATAGGGCCCAAACTATCAAAAACCAGCTGTTTCAATGAACACACATTTCTTGGTAGAATCATGCAGGACTGAAATTTTTGATGTTTTTCTACTCCTCTCATGAGCCCAAACAAGTCTCTAAAAGCATGAGTTTGCAACTACTTTACTTTTGGAGAAAATTCAAAACATTCATTATTCAATAGGGCCCAAACTATCAAAAACCAGCGGTTTGAATGAACACACATTTCTTGGTAGAATCATGCAGGACTGAAATTTTTGATGTTTTTCTACTCCTCTCATGAGCCCAAACAAGTCTCTAAAAGCATGAGTTTGCAACTACTTTACTTTTGGAGAAAATTCGAAACATTCATTATTCAATAGAGCCCAATAGCAAAAACCAGCGTTTTGAATGAAGAATCACATTTCTTGGTAGAATCATGCAGGATTGAAATTTTTGATGGTTTTTTACTCCTCTCAACAGCCCAAACAAGTTTATAAAAGGATGAGTTTGCAACTACTTTACTTTTGGAGAAAATTCAAAACATTCATTATTCAATAGGGCCCAAACTATCAAAAACCAGCCGTTTCAATGAACACACATGTCTTGGTAGAATCATGCAGGACTGAAATTTTTGATGTTTTTCTACTCATCTCATGAGCCCAAACAAGTCTCTAAAAGCATGAGTTTGCAACTACTTTACTTTTGGAGAAAATTCAAAACATTCATTATTCAATAGAGCCCAATAGCAAAAACCAGCGTTTTGAATGAAGAATCACATTTCTTGGTAGAATCATGCAGGATTGAAATTTTTGATGGTTTTTTACTCCTCTCAACAGCCCAAACAAGTTTCTAAAAGGATGAGTTTGCAACTACTTTACTTTTGGAGAAAATTCAAAACACTCATTATTCAATAGGGCCCAAACTATCAAAAACCAGCGGTTTCAATGAACACACATTTCTTGGTAGAATCATGCAGGACTGAAATTTTTGATGTTTTTCTACTCCTCTCATGAGCCCAAACAAGTCTCTAAAAGCATGAGTTTGCAACTACTTTACTTTTGGAAAATTCAAAACACTCATTATTCAATAGGGCCCAAACTATCAAAAACCAGCGGTTTCAATGAACACACATTTCTTGGTAGAATCATGCAGGACTGAAATTTTTGATGTTTTTCTACTCCTCTCATGAGCCCAAACAAGTCTCTAAAAGCATGAGTTTGCAACTACTTTACTTTTGCAATTTTTGCCCAATTGCAAAAACCAGCGTTTTGAATGAAGAATCACATTTCTTGGTAGAATCATGCAGGATTGAAATTTTTGATGGTTTTTTACTCCTCTCAACAGCCCAAACAAGTTTCTAAAAGGATGAGTTTGCAACTACTTTACTTTTGGAGAAAATTCAAAACATTCATTATTCAATAGGGCCCAAACTATCAAAAACCAGCGGTTTGAATGAACACATTTCTTGGTAGAATCATGCAGGACTGAAATTTTTGATGTTTTTCTACTCCTCTCATGAGCCCAAACAAGTCTCTAAAAGCATGAGTTTGCAACTACTTTACTTTTGGAGAAAATTCAAAACATTCACTATTCAATAGAGCCCAATAGCAAAAATCAGGTTTTGAATGAAGAATCACATTTCTTGGTAAAATCATGCAGGATTGAAATTTTTGATGGTTTTTTACTCCTCTCAACAGCCCAAACAAGTTTCTAAAAGGATGAGTTTGCAACTACTTTACTTTTGGAGAAAATTCAAAACATTCATTATTCAATAGGGCCCAAACTATCAAAAACCAGCGGTTTCAATGAACACACATTTCTTGGTAGAATCATGCAGGACTGAAATTTTTGATGTTTTTCTACTCCTGTCATGAGCCCAAACAAGTCTCTAAAAGCATGAGTTTGCAACTACTTTACTTTTGGAGAAAATTCAAAACATTCATTATTCAATAGAGCCCAATAGCAAAAACCAGCGTTTTGAATGAAGAATCACATTTCTTGGTAGAATCATGCAGGATTGAAATTTTTGATGGTTTTTTACTCCTCTCAACAGCCCAAACAAGTTTCTAAAAGGATGAGTTTGCAACTACTTTACTTTTGGAGAAAATTCAAAACATTCATTATTCATTAGAGCCCAATAGCAAAAACCAGCGTTTTGAATGAAGAATCACATTTCTTGGTAGAATCATGCAGGATTGAAATTTTTGATGGTTTTTTACTCCTCTCAACAGCCCAAACAAGTTTCTAAAAGGATGAGTTTGCAACTACTTTACTTTTGGAGAAAATTCAAAACATTCATTATTCAATAGGGCCCAAACTATCAAAAACCAGCGGTTTCAATGAACACATTTCTTGGTAGAATCATGCAGGACTGAAATTTTTGATGTTTTTCTACTCATCTCATGAGCCCAAACAAGTCTCTAAAAGCATGAGTTTGCAACTACTTTACTTTTGGAGAAAATTCAAAACATTCACTATTCAATAGAGCCCAATAGCAAAAATCAGGTTTTGAATGAAGAATCACATTTTTTCGTAAAATCATGCAGGATTGAAATTTTTGATGGTTTTTTACTCCTCTCAACAGCCCAAACAAGTTTCTAAAAGGATGAGTTTGCAACTACTTTACTTTTGGAGAAAATTCAAAACATTCATTATTCAATAGGGCCCAAACTATCAAAAACCAGCGGTTTCAATGAACACATTTCTTGGTAGAATCATGCAGGACTGAAATTTTTGATGTTTTTCTACTCATCTCATGAGCCCAAACAAGTCTCTAAAAGCATGAGTTTGCAACTACTTTACTTTTGGAGAAAATTCAAAACATTCACTATTCAATAGAGCCCAAAAGCAAAAATCAGGTTTTGAATGAAGAATCACATTTTTTCGTAAAATCATGCAGGATTGAAATTTTTGATGGTTTTTTACTCCTCTCAACAGCCCAAACAAGTTTCTAAAAGGATGAGTTTGCAACTACTTTACTTTTGGAGAAAATTCAAAACATTCATTATTCAATAGGGCCCAAACTATCAAAAACCAGCGGTTTCAATGAACACACATTTCTTGGTAGAATCATGCAGGACTGAAATTTTTGATGTTTTTCTACTCCTCTCATGAGCCCAAACAAGTCTCTAAAAGCATGAGTTTGCAACTACTTTACTTTTGGAGAAAATTCAAAACATTCATTATTCAATAGAGCCCAATAGCAAAAATCAGGTTTTGAATGAAGAATCACATTTCTTGGTAAAATCATGCAGGATTGAAATTTTTGATGGTTTTTTACTCCTCTCAACAGCCCAAACAAGTTTCTAAAAGGATGAGTTTGCAACTACTTTACTTTTGGAGAAAATTCAAAACATTCATTATTCAATAGGGCCCAAACTATCAAAAACCAGCGGTTTCAATGAACACACATTTCTTGGTAGAATCATGCAGGACTGAAATTTTTGATGTTTTTCTACTCCTCTCATGAGCCCAAACAAGTCTCTAAAAGCATGAGTTTGCAACTACTTTACTTTTGGATAAAATTCAAAACATTCATTATTCAATAGGGCCCAAACTATCAAAAACCAGCGGTTTGAATGAACACACATTTCTTGGTAGAATCATGCAGGATTGAAATTTTTGATGGTTTTTTACTCCTCTCAACAGCCCAAAGAAGTTTCTAAAAGGATGAGTTTGCAACTACTTTACTTTTGGAGAAAATTCAAAACATTCATTATTCAATAGGGCCCAAACTATCAAAAACCAGCGGTTTCAATGAACACACATTTCTTGGTAGAATCATGCAGGACTGAAATTTTTGATGTTTTTCTACTCCTCTCATGAGCCCAAACAAGTCTCTAAAAGCATGAGTTTGCAACTACTTTACTTTTGGAAAATTCAAAACACTCATTATTCAATAGGGCCCAAACTATCAAAAACCAGCGGTTTCAATGAACACACATTTCTTGGTAGAATCATGCAGGACTGAAATTTTTGATGTTTTTCTACTCCTCTCATGAGCCCAAACAAGTCTCTAAAAGCATGAGTTTGCAACTACTTTACTTTTGCAATTTTTGCCCAATTGCAAAAACCAGCGTTTTGAATGAAGAATCACATTTCTTGGTAGAATCATGCAGGATTGAAATTTTTGATGGTTTTTTACTCCTCTCAACAGCCCAAACAAGTTTCTAAAAGGATGAGTTTGCAACTACTTTACTTTTGGAGAAAATTCAAAACATTCATTATTCAATAGGTCCCAAACTATCAAAAACCAGCGGTTTGAATGAACACACATTTCTTGGTAGAATCATGCAGGACTGAAATTTTTGATGTTTTTCTACTCCTCTCATGAGCCCAAACAAGTCTCTAAAAGCATGAGTTTGCAACTACTTTACTTTTGGAGAAAATTCAAAACATTCACTATTCAATAGAGCCCAATCGCAAAAATCAGGTTTTGAATGAAGAATCACATTTCTTGGTAAAATCATGCAGGATTGAAATTTTTGATGGTTTTTTACTCCTCTCAACAGCCCAAACAAGTTTCTAAAAGGATGAGTTTGCAACTACTTTACTTTTGGAGAAAATTCAAAACATTCATTATTCAATAGGGCCCAAACTATCAAAAACCAGCGGTTTCAATGAACACACATTTCTTGGTAGAATCATGCAGGACTGAAATTTTTGATGTTTTTCTACTCCTCTCATGAGCCCAAACAAGTCTCTAAAAGCATGAGTTTGCAACTACTTTACTTTTGGAGAAAATTCAAAACATTCATTATTCAATAGAGCCCAATAGCAAAAACCAGCGTTTTGAATGAAGAATCACATTTCTTGGTAGAATCATGCAGGATTGAAATTTTTGATGGTTTTTTACTCCTCTCAACAGCCCAAACAAGTTTCTAAAAGGATGAGTTTGCAACTACTTTACTTTTGGAGAAAATTCAAAACATTCATTATTCAAAAGGGCCCAAACTATCAAAAACCAGCGGTTTCAATGAACACATTTCTTGGTAGAATCATGCAGGACTGAAATTTTTGATGTTTTTCTACTCATCTCATGAGCCCAAACAAGTCTCTAAAAGCATGAGTTTGCAACTGCTTTACTTTTGGAGAAAATTCAAAACATTCACTATTCAATAGAGCCCAATAGCAAAAATCAGGTTTTGAATGAAGAATCACATTTTTTCTTTAAATCATGCAGGATTGAAATTTTTGATGGTTTTTTACTCCTCTCAACAGCCCAAACAAGTTTCTAAAAGGATGAGTTTGCAACTACTTTACTTTTGGAGAAAATTCAAAACATTCATTATTCAATAGGGCCCAAACTATCAAAAACCAGCGGTTTCAATGAACACACATTTCTTGGTAGAATCATGCAGGACTGAAATTTTTGATGTTTTTCTACTCCTCTCATGAGCCCAAACAAGTCTCTAAAAGCATGAGTTTGCAACTACTTTACTTTTGGAGAAAATTCAAAACATTCATTATTCAATAGAGCCCAATAGCAAAAATCAGGTTTTGAATGAAGAATCACATTTCTTGGTAAAATCATGCAGGATTGAAATTTTTGATGGTTTTTTACTCCTCTCAACAGCCCAAACAAGTTTCTAAAAGGATGAGTTTGCAACTACTTTACTTTTGGAGAAAATTCAAAACATTCATTATTCAATAGGGCCCAAACTATCAAAAACCAGCCGTTTCAATGAACACACATTTCTTGGTAGAATCATGCAGGACTGAAATTTTTGATGTTTTTCTACTCCTCTCATGAGCCCAAACAAGTCTCTAAAAGCATGAGTTTGCAACTACTTTACTTTTGGAGAAAATTCAAAACATTCATTATTCAATAGAGCCCAATAGCAAAAACCAGCGTTTTGAATGAAGAATCACATTTCTTGGTAGAATCATGCAGGATTGAAATTTTTGATGGTTTTTTACTCCTCTCAACAGCCCAAACAAGTTTCTAAAAGGATGAGTTTGCAACTACTTTACTTTTGGAGAAAATTCAAAACATTCATTATTCAATAGGGCCCAAACTATCAAAAACCAGCGGTTTCAATGAACACACATTTCTTGGTAGAATCATGCAGGACTGAAATTTTTGATGTTTTTCTACTCCTCTCATGAGCCCAAACAAGTCTCTAAAAGCATGAGTTTGCAACTACTTTACTTTTGGAGAAAATTCAAAACATTCATTATTCAATAGAGCCCAATAGCAAAAACCAGCGTTTTGAATGAAGAATCACATTTCTTGGTAGAATCATGCAGGATTGAAATTTTTGATGGTTTTTTACTCCTCTCAACAGCCCAAACAAGTTTCTAAAAGGATGAGTTTGCAACTACTTTACTTTTGGAGAAAATTCAAAACATTCATTATTCAATAGGGCCCAAACTATCAAAAACCAGCGGTTTCAATGAACACACATTTCTTGGTAGAATCATGCAGGACTGAAATTTTTGATGTTTTTCTACTCCTCTCATGAGCCCAAACAAGTCTCTAAAAGCATGAGTTTGCAACTACTTTACTTTTGGAGAAAATTCAAAACATTCATTATTCAATAGGGCCCAAACTATCAAAAACCAGCGGTTTGAATGAACACACATTTCTTGGTAGAATCATGCAGGACTGAAATTTTTGATGTTTTTCTACTCCTCTCATGAGCCCAAACAAGTCTCTAAAAGCATGAGTTTGCAACTACTTTACTTTTGGAGAAAATTCAAAACATTCATTATTCAATAGAGCCCAATGGCAAAAATCAGGTTTTGAATGAAGAATCACATTTCTTGGTAGAATCATGCAGGATTGAAATTTTTGATGGTTTTTTACTCCTCTCAACAGCCCAAACAAGTTTCTAAAAGGATGAGTTTGCAACTACTTTACTTTTGGAGAAAATTCAAAACATTCATTATTCAATACAGCCCAATAGCAAAAACCAGCGTTTTGAATGAAGAATCACATTTCTTGGTAGAATCATGCAGGATTGAAATTTTTGATGGTTTTTTACTCCTCTCAACAGCCCAAACAAGTTTCTAAAAGGATGAGTTTGCAACTACTTTACTTTTGGAGAAAATTCAAAACACTCATTATTCAATAGGGCCCAAACTATCAAAAACCAGCGGTTTCAATGAACACACATTTCTTGGTAGAATCATGCAGGACTGAAATTTTTGATGTTTTTCTACTCCTCTCATGAGCCCAAACAAGTCTCTAAAAGCATGAGTTTGCAACTACTTTACTTTTGGAAAATTCAAAACACTCATTATTCAATAGGGCCCAAACTATCAAAAACCAGCGGTTTCAATGAACACACATTTCTTGGTAGAATCATGCAGGACTGAAATTTTTGATGTTTTTCTACTCCTCTCATGAGCCCAAACAAGTCTCTAAAAGCATGAGTTTGCAACTACTTTACTTTTGCAATTTTTGCCCAATTGCAAAAACCAGCGTTTTGAATGAAGAATCACATTTCTTGGTAGAATCATGCAGGATTGAAATTTTTGATGGTTTTTTACTCCTCTCAACAGCCCAAACAAGTTTCTAAAAGGATGAGTTTGCAACTACTTTACTTTTGGAGAAAATTCAAAACATTCATTATTCAATAGGGCCCAAACTATCAAAAACCAGCGGTTTCAATGAACACATTTCTTGGTAGAATCATGCAGGACTGAAATTTTTGATGTTTTTCTACTCATCTCATGAGCCCAAACAAGTCTCTAAAAGCATGAGTTTGCAACTACTTTACTTTTGGAGAAAATTCAAAACATTCACTATTCAATAGAGCCCAATAGCAAAAATCAGGTTTTGAATGAAGAATCACATTTTTTCGTAAAATCATGCAGGATTGAAATTTTTGATGGTTTTTTACTCCTCTCAACAGCCCAAACAAGTTTCTAAAAGGATGAGTTTGCAACTACTTTACTTTTGGAGAAAATTCAAAACATTCATTATTCAATAGGGCCCAAACTATCAAAAACCAGCGGTTTCAATGAACACACATTTCTTGGTAGAATCATGCAGGACTGAAATTTTTGATGTTTTTCTACTCCTCTCATGAGCCCAAACAAGTCTCTAAAAGCATGAGTTTGCAACTACTTTACTTTTGGAGAAAATTCAAAACATTCATTATTCAATAGAGCCCAATAGCAAAAATCAGGTTTTGAATGAAGAATCACATTTCTTGGTAAAATCATGCAGGATTGAAATTTTTGATGTTTTTTTACTCCTCTCAACAGCCCAAACAAGTTTCTAAAAGGATGAGTTTGCAACTACTTTACTTTTGGAGAAAATTCAAAACATTCATTATTCAATAGGGCCCAAACTATCAAAAACCAGCGGTTTCAATGAACACACATTTCTTGGTAGAATCATGCAGGACTGAAATTTTTGATGTTTTTCTACTCCTCTCATGAGCCCAAACAAGTCTCTAAAAGCATGAGTTTGCAACTACTTTACTTTTGGAGAAAATTCAAAACATTCATTATTCAATAGAGCCCAATAGCAAAAACCAGCGTTTTGAATGAAGAATCACATTTCTTGGTAGAATCATGCAGGATTGAAATTTTTGATGGTTTTTTACTCCTCTCAACAGCCCAAACAAGTTTCTAAAAGGATGAGTTTGCAACTACTTTACTTTTGGAGAAAATTCAAAACATTCATTATTCAATAGGGCCCAAACTATCAAAAACCAGCGGTTTCAATGAACACACATTTCTTGGTAGAATCATGCAGGACTGAAATTTTTGATGTTTTTCTACTCTTCTCATGAGCCCAAACAAGTCTCTAAAAGCATGAGTTTGCAACTACTTTACTTTTGGAGAAAATTCAAAACATTCATTATTCAATAGAGCCCAATAGCAAAAACCAGCGTTTTGAATGAAGAATCACATTTCTTGGTAGAATCATGCAGGATTGAAATTTTTGATGGTTTTTTACTCCTCTCAACAGCCCAAACAAGTTTCTAAAAGGATGAGTTTGCAACTACTTTACTTTTGGAGAAAATTCAAAACATTCATTATTCAATAGGGCCCAAACTATCAAAAACCAGCGGTTTCAATGAACACACATTTCTTGGTAGAATCATGCAGGACTGAAATTTTTGATGTTTTTCTACTCCTCTCATGAGCCCAAACAAGTCTCTAAAAGCATGAGTTTGCAACTACTTTACTTTTGGAGAAAATTCAAAACATTCATTATTCAATAGGGCCCAAACTATCAAAAACCAGCGGTTTGAATGAACACACATTTCTTGGTAGAATCATGCAGGACTGAAATTTTTGATGTTTTTCTACTCCTCTCATGAGCCCAAACAAGTCTCTAAAAGCATGAGTTTGCAACTACTTTACTTTTGGAAAATTCAAAACACTCATTATTCAATAGGGCCCAAACTATCAAAAACCAGCGGTTTCAATGAACACACATTTCTTGGTAGAATCATGCAGGACTGAAATTTTTGATGTTTTTCTACTCCTCTCATGAGCCCAAACAAGTCTCTAAAAGCATGAGTTTGCAACTACTTTACTTTTGCAATTTTTGCCCAATTGCAAAAACCAGCGTTTTGAATGAAGAATCACATTTCTTGGTAGAATCATGCAGGATTGAAATTTTTGATGGTTTTTTACTCCTCTCAACAGCCCAAACAAGTTTCTAAAAGGATGAGTTTGCAACTACTTTACTTTTGGAGAAAATTCAAAACATTCATTATTCAATAGGGCCCAAACTATCAAAAACCAGCGGTTTCAATGAACACATTTCTTGGTAGAATCATGCAGGACTGAAATTTTTGATGTTTTTCTACTCATCTCATGAGCCCAAACAAGTCTCTAAAAGCATGAGTTTGCAACTACTTTACTTTTGGAGAAAATTCAAAACATTCACTATTCAATAGAGCCCAATAGCAAAAATCAGGTTTTGAATGAAGAATCACATTTTTTCGTAAAATCATGCAGGATTGAAATTTTTGATGGTTTTTTACTCCTCTCAACAGCCCAAACAAGTTTCTAAAAGGATGAGTTTGCAACTACTTTACTTTTGGAGAAAATTCAAAACATTCATTATTCAATAGGGCCCAAACTATCAAAAACCAGCGGTTTCAATGAACACACATTTCTTGGTAGAATCATGCAGGACTGAAATTTTTGATGTTTTTCTACTCCTCTCATGAGCCCAAACAAGTCTCTAAAAGCATGAGTTTGCAACTACTTTACTTTTGGAGAAAATTCAAAACATTCATTATTCAATAGAGCCCAATAGCAAAAATCAGGTTTTGAATGAAGAATCACATTTCTTGGTAAAATCATGCAGGATTGAAATTTTTGATGTTTTTTTACTCCTCTCAACAGCCCAAACAAGTTTCTAAAAGGATGAGTTTGCAACTACTTTACTTTTGGAGAAAATTCAAAACATTCATTATTCAATAGGGCCCAAACTATCAAAAACCAGCGGTTTCAATGAACACACATTTCTTGGTAGAATCATGCAGGACTGAAATTTTTGATGTTTTTCTACTCCTCTCATGAGCCCAAACAAGTCTCTAAAAGCATGAGTTTGCAACTACTTTACTTTTGGAGAAAATTCAAAACATTCATTATTCAATAGAGCCCAATAGCAAAAACCAGCGTTTTGAATGAAGAATCACATTTCTTGGTAGAATCATGCAGGATTGAAATTTTTGATGGTTTTTTACTCCTCTCAACAGCCCAAACAAGTTTCTAAAAGGATGAGTTTGCAACTACTTTACTTTTGGAGAAAATTCAAAACATTCATTATTCAATAGGGCCCAAACTATCAAAAACCAGCGGTTTCAATGAACACACATTTCTTGGTAGAATCATGCAGGACTGAAATTTTTGATGTTTTTCTACTCTTCTCATGAGCCCAAACAAGTCTCTAAAAGCATGAGTTTGCAACTACTTTACTTTTGGAGAAAATTCAAAACATTCATTATTCAATAGAGCCCAATAGCAAAAACCAGCGTTTTGAATGAAGAATCACATTTCTTGGTAGAATCATGCAGGATTGAAATTTTTGATGGTTTTTTACTCCTCTCAACAGCCCAAACAAGTTTCTAAAAGGATGAGTTTGCAACTACTTTACTTTTGGAGAAAATTCAAAACATTCATTATTCAATAGGGCCCAAACTATCAAAAACCAGCGGTTTCAATGAACACACATTTCTTGGTAGAATCATGCAGGACTGAAATTTTTGATGTTTTTCTACTCCTCTCATGAGCCCAAACAAGTCTCTAAAAGCATGAGTTTGCAACTACTTTACTTTTGGAGAAAATTCAAAACATTCATTATTCAATAGGGCCCAAACTATCAAAAACCAGCGGTTTGAATGAACACACATTTCTTGGTAGAATCATGCAGGACTGAAATTTTTGATGTTTTTCTACTCCTCTCATGAGCCCAAACAAGTCTCTAAAAGCATGAGTTTGCAACTACTTTACTTTTGGAGAAAATTCAAAACATTCATTATTCAATAGAGCCCAATAGCAAAAACCAGCGTTTTGAATGAAGAATCACATTTCTTGGTAGAATCATGCAGGATTGAAATTTTTGATGGTTTTTTACTCCTCTCAACAGCCCAAACAAGTTTCTAAAAGGATGAGTTTGCAACTACTTTACTTTTGGAGAAAATTCAAAACATTCATTATTCAATAGGGCCCAAACTATCAAAAACCAGCGGTTTCAATGAACACACATTTCTTGGTAGAATCATGCAGGACTGAAATTTTTGATGTTTTTCTACTCCTCTCATGAGCCCAAACAAGTCTCTAAAAGCATGAGTTTGCAACTACTTTACTTTTGGAGAAAATTCAAAACATTCATTATTCAATAGAGCCCAATAGCAAAAACCAGCGTTTTGAATGAAGAATCACATTTCTTGGTAGAATCATGCAGGATTGAAATTTTTGATGGTTTTTTACTCCTCTCAACAGCCCAAACAAGTTTCTAAAAGGATGAGTTTGCAACTACTTTACTTTTGGAGAAAATTCAAAACATTCATTATTCAATAGGGCCCAAACTATCAAAAACCAGCGGTTTCAATGAACACACATTTCTTGGTAGAATCATGCAGGACTGAAATTTTTGATGTTTTTCTACTCCTCTCATGAGCCCAAACAAGTCTCTAAAAGCATGAGTTTGCAACTACTTTACTTTTGGAGAAAATTCAAAACATTCATTATTCAATAGGGCCCAAACTATCAAAAACCAGCGGTTTGAATGAACACACATTTCTTGGTAGAATCATGCAGGACTGAAATTTTTGATGTTTTTCTACTCCTCTCATGAGCCCAAACAAGTCTCTAAAAGCATGAGTTTGCAACTACTTTACTTTTGGAGAAAATTCAAAACATTCATTATTCAATAGAGCCCAATAGCAAAAACCAGCGTTTTGAATGAAGAATCACATTTCTTGGTAGAATCATGCAGGATTGAAATTTTTGATGGTTTTTTACTCCTCTCAACAGCCCAAACAAGTTTCTAAAAGGATGAGTTTGCAACTACTTTACTTTTGGAGAAAATTCAAAACATTCATTATTCAATAGGGCCCAAACTATCAAAAACCAGCGGTTTCAATGAACACACATTTCTTGGTAGAATCATGCAGGACTGAAATTTTTGATGTTTTTCTACTCCTCTCATGAGCCCAAACAAGTCTCTAAAAGCATGAGTTTGCAACTACTTTACTTTTGGAGAAAATTCAAAACATTCATTATTCAATAGGGCCCAAACTATCAAAAACCAGCGGTTTCAATGAACACACATTTCTTGGTAGAATCATGCAGGACTGAAATTTTTGATGTTTTTCTACTCTTCTCATGAGCCCAAACAAGTCTCTAAAAGCATGAGTTTGCAACTACTTTACTTTTGGAGAAAATTCAAAACATTCATTATTCAATAGAGCCCAATAGCAAAAACCAGCGTTTTGAATGAAGAATCACATTTCTTGGTAGAATCATGCAGGATTGAAATTTTTGATGGTTTTTTACTCCTCTCAACAGCCCAAACAAGTTTCTAAAAGGATGAGTTTGCAACTACTTTACTTTTGGAGAAAATTCAAAACATTCATTATTCAATAGGGCCCAAACTATCAAAAACCAGCGGTTTCAATGAACACACATTTCTTGGTAGAATCATGCAGGACTGAAATTTTTGATGTTTTTCTACTCCTCTCATGTGCCCAAACAAGTCTCTAAAAGCATGAGTTTGCAACTACTTTACTTTTGGAGAAAATTCAAAACATTCATTATTCAATAGGGCCCAAACTATCAAAAACCAGCGGTTTGAATGAACACACATTTCTTGGTAGAATCATGCAGGACTGAAATTTTTGATGTTTTTCTACTCCTCTCATGAGCCCAAACAAGTCTCTAAAAGCATGAGTTTGCAACTACTTTACTTTTGGAGAAAATTCAAAACATTCATTATTCAATAGGGCCCAAACTATCAAAAACCAGCGGTTTGAATGAACACACATTTCTTGGTAGAATCATGCAGGACTGAAATTTTTGATGTTTTTCTACTCCTCTCATGAGCCCAAACAAGTCTCTAAAAGCATGAGTTTGCAACTACTTTACTTTTGGAGAAAATTCAAAACATTCATTATTCAATAGAGCCCAATAGCAAAAACCAGCGTTTTGAATGAAGAATCACATTTCTTGGTAGAATCATGCAGGATTGAAATTTTTGATGGTTTTTTACTCCTCTCAACAGCCCAAACAAGTTTCTAAAAGGATGAGTTTGCAACTACTTTACTTTTGGAGAAAATTCAAAACATTCATTATTCAATAGGGCCCAAACTATCAAAAACCAGCGGTTTCAATGAACACACATTTCTTGGTAGAATCATGCAGGACTGAAATTTTTGATGTTTTTCTACTCCTCTCATGAGCCCAAACAAGTCTCTAAAAGCATGAGTTTGCAACTACTTTACTTTTGGAGAAAATTCAAAACATTCATTATTCAATAGAGCCCAATAGCAAAAACCAGCGTTTTGAATGAAGAATCACATTTCTTGGTAGAATCATGCAGGATTGAAATTTTTGATGGTTTTTTACTCCTCTCAACAGCCCAAACAAGTTTCTAAAAGGATGAGTTTGCAACTACTTTACTTTTGGAGAAAATTCAAAACATTCATTATTCAATAGGGCCCAAACTATCAAAAACCAGCGGTTTCAATGAACACACATTTCTTGGTAGAATCATGCAGGACTGAAATTTTTGATGTTTTTCTACTCTTCTCATGAGCCCAAACAAGTCTCTAAAAGCATGAGTTTGCAACTACTTTACTTTTGGAGAAAATTCAAAACATTCATTATTCAATAGAGCCCAATAGCAAAAACCAGCGTTTTGAATGAAGAATCACATTTCTTGGTAGAATCATGCAGGATTGAAATTTTTGATGGTTTTTTACTCCTCTCAACAGCCCAAACAAGTTTCTAAAAGGATGAGTTTGCAACTACTTTACTTTTGGAGAAAATTCAAAACATTCATTATTCAATAGGGCCCAAACTATCAAAAACCAGCGGTTTCAATGAACACACATTTCTTGGTAGAATCATGCAGGACTGAAATTTTTGATGTTTTTCTACTCCTCTCATGTGCCCAAACAAGTCTCTAAAAGCATGAGTTTGCAACTACTTTACTTTTGGAGAAAATTCAAAACATTCATTATTCAATAGGGCCCAAACTATCAAAAACCAGCGGTTTGAATGAACACACATTTCTTGGTAGAATCATGCAGGACTGAAATTTTTGATGTTTTTCTACTCCTCTCATGAGCCCAAACAAGTCTCTAAAAGCATGAGTTTGCAACTACTTTACTTTTGGAGAAAATTCAAAACATTCATTATTCAATAGAGCCCAATAGCAAAAACCAGCGTTTTGAATGAAGAATCACATTTCTTGGTAGAATCATGCAGGATTGAAATTTTTGATGGTTTTTTTACTCCTCTCAACAGCCCAAACAAGTTTCTAAAAGGATGAGTTTGCAACTACTTTACTTTTGGAGAAAATTCAAAACATTCATTATTCAATAGGGCCCAAACTATCAAAAACCAGCCGTTTCAATGAACACACATGTCTTGGTAGAATCATGCAGGACTGAAATTTTTGATGTTTTTCTACTCATCTCATGAGCCCAAACAAGTCTCTAAAAGCATGAGTTTGCAACTACTTTACTTTTGGAGAAAATTCAAAACATTCATTATTCAATAGAGCCCAATAGCAAAAACCAGCGTTTTGAATGAAGAATCACATTTCTTGGTAGAATCATGTAGGATTGAAATTTTTGATGGTTTTTTACTCCTCTCAACAGCCCAAACAAATTTCTAAAAGGATGAGTTTGCAACTACTTTACTTTTGGAGAAAATTCAAAACATTCATTATTCAATAGGGCCCAAACTATCAAAAACCAGCGGTTTCAATGAACACACATTTCTTGGTAGAATCATGCAGGACTGAAATTTTTGATGTTTTTCTACTCCTCTCATGAGCCAAAACAATTCTCTAAAAGCATGAGTTTGCAACTACTTTACTTTTGGAGAAAATTCAAAACATTCATTATTCAATAGGGCCCAAACTATCAAAAACCAGCGGTTTGAATGAACACACATTTCTTGGTAGAATCATGCAGGACTGAAATTTTTGATGTTTTTCTACTCCTCTCATGAGCCCAAACAAGTCTCTAAAAGCATGAGTTTGCAACTACTTTACTTTTGGAGAAAATTCAAAACATTCATTATTCAATAGAGCCCCATAGCAAAAACCAGCGTTTTGAATGAAGAATCACATTTCTTGGTAGAATCATGCAGGATTGAAATTTTTGATGGTTTTTTACTCCTCTCAACAGCCCAAACAAGTTTCTAAAAGGATGAGTTTGCAACTACTTTACTTTTGGAGAAAATTCAAAACATTCATTATTCAATAGGGCCCAAACTATCAAAAAACAGCCGTTTCAATGAACACACATGTCTTGGTAGAATCATGCAGGACTGAAATTTTTGATGTTTTTCTACTCATCTCATGAGCCCAAACAAGTCTCTAAAAGCATGAGTTTGCAACTACTTTACTTTTGGAGAAAATTCAAAACATTCACTATTCAATAGAGCCCAATAGCAAAAATCAGGTTTTGAATGAAGAATCACATTTCTTGGTAAAATCATGCAGGATTGAAATTTTTGATGGTTTTTTACTCCTCTCAACAGCCCAAACAAGTTTCTAAAAGGATGAGTTTGCAACTACTTTACTTTTGGAGAAAATTCAAAACATTCATTATTCAATAGGGCCCAAACTATCAAAAACCAGCGGTTTCAATGAACACACATTTCTTGGTAGAATCATGCAGGACTGAAATTTTTGATGTTTTTCTACTCCTCTCATGAGCCCAAACAAGTCTCTAAAAGCATGAGTTTGCAACTACTTTACTTTTGGAGAAAATTCAAAACATTCATTATTCAATAGAGCCCAATAGCAAAAACCAGCGTTTTGAATGAAGAATCACATTTCTTGGTAGAATCATGCAGGATTGAAATTTTTGATGGTTTTTTACTCCTCTCAACAGCCCAAACAAGTTTCTAAAAGGATGAGTTTGCAACTACTTTACTTTTGGAGAAAATTCAAAACATTCATTATTCAATAGGGCCCAAACTATCAAAAACCAGTGGTTTCAATGAACACACATTTCTTGGTAGAATCATGCAGGACTGAAATTTTTGATGTTTTTCTACTCCTCTCATGAGCCCAAACAAGTCTCTAAAAGCATGAGTTTGCAACTACTTTACTTTTGGAGAAAATTCAAAACATTCATTATTCAATAGAGCCCAATAGCAAAAACCAGCGTTTTGAATGAAGAATCACATTTTTTGGTAGAATCATGCAGGATTGAAATTTTTGATGGTTTTTTACTCCTCTCAACAGCCCAAACAAGTTTCTAAAAGGATGAGTTTGCAACTACTTTACTTTTGGAGAAAATTCAAAACATTCATTATTCAATAGGGCCCAAACTATCAAAAACCAGCGGTTTCAATGAACACACATTTCTTGGTAGAATCATGCAGGACTGAAATTTTTTATGTTTTTCTACTCCTCTCATGAGCCCAAACAAGTCTCTAAAAGCATGAGTTTGCAACTACTTTACTTTTGGAGAAAATTCAAAACATTCATTATTCAATAGGGCCCAAACTATCAAAAACCAGCGGTTTGAATGAACACACATTTCTTGGTAGAATCATGCAGGACTGAAATTTTTGATGTTTTTCTACTCCTCTCATGAGCCCAAACAAGTCTCTAAAAGCATGAGTTTGCAACTACTTTACTTTTGGAGAAAATTCAAAACATTCACTATTCAATAGAGCCCAATAGCAAAAATCAGGTTTTGAATGAAGAATCACATTTCTTGGTAAGATCATGCAGGATTGAAATTTTTGATGGTTTTTTACTCCTCTCAACAGCCCAAACAAGTCTCTAAAAGGATGAGTTTGCAACTACTTTACTTTTGGAGAAAATTCAAAACATTCATTATTCAATAGGGCCCAAAATATCAAAAACCAGCGGTTTCAATGAACACACATTTCTTGGTAGAATCATGCAGGACTGAAATTTTTGATGTTTTTCTACTCCTCTCATGAGCCCAAACAAGTCTCTAAAAGCATGAGTTTGCAACTACTTTACTTTTGGAGAAAATTCAAAACATTCATTATTCAATAGAGCCCAATAGCAAAAACCAGCGTTTTGAATGAAGAATCACATTTCTTGGTAGAATCATGCAGGATTGAAATTTTTGATGGTTTTTTACTCCTCTCAACAGCCCAAACAAGTTTCTAAAAGGTTGAGTTTGCAACTACTTTACTTTTGGAGAAAATTCAAAACATTCATTATTCAATAGAGCCCAATAGCAAAAACCAGCGTTTTGAATGAAGAATCACATTTCTTGGTAGAATCATGCAGGATTGAAATTTTTGATGGTTTTTTACTCCTCTCAACAGCCCAAACAAGTTTCTAAAAGGATGAGTTTGCAACTACTTTACTTTTGGAGAAAATTCAAAACATTCATTATTCAATAGGGCCCAAACTATCAAAAACCAGCGGTTTCAATGAACACATTTCTTGGTAGAATCATGCAGGACTGAAATTTTTGATGTTTTTCTACTCATCTCATGAGCCCAAACAAGTCTCTAAAAGCATGAGTTTGCAACTACTTTACTTTTGGAGAAAATTCAAAACATTCACTATTCAATAGAGCCCAATAGCAAAAATCAGGTTTTGAATGAAGAATCACATTTTTTGGTAAAATCATGCAGGATTGAAATTTTTGATGGTTTTTTACTCCTCTCAACAGCCCAAACAAGTTTCTAAAAGGATGAGTTTGCAACTACTTTACTTTTGGAGAAAATTCAAAACATTCATTATTCAATAGGGCCCAAACTATCAAAAACCAGCGGTTTCAATGAACACACATTTCTTGGTAGAATCATGCAGGACTGAAATTTTTGATGTTTTTCTACTCCTCTCATGAGCCCAAACAAGTCTCTAAAAGCATGAGTTTGCAACTACTTTACTTTTGGAGAAAATTCAAAACATTCATTATTCAATAGAGCCCAATAGCAAAAACCAGCGTTTTGAATGAAGAATCACATTTCTTGGTAGAATCATGCAGGATTGAAATTTTTGATGGTTTTTTACTCCTCTCAACAGCCCAAACAAGTTTCTAAAAGGATGAGTTTGCAACTACTTTACTTTTGGAGAAAATTCAAAACATTCATTATTCAATAGGGCCCAAACTATCAAAAACCAGCGGTTTCAATGAACACACATTTCTTGGTAGAATCATGCAGGACTGAAATTTTTGTTGTTTTTCTACTCCTCTCATGAGCCCAAACAAGTCTCTAAAAGCATGAGTTTGCAACTACTTTACTTTTGGAGAAAATTCAAAACATTCATTATTCAATAGAGCCCAATAGCAAAAACCAGCGTTTTGAATGAAGAATCACATTTCTTGGTAGAATCATGCAGGACTGAAATTTTTGTTGTTTTTCTACTCCTCTCATGAGCCCAAACAAGTCTCTAAAAGCATGAGTTTGCAACTACTTTACTTTTGGAGAAAATTCAAAACATTCATTATTCAATAGAGCCCAATAGCAAAAACCAGCGTTTTGAATGAAGAATCACATTTCTTGGTAGAATCATGCAGGATTGAAATTTTTGATGGTTTTTTGCTCCTCTCAACAGCCCAAACAAGTTTCTAAAAGGATGAGTTTGCAACTACTTTACTTTTGGAGAAAATTCAAAACATTCATTATTCAATAGGGCCCAAACTATCAAAAACCAGCGGTTTCAATGAACACATTTCTTGGTAGAATCATGCAGGACTGAAATTTTTGATGTTTTTCTACTCATCTCATGAGCCCAAACAAGTCTCTAAAAGCATGAGTTTGCAACTACTTTACTTTTGGAGAAAATTCAAAACATTCACTATTCAATAGAGCCCAATAGCAAAAATCAGGTTTTGAATGAAGAATCACATTTTTTCGTAAAATCATGCAGGATTGAAATTTTTGATGGTTTTTTACTCCTCTCAACAGCCCAAACAAGTTTCTAAAAGGATGAGTTTGCAACTACTTTACTTTTGGAGAAAATTCAAAACATTCATTATTCAATAGGGCCCAAACTATCAAAAACCAGCGGTTTCAATGAACACACATTTCTTGGTAGAATCATGCAGGACTGAAATTTTTGATGTTTTTCTACTCCTCTCATGAGCCCAAACAAGTCTCTAAAAGCATGAGTTTGCAACTACTTTACTTTTGGAGAAAATTCAAAACATTCATTATTCAATAGAGCCCAATAGCAAAAACCAGCGTTTTGAATGAAGAATCACATTTCTTGGTAGAATCATGCAGGATTGAAATTTTTGATGGTTTTTTACTCCTCTCAACAGCCCAAACAAGTTTCTAAAAGGATGTTTGCAACTACTTTACTTTTGGAGAAAATTCAAAACATTCATTATTCAATACAGCCCAATAGCAAAAACCAGCGTTTTGAATGAAGAATCACATTTCTTGGTAGAATCATGCAGGATTGAAATTTTTGATGGTTTTTTACTCCTCTCAACAGCCCAAACAAGTTTCTAAAAGGATGAGTTTGCAACTACTTTACTTTTGGAGAAAATTCAAAACACTCATTATTCAATAGGGCCCAAACTATCAAAAACCAGCGGTTTCAATGAACACACATTTCTTGGTAGAATCATGCAGGACTGAAATTTTTGATGTTTTTCTACTCCTCTCATGAGCCCAAACAAGTCTCTAAAAGCATGAGTTTGCAACTACTTTACTTTTGGAAAATTCAAAACACTCATTATTCAATAGGGCCCAAACTATCAAAAACCAGCGGTTTCAATGAACACACATTTCTTGGTAGAATCATGCAGGACTGAAATTTTTGATGTTTTTCTACTCCTCTCATGAGCCCAAACAAGTCTCTAAAAGCATGAGTTTGCAACTACTTTACTTTTGCAATTTTTGCCCAATTGCAAAAACCAGCGTTTTGAATGAAGAATCACATTTCTTGGTAGAATCATGCAGGATTGAAATTTTTGATGGTTTTTTACTCCTCTCAACAGCCCAAACAAGTTTCTAAAAGGATGAGTTTGCAACTACTTTACTTTTGGAGAAAATTCAAAACATTCATTATTCAATAGGGCCCAAACTATCAAAAACCAGCGGTTTCAATGAACACATTTCTTGGTAGAATCATGCAGGACTGAAATTTTTGATGTTTTTCTACTCATCTCATGAGCCCAAACAAGTCTCTAAAAGCATGAGTTTGCAACTACTTTACTTTTGGATAAAATTCAAAACATTCACTATTCAATAGAGCCCAATAGCAAAAATCAGGTTTTGAATGAAGAATCACATTTTTTCGTAAAATCATGCAGGATTGAAATTTTTGATGGTTTTTTACTCCTCTCAACAGCCCAAACAAGTTTCTAAAAGGATGAGTTTGCAACTACTTTACTTTTGGAGAAAATTCAAAACATTCATTATTCAATAGGGCCCAAACTATCAAAAACCAGCGGTTTCAATGAACACACATTTCTTGGTAGAATCATGCAGGACTGAAATTTTTGATGTTTTTCTACTCCTCTCATGAGCCCAAACAAGTCTCTAAAAGCATGAGTTTGCAACTACTTTACTTTTGGAGAAAATTCAAAACATTCATTATTCAATAGAGCCCAATAGCAAAAATCAGGTTTTGAATGAAGAATCACATTTCTTGGTAAAATCATGCAGGATTGAAATTTTTGATGTTTTTTTACTCCTCTCAACAGCCCAAACAAGTTTCTAAAAGGATGAGTTTGCAAATACTTTACTTTTGGAGAAAATTCAAAACATTCATTATTCAATAGGGCCCAAACTATCAAAAACCAGCGGTTTCAATGAACACACATTTCTTGGTAGAATCATGCAGGACTGAAATTTTTGATGTTTTTCTACTCCTCTCATGAGTCCAAACAAGTCTCTAAAAGCATGAGTTTGCAACTACTTTACTTTTGGAGAAAATTCAAAACATTCATTATTCAATAGAGCCCAATAGCAAAAACCAGCGTTTTGAATGAAGAATCACATTTCTTGGTAGAATCATGCAGGATTGAAATTTTTGATGGTTTTTTACTCCTCTCAACAGCCCAAACAAGTTTCTAAAAGGATGAGTTTGCAAATACTTTACTTTTGGAGAAAATTCAAAACATTCATTATTCAATAGGGCCCAAACTATCAAAAACCAGCGGTTTCAATGAACACACATTTCTTGGTAGAATCATGCAGGACTGAAATTTTTGATGTTTTTCTACTCCTCTCATGAGTCCAAACAAGTCTCTAAAAGCATGAGTTTGCAACTACTTTACTTTTGGAGAAAATTCAAAACATTCATTATTCAATAGAGCCCAATAGCAAAAACCAGCGTTTTGAATGAAGAATCACATTTCTTGGTAGAATCATGCAGGATTGAAATTTTTGATGGTTTTTTACTCCTCTCAACAGCCCAAACAAGTTTCTAAAAGGATGAGTTTGCAACTACTTTACTTTTGGAGAAAATTCAAAACATTCATTATTCAATAGGGCCCAAACTATCAAAAACCAGCGGTTTCAATGAACACACATTTCTTGGTAGAATCATGCAGGACTGAAATTTTTGATGTTTTTCTACTCTTCTCATGAGCCCAAACAAGTCTCTAAAAGCATGAGTTTGCAACTACTTTACTTTTGGAGAAAATTCAAAACATTCATTATTCAATAGAGCCCAATAGCAAAAACCAGCGTTTTGAATGAAGAATCACATTTCTTGGTAGAATCATGCAGGATTGAAATTTTTGATGGTTTTTTACTCCTCTCAACAGCCCAAACAAGTTTCTAAAAGGATGAGTTTGCAACTACTTTACTTTTGGAGAAAATTCAAAACATTCATTATTCAATAGGGCCCAAACTATCAAAAACCAGCGGTTTCAATGAACACACATTTCTTGGTAGAATCATGCAGGACTGAAATTTTTGATGTTTTTCTACTCCTCTCATGAGCCCAAACAAGTCTCTAAAAGCATGAGTTTGCAACTACTTTACTTTTGGAGAAAAT
Organism: Dendrobates tinctorius; assembly: GCF_039654945.1. Taxonomy (NCBI): domain Eukaryota; kingdom Metazoa; phylum Chordata; class Amphibia; order Anura; family Dendrobatidae; genus Dendrobates; species Dendrobates tinctorius. Next base: position 7,180,060 of record NW_027361837.1, read on the forward strand.
TCAAAACATTCATTATTCAATAGGGCCCAAACTATCAAAAACCAGCGGTTTGAATGAACACACATTTCTTGGTAGAATCATGCAGGACTGAAATTTTTGATGTTTTTCTACTCCTCTCATGAGCCCAAACAAGTCTCTAAAAGCATGAGTTTGCAACTACTTTACTTTTGGAGAAAATTCAAAACATTCATTATTCAATAGAGCCCAATGGCAAAAATCAGGTTTTGAATGAAGAATCACATTTCTTGGTAGAATCATGCAGGATTGAAATTTTTGATGGTTTTTTACTCCTCTCAACAGCCCAAACAAGTTTCTAAAAGGATGTTTGCAACTACTTTACTTTTGGAGAAAATTCAAAACATTCATTATTCAATACAGCCCAATAGCAAAAACCAGCGTTTTGAATGAAGAATCACATTTCTTGGTAGAATCATGCAGGATTGAAATTTTTGATGGTTTTTTACTCCTCTCAACAGCCCAAACAAGTTTCTAAAAGGATGAGTTTGCAACTACTTTACTTTTGGAGAAAATTCAAAACACTCATTATTCAATAGGGCCCAAACTATCAAAAACCAGCGGTTTCAATGAACACACATTTCTTGGTAGAATCATGCAGGACTGAAATTTTTGATGTTTTTCTACTCCTCTCATGAGCCCAAACAAGTCTCTAAAAGCATGAGTTTGCAACTACTTTACTTTTGGAAAATTCAAAACACTCATTATTCAATAGGGCCCAAACTATCAAAAACCAGCGGTTTCAATGAACACACATTTCTTGGTAGAATCATGCAGGACTGAAATTTTTGATGTTTTTCTACTCCTCTCATGAGCCCAAACAAGTCTCTAAAAGCATGAGTTTGCAACTACTTTACTTTTGCAATTTTTGCCCAATTGCAAAAACCAGCGTTTTGAATGAAGAATCACATTTCTTGGTAGAATCATGCAGGATTGAAATTTTTGATGGTTTTTTACTCCTCTCAACAGCCCAAACAAGTTTCTAAAAGGATGAGTTTGCAACTACTTTACTTTTGGAGAAAATTCAAAACATTCATTATTCAATAGGGCCCAAACTATCAAAAACCAGCGGTTTCAATGAACACATTTCTTGGTAGAATCATGCAGGACTGAAATTTTTGATGTTTTTCTACTCATCTCATGAGCCCAAACAAGTCTCTAAAAGCATGAGTTTGCAACTACTTTACTTTTGGAGAAAATTCAAAACATTCACTATTCAATAGAGCCCAATAGCAAAAATCAGGTTTTGAATGAAGAATCACATTTTTTCGTAAAATCATGCAGGATTGAAATTTTTGATGGTTTTTTACTCCTCTCAACAGCCCAAACAAGTTTCTAAAAGGATGAGTTTGCAACTACTTTACTTTTGGAGAAAATTCAAAACATTCATTATTCAATAGGGCCCAAACTATCAAAAACCAGCGGTTTCAATGAACACACATTTCTTGGTAGAATCATGCAGGACTGAAATTTTTGATGTTTTTCTACTCCTCTCATGAGCCCAAACAAGTCTCTAAAAGCATGAGTTTGCAACTACTTTACTTTTGGAGAAAATTCAAAACATTCATTATTCAATAGAGCCCAATAGCAAAAATCAGGTTTTGAATGAAGAATCACATTTCTTGGTAAAATCATGCAGGATTGAAATTTTTGATGTTTTTTTACTCCTCTCAACAGCCCAAACAAGTTTCTAAAAGGATGAGTTTGCAACTACTTTACTTTTGGAGAAAATTCAAAACATTCATTATTCAATAGGGCCCAAACTATCAAAAACCAGCGGTTTCAATGAACACACATTTCTTGGTAGAATCATGCAGGACTGAAATTTTTGATGTTTTTCTACTCCTCTCATGAGCCCAAACAAGTCTCTAAAAGCATGAGTTTGCAACTACTTTACTTTTGGAGAAAATTCAAAACATTCATTATTCAATAGAGCCCAATAGCAAAAACCAGCGTTTTGAATGAAGAATCACATTTCTTGGTAGAATCATGCAGGATTGAAATTTTTGATGGTTTTTTACTCCTCTCAACAGCCCAAACAAGTTTCTAAAAGGATGAGTTTGCAACTACTTTACTTTTGGAGAAAATTCAAAACATTCATTATTCAATAGGGCCCAAACTATCAAAAACCAGCGGTTTCAATGAACACACATTTCTTGGTAGAATCATGCAGGACTGAAATTTTTGATGTTTTTCTACTCTTCTCATGAGCCCAAACAAGTCTCTAAAAGCATGAGTTTGCAACTACTTTACTTTTGGAGAAAATTCAAAACATTCATTATTCAATAGAGCCCAATAGCAAAAACCAGCGTTTTGAATGAAGAATCACATTTCTTGGTAGAATCATGCAGGATTGAAATTTTTGATGGTTTTTTACTCCTCTCAACAGCCCAAACAAGTTTCTAAAAGGATGAGTTTGCAACTACTTTACTTTTGGAGAAAATTCAAAACATTCATTATTCAATAGGGCCCAAACTATCAAAAACCAGCGGTTTCAATGAACACACATTTCTTGGTAGAATCATGCAGGACTGAAATTTTTGATGTTTTTCTACTCCTCTCATGAGCCCAAACAAGTCTCTAAAAGCATGAGTTTGCAACTACTTTACTTTTGGAGAAAATTCAAAACATTCATTATTCAATAGGGCCCAAACTATCAAAAACCAGCGGTTTGAATGAACACACATTTCTTGGTAGAATCATGCAGGACTGAAATTTTTGATGTTTTTCTACTCCTCTCATGAGCCCAAACAAGTCTCTAAAAGCATGAGTTTGCAACTACTTTACTTTTGGAAAATTCAAAACACTCATTATTCAATAGGGCCCAAACTATCAAAAACCAGCGGTTTCAATGAACACACATTTCTTGGTAGAATCATGCAGGACTGAAATTTTTGATGTTTTTCTACTCCTCTCATGAGCCCAAACAAGTCTCTAAAAGCATGAGTTTGCAACTACTTTACTTTTGCAATTTTTGCCCAATTGCAAAAACCAGCGTTTTGAATGAAGAATCACATTTCTTGGTAGAATCATGCAGGATTGAAATTTTTGATGGTTTTTTACTCCTCTCAACAGCCCAAACAAGTTTCTAAAAGGATGAGTTTGCAACTACTTTACTTTTGGAGAAAATTCAAAACATTCATTATTCAATAGGGCCCAAACTATCAAAAACCAGCGGTTTCAATGAACACATTTCTTGGTAGAATCATGCAGGACTGAAATTTTTGATGTTTTTCTACTCATCTCATGAGCCCAAACAAGTCTCTAAAAGCATGAGTTTGCAACTACTTTACTTTTGGAGAAAATTCAAAACATTCACTATTCAATAGAGCCCAATAGCAAAAATCAGGTTTTGAATGAAGAATCACATTTTTTCGTAAAATCATGCAGGATTGAAATTTTTGATGGTTTTTTACTCCTCTCAACAGCCCAAACAAGTTTCTAAAAGGATGAGTTTGCAACTACTTTACTTTTGGAGAAAATTCAAAACATTCATTATTCAATAGGGCCCAAACTATCAAAAACCAGCGGTTTCAATGAACACACATTTCTTGGTAGAATCATGCAGGACTGAAATTTTTGATGTTTTTCTACTCCTCTCATGAGCCCAAACAAGTCTCTAAAAGCATGAGTTTGCAACTACTTTACTTTTGGAGAAAATTCAAAACATTCATTATTCAATAGAGCCCAATAGCAAAAATCAGGTTTTGAATGAAGAATCACATTTCTTGGTAAAATCATGCAGGATTGAAATTTTTGATGTTTTTTTACTCCTCTCAACAGCCCAAACAAGTTTCTAAAAGGATGAGTTTGCAACTACTTTACTTTTGGAGAAAATTCAAAACATTCATTATTCAATAGGGCCCAAACTATCAAAAACCAGCGGTTTCAATGAACACACATTTCTTGGTAGAATCATGCAGGACTGAAATTTTTGATGTTTTTCTACTCCTCTCATGAGCCCAAACAAGTCTCTAAAAGCATGAGTTTGCAACTACTTTACTTTTGGAGAAAATTCAAAACATTCATTATTCAATAGAGCCCAATAGCAAAAACCAGCGTTTTGAATGAAGAATCACATTTCTTGGTAGAATCATGCAGGATTGAAATTTTTGATGGTTTTTTACTCCTCTCAACAGCCCAAACAAGTTTCTAAAAGGATGAGTTTGCAACTACTTTACTTTTGGAGAAAATTCAAAACATTCATTATTCAATAGGGCCCAAACTATCAAAAACCAGCGGTTTCAATGAACACACATTTCTTGGTAGAATCATGCAGGACTGAAATTTTTGATGTTTTTCTACTCTTCTCATGAGCCCAAACAAGTCTCTAAAAGCATGAGTTTGCAACTACTTTACTTTTGGAGAAAATTCAAAACATTCATTATTCAATAGAGCCCAATAGCAAAAACCAGCGTTTTGAATGAAGAATCACATTTCTTGGTAGAATCATGCAGGATTGAAATTTTTGATGGTTTTTTACTCCTCTCAACAGCCCAAACAAGTTTCTAAAAGGATGAGTTTGCAACTACTTTACTTTTGGAGAAAATTCAAAACATTCATTATTCAATAGGGCCCAAACTATCAAAAACCAGCGGTTTCAATGAACACACATTTCTTGGTAGAATCATGCAGGACTGAAATTTTTGATGTTTTTCTACTCCTCTCATGAGCCCAAACAAGTCTCTAAAAGCATGAGTTTGCAACTACTTTACTTTTGGAGAAAATTCAAAACATTCATTATTCAATAGGGCCCAAACTATCAAAAACCAGCGGTTTGAATGAACACACATTTCTTGGTAGAATCATGCAGGACTGAAATTTTTGATGTTTTTCTACTCCTCTCATGAGCCCAAACAAGTCTCTAAAAGCATGAGTTTGCAACTACTTTACTTTTGGAGAAAATTCAAAACATTCATTATTCAATAGAGCCCAATAGCAAAAACCAGCGTTTTGAATGAAGAATCACATTTCTTGGTAGAATCATGCAGGATTGAAATTTTTGATGGTTTTTTACTCCTCTCAACAGCCCAAACAAGTTTCTAAAAGGATGAGTTTGCAACTACTTTACTTTTGGAGAAAATTCAAAACATTCATTATTCAATAGGGCCCAAACTATCAAAAACCAGCGGTTTCAATGAACACACATTTCTTGGTAGAATCATGCAGGACTGAAATTTTTGATGTTTTTCTACTCCTCTCATGAGCCCAAACAAGTCTCTAAAAGCATGAGTTTGCAACTACTTTACTTTTGGAGAAAATTCAAAACATTCATTATTCAATAGAGCCCAATAGCAAAAACCAGCGTTTTGAATGAAGAATCACATTTCTTGGTAGAATCATGCAGGATTGAAATTTTTGATGGTTTTTTACTCCTCTCAACAGCCCAAACAAGTTTCTAAAAGGATGAGTTTGCAACTACTTTACTTTTGGAGAAAATTCAAAACATTCATTATTCAATAGGGCCCAAACTATCAAAAACCAGCGGTTTCAATGAACACACATTTCTTGGTAGAATCATGCAGGACTGAAATTTTTGATGTTTTTCTACTCCTCTCATGAGCCCAAACAAGTCTCTAAAAGCATGAGTTTGCAACTACTTTACTTTTGGAGAAAATTCAAAACATTCATTATTCAATAGGGCCCAAACTATCAAAAACCAGCGGTTTGAATGAACACACATTTCTTGGTAGAATCATGCAGGACTGAAATTTTTGATGTTTTTCTACTCCTCTCATGAGCCCAAACAAGTCTCTAAAAGCATGAGTTTGCAACTACTTTACTTTTGGAGAAAATTCAAAACATTCATTATTCAATAGAGCCCAATAGCAAAAACCAGCGTTTTGAATGAAGAATCACATTTCTTGGTAGAATCATGCAGGATTGAAATTTTTGATGGTTTTTTACTCCTCTCAACAGCCCAAACAAGTTTCTAAAAGGATGAGTTTGCAACTACTTTACTTTTGGAGAAAATTCAAAACATTCATTATTCAATAGGGCCCAAACTATCAAAAACCAGCGGTTTCAATGAACACACATTTCTTGGTAGAATCATGCAGGACTGAAATTTTTGATGTTTTTCTACTCCTCTCATGAGCCCAAACAAGTCTCTAAAAGCATGAGTTTGCAACTACTTTACTTTTGGAGAAAATTCAAAACATTCATTATTCAATAGAGCCCAATAGCAAAAACCAGCGTTTTGAATGAAGAATCACATTTCTTGGTAGAATCATGCAGGATTGAAATTTTTGATGGTTTTTTACTCCTCTCAACAGCCCAAACAAGTTTCTAAAAGGATGAGTTTGCAACTACTTTACTTTTGGAGAAAATTCAAAACATTCATTATTCAATAGGGCCCAAACTATCAAAAACCAGCGGTTTCAATGAACACACATTTCTTGGTAGAATCATGCAGGACTGAAATTTTTGATGTTTTTCTACTCTTCTCATGAGCCCAAACAAGTCTCTAAAAGCATGAGTTTGCAACTACTTTACTTTTGGAGAAAATTCAAAACATTCATTATTCAATAGAGCCCAATAGCAAAAACCAGCGTTTTGAATGAAGAATCACATTTCTTGGTAGAATCATGCAGGATTGAAATTTTTGATGGTTTTTTACTCCTCTCAACAGCCCAAACAAGTTTCTAAAAGGATGAGTTTGCAACTACTTTACTTTTGGAGAAAATTCAAAACATTCATTATTCAATAGGGCCCAAACTATCAAAAACCAGCGGTTTCAATGAACACACATTTCTTGGTAGAATCATGCAGGACTGAAATTTTTGATGTTTTTCTACTCCTCTCATGTGCCCAAACAAGTCTCTAAAAGCATGAGTTTGCAACTACTTTACTTTTGGAGAAAATTCAAAACATTCATTATTCAATAGGGCCCAAACTATCAAAAACCAGCGGTTTGAATGAACACACATTTCTTGGTAGAATCATGCAGGACTGAAATTTTTGATGTTTTTCTACTCCTCTCATGAGCCCAAACAAGTCTCTAAAAGCATGAGTTTGCAACTACTTTACTTTTGGAGAAAATTCAAAACATTCATTATTCAATAGAGCCCAATAGCAAAAACCAGCGTTTTGAATGAAGAATCACATTTCTTGGTAGAATCATGCAGGATTGAAATTTTTGATGGTTTTTTTACTCCTCTCAACAGCCCAAACAAGTTTCTAAAAGGATGAGTTTGCAACTACTTTACTTTTGGAGAAAATTCAAAACATTCATTATTCAATAGGGCCCAAACTATCAAAAACCAGCCGTTTCAATGAACACACATGTCTTGGTAGAATCATGCAGGACTGAAATTTTTGATGTTTTTCTACTCATCTCATGAGCCCAAACAAGTCTCTAAAAGCATGAGTTTGCAACTACTTTACTTTTGGAGAAAATTCAAAACATTCATTATTCAATAGAGCCCAATAGCAAAAACCAGCGTTTTGAATGAAGAATCACATTTCTTGGTAGAATCATGTAGGATTGAAATTTTTGATGGTTTTTTACTCCTCTCAACAGCCCAAACAAATTTCTAAAAGGATGAGTTTGCAACTACTTTACTTTTGGAGAAAATTCAAAACATTCATTATTCAATAGGGCCCAAACTATCAAAAACCAGCGGTTTCAATGAACACACATTTCTTGGTAGAATCATGCAGGACTGAAATTTTTGATGTTTTTCTACTCCTCTCATGAGCCAAAACAATTCTCTAAAAGCATGAGTTTGCAACTACTTTACTTTTGGAGAAAATTCAAAACATTCATTATTCAATAGGGCCCAAACTATCAAAAACCAGCGGTTTGAATGAACACACATTTCTTGGTAGAATCATGCAGGACTGAAATTTTTGATGTTTTTCTACTCCTCTCATGAGCCCAAACAAGTCTCTAAAAGCATGAGTTTGCAACTACTTTACTTTTGGAGAAAATTCAAAACATTCACTATTCAATAGAGCCCAATAGCAAAAATCAGGTTTTGAATGAAGAATCACATTTCTTGGTAAAATCATGCAGGATTGAAATTTTTGATGGTTTTTTACTCCTCTCAACAGCCCAAACAAGTTTCTAAAAGGATGAGTTTGCAACTACTTTACTTTTGGAGAAAATTCAAAACATTCATTATTCAATAGGGCCCAAACTATCAAAAACCAGCGGTTTCAATGAACACACATTTCTTGGTAGAATCATGCAGGACTGAAATTTTTGATGTTTTTCTACTCCTCTCATGAGCCCAAACAAGTCTCTAAAAGCATGAGTTTGCAACTACTTTACTTTTGGAGAAAATTCAAAACATTCATTATTCAATAGAGCCCAATAGCAAAAACCAGCGTTTTGAATGAAGAATCACATTTCTTGGTAGAATCATGCAGGATTGAAATTTTTGATGGTTTTTTACTCCTCTCAACAGCCCAAACAAGTTTCTAAAAGGATGAGTTTGCAACTACTTTACTTTTGGAGAAAATTCAAAACATTCATTATTCAATAGGGCCCAAACTATCAAAAAACAGTGGTTTGAATGAACACACATTTCTTGGTAGAATCATGCAGGACTGAAATTTTTGATGTTTTTCTACTCCTCTCATAAGCCCAAACAAGTCTCTAAAAGCATGAGTTTGCAACTACTTTACTTTTGGAGAAAATTCAAAACATTCATTATTCAATAGAGCCCAATAGCAAAAACCAGCGTTTTGAATGAAGAATCACATTTCTTGGTAGAATCATGCAGGATTGAAATTTTTGATGGTTTTTTACTCCTCTCAACAGCCCAAACAAGTTTCTAAAAGGATGAGTTTGCAACTACTTTACTTTTGGAGAAAATTCAAAACATTCATTATTCAACAGGGCCCAAACTATCAAAAACCAGTGGTTTCAATGAACACACATTTCTTGGTAGAATCATGCAGGACTGAAATTTTTGATGTTTTTCTACTCCTCTCATGAGCCCAAACAAGTCTCTAAAAGCATGAGTTTGCAACTACTTTACTTTTGGAGAAAATTCAAAACATTCATTATTCAATAGAGCCCAATAGCAAAAACCAGCGTTTTGAATGAAGAATCACATTTCTTGGTAGAATCATGCAGGATTGAAATTTTTGATGGTTTTTTACTCCTCTCAACAGCCCAAACAAGTTTCTAAAAGGATGAGTTTGCAACTACTTTACTTTTGGAGAAAATTCAAAACATTCATTATTCAATAGGGCCCAAACTATCAAAAACCAGCGGTTTCAATGAACACACATTTCTTGGTAGAATCATGCAGGACTGAAATTTTTTATGTTTTTCTACTCCTCTCATGAGCCCAAACAAGTCTCTAAAAGCATGAGTTTGCAACTACTTTACTTTTGGAGAAAATTCAAAACATTCATTATTCAATAGGGCCCAAACTATCAAAAACCAGCGGTTTGAATGAACACACATTTCTTGGTAGAATCATGCAGGACTGAAATTTTTGATGTTTTTCTACTCCTCTCATGAGCCCAAACAAGTCTCTAAAAGCATGAGTTTGCAACTACTTTACTTTTGGAGAAAATTCAAAACATTCACTATTCAATAGAGCCCAATAGCAAAAATCAGGTTTTGAATGAAGAATCACATTTCTTGGTAAGATCATGCAGGATTGAAATTTTTGATGGTTTTTTACTCCTCTCAACAGCCCAAACAAGTTTCTAAAAGGATGAGTTTGCAACTACTTTACTTTTGGAGAAAATTCAAAACATTCATTATTCAATAGGGCCCAAACTATCAAAAACCAGCGGTTTCAATGAACACACATTTCTTGGTAGAATCATGCAGGACTGAAATTTTTGATGTTTTTCTACTCCTCTCATGAGCCCAAACAAGTCTCTAAAAGCATGAGTTTGCAACTACTTTACTTTTGGAGAAAATTCAAAACATTCATTATTCAATAGAGCCCAATAGCAAAAACCAGCGTTTTGAATGAAGAATCACATTTCTTGGTAGAATCATGCAGGATTGAAATTTTTGATGGTTTTTTACTCCTCTCAACAGCCCAAACAAGTTTCTAAAAGGTTGAGTTTGCAACTACTTTACTTTTGGAGAAAATTCAAAACATTCATTATTCAATAGAGCCCAATAGCAAAAACCAGCGTTTTGAATGAAGAATCACATTTCTTGGTAGAATCATGCAGGATTGAAATTTTTGATGGTTTTTTACTCCTCTCAACAGCCCAAACAAGTTTCTAAAAGGATGAGTTTGCAACTACTTTACTTTTGGAGAAAATTCAAAACATTCATTATTCAATAGGGCCCAAACTATCAAAAACCAGCGGTTTCAATGAACACATTTCTTGGTAGAATCATGCAGGACTGAAATTTTTGATGTTTTTCTACTCATCTCATGAGCCCAAACAAGTCTCTAAAAGCATGAGTTTGCAACTACTTTACTTTTGGAGAAAATTCAAAACATTCACTATTCAATAGAGCCCAATAGCAAAAATCAGGTTTTGAATGAAGAATCACATTTTTTCGTAAAATCATGCAGGATTGAAATTTTTGATGGTTTTTTACTCCTCTCAACAGCCCAAACAAGTTTCTAAAAGAATGAGTTTGCAACTACATTACTTTTGGAGAAAATTCAAAACATTCATTATTCAATAGGGCCCAAACTATCAAAAACCAGCGGTTTCAATGAACACACATTTCTTGGTAGAATCATGCAGGACTGAAATTTTTGATGTTTTTCTACTCCTCTCATGAGCCCAAACAAGTCTCTAAAAGCATGAGTTTGCAACCACTTTACTTTTGGAGAAAATTCAAAACATTCATTATTCAATAGAGCCCAATAGCAAAAATCAGGTTTTGAATGAAGAATCACATGTCTTGGTAGAATCATGCAGGATTGAAATTTTTGATGGTTTTTTACTCCTCTCAACAGCCCAAACAAGTTTCTAAAAGGATGAGTTTGCAACTACTTTACTTTTGGAGAAAATTCAAAACATTCATTATTCAATAGGGCCCAAACTATCAAAAACCAGCGGTTTCAATGAACACACATTTCTTGGTAGAATCATGCAGGACTGAAATTTTTGATGTTTTTCTACTCCTCTCATGAGCCCAAACAAGTCTCTAAAAGCATGAGTTTGCAACTACTTTACTTTTGGAGAAAATTCAAAACATTCATTATTCAATAGAGCCCAATAGCAAAAACCAGCGTTTTGAATGAAGAATCACATTTCTTGGTAGAATCATGCAGGATTGAAATTTTTGATGGTTTTTTACTCCTCTCAACAGCCCAAACAAGTTTCTAAAAGGATGAGTTTGCAACTACTTTACTTTTGGAGAAAATTCAAAACATTCATTATTCAATAGGGCCCAAACTATCAAAAACCAGTGGTTTGAATGAACACACATTTCTTGGTAGAATCATGCAGGACTGAAATTTTTGATGTTTTTCTACTCCTCTCATGAGCCCAAACATGTCTCTAAATGCATGAGTTTGCAACTACTTTACTTTTGGAGAAAATTCAAAACATTCATTATTCAATAGAGCCCAATAGCAAAAACCAGCGTTTTGAATGAAGAATCACATTTCTTGGTAGAATCATGCAGGATTGAAATTTTTGATGGTTTTTTACTCCTCTCAACAGCCCAAACAAGTTTCTAAAAGGATGAGTTTGCAACTACTTTACTTTTGGAGAAAATTCAAAACATTCATTATTCAATAGGGCCCAAACTATCAAAAAACAGCCGTTTCAATGAACACACATGTCTTGGTAGAATCATGCAGGACTGAAATTTTTGATGTTTTTCTACTCATCTCATGAGCCCAAACAAGTCTCTAAAAGCATGAGTTTGCAACTACTTTACTTTTGGAGAAAATTCAAAACATTCATTATTCAATAGAGCCCAATAGCAAAAACCAGCGTTTTGAATGAAGAATCACATTTCTTGGTAGAATCATGCAGGATTGAAATTTTTGATGGTTTTTTACTCCTCTCAACAGCCCAAACAAGTTTCTAAAAGGATGAGTTTGCAACTACTTTACTTTTGGAGAAAATTCAAAACATTCATTATTCAATAGGGCCCAAACTATCAAAAACCAGCGGTTTGAATGAACACATTTCTTGGTAGAATCATGCAGGACTGAAATTTTTGATGTTTTTCTACTCCTCTCATGAGCCCATACAAGTCTCTAAAAGCATGAGTTTGCAACTACTTTACTTTTGGAGAAAATTCAAAACATTCACTATTCAATAGAGCCCAATAGCAAAAATCAGGTTTTGAATGAAGAATCACATTTCTTGGTAAAATCATGCAGGATTGAAATTTTTGATGGTTTTTTACTCCTCTCAACAGCCCAAACAAGTTTCTAAAAGGATGAGTTTGCAACTACTTTACTTTTGGAGAAAATTCAAAACATTCATTATTCAATAGTGCCCAAACTATCAAAAACCAGCGGTTTCAATGAACACACATTTCTTGGTAGAATCATGCAGGACTGAAATTTTTGATGTTTTTCTACTCCTCTCATGAGCTCAAACAAGTCTCTAAAAGCATGAGTTTGCAACTACTTTACTTTTGGAGAAAATTCAAAACATTCATTATTCAATAGAGCCCAATAGCAAAAACCAGCGTTTTGAATGAAGAATCACATTTCTTGGTAGAATCATGCAGGATTGAAATTTTTGATGGTTTTTTACTCCTCTCAACAGCCCAAACAAGTTTCTAAAAGGATGAGTTTGCAACTACTTTACTTTTGGAGCAAATTCAAAACATTCATTATTCAATAGAGCCCAATAGCAAAAACCAGCGTTTTGAATGAAGAATCACATTTCTTGGTAGAATCATGCAGGATTGAAATTTTTGATGGTTTTTTACTCCTCTCAACAGCCCAAACAAGTTTCTAAAAGGATGAGTTTGCAACTACTTTACTTTTGGAGAAAATTCAAAACATTCATTATTCAATAGGGCCCAAACTATCAAAAAACAGCCGTTTCAATGAACACACATGTCTTGGTAGAATCATGCAGGACTGAAATTTTTGATGTTTTTCTACTCATCTCATGAGCCCAAACAAGTCTCTAAAAGCATGAGTTTGCAACTACTTTACTTTTGGAGAAAATTCAAAACATTCATTATTCAATAGAGCCCAATAGCAAAAACCAGCGTTTTGAATGAAGAATCACATTTCTTGGTAGAATCATGCAGGATTGAAATTTTTGATGGTTTTTTACTCCTCTCAACAGCCCAAACAAGTTTCTAAAAGGATGAGTTTGCAACTACTTTACTTTTGGAGAAAATTCAAAACATTCATTATTCAATAGGGCCCAAACTATCAAAAACCAGCGGTTTGAATGAACACATTTCTTGGTAGAATCATGCAGGACTGAAATTTTTGATGTTTTTCTACTCCTCTCATGAGCCCATACAAGTCTCTAAAAGCATGAGTTTGCAACTACTTTACTTTTGGAGAAAATTCAAAACATTCACTATTCAATAGAGCCCAGTAGCAAAAATCAGGTTTTGAATGAAGAATCACATTTCTTGGTAAAATCATGCAGGATTGAAATTTTTGATGGTTTTTTACTCCTCTCAACAGCCCAAACAAGTTTCTAAAAGGATGAGTTTGCAACTACTTTACTTTTGGAGAAAATTCAAAACATTCATTATTCAATAGGGCCCAAACTATCAAAAACCAGCGGTTTCAATGAACACACATTTCTTGGTAGAATCATGCAGGACTGAAATTTTTGATGTTTTTCTACTCCTCTCATGAGCCCAAACAAGTCTCTAAAAGCATGAGTTTGCAACTACTTTACTTTTGGAGAAAATTCAAAACATTCATTATTCAATAGAGCCCAATAGCAAAAACCAGCGTTTTGAATGAAGAATCACATTTCTTGGTAGAATCATGCAGGATTGAAATTTTTGATGGTTTTTTACTCCTCTCAACAGCCCAAACAAGTTTCTAAAAGGATGAGTTTGCAACTACTTTACTTTTGGAGCAAATTCAAAACATTCATTATTCAATAGAGCCCAATAGCAAAAACCAGCGTTTTGAATGAAGAATCACATTTCTTGGTAGAATCATGCAGGATTGAAATTTTTGATGGTTTTTTACTCCTCTCAACAGCCCAAACAAGTTTCTAAAAGGATGAGTTTGCAACTACTTTACTTTTGGAGAAAATTCAAAACATTCATTATTCAATAGGGCCCAAACTATCAAAAAACAGCCGTTTCAATGAACACACATGTCTTGGTAGAATCATGCAGGACTGAAATTTTTGATGTTTTTCTACTCATCTCATGAGCCCAAACAAGTCTCTAAAAGCATGAGTTTGCAACTACTTTACTTTTGGAGAAAATTCAAAACATTCATTATTCAATAGAGCCCAATAGCAAAAACCAGCGTTTTGAATGAAGAATCACATTTCTTGGTAGAATCATGCAGGATTGAAATTTTTGATGGTTTTTTACTCCTCTCAACAGCCCAAACAAGTTTCTAAAAGGATGAGTTTGCAACTACTTTACTTTTGGAGAAAATTCAAAACATTCATTATTCAATAGGGCCCAAACTATCAAAAACCAGCGGTTTGAATGAACACATTTCTTGGTAGAATCATGCAGGACTGAAATTTTTGATGTTTTTCTACTCCTCTCATGAGCCCATACAAGTCTCTAAAAGCATGAGTTTGCAACTACTTTACTTTTGGAGAAAATTCAAAACATTCACTATTCAATAGAGCCCAGTAGCAAAAATCAGGTTTTGAATGAAGAATCACATTTCTTGGTAAAATCATGCAGGATTGAAATTTTTGATGGTTTTTTACTCCTCTCAACAGCCCAAACAAGTTTCTAAAAGGATGAGTTTGCAACTACTTTACTTTTGGAGAAAATTCAAAACATTCATTATTCAATAGGGCCCAAACTATCAAAAACCAGCGGTTTCAATGAACACACATTTCTTGGTAGAATCATGCAGGACTGAAATTTTTGATGTTTTTCTACTCTTCTCATGAGCCCAAACAAGTCTCTAAAAGCATGAGTTTGCAACTACTTTTGGAGAAAATTTAAAACATTCATTATTCAATAGAGCCCAATAGCAAAAACCAGCGTTTTGAATGAAGATTCACATTTCTTGGTAGAATCATGCAGGATTGAAATTTTTGATTGTTTTTTACTCCTCTCAACAGCTCAAACAAGTTTCTAAAAGGATGAGTTTGCAACTACTTTACTTTTGGAGAAAATTCAAAACATTCATTATTCAATAGGGCCCAAACTATCAAAAACCAGCGGTTTCAATGAACACACATTTCTTGGTAGAATCATGCAGGACTGAAATTTTTGATGTTTTTCTACTCCTCTCATGAGCCCAAACAAGTCTCTAAAAGCATGAGTTTGCAACTACTTTACTTTTGGAGAAAATTCAAAACATTCATTATTCAATAGGGCCCAAACTATCGAAACCCAGCGGTTTGAATGAACACACATTTCTTGGTAGAATCATGCAGGACTGAAATTTTTGATGTTTTTCTACTCCTCTCATGAGCCCAAACAAGTCTCTAAAAGCATGAGTTTGCAACTACTTTACTTTTGGAGAAAATTCAAAACATTCATTATTCAATAGAGCCCAATAGCAAAAACCAGCGTTTTGAATGAAGAATCACATTTCTTGGTAGAATCATGCAGGATTGAAATTTTTGATGGTTTTTTACTCCTCTCAACAGCCCAAACAAGTTTCTAAAAGGATGAGTTTGCAACTACTTTACTTTTGGAGAAAATTCAAAACATTCATTATTCAATAGGGCCCAAACTATCAAAAACCAGCCGTTTCAATGAACACACATGTCTTGGTAGAATCATGCAGGACTGAAATTTTTGATGTTTTTCTACTCATCTCATGAGCCCAAACAAGTCTCTAAAAGCATGAGTTTGCAACTACTTTACTTTTGGAGAAAATTCAAAACATTCATTATTCAATAGAGCCCAATAGCAAAAACCAGCGTTTTGAATGAAGAATCACATTTCTTGGTAGAATCATGCAGGATTGAAATTTTTGATGGTTTTTTACTCCTCTCAACAGCCCAAACAAGTTTCTAAAAGGATGAGTTTGCAACTAATTTACTTTTGGAGAAAATTCAAAACATTCATTATTCAATAGGGCCCAAACTATCAAAAACCAGCGGTTTCAATGAACACACATTTCTTGGTAGAATCATGCAGGACTGAAATTTTTGATGTTTTTCTACTCCTCTCATGAGCCCAAACATGTCTCTAAATGCATGAGTTTGCAACTACTTTACTTTTGGAGAAAATTCAAAACATTCATTATTCAATAGAGCCCAATAGCAAAAACCAGCGTTTTGAATGAAGAATCACATTTCTTGGTAGAATCATGCAGGATTGAAATTTTTGATGGTTTTTTACTCCTCTCAACAGCCCAAACAAGTTTCTAAAAGGATGAGTTTGCAACTACTTTACTTTTGGAGAAAATTCAAAACATTCATTATTCAATAGGGCCCAAACTATCAAAAAACAGCCGTTTCAATGAACACACATGTCTTGGTAGAATCATGCAGGACTGAAATTTTTGATGTTTTTCTACTCATCTCATGAGCCCAAACAAGTCTCTAAAAGCATGAGTTTGCAACTACTTTACTTTTGGAGAAAATTCAAAACATTCATTATTCAATAGAGCCCAATAGCAAAAACCAGCGTTTTGAATGAAGAATCACATTTCTTGGTAGAATCATGCAGGATTGAAATTTTTGATGGTTTTTTACTCCTCTCAACAGCCCAAACAAGTTTCTAAAAGGATGAGTTTGCAACTACTTTACTTTTGGAGAAAATTCAAAACATTCATTATTCAATAGGGCCCAAACTATCAAAAACCAGCGGTTTGAATGAACACATTTCTTGGTAGAATCATGCAGGACTGAAATTTTTGATGTTTTTCTACTCCTCTCATGAGCCCATACAAGTCTCTAAAAGCATGAGTTTGCAACTACTTTACTTTTGGAGAAAATTCAAAACATTCACTATTCAATAGAGCCCAATAGCAAAAATCAGGTTTTGAATGAAGAATCACATTTCTTGGTAAAATCATGCAGGATTGAAATTTTTGATGGTTTTTTACTCCTCTCAACAGCCCAAACAAGTTTCTAAAAGGATGAGTTTGCAACTACTTTACTTTTGGAGAAAATTCAAAACATTCATTATTCAATAGTGCCCAAACTATCAAAAACCAGCGGTTTCAATGAACACACATTTCTTGGTAGAATCATGCAGGACTGAAATTTTTGATGTTTTTCTACTCCTCTCATGAGCTCAAACAAGTCTCTAAAAGCATGAGTTTGCAACTACTTTACTTTTGGAGAAAATTCAAAACATTCATTATTCAATAGAGCCCAATAGCAAAAACCAGCGTTTTGAATGAAGAATCACATTTCTTGGTAGAATCATGCAGGATTGAAATTTTTGATGGTTTTTTACTCCTCTCAACAGCCCAAACAAGTTTCTAAAAGGATGAGTTTGCAACTACTTTACTTTTGGAGCAAATTCAAAACATTCATTATTCAATAGAGCCCAATAGCAAAAACCAGCGTTTTGAATGAAGAATCACATTTCTTGGTAGAATCATGCAGGATTGAAATTTTTGATGGTTTTTTACTCCTCTCAACAGCCCAAACAAGTTTCTAAAAGGATGAGTTTGCAACTACTTTACTTTTGGAGAAAATTCAAAACATTCATTATTCAATAGGGCCCAAACTATCAAAAAACAGCCGTTTCAATGAACACACATGTCTTGGTAGAATCATGCAGGACTGAAATTTTTGATGTTTTTCTACTCATCTCATGAGCCCAAACAAGTCTCTAAAAGCATGAGTTTGCAACTACTTTACTTTTGGAGAAAATTCAAAACATTCATTATTCAATAGAGCCCAATAGCAAAAACCAGCGTTTTGAATGAAGAATCACATTTCTTGGTAGAATCATGCAGGATTGAAATTTTTGATGGTTTTTTACTCCTCTCAACAGCCCAAACAAGTTTCTAAAAGGATGAGTTTGCAACTACTTTACTTTTGGAGAAAATTCAAAACATTCATTATTCAATAGGGCCCAAACTATCAAAAACCAGCGGTTTGAATGAACACATTTCTTGGTAGAATCATGCAGGACTGAAATTTTTGATGTTTTTCTACTCCTCTCATGAGCCCATACAAGTCTCTAAAAGCATGAGTTTGCAACTACTTTACTTTTGGAGAAAATTCAAAACATTCACTATTCAATAGAGCCCAGTAGCAAAAATCAGGTTTTGAATGAAGAATCACATTTCTTGGTAAAATCATGCAGGATTGAAATTTTTGATGGTTTTTTACTCCTCTCAACAGCCCAAACAAGTTTCTAAAAGGATGAGTTTGCAACTACTTTACTTTTGGAGAAAATTCAAAACATTCATTATTCAATAGGGCCCAAACTATCAAAAACCAGCGGTTTCAATGAACACACATTTCTTGGTAGAATCATGCAGGACTGAAATTTTTGATGTTTTTCTACTCCTCTCATGAGCCCAAACAAGTCTCTAAAAGCATGAGTTTGCAACTACTTTACTTTTGGAGAAAATTCAAAACATTCATTATTCAATAGAGCCCAATAGCAAAAACCAGCGTTTTGAATGAAGAATCACATTTCTTGGTAGAATCATGCAGGATTGAAATTTTTGATGGTTTTTTACTCCTCTCAACAGCCCAAACAAGTTTCTAAAAGGATGAGTTTGCAACTACTTTACTTTTGGAGAAAATTCAAAACATTCATTATTCAATAGGGCCCAAACTATCAAAAACCAGCGGTTTCAATGAACACACATTTCTTGGTAGAATCATGCAGGACTGAAATTTTTGATGTTTTTCTACTCCTCTCATGAGCCCAAACAAGTCTCTAAAAGCATGAGTTTGCAACTACTTTACTTTTGGAGAAAATTCAAAACATTCATTATTCAATAGAGCCCAATAGCAAAAACCAGCGTTTTGAATGAAGAATCACATTTCTTGGTAGAATCATGCAGGATTGAAATTTTTGATGGTTTTTTACTCCTCTCAACAGCCCAAACAAGTTTCTAAAAGGATGAGTTTGCAACTACTTTACTTTTGGAGAAAATTCAAAACATTCATTATTCCATAGGGCCCAAACTATCAAAAACCAGCGGTTTCAATGAACACACATTTCTTGGTAGAATCATGCAGGACTGAAATTTTTTATGTTTTTCTACTCCTCTCATGAGCCCAAACAAGTCTCTAAAAGCATGAGTTTGCAACTACTTTACTTTTGGAGAAAATTCAAAACATTCATTATTCAATAGGGCCCAAACTATCAAAAACCAGCGGTTTGAATGAACACACATTTCTTGGTAGAATCATGCAGGACTGAAATTTTTGATGTTTTTCTACTCCTCTCATGAGCCCAAACAAGTCTCTAAAAGCATGAGTTTGCAACTACTTTACTTTTGGAGAAAATTCAAAACATTCACTATTCAATAGAGCCCAATAGCAAAAATCAGGTTTTGAATGAAGAATCACATTTCTTGGTAAGATCATGCAGGATTGAAATTTTTGATGGTTTTTTACTCCTCTCAACAGCCCAAACAAGTTTCTAAAAGGATGAGTTTGCAACTACTTTACTTTTGGAGAAAATTCAAAACATTCATTATTCAATAGGGCCCAAACTATCAAAAACCAGCGGTTTCAATGAACACACATTTCTTGGTAGAATCATGCAGGACTGAAATTTTTGATGTTTTTCTACTCCTCTCATGAGCCCAAACAAGTCTCTAAAAGCATGAGTTTGCAACTACTTTACTTTTGGAGAAAATTCAAAACATTCATTATTCAATAGAGCCCAATAGCAAAAACCAGCGTTTTGAATGAAGAATCACATTTCTTGGTAGAATCATGCAGGATTGAAATTTTTGATGGTTTTTTACTCCTCTCAACAGCCCAAACAAGTTTCTAAAAGGTTGAGTTTGCAACTACTTTACTTTTGGAGAAAATTCAAAACATTCATTATTCAATAGAGCCCAATAGCAAAAACCAGCGTTTTGAATGAAGAATCACATTTCTTGGTAGAATCATGCAGGATTGAAATTTTTGATGGTTTTTTACTCCTCTCAACAGCCCAAACAAGTTTCTAAAAGGATGAGTTTGCAACTACTTTACTTTTGGAGAAAATTCAAAACATTCATTATTCAATAGGGCCCAAACTATCAAAAACCAGCGGTTTCAATGAACACATTTCTTGGTAGAATCATGCAGGACTGAAATTTTTGATGTTTTTCTACTCATCTCATGAGCACAAACAAGTCTCTAAAAGCATGAGTTTGCAACTACTTTACTTTTGGAGAAAATTCAAAACATTCACTATTCAATAGAGCCCAATAGCAAAAATCAGGTTTTGAATGAAGAATCACATTTTTTCGTAAAATCATGCAGGATTGAAATTTTTGATGGTTTTTTACTCCTCTCAACAGCCCAAACAAGTTTCTAAAAGGATGAGTTTGCAACTACTTTACTTTTGGAGAAAATTCAAAACATTCATTATTCAATAGGGCCCAAACTATCAAAAACCAGCGGTTTCAATGAACACACATTTCTTGGTAGAATCATGCAGGACTGAAATTTTTGATGTTTTTCTACTCCTCTCATGAGCCCAAACAAGTCTCTAAAAGCATGAGTTTGCAACTACTTTACTTTTGGAGAAAATTCAAAACATTCATTATTCAATAGAGCCCAATAGCAAAAATCAGGTTTTGAATGAAGAATCACATGTCTTGGTAGAATCATGCAGGATTGAAATTTTTGATGGTTTTTTACTCCTCTCAACAGCCCAAACAAGTTTCTAAAAGGATGAGTTTGCAACTACTTTACTTTTGGAGAAAATTCAAAACATTCATTATTCAATAGGGCCCAAACTATCAAAAACCAGCGGTTTCAATGAACACACATTTCTTGGTAGAATCATGCAGGACTGAAATTTTTGATGTTTTTCTACTCCTCTCATGAGCCCAAACAAGTCTCTAAAAGCATGAGTTTGCAACTACTTTACTTTTGGAGAAAATTCAAAACATTCATTATTCAATAGAGCCCAATAGCAAAAACCAGCGTTTTGAATGAAGAATCACATTTCTTGGTAGAATCATGCAGGATTGAAATTTTTGAAGGTTTTTTACTCCTCTCAACAGCCCAAACAAGTTTCTAAAAGGATGAGTTTGCAACTACTTTACTTTTGGAGAAAATTCAAAACATTCATTATTCAATAGGGCCCAAACTATCAAAAACCAGTGGTTTGAATGAACACACATTTCTTGGTAGAATCATGCAGGACTGAAATTTTTGATGTTTTTCTACTCCTCTCATAAGCCCAAACAAGTCTCTAAAAGCATGAGTTTGCAACTACTTTACTTTTGGAGAAAATTCAAAACATTCATTATTCAATAGAGCCCAATAGCAAAAACCAGCGTTTTGAATGAAGAATCACATTTCTTGGTAGAATCATGCAGGATTGAAATTTTTGATGGTTTTTTACTCCTCTCAACAGCCCAAACAAGTTTCTAAAAGGATGAGTTTGCAACTACTTTACTTTTGGAGAAAATTCAAAACATTCATTATTCAATAGGGCCCAAACTATCAAAAACCAGCGGTTTCAATGAACACACATTTCTTGGTAGAATCATGCAGGACTGAAATTTTTGATGTTTTTCTACTCTTCTCATGAGCCCAAACAAGTCTCTAAAAGCATGAGTTTGCAACTACTTTTGGAGAAAATTCAAAACATTCATTATTCAATAGAGCCCAATAGCAAAAACCAGCGTTTTGAATGAAGAATCACATTTCTTGGTAGAATCATGCAGGATTGAAATTTTTGATTGTTTTTTACTCCTCTCAACAGCTCAAACAAGTTTCTAAAAGCATGAGTTTGCAACTACTTTACTTTTGGAAAATTCAAAACACTCATTATTCAATAGGGCCCAAACTATCAAAAACCAGCGGTTTCAATGAACACACATTTCTTGGTAGAATCATGCAGGACTGAAATTTTTGATGTTTTTCTACTCCTCTCATGAGCCCAAACAAGTCTCTAAAAGCATGAGTTTGCAACTACTTTACTTTTGCAATTTTTGCCCAATTGCAAAAACCAGCGTTTTGAATGAAGAATCACATTTCTTGGTAGAATCATGCAGGATTGAAATTTTTGATGGTTTTTTACTCCTCTCAACAGCCCAAACAAGTTTCTAAAAGGATGAGTTTGCAACTACTTTACTTTTGGAGAAAATTCAAAACATTCATTATTCAATAGGGCCCAAACTATCAAAAACCAGCGGTTTCAATGAACACATTTCTTGGTAGAATCATGCAGGACTGAAATTTTTGATGTTTTTCTACTCATCTCATGAGCACAAACAAGTCTCTAAAAGCATGAGTTTGCAACTACTTTACTTTTGGAGAAAATTCAAAACATTCACTATTCAATAGAGCCCAATAGCAAAAATCAGGTTTTGAATGAAGAATCACATTTTTTCGTAAAATCATGCAGGATTGAAATTTTTGATGGTTTTTTACTCCTCTCAACAGCCCAAACAAGTTTCTAAAAGGATGAGTTTGCAACTACTTTACTTTTGGAGAAAATTCAAAACATTCATTATTCAATAGGGCCCAAACTATCAAAAACCAGCGGTTTCAATGAACACACATTTCTTGGTAGAATCATGCAGGACTGAAATTTTTGATGTTTTTCTACTCCTCTCATGAGCCCAAACAAGTCTCTAAAAGCATGAGTTTGCAACTACTTTACTTTTGGAGAAAATTCAAAACATTCATTATTCAATAGAGCCCAATAGCAAAAATCAGGTTTTGAATGAAGAATCACATTTCTTGGTAAAATCATGCAGGATTGAAATTTTTGATGTTTTTTTACTCCTCTCAACAGCCCAAACAAGTTTCTAAAAGGATGAGTTTGCAACTACTTTACTTTTGGAGAAAATTCAAAACATTCATTATTCAATAGGGCCCAAACTATCAAAAACCAGCGGTTTCAATGAACACACATTTCTTGGTAGAATCATGCAGGACTGAAATTTTTGATGTTTTTCTACTCCTCTCATGAGCCCAAACAAGTCTCTAAAAGCATGAGTTTGCAACTACTTTACTTTTGGAGAAAATTCAAAACATTCATTATTCAATAGAGCCCAATAGCAAAAACCAGCGTTTTGAATGAAGAATCACATTTCTTGGTAGAATCATGCAGGATTGAAATTTTTGATGGTTTTTTACTCCTCTCAACAGCCCAAACAAGTTTCTAAAAGGATGAGTTTGCAACTACTTTACTTTTGGAGAAAATTCAAAACATTCATTATTCAATAGGGCCCAAACTATCAAAAACCAGCGGTTTCAATGAACACACATTTCTTGGTAGAATCATGCAGGACTGAAATTTTTGATGTTTTTCTACTCTTCTCATGAGCCCAAACAAGTCTCTAAAAGCATGAGTTTGCAACTACTTTACTTTTGGAGAAAATTCAAAACATTCATTATTCAATAGAGCCCAATAGCAAAAACCAGCGTTTTGAATGAAGAATCACATTTCTTGGTAGAATCATGCAGGATTGAAATTTTTGATGGTTTTTTACTCCTCTCAACAGCCCAAACAAGTTTCTAAAAGGATGAGTTTGCAACTACTTTACTTTTGGAGAAAATTCAAAACATTCATTATTCAATAGGGCCCAAACTATCAAAAACCAGCGGTTTCAATGAACACACATTTCTTGGTAGAATCATGCAGGACTGAAATTTTTGATGTTTTTCTACTCCTCTCATGAGCCCAAACAAGTCTCTAAAAGCATGAGTTTGCAACTACTTTACTTTTGGAGAAAATTCAAAACATTCATTATTCAATAGGGCCCAAACTATCAAAAACCAGCGGTTTGAATGAACACACATTTCTTGGTAGAATCATGCAGGACTGAAATTTTTGATGTTTTTCTACTCCTCTCATGAGCCCAAACAAGTCTCTAAAAGCATGAGTTTGCAACTACTTTACTTTTGGAAAATTCAAAACACTCATTATTCAATAGGGCCCAAACTATCAAAAACCAGCGGTTTCAATGAACACACATTTCTTGGTAGAATCATGCAGGACTGAAATTTTTGATGTTTTTCTACTCCTCTCATGAGCCCAAACAAGTCTCTAAAAGCATGAGTTTGCAACTACTTTACTTTTGCAATTTTTGCCCAATTGCAAAAACCAGCGTTTTGAATGAAGAATCACATTTCTTGGTAGAATCATGCAGGATTGAAATTTTTGATGGTTTTTTACTCCTCTCAACAGCCCAAACAAGTTTCTAAAAGGATGAGTTTGCAACTACTTTACTTTTGGAGAAAATTCAAAACATTCATTATTCAATAGGGCCCAAACTATCAAAAACCAGCGGTTTCAATGAACACATTTCTTGGTAGAATCATGCAGGACTGAAATTTTTGATGTTTTTCTACTCATCTCATGAGCCCAAACAAGTCTCTAAAAGCATGAGTTTGCAACTACTTTACTTTTGGAGAAAATTCAAAACATTCACTATTCAATAGAGCCCAATAGCAAAAATCAGGTTTTGAATGAAGAATCACATTTTTTCGTAAAATCATGCAGGATTGAAATTTTTGATGGTTTTTTACTCCTCTCAACAGCCCAAACAAGTTTCTAAAAGGATGAGTTTGCAACTACTTTACTTTTGGAGAAAATTCAAAACATTCATTATTCAATAGGGCCCAAACTATCAAAAACCAGCGGTTTCAATGAACACACATTTCTTGGTAGAATCATGCAGGACTGAAATTTTTGATGTTTTTCTACTCCTCTCATGAGCCCAAACAAGTCTCTAAAAGCATGAGTTTGCAACTACTTTACTTTTGGAGAAAATTCAAAACATTCATTATTCAATAGAGCCCAATAGCAAAAATCAGGTTTTGAATGAAGAATCACATTTCTTGGTAAAATCATGCAGGATTGAAATTTTTGATGTTTTTTTACTCCTCTCAACAGCCCAAACAAGTTTCTAAAAGGATGAGTTTGCAACTACTTTACTTTTGGAGAAAATTCAAAACATTCATTATTCAATAGGGCCCAAACTATCAAAAACCAGCGGTTTCAATGAACACACATTTCTTGGTAGAATCATGCAGGACTGAAATTTTTGATGTTTTTCTACTCCTCTCATGAGCCCAAACAAGTCTCTAAAAGCATGAGTTTGCAACTACTTTACTTTTGGAGAAAATTCAAAACATTCATTATTCAATAGAGCCCAATAGCAAAAACCAGCGTTTTGAATGAAGAATCACATTTCTTGGTAGAATCATGCAGGATTGAAATTTTTGATGGTTTTTTACTCCTCTCAACAGCCCAAACAAGTTTCTAAAAGGATGAGTTTGCAACTACTTTACTTTTGGAGAAAATTCAAAACATTCATTATTCAATAGGGCCCAAACTATCAAAAACCAGCGGTATCAATGAACACACATTTCTTGGTAGAATCATGCAGGACTGAAATTTTTGATGTTTTTCTACTCTTCTCATGAGCCCAAACAAGTCTCTAAAAGCATGAGTTTGCAACTACTTTACTTTTGGAGAAAATTCAAAACATTCATTATTCAATAGAGCCCAATAGCAAAAACCAGCGTTTTGAATGAAGAATCACATTTCTTGGTAGAATCATGCAGGATTGAAATTTTTGATGGTTTTTTACTCCTCTCAACAGCCCAAACAAGTTTCTAAAAGGATGAGTTTGCAACTACTTTACTTTTGGAGAAAATTCAAAACATTCATTATTCAATAGGGCCCAAACTATCAAAAACCAGCGGTTTCAATGAACACACATTTCTTGGTAGAATCATGCAGGACTGAAATTTTTGATGTTTTTCTACTCCTCTCATGAGCCCAAACAAGTCTCTAAAAGCATGAGTTTGCAACTACTTTACTTTTGGAGAAAATTCAAAACATTCATTATTCAATAGGGCCCAAACTATCAAAAACCAGCGGTTTGAATGAACACACATTTCTTGGTAGAATCATGCAGGACTGAAATTTTTGATGTTTTTCTACTCCTCTCATGAGCCCAAACAAGTCTCTAAAAGCATGAGTTTGCAACTACTTTACTTTTGGAGAAAATTCAAAACATTCACTATTCAATAGAGCCCAATAGCAAAAATCAGGTTTTGAATGAAGAATCACATTTCTTGGTAAGATCATGCAGGATTGAAATTTTTGATGGTTTTTTACTCCTCTCAACAGCCCAAACAAGTTTCTAAAAGGATGAGTTTGCAACTACTTTACTTTTGGAGAAAATTCAAAACATTCATTATTCAATAGGGCCCAAACTATCAAAAACCAGCGGTTTCAATGAACACACATTTCTTGGTAGAATCATGCAGGACTGAAATTTTTGATGTTTTTCTACTCCTCTCATGAGCCCAAACAAGTCTCTAAAAGCATGAGTTTGCAACTACTTTACTTTTGGAGAAAATTCAAAACATTCATTATTCAATAGAGCCCAATAGCAAAAACCAGCGTTTTGAATGAAGAATCACATTTCTTGGTAGAATCATGCAGGATTGAAATTTTTGATGGTTTTTTACTCCTCTCAACAGCCCAAACAAGTTTCTAAAAGGTTGAGTTTGCAACTACTTTACTTTTGGAGAAAATTCAAAACATTCATTATTCAATAGAGCCCAATAGCAAAAACCAGCGTTTTGAATGAAGAATCACATTTCTTGGTAGAATCATGCAGGATTGAAATTTTTGATGGTTTTTTACTCCTCTCAACAGCCCAAACAAGTTTCTAAAAGGATGAGTTTGCAACTACTTTACTTTTGGAGAAAATTCAAAACATTCATTATTCAATAGGGCCCAAACTATCAAAAACCAGCGGTTTCAATGAACACATTTCTTGGTAGAATCATGCAGGACTGAAATTTTTGATGTTTTTCTACTCATCTCATGAGCACAAACAAGTCTCTAAAAGCATGAGTTTGCAACTACTTTACTTTTGGAGAAAATTCAAAACATTCACTATTCAATAGAGCCCAATAGCAAAAATCAGGTTTTGAATGAAGAATCACATTTTTTCGTAAAATCATGCAGGATTGAAATTTTTGATGGTTTTTTACTCCTCTCAACAGCCCAAACAAGTTTCTAAAAGGATGAGTTTGCAACTACTTTACTTTTGGAGAAAATTCAAAACATTCATTATTCAATAGGGCCCAAACTATCAAAAACCAGCGGTTTCAATGAACACACATTTCTTGGTAGAATCATGCAGGACTGAAATTTTTGATGTTTTTCTACTCCTCTCATGAGCCCAAACAAGTCTCTAAAAGCATGAGTTTGCAACTACTTTACTTTTGGAGAAAATTCAAAACATTCATTATTCAATAGAGCCCAATAGCAAAAATAAGGTTTTGAATGAAGAATCACATGTCTTGGTAGAATCATGCAGGATTGAAATTTTTGATGGTTTTTTACTCCTCTCAACAGCCCAAACAAGTTTCTAAAAGGATGAGTTTGCAACTACTTTACTTTTGGAGAAAATTCAAAACATTCATTATTCAATAGGGCCCAAACTATCAAAAACCAGCGGTTTCAATGAACACACATTTCTTGGTAGAATCATGCAGGACTGAAATTTTTGATGTTTTTCTACTCCTCTCATGAGCCCAAACAAGTCTCTAAAAGCATGAGTTTGCAACTACTTTACTTTTGGAGAAAATTCAAAACATTCATTATTCAATAGAGCCCAATAGCAAAAACCAGCGTTTTGAATGAAGAATCACATTTCTTGGTAGAATCATGCAGGATTGAAATTTTTGAAGGTTTTTTACTCCTCTCAACAGCCCAAACAAGTTTCTAAAAGGATGAGTTTGCAACTACTTTACTTTTGGAGAAAATTCAAAACATTCATTATTCAATAGGGCCCAAACTATCAAAAACCAGTGGTTTGAATGAACACACATTTCTTGGTAGAATCATGCAGGACTGAAATTTTTGATGTTTTTCTACTCCTCTCATAAGCCCAAACAAGTCTCTAAAAGCATGAGTTTGCAACTACTTTACTTTTGGAGAAAATTCAAAACATTCATTATTCAATAGAGCCCAATAGCAAAAACCAGCGTTTTGAATGAAGAATCACATTTCTTGGTAGAATCATGCAGGATTGAAATTTTTGATGGTTTTTTACTCCTCTCAACAGCCCAAACAAGTTTCTAAAAGGATGAGTTTGCAACTACTTTACTTTTGGAGAAAATTCAAAACATTCATTATTCAATAGGGCCCAAACTATCAAAAACCAGCGGTTTCAATGAACACACATTTCTTGGTAGAATCATGCAGGACTGAAATTTTTGATGTTTTTCTACTCTTCTCATGAGCCCAAACAAGTCTCTAAAAGCATGAGTTTGCAACTACTTTTGGAGAAAATTCAAAACATTCATTATTCAATAGAGCCCAATAGCAAAAACCAGCGTTTTGAATGAAGAATCACATTTCTTGGTAGAATCATGCAGGATTGAAATTTTTGATGGTTTTTTACTCCTCTCAACAGCCCAAACAAGTTTCTAAAAGGATGAGTTTGCAACTACTTTACTTTTGGAGAAAATTCAAAACATTCATTATTCAATAGGGCCCAAACTATCAAAAACTAGCGGTTTCAATGAACACACATTTCTTGGTAGAATCATGCAGGACTGAAATTTTTGATGTTTTTCTACTCCTCTCATGAGCCCAAACAAGTCTCTAAAAGCATGAGTTTGCAACTACTTTACTTTTGGAGAAAATTCAAAACATTCATTATTCAATAGAGCCCAATAGCAAAAACCAGCGTTTTGAATGAAGAATCACATTTCTTGGTAGAATCATGCAGGATTGAAATTTTTGAAGGTTTTTTACTCCTCTCAACAGCCCAAACAAGTTTCTAAAAGGATGAGTTTGCAACTACTTTACTTTTGGAGAAAATTCAAAACATTCATTATTCAATAGGGCCCAAACTATCAAAAACCAGTGGTTTGAATGAACACACATTTCTTGGTAGAATCATGCAGGACTGAAATTTTTGATGTTTTTCTACTCCTCTCATAAGCCCAAACAAGTCTCTAAAAGCATGAGTTTGCAACTACTTTACTTTTGGAGAAAATTCAAAACATTCATTATTCAATAGAGCCCAATAGCAAAAACCAGCGTTTTGAATGAAGAATCACATTTCTTGGTAGAATCATGCAGGATTGAAATTTTTGATGGTTTTTTACTCCTCTCAACAGCCCAAACAAGTTTCTAAAAGGATGAGTTTGCAACTACTTTACTTTTGGAGAAAATTCAAAACATTCATTATTCAATAGGGCCCAAACTATCAAAAACCAGCGGTTTCAATGAACACACATTTCTTGGTAGAATCATGCAGGACTGAAATTTTTGATGTTTTTCTACTCTTCTCATGAGCCCAAACAAGTCTCTAAAAGCATGAGTTTGCAACTACTTTTGGAGAAAATTCAAAACATTCATTATTCAATAGAGCCCAATAGCAAAAACCAGCGTTTTGAATGAAGAATCACATTTCTTGGTAGAATCATGCAGGATTGAAATTTTTGATTGTTTTTTACTCCTCTCAACAGCTCAAACAAGTTTCTAAAAGCATGAGTTTGCAACTACTTTACTTTTGGAAAATTCAAAACACTCATTATTCAATAGGGCCCAAACTATCAAAAACCAGCGGTTTCAATGAACACACATTTCTTGGTAGAATCATGCAGGACTGAAATTTTTGATGTTTTTCTACTCCTCTCATGAGCCCAAACAAGTCTCTAAAAGCATGAGTTTGCAACTACTTTACTTTTGCAATTTTTGCCCAATTGCAAAAACCAGCGTTTTGAATGAAGAATCACATTTCTTGGTAGAATCATGCAGGATTGAAATTTTTGATGGTTTTTTACTCCTCTCAACAGCCCAAACAAGTTTCTAAAAGGATGAGTTTGCAACTACTTTACTTTTGGAGAAAATTCAAAACATTCATTATTCAATAGGGCCCAAACTATCAAAAACCAGCGGTTTCAATGAACACATTTCTTGGTAGAATCATGCAGGACTGAAATTTTTGATGTTTTTCTACTCATCTCATGAGCCCAAACAAGTCTCTAAAAGCATGAGTTTGCAACTACTTTACTTTTGGAGAAAATTCAAAACATTCACTATTCAATAGAGCCCAATAGCAAAAATCAGGTTTTGAATGAAGAATCACATTTTTTCGTAAAATCATGCAGGATTGAAATTTTTGATGGTTTTTTACTCCTCTCAACAGCCCAAACAAGTTTCTAAAAGGATGAGTTTGCAACTACTTTACTTTTGGAGAAAATTCAAAACATTCATTATTCAATAGGGCCCAAACTATCAAAAACCAGCGGTTTCAATGAACACACATTTCTTGGTAGAATCATGCAGGACTGAAATTTTTGATGTTTTTCTACTCCTCTCATGAGCCCAAACAAGTCTCTAAAAGCATGAGTTTGCAACTACTTTACTTTTGGAGAAAATTCAAAACATTCATTATTCAATAGAGCCCAATAGCAAAAATCAGGTTTTGAATGAAGAATCACATTTCTTGGTAAAATCATGCAGGATTGAAATTTTTGATGTTTTTTTACTCCTCTCAACAGCCCAAACAAGTTTCTAAAAGGATGAGTTTGCAACTACTTTACTTTTGGAGAAAATTCAAAACATTCATTATTCAATAGGGCCCAAACTATCAAAAACCAGCGGTTTCAATGAACACACATTTCTTGGTAGAATCATGCAGGACTGAAATTTTTGATGTTTTTCTACTCCTCTCATGAGCCCAAACAAGTCTCTAAAAGCATGAGTTTGCAACTACTTTACTTTTGGAGAAAATTCAAAACATTCATTATTCAATAGAGCCCAATAGCAAAAACCAGCGTTTTGAATGAAGAATCACATTTCTTGGTAGAATCATGCAGGATTGAAATTTTTGATGGTTTTTTACTCCTCTCAACAGCCCAAACAAGTTTCTAAAAGGATGAGTTTGCAACTACTTTACTTTTGGAGAAAATTCAAAACATTCATTATTCAATAGGGCCCAAACTATCAAAAACCAGCGGTTTCAATGAACACACATTTCTTGGTAGAATCATGCAGGACTGAAATTTTTGATGTTTTTCTACTCTTCTCATGAGCCCAAACAAGTCTCTAAAAGCATGAGTTTGCAACTACTTTACTTTTGGAGAAAATTCAAAACATTCATTATTCAATAGAGCCCAATAGCAAAAACCAGCGTTTTGAATGAAGAATCACATTTCTTGGTAGAATCATGCAGGATTGAAATTTTTGATGGTTTTTTACTCCTCTCAACAGCCCAAACAAGTTTCTAAAAGGATGAGTTTGCAACTACTTTACTTTTGGAGAAAATTCAAAACATTCATTATTCAATAGGGCCCAAACTATCAAAAACCAGCGGTTTCAATGAACACACATTTCTTGGTAGAATCATGCAGGACTGAAATTTTTGATGTTTTTCTACTCCTCTCATGAGCCCAAACAAGTCTCTAAAAGCATGAGTTTGCAACTACTTTACTTTTGGAGAAAATTCAAAACATTCATTATTCAATAGGGCCCAAACTATCAAAAACCAGCGGTTTGAATGAACACACATTTCTTGGTAGAATCATGCAGGACTGAAATTTTTGATGTTTTTCTACTCCTCTCATGAGCCCAAACAAGTCTCTAAAAGCATGAGTTTGCAACTACTTTACTTTTGGAAAATTCAAAACACTCATTCAATAGGGCCCAAACTATCAAAAACCAGCGGTTTCAATGAACACACATTTCTTGGTAGAATCATGCAGGACTGAAATTTTTGATGTTTTTCTACTCCTCTCATGAGCCCAAACAAGTCTCTAAAAGCATGAGTTTGCAACTACTTTACTTTTGCAATTTTTGCCCAATTGCAAAAACCAGCGTTTTGAATGAAGAATCACATTTCTTGGTAGAATCATGCAGGATTGAAATTTTTGATGGTTTTTTACTCCTCTCAACAGCCCAAACAAGTTTCTAAAAGGATGAGTTTGCAACTACTTTACTTTTGGAGAAAATTCAAAACATTCATTATTCAATAGGGCCCAAACTATCAAAAAACAGCGGTTTCAATGAACACATTTCTTGGTAGAATCATGCAGGACTGAAATTTTTGATGTTTTTCTACTCATCTCATGAGCCCAAACAAGTCTCTAAAAGCATGCGTTTGCAACTACTTTACTTTTGGAGAAAATTCAAAACATTCACTATTCAATAGAGCCCAATAGCAAAAATCAGGTTTTGAATGAAGAATCACATTTTTTCGTAAAATCATGCAGGATTGAAATTTTTGATGGTTTTTTACTCCTCTCAACAGCCCAAACAAGTTTCTAAAAGGATGAGTTTGCAACTACTTTACTTTTGGAGAAAATTCAAAACATTCATTATTCAATAGGGCCCAAACTATCAAAAACCAGCGGTTTCAATGAACACACATTTCTTGGTAGAATCATGCAGGACTGAAATTTTTGATGTTTTTCTACTCCTCTCATGAGCCCAAACAAGTCTCTAAAAGCATGAGTTTGCAACTACTTTACTTTTGGAGAAAATTCAAAACATTCATTATTCAATAGAGCCCAATAGCAAAAATCAGGTTTTGAATGAAGAATCACATTTCTTGGTAAAATCATGCAGGATTGAAATTTTTGATGTTTTTTTACTCCTCTCAACAGCCCAAACAAGTTTCTAAAAGGATGAGTTTGCAACTACTTTACTTTTGGAGAAAATTCAAAACATTCATTATTCAATAGGGCCCAAACTATCAAAAACCAGCGGTTTCAATGAACACACATTTCTTGGTAGAATCATGCAGGACTGAAATTTTTGATGTTTTTCTACTCCTCTCATGAGCCCAAACAAGTCTCTAAAAGCATGAGTTTGCAACTACTTTACTTTTGGAGAAAATTCAAAACATTCATTATTCAATAGAGCCCAATAGCAAAAACCAGCGTTTTGAATGAAGAATCACATTTCTTGGTAGAATCATGCAGGATTGAAATTTTTGATGGTTTTTTACTCCTCTCAACAGCCCAAACAAGTTTCTAAAAGGATGAGTTTGCAACTACTTTACTTTTGGAGAAAATTCAAAACATTCATTATTCAATAGGGCCCAAACTATCAAAAACCAGCGGTATCAATGAACACACATTTCTTGGTAGAAT
This sequence comes from Dendrobates tinctorius, assembly GCF_039654945.1. Lineage (NCBI taxonomy): Eukaryota > Metazoa > Chordata > Amphibia > Anura > Dendrobatidae > Dendrobates > Dendrobates tinctorius. The sequence continues at coordinate 7,213,366 of NW_027361837.1, forward strand.
CATGCAGGACTGAAATTTTTGATGTTTTTCTACTCTTCTCATGAGCCCAAACAAGTCTCTAAAAGCATGAGTTTGCAACTACTTTACTTTTGGAGAAAATTCAAAACATTCATTATTCAATAGAGCCCAATAGCAAAAACCAGCGTTTTGAATGAAGAATCACATTTCTTGGTAGAATCATGCAGGATTGAAATTTTTGATGGTTTTTTACTCCTCTCAACAGCCCAAACAAGTTTCTAAAAGGATGAGTTTGCAACTACTTTACTTTTGGAGAAAATTCAAAACATTCATTATTCAATAGGGCCCAAACTATCAAAAACCAGCGGTTTCAATGAACACACATTTCTTGGTAGAATCATGCAGGACTGAAATTTTTGATGTTTTTCTACTCCTCTCATGAGCCCAAACAAGTCTCTAAAAGCATGAGTTTGCAACTACTTTACTTTTGGAGAAAATTCAAAACATTCATTATTCAATAGGGCCCAAACTATCAAAAACCAGCGGTTTGAATGAACACACATTTCTTGGTAGAATCATGCAGGACTGAAATTTTTGATGTTTTTCTACTCCTCTCATGAGCCCAAACAAGTCTCTAAAAGCATGAGTTTGCAACTACTTTACTTTTGGAGAAAATTCAAAACATTCATTATTCAATAGAGCCCAATAGCAAAAACCAGCGTTTTGAATGAAGAATCACATTTCTTGGTAGAATCATGCAGGATTGAAATTTTTGATGGTTTTTTACTCCTCTCAACAGCCCAAACAAGTTTCTAAAAGGATGAGTTTGCAACTACTTTACTTTTGGAGAAAATTCAAAACATTCATTATTCAATAGGGCCCAAACTATCAAAAACCAGCGGTTTCAATGAACACACATTTCTTGGTAGAATCATGCAGGACTGAAATTTTTGATGTTTTTCTACTCCTCTCATGAGCCCAAACAAGTCTCTAAAAGCATGAGTTTGCAACTACTTTACTTTTGGAGAAAATTCAAAACATTCATTATTCAATAGAGCCCAATAGCAAAAACCAGCGTTTTGAATGAAGAATCACATTTCTTGGTAGAATCATGCAGGATTGAAATTTTTGATGGTTTTTTACTCCTCTCAACAGCCCAAACAAGTTTCTAAAAGGATGAGTTTGCAACTACTTTACTTTTGGAGAAAATTCAAAACATTCATTATTCAATAGGGCCCAAACTATCAAAAACCAGCGGTTTCAATGAACACACATTTCTTGGTAGAATCATGCAGGACTGAAATTTTTGATGTTTTTCTACTCCTCTCATGAGCCCAAACAAGTCTCTAAAAGCATGAGTTTGCAACTACTTTACTTTTGGAGAAAATTCAAAACATTCATTATTCAATAGGGCCCAAACTATCAAAAACCAGCGGTTTGAATGAACACACATTTCTTGGTAGAATCATGCAGGACTGAAATTTTTGATGTTTTTCTACTCCTCTCATGAGCCCAAACAAGTCTCTAAAAGCATGAGTTTGCAACTACTTTACTTTTGGAGAAAATTCAAAACATTCATTATTCAATAGAGCCCAATAGCAAAAACCAGCGTTTTGAATGAAGAATCACATTTCTTGGTAGAATCATGCAGGATTGAAATTTTTGATGGTTTTTTACTCCTCTCAACAGCCCAAACAAGTTTCTAAAAGGATGAGTTTGCAACTACTTTACTTTTGGAGAAAATTCAAAACATTCATTATTCAATAGGGCCCAAACTATCAAAAACCAGCGGTTTCAATGAACACACATTTCTTGGTAGAATCATGCAGGACTGAAATTTTTGATGTTTTTCTACTCCTCTCATGAGCCCAAACAAGTCTCTAAAAGCATGAGTTTGCAACTACTTTACTTTTGGAGAAAATTCAAAACATTCATTATTCAATAGAGCCCAATAGCAAAAACCAGCGTTTTGAATGAAGAATCACATTTCTTGGTAGAATCATGCAGGATTGAAATTTTTGATGGTTTTTTACTCCTCTCAACAGCCCAAACAAGTTTCTAAAAGGATGAGTTTGCAACTACTTTACTTTTGGAGAAAATTCAAAACATTCATTATTCAATAGGGCCCAAACTATCAAAAACCAGCGGTTTCAATGAACACACATTTCTTGGTAGAATCATGCAGGACTGAAATTTTTGATGTTTTTCTACTCTTCTCATGAGCCCAAACAAGTCTCTAAAAGCATGAGTTTGCAACTACTTTACTTTTGGAGAAAATTCAAAACATTCATTATTCAATAGAGCCCAATAGCAAAAACCAGCGTTTTGAATGAAGAATCACATTTCTTGGTAGAATCATGCAGGATTGAAATTTTTGATGGTTTTTTACTCCTCTCAACAGCCCAAACAAGTTTCTAAAAGGATGAGTTTGCAACTACTTTACTTTTGGAGAAAATTCAAAACATTCATTATTCAATAGGGCCCAAACTATCAAAAACCAGCGGTTTCAATGAACACACATTTCTTGGTAGAATCATGCAGGACTGAAATTTTTGATGTTTTTCTACTCCTCTCATGTGCCCAAACAAGTCTCTAAAAGCATGAGTTTGCAACTACTTTACTTTTGGAGAAAATTCAAAACATTCATTATTCAATAGGGCCCAAACTATCAAAAACCAGCGGTTTGAATGAACACACATTTCTTGGTAGAATCATGCAGGACTGAAATTTTTGATGTTTTTCTACTCCTCTCATGAGCCCAAACAAGTCTCTAAAAGCATGAGTTTGCAACTACTTTACTTTTGGAGAAAATTCAAAACATTCATTATTCAATAGAGCCCCATAGCAAAAACCAGCGTTTTGAATGAAGAATCACATTTCTTGGTAGAATCATGCAGGATTGAAATTTTTGATGGTTTTTTACTCCTCTCAACAGCCCAAACAAGTTTCTAAAAGGATGAGTTTGCAACTACTTTACTTTTGGAGAAAATTCAAAACATTCATTATTCAATAGGGCCCAAACTATCAAAAAACAGCCGTTTCAATGAACACACATGTCTTGGTAGAATCATGCAGGACTGAAATTTTTGATGTTTTTCTACTCATCTCATGAGCCCAAACAAGTCTCTAAAAGCATGAGTTTGCAACTACTTTACTTTTGGAGAAAATTCAAAACATTCACTATTCAATAGAGCCCAATAGCAAAAATCAGGTTTTGAATGAAGAATCACATTTCTTGGTAAAATCATGCAGGATTGAAATTTTTGATGGTTTTTTACTCCTCTCAACAGCCCAAACAAGTTTCTAAAAGGATGAGTTTGCAACTACTTTACTTTTGGAGAAAATTCAAAACATTCATTATTCAATAGGGCCCAAACTATCAAAAACCAGCGGTTTCAATGAACACACATTTCTTGGTAGAATCATGCAGGACTGAAATTTTTGATGTTTTTCTACTCCTCTCATGAGCCCAAACAAGTCTCTAAAAGCATGAGTTTGCAACTACTTTACTTTTGGAGAAAATTCAAAACATTCATTATTCAATAGAGCCCAATAGCAAAAACCAGCGTTTTGAATGAAGAATCACATTTCTTGGTAGAATCATGCAGGATTGAAATTTTTGATGGTTTTTTACTCCTCTCAACAGCCCAAACAAGTTTCTAAAAGGATGAGTTTGCAACTACTTTACTTTTGGAGAAAATTCAAAACATTCATTATTCAATAGGGCCCAAACTATCAAAAACCAGTGGTTTCAATGAACACACATTTCTTGGTAGAATCATGCAGGACTGAAATTTTTGATGTTTTTCTACTCCTCTCATGAGCCCAAACAAGTCTCTAAAAGCATGAGTTTGCAACTACTTTACTTTTGGAGAAAATTCAAAACATTCATTATTCAATAGAGCCCAATAGCAAAAACCAGCGTTTTGAATGAAGAATCACATTTTTTGGTAGAATCATGCAGGATTGAAATTTTTGATGGTTTTTTACTCCTCTCAACAGCCCAAACAAGTTTCTAAAAGGATGAGTTTGCAACTACTTTACTTTTGGAGAAAATTCAAAACATTCATTATTCAATAGGGCCCAAACTATCAAAAACCAGCGGTTTCAATGAACACATTTCTTGGTAGAATCATGCAGGACTGAAATTTTTGATGTTTTTCTACTCATCTCATGAGCCCAAACAAGTCTCTAAAAGCATGAGTTTGCAACTACTTTACTTTTGGAGAAAATTCAAAACATTCACTATTCAATAGAGCCCAATAGCAAAAATCAGGTTTTGAATGAAGAATCACATTTTTTCGTAAAATCATGCAGGATTGAAATTTTTGATGGTTTTTTACTCCTCTCAACAGCCCAAACAAGTTTCTAAAAGGATGAGTTTGCAACTACTTTACTTTTGGAGAAAATTCAAAACATTCATTATTCAATAGGGCCCAAACTATCAAAAACCAGCGGTTTCAATGAACACACATTTCTTGGTAGAATCATGCAGGACTGAAATTTTTGATGTTTTTCTACTCCTCTCATGAGCCCAAACAAGTCTCTAAAAGCATGAGTTTGCAACTACTTTACTTTTGGAGAAAATTCAAAACATTCATTATTCAATAGAGCCCAATAGCAAAAATCAGGTTTTGAATGAAGAATCACATTTCTTGGTAAAATCATGCAGGATTGAAATTTTTGATGTTTTTTTACTCCTCTCAACAGCCCAAACAAGTTTCTAAAAGGATGAGTTTGCAACTACTTTACTTTTGGAGAAAATTCAAAACATTCATTATTCAATAGGGCCCAAACTATCAAAAACCAGCGGTTTCAATGAACACACATTTCTTGGTAGAATCATGCAGGACTGAAATTTTTGATGTTTTTCTACTCCTCTCATGAGCCCAAACAAGTCTCTAAAAGCATGAGTTTGCAACTACTTTACTTTTGGAGAAAATTCAAAACATTCATTATTCAATAGAGCCCAATAGCAAAAACCAGCGTTTTGAATGAAGAATCACATTTCTTGGTAGAATCATGCAGGATTGAAATTTTTGATGGTTTTTTACTCCTCTCAACAGCCCAAACAAGTTTCTAAAAGGATGAGTTTGCAACTACTTTACTTTTGGAGAAAATTCAAAACATTCATTATTCAATAGGGCCCAAACTATCAAAAACCAGCGGTTTCAATGAACACACATTTCTTGGTAGAATCATGCAGGACTGAAATTTTTGATGTTTTTCTACTCTTCTCATGAGCCCAAACAAGTCTCTAAAAGCATGAGTTTGCAACTACTTTACTTTTGGAGAAAATTCAAAACATTCATTATTCAATAGAGCCCAATAGCAAAAACCAGCGTTTTGAATGAAGAATCACATTTCTTGGTAGAATCATGCAGGATTGAAATTTTTGATGGTTTTTTACTCCTCTCAACAGCCCAAACAAGTTTCTAAAAGGATGAGTTTGCAACTACTTTACTTTTGGAGAAAATTCAAAACATTCATTATTCAATAGGGCCCAAACTATCAAAAACCAGCGGTTTCAATGAACACACATTTCTTGGTAGAATCATGCAGGACTGAAATTTTTGATGTTTTTCTACTCCTCTCATGAGCCCAAACAAGTCTCTAAAAGCATGAGTTTGCAACTACTTTACTTTTGGAGAAAATTCAAAACATTCATTATTCAATAGGGCCCAAACTATCAAAAACCAGCGGTTTGAATGAACACACATTTCTTGGTAGAATCATGCAGGACTGAAATTTTTGATGTTTTTCTACTCCTCTCATGAGCCCAAACAAGTCTCTAAAAGCATGAGTTTGCAACTACTTTACTTTTGGAAAATTCAAAACACTCATTATTCAATAGGGCCCAAACTATCAAAAACCAGCGGTTTCAATGAACACACATTTCTTGGTAGAATCATGCAGGACTGAAATTTTTGATGTTTTTCTACTCCTCTCATGAGCCCAAACAAGTCTCTAAAAGCATGAGTTTGCAACTACTTTACTTTTGCAATTTTTGCCCAATTGCAAAAACCAGCGTTTTGAATGAAGAATCACATTTCTTGGTAGAATCATGCAGGATTGAAATTTTTGATGGTTTTTTACTCCTCTCAACAGCCCAAACAAGTTTCTAAAAGGATGAGTTTGCAACTACTTTACTTTCGGAGAAAATTCAAAACATTCATTATTCAATAGGGCCCAAACTATCAAAAACCAGCGGTTTCAATGAACACATTTCTTGGTAGAATCATGCAGGACTGAAATTTTTGATGTTTTTCTACTCATCTCATGAGCCCAAACAAGTCTCTAAAAGCATGAGTTTGCAACTACTTTACTTTTGGAGAAAATTCAAAACATTCACTATTCAATAGAGCCCAATAGCAAAAATCAGGTTTTGAATGAAGAATCACATTTTTTCGTAAAATCATGCAGGATTGAAATTTTTGATGGTTTTTTACTCCTCTCAACAGCCCAAACAAGTTTCTAAAAGGATGAGTTTGCAACTACTTTACTTTTGGAGAAAATTCAAAACATTCATTATTCAATAGGGCCCAAACTATCAAAAACCAGCGGTTTCAATGAACACACATTTCTTGGTAGAATCATGCAGGACTGAAATTTTTGATGTTTTTCTACTCCTCTCATGAGCCCAAACAAGTCTCTAAAAGCATGAGTTTGCAACTACTTTACTTTTGGAGAAAATTCAAAACATTCATTATTCAATAGAGCCCAATAGCAAAAATCAGGTTTTGAATGAAGAATCACATTTCTTGGTAAAATCATGCAGGATTGAAATTTTTGATGTTTTTTTACTCCTCTCAACAGCCCAAACAAGTTTCTAAAAGGATGAGTTTGCAACTACTTTACTTTTGGAGAAAATTCAAAACATTCATTATTCAATAGGGCCCAAACTATCAAAAACCAGCGGTTTCAATGAACACACATTTCTTGGTAGAATCATGCAGGACTGAAATTTTTGATGTTTTTCTACTCCTCTCATGAGCCCAAACAAGTCTCTAAAAGCATGAGTTTGCAACTACTTTACTTTTGGAGAAAATTCAAAACATTCATTATTCAATAGAGCCCAATAGCAAAAACCAGCGTTTTGAATGAAGAATCACATTTCTTGGTAGAATCATGCAGGATTGAAATTTTTGATGGTTTTTTACTCCTCTCAACAGCCCAAACAAGTTTCTAAAAGGATGAGTTTGCAACTACTTTACTTTTGGAGAAAATTCAAAACATTCATTATTCAATAGGGCCCAAACTATCAAAAACCAGCGGTATCAATGAACACACATTTCTTGGTAGAATCATGCAGGACTGAAATTTTTGATGTTTTTCTACTCTTCTCATGAGCCCAAACAAGTCTCTAAAAGCATGAGTTTGCAACTACTTTACTTTTGGAGAAAATTCAAAACATTCATTATTCAATAGAGCCCAATAGCAAAAACCAGCGTTTTGAATGAAGAATCACATTTCTTGGTAGAATCATGCAGGATTGAAATTTTTGATGGTTTTTTACTCCTCTCAACAGCCCAAACAAGTTTCTAAAAGGATGAGTTTGCAACTACTTTACTTTTGGAGAAAATTCAAAACATTCATTATTCAATAGGGCCCAAACTATCAAAAACCAGCGGTTTCAATGAACACACATTTCTTGGTAGAATCATGCAGGACTGAAATTTTTGATGTTTTTCTACTCCTCTCATGAGCCCAAACAAGTCTCTAAAAGCATGAGTTTGCAACTACTTTACTTTTGGAGAAAATTCAAAACATTCATTATTCAATAGGGCCCAAACTATCAAAAACCAGCGGTTTGAATGAACACACATTTCTTGGTAGAATCATGCAGGACTGAAATTTTTGATGTTTTTCTACTCCTCTCATGAGCCCAAACAAGTCTCTAAAAGCATGAGTTTGCAACTACTTTACTTTTGGAGAAAATTCAAAACATTCACTATTCAATAGAGCCCAATAGCAAAAATCAGGTTTTGAATGAAGAATCACATTTCTTGGTAAGATCATGCAGGATTGAAATTTTTGATGGTTTTTTACTCCTCTCAACAGCCCAAACAAGTTTCTAAAAGGATGAGTTTGCAACTACTTTACTTTTGGAGAAAATTCAAAACATTCATTATTCAATAGGGCCCAAACTATCAAAAACCAGCGGTTTCAATGAACACACATTTCTTGGTAGAATCATGCAGGACTGAAATTTTTGATGTTTTTCTACTCCTCTCATGAGCCCAAACAAGTCTCTAAAAGCATGAGTTTGCAACTACTTTACTTTTGGAGAAAATTCAAAACATTCATTATTCAATAGAGCCCAATAGCAAAAACCAGCGTTTTGAATGAAGAATCACATTTCTTGGTAGAATCATGCAGGATTGAAATTTTTGATGGTTTTTTACTCCTCTCAACAGCCCAAACAAGTTTCTAAAAGGTTGAGTTTGCAACTACTTTACTTTTGGAGAAAATTCAAAACATTCATTATTCAATAGAGCCCAATAGCAAAAACCAGCGTTTTGAATGAAGAATCACATTTCTTGGTAGAATCATGCAGGATTGAAATTTTTGATGGTTTTTTACTCCTCTCAACAGCCCAAACAAGTTTCTAAAAGGATGAGTTTGCAACTACTTTACTTTTGGAGAAAATTCAAAACATTCATTATTCAATAGGGCCCAAACTATCAAAAACCAGCGGTTTCAATGAACACATTTCTTGGTAGAATCATGCAGGACTGAAATTTTTGATGTTTTTCTACTCATCTCATGAGCACAAACAAGTCTCTAAAAGCATGAGTTTGCAACTACTTTACTTTTGGAGAAAATTCAAAACATTCACTATTCAATAGAGCCCAATAGCAAAAATCAGGTTTTGAATGAAGGATCACATTTTTTCGTAAAATCATGCAGGATTGAAATTTTTGATGGTTTTTTACTCCTCTCAACAGCCCAAACAAGTTTCTAAAAGGATGAGTTTGCAACTACTTTACTTTTGGAGAAAATTCAAAACATTCATTATTCAATAGGGCCCAAACTATCAAAAACCAGCGGTTTCAATGAACACACATTTCTTGGTAGAATCATGCAGGACTGAAATTTTTGATGTTTTTCTACTCCTCTCATGAGCCCAAACAAGTCTCTAAAAGCATGAGTTTGCAACTACTTTACTTTTGGAGAAAATTCAAAACATTCATTATTCAATAGAGCCCAATAGCAAAAATAAGGTTTTGAATGAAGAATCACATGTCTTGGTAGAATCATGCAGGATTGAAATTTTTGATGGTTTTTTACTCCTCTCAACAGCCCAAACAAGTTTCTAAAAGGATGAGTTTGCAACTACTTTACTTTTGGAGAAAATTCAAAACATTCATTATTCAATAGGGCCCAAACTATCAAAAACCAGCGGTTTCAATGAACACACATTTCTTGGTAGAATCATGCAGGACTGAAATTTTTGATGTTTTTCTACTCCTCTCATGAGCCCAAACAAGTCTCTAAAAGCATGAGTTTGCAACTACTTTACTTTTGGAGAAAATTCAAAACATTCATTATTCAATAGAGCCCAATAGCAAAAACCAGCGTTTTGAATGAAGAATCACATTTCTTGGTAGAATCATGCAGGATTGAAATTTTTGAAGGTTTTTTACTCCTCTCAACAGCCCAAACAAGTTTCTAAAAGGATGAGTTTGCAACTACTTTACTTTTGGAGAAAATTCAAAACATTCATTATTCAATAGGGCCCAAACTATCAAAAACCAGTGGTTTGAATGAACACACATTTCTTGGTAGAATCATGCAGGACTGAAATTTTTGATGTTTTTCTACTCCTCTCATAAGCCCAAACAAGTCTCTAAAAGCATGAGTTTGCAACTACTTTACTTTTGGAGAAAATTCAAAACATTCATTATTCAATAGAGCCCAATAGCAAAAACCAGCGTTTTGAATGAAGAATCACATTTCTTGGTAGAATCATGCAGGATTGAAATTTTTGATGGTTTTTTACTCCTCTCAACAGCCCAAACAAGTTTCTAAAAGGATGAGTTTGCAACTACTTTACTTTTGGAGAAAATTCAAAACATTCATTATTCAATAGGGCCCAAACTATCAAAAACCAGCGGTTTCAATGAACACACATTTCTTGGTAGAATCATGCAGGACTGAAATTTTTGATGTTTTTCTACTCTTCTCATGAGCCCAAACAAGTCTCTAAAAGCATGAGTTTGCAACTACTTTTGGAGAAAATTCAAAACATTCATTATTCAATAGAGCCCAATAGCAAAAACCAGCGTTTTGAATGAAGAATCACATTTCTTGGTAGAATCATGCAGGATTGAAATTTTTGATTGTTTTTTACTCCTCTCAACAGCTCAAACAAGTTTCTAAAAGCATGAGTTTGCAACTACTTTACTTTTGGAAAATTCAAAACACTCATTATTCAATAGGGCCCAAACTATCAAAAACCAGCGGTTTCAATGAACACACATTTCTTGGTAGAATCATGCAGGACTGAAATTTTTGATGTTTTTCTACTCCTCTCATGAGCCCAAACAAGTCTCTAAAAGCATGAGTTTGCAACTACTTTACTTTTGCAATTTTTGCCCAATTGCAAAAACCAGCGTTTTGAATGAAGAATCACATTTCTTGGTAGAATCATGCAGGATTGAAATTTTTGATGGTTTTTTACTCCTCTCAACAGCCCAAACAAGTTTCTAAAAGGATGAGTTTGCAACTACTTTACTTTTGGAGAAAATTCAAAACATTCATTATTCAATAGGGCCCAAACTATCAAAAACCAGCGGTTTCAATGAACACATTTCTTGGTAGAATCATGCAGGACTGAAATTTTTGATGTTTTTCTACTCATCTCATGAGCCCAAACAAGTCTCTAAAAGCATGAGTTTGCAACTACTTTACTTTTGGAGAAAATTCAAAACATTCACTATTCAATAGAGCCCAATAGCAAAAATCAGGTTTTGAATGAAGAATCACATTTTTTCGTAAAATCATGCAGGATTGAAATTTTTGATGGTTTTTTACTCCTCTCAACAGCCCAAACAAGTTTCTAAAAGGATGAGTTTGCAACTACTTTACTTTTGGAGAAAATTCAAAACATTCATTATTCAATAGGGCCCAAACTATCAAAAACCAGCGGTTTCAATGAACACACATTTCTTGGTAGAATCATGCAGGACTGAAATTTTTGATGTTTTTCTACTCCTCTCATGAGCCCAAACAAGTCTCTAAAAGCATGAGTTTGCAACTACTTTACTTTTGGAGAAAATTCAAAACATTCATTATTCAATAGAGCCCAATAGCAAAAATCAGGTTTTGAATGAAGAATCACATTTCTTGGTAAAATCATGCAGGATTGAAATTTTTGATGTTTTTTTACTCCTCTCAACAGCCCAAACAAGTTTCTAAAAGGATGAGTTTGCAACTACTTTACTTTTGGAGAAAATTCAAAACATTCATTATTCAATAGGGCCCAAACTATCAAAAACCAGCGGTTTCAATGAACACACATTTCTTGGTAGAATCATGCAGGACTGAAATTTTTGATGTTTTTCTACTCCTCTCATGAGCCCAAACAAGTCTCTAAAAGCATGAGTTTGCAACTACTTTACTTTTGGAGAAAATTCAAAACATTCATTATTCAATAGAGCCCAATAGCAAAAACCAGCGTTTTGAATGAAGAATCACATTTCTTGGTAGAATCATGCAGGATTGAAATTTTTGATGGTTTTTTACTCCTCTCAACAGCCCAAACAAGTTTCTAAAAGGATGAGTTTGCAACTACTTTACTTTTGGAGAAAATTCAAAACATTCATTATTCAATAGGGCCCAAACTATCAAAAACCAGCGGTTTCAATGAACACACATTTCTTGGTAGAATCATGCAGGACTGAAATTTTTGATGTTTTTCTACTCTTCTCATGAGCCCAAACAAGTCTCTAAAAGCATGAGTTTGCAACTACTTTACTTTTGGAGAAAATTCAAAACATTCATTATTCAATAGAGCCCAATAGCAAAAACCAGCGTTTTGAATGAAGAATCACATTTCTTGGTAGAATCATGCAGGATTGAAATTTTTGATGGTTTTTTACTCCTCTCAACAGCCCAAACAAGTTTCTAAAAGGATGAGTTTGCAACTACTTTACTTTTGGAGAAAATTCAAAACATTCATTATTCAATAGGGCCCAAACTATCAAAAACCAGCGGTTTCAATGAACACACATTTCTTGGTAGAATCATGCAGGACTGAAATTTTTGATGTTTTTCTACTCCTCTCATGAGCCCAAACAAGTCTCTAAAAGCATGAGTTTGCAACTACTTTACTTTTGGAGAAAATTCAAAACATTCATTATTCAATAGGGCCCAAACTATCAAAAACCAGCGGTTTGAATGAACACACATTTCTTGGTAGAATCATGCAGGACTGAAATTTTTGATGTTTTTCTACTCCTCTCATGAGCCCAAACAAGTCTCTAAAAGCATGAGTTTGCAACTACTTTACTTTTGGAAAATTCAAAACACTCATTATTCAATAGGGCCCAAACTATCAAAAACCAGCGGTTTCAATGAACACACATTTCTTGGTAGAATCATGCAGGACTGAAATTTTTGATGTTTTTCTACTCCTCTCATGAGCCCAAACAAGTCTCTAAAAGCATGAGTTTGCAACTACTTTACTTTTGCAATTTTTGCCCAATTGCAAAAACCAGCGTTTTGAATGAAGAATCACATTTCTTGGTAGAATCATGCAGGATTGAAATTTTTGATGGTTTTTTACTCCTCTCATGAGCCCAAACAAGTCTCTAAAAGCATGAGTTTGCAACTACTTTACTTTTGGAGAAAATTCAAAACATTCATTATTCAATAGAGCCCAATAGCAAAAACCAGCGTTTTGAATGAAGAATCACATTTCTTGGTAGAATCATGCAGGATTGAAATTTTTGATGGTTTTTTACTCCTCTCAACAGCCCAAACAAGTTTCTAAAAGGATGAGTTTGCAACTACTTTACTTTTGGAGAAAATTCAAAACATTCATTATTCAATAGGGCCCAAACTATCAAAAACCAGCGGTATCAATGAACACACATTTCTTGGTAGAATCATGCAGGACTGAAATTTTTGATGTTTTTCTACTCTTCTCATGAGCCCAAACAAGTCTCTAAAAGCATGAGTTTGCAACTACTTTACTTTTGGAGAAAATTCAAAACATTCATTATTCAATAGAGCCCAATAGCAAAAACCAGCGTTTTGAATGAAGAATCACATTTCTTGGTAGAATCATGCAGGATTGAAATTTTTGATGGTTTTTTACTCCTCTCAACAGCCCAAACAAGTTTCTAAAAGGATGAGTTTGCAACTACTTTACTTTTGGAGAAAATTCAAAACATTCATTATTCAATAGGGCCCAAACTATCAAAAACCAGCGGTTTCAATGAACACACATTTCTTGGTAGAATCATGCAGGACTGAAATTTTTGATGTTTTTCTACTCCTCTCATGAGCCCAAACAAGTCTCTAAAAGCATGAGTTTGCAACTACTTTACTTTTGGAGAAAATTCAAAACATTCATTATTCAATAGGGCCCAAACTATCAAAAACCAGCGGTTTGAATGAACACACATTTCTTGGTAGAATCATGCAGGACTGAAATTTTTGATGTTTTTCTACTCCTCTCATGAGCCCAAACAAGTCTCTAAAAGCATGAGTTTGCAACTACTTTACTTTTGGAGAAAATTCAAAACATTCATTATTCAATAGAGCCCAATAGCAAAAACCAGCGTTTTGAATGAAGAATCACATTTCTTGGTAGAATCATGCAGGATTGAAATTTTTGATGGTTTTTTACTCCTCTCAACAGCCCAAACAAGTTTCTAAAAGGATGAGTTTGCAACTACTTTACTTTTGGAGAAAATTCAAAACATTCATTATTCAATAGGGCCCAAACTATCAAAAACCAGCGGTTTCAATGAACACACATTTCTTGGTAGAATCATGCAGGACTGAAATTTTTGATGTTTTTCTACTCCTCTCATGAGCCCAAACAAGTCTCTAAAAGCATGAGTTTGCAACTACTTTACTTTTGGAGAAAATTCAAAACATTCATTATTCAATAGGGCCCAAACTATCAAAAACCAGCGGTTTCAATGAACACACATTTCTTGGTAGAATCATGCAGGACTGAAATTTTTGATGTTTTTCTACTCCTCTCATGAGCCCAAACAAGTCTCTAAAAGCATGAGTTTGCAACTACTTTACTTTTGGAGAAAATTCAAAACATTCATTATTCAATAGAGCCCAATAGCAAAAACCAGCGTTTTGAATGAAGAATCACATTTCTTGGTAGAATCATGCAGGATTGAAATTTTTGATGGTTTTTTACTCCTCTCAACAGCCCAAACAAGTTTCTAAAAGGATGAGTTTGCAACTACTTTACTTTTGGAGAAAATTCAAAACATTCATTATTCAATAGGGCCCAAACTATCAAAAACCAGCGGTTTCAATGAACACACATTTCTTGGTAGAATCATGCAGGACTGAAATTTTTGATGTTTTTCTACTCCTCTCATGAGCCCAAACAAGTCTCTAAAAGCATGAGTTTGCAACTACTTTACTTTTGGAGAAAATTCAAAACATTCATTATTCAATAGGGCCCAAACTATCAAAAACCAGCGGTTTGAATGAACACACATTTCTTGGTAGAATCATGCAGGACTGAAATTTTTGATGTTTTTCTACTCCTCTCATGAGCCCAAACAAGTCTCTAAAAGCATGAGTTTGCAACTACTTTACTTTTGGAGAAAATTCAAAACATTCATTATTCAATAGAGCCCAATAGCAAAAACCAGCGTTTTGAATGAAGAATCACATTTCTTGGTAGAATCATGCAGGATTGAAATTTTTGATGGTTTTTTACTCCTCTCAACAGCCCAAACAAGTTTCTAAAAGGATGAGTTTGCAACTACTTTACTTTTGGAGAAAATTCAAAACATTCATTATTCAATAGGGCCCAAACTATCAAAAACCAGCGGTTTCAATGAACACACATTTCTTGGTAGAATCATGCAGGACTGAAATTTTTGATGTTTTTCTACTCCTCTCATGAGCCCAAACAAGTCTCTAAAAGCATGAGTTTGCAACTACTTTACTTTTGGAGAAAATTCAAAACATTCATTATTCAATAGAGCCCAATAGCAAAAATCAGGTTTTGAATGAAGAATCACATTTCTTGGTAAAATCATGCAGGATTGAAATTTTTGATGTTTTTTTACTCCTCTCAACAGCCCAAACAAGTTTCTAAAAGGATGAGTTTGCAACTACTTTACTTTTGGAGAAAATTCAAAACATTCATTATTCAATAGGGCCCAAACTATCAAAAACCAGCGGTTTCAATGAACACACATTTCTTGGTAGAATCATGCAGGACTGAAATTTTTGATGTTTTTCTACTCCTCTCATGAGCCCAAACAAGTCTCTAAAAGCATGAGTTTGCAACTACTTTACTTTTGGAGAAAATTCAAAACATTCATTATTCAATAGAGCCCAATAGCAAAAACCAGC
The DNA here is from genome assembly GCF_039654945.1 of Dendrobates tinctorius. Lineage (NCBI taxonomy): Eukaryota > Metazoa > Chordata > Amphibia > Anura > Dendrobatidae > Dendrobates > Dendrobates tinctorius. The sequence goes on from NW_027361837.1 coordinate 7,228,894, forward strand.
GTTTTGAATGAAGAATCACATTTCTTGGTAGAATCATGCAGGATTGAAATTTTTGATGGTTTTTTACTCCTCTCAACAGCCCAAACAAGTTTCTAAAAGGATGAGTTTGCAACTACTTTACTTTTGGAGAAAATTCAAAACATTCATTATTCAATAGGGCCCAAACTATCAAAAAACAGCCGTTTCAATGAACACACATGTCTTGGTAGAATCATGCAGGACTGAAATTTTTGATGTTTTTCTACTCATCTCATGAGCCCAAACAAGTCTCTAAAAGCATGAGTTTGCAACTACTTTACTTTTGGAGAAAATTCAAAACATTCACTATTCAATAGAGCCCAATAGCAAAAATCAGGTTTTGAATGAAGAATCACATTTCTTGGTAAAATCATGCAGGATTGAAATTTTTGATGGTTTTTTACTCCTCTCAACAGCCCAAACAAGTTTCTAAAAGGATGAGTTTGCAACTACTTTACTTTTGGAGAAAATTCAAAACATTCATTATTCAATAGGGCCCAAACTATCAAAAACCAGCGGTTTCAATGAACACACATTTCTTGGTAGAATCATGCAGGACTGAAATTTTTGATGTTTTTCTACTCCTCTCATGAGCCCAAACAAGTCTCTAAAAGCATGAGTTTGCAACTACTTTACTTTTGGAGAAAATTCAAAACATTCATTATTCAATAGAGCCCAATAGCAAAAACCAGCGTTTTGAATGAAGAATCACATTTCTTGGTAGAATCATGCAGGATTGAAATTTTTGATGGTTTTTTACTCCTCTCAACAGCCCAAACAAGTTTCTAAAAGGATGAGTTTGCAACTACTTTACTTTTGGAGAAAATTCAAAACATTCATTATTCAATAGGGCCCAAACTATCAAAAACCAGTGGTTTCAATGAACACACATTTCTTGGTAGAATCATGCAGGACTGAAATTTTTGATGTTTTTCTACTCCTCTCATGAGCCCAAACAAGTCTCTAAAAGCATGAGTTTGCAACTACTTTACTTTTGGAGAAAATTCAAAACATTCATTATTCAATAGAGCCCAATAGCAAAAACCAGCGTTTTGAATGAAGAATCACATTTTTTGGTAGAATCATGCAGGATTGAAATTTTTGATGGTTTTTTACTCCTCTCAACAGCCCAAACAAGTTTCTAAAAGGATGAGTTTGCAACTACTTTACTTTTGGAGAAAATTCAAAACATTCATTATTCAATAGGGCCCAAACTATCAAAAACCAGCGGTTTCAATGAACACATTTCTTGGTAGAATCATGCAGGACTGAAATTTTTGATGTTTTTCTACTCATCTCATGAGCCCAAACAAGTCTCTAAAAGCATGAGTTTGCAACTACTTTACTTTTGGAGAAAATTCAAAACATTCACTATTCAATAGAGCCCAATAGCAAAAATCAGGTTTTGAATGAAGAATCACATTTTTTCGTAAAATCATGCAGGATTGAAATTTTTGATGGTTTTTTACTCCTCTCAACAGCCCAAACAAGTTTCTAAAAGGATGAGTTTGCAACTACTTTACTTTTGGAGAAAATTCAAAACATTCATTATTCAATAGGGCCCAAACTATCAAAAACCAGCGGTTTCAATGAACACACATTTCTTGGTAGAATCATGCAGGACTGAAATTTTTGATGTTTTTCTACTCCTCTCATGAGCCCAAACAAGTCTCTAAAAGCATGAGTTTGCAACTACTTTACTTTTGGAGAAAATTCAAAACATTCATTATTCAATAGAGCCCAATAGCAAAAATCAGGTTTTGAATGAAGAATCACATTTCTTGGTAAAATCATGCAGGATTGAAATTTTTGATGTTTTTTTACTCCTCTCAACAGCCCAAACAAGTTTCTAAAAGGATGAGTTTGCAACTACTTTACTTTTGGAGAAAATTCAAAACATTCATTATTCAATAGGGCCCAAACTATCAAAAACCAGCGGTTTCAATGAACACACATTTCTTGGTAGAATCATGCAGGACTGAAATTTTTGATGTTTTTCTACTCCTCTCATGAGCCCAAACAAGTCTCTAAAAGCATGAGTTTGCAACTACTTTACTTTTGGAGAAAATTCAAAACATTCATTATTCAATAGAGCCCAATAGCAAAAACCAGCGTTTTGAATGAAGAATCACATTTCTTGGTAGAATCATGCAGGATTGAAATTTTTGATGGTTTTTTACTCCTCTCAACAGCCCAAACAAGTTTCTAAAAGGATGAGTTTGCAACTACTTTACTTTTGGAGAAAATTCAAAACATTCATTATTCAATAGGGCCCAAACTATCAAAAACCAGCGGTTTCAATGAACACACATTTCTTGGTAGAATCATGCAGGACTGAAATTTTTGATGTTTTTCTACTCTTCTCATGAGCCCAAACAAGTCTCTAAAAGCATGAGTTTGCAACTACTTTACTTTTGGAGAAAATTCAAAACATTCATTATTCAATAGAGCCCAATAGCAAAAACCAGCGTTTTGAATGAAGAATCACATTTCTTGGTAGAATCATGCAGGATTGAAATTTTTGATGGTTTTTTACTCCTCTCAACAGCCCAAACAAGTTTCTAAAAGGATGAGTTTGCAACTACTTTACTTTTGGAGAAAATTCAAAACATTCATTATTCAATAGGGCCCAAACTATCAAAAACCAGCGGTTTCAATGAACACACATTTCTTGGTAGAATCATGCAGGACTGAAATTTTTGATGTTTTTCTACTCCTCTCATGAGCCCAAACAAGTCTCTAAAAGCATGAGTTTGCAACTACTTTACTTTTGGAGAAAATTCAAAACATTCATTATTCAATAGGGCCCAAACTATCAAAAACCAGCGGTTTGAATGAACACACATTTCTTGGTAGAATCATGCAGGACTGAAATTTTTGATGTTTTTCTACTCCTCTCATGAGCCCAAACAAGTCTCTAAAAGCATGAGTTTGCAACTACTTTACTTTTGGAAAATTCAAAACACTCATTATTCAATAGGGCCCAAACTATCAAAAACCAGCGGTTTCAATGAACACACATTTCTTGGTAGAATCATGCAGGACTGAAATTTTTGATGTTTTTCTACTCCTCTCATGAGCCCAAACAAGTCTCTAAAAGCATGAGTTTGCAACTACTTTACTTTTGCAATTTTTGCCCAATTGCAAAAACCAGCGTTTTGAATGAAGAATCACATTTCTTGGTAGAATCATGCAGGATTGAAATTTTTGATGGTTTTTTACTCCTCTCAACAGCCCAAACAAGTTTCTAAAAGGATGAGTTTGCAACTACTTTACTTTTGGAGAAAATTCAAAACATTCATTATTCAATAGGGCCCAAACTATCAAAAACCAGCGGTTTCAATGAACACATTTCTTGGTAGAATCATGCAGGACTGAAATTTTTGATGTTTTTCTACTCATCTCATGAGCCCAAACAAGTCTCTAAAAGCATGAGTTTGCAACTACTTTACTTTTGGAGAAAATTCAAAACATTCACTATTCAATAGAGCCCAATAGCAAAAATCAGGTTTTGAATGAAGAATCACATTTTTTCGTAAAATCATGCAGGATTGAAATTTTTGATGGTTTTTTACTCCTCTCAACAGCCCAAACAAGTTTCTAAAAGGATGAGTTTGCAACTACTTTACTTTTGGAGAAAATTCAAAACATTCATTATTCAATAGGGCCCAAACTATCAAAAACCAGCGGTTTCAATGAACACACATTTCTTGGTAGAATCATGCAGGACTGAAATTTTTGATGTTTTTCTACTCCTCTCATGAGCCCAAACAAGTCTCTAAAAGCATGAGTTTGCAACTACTTTACTTTTGGAGAAAATTCAAAACATTGGGGGGCGTGGCCAGCGTCTGAGCTGAATGGAAGCCTGAGCTCTGAGCTCCTCCACAGGGCAGCCTACCAAGCGCTATTAACAAGCGACTTACAAGCCAGGACTGGCTGAAAACTTGTGGGAACCTCCATAGGCACCAGCGGTGCCCCCACATAATGGATCCGCTTAATAGAAAAGCAGGAAAATCAAAAAATCTGGAGCGCTCTCCCCTCATGCTGAGGAGCCAAGATGGCGCCCGCCACACAGCAGCCACAGCCTGCAGCCCCAGCCTGAGCGGCGCACAGCGGGAGAGAACGCCACAGAGACTGAAACACGCAGTATTCAAGTCAGGGGGTAAGTCTGCCCCCATCCCTGCAAAAACCGCCGCTCCATATATTAAAGAAAGCGCTAAATTCAGTGTTAAAAGTAGCGCTGAGAAGAAGGAGGCAAAATATCGCGAGATTAACCGGGAAACAGACGGGATTGCGCAGCAAGTACGCAAATTGCGTACCTTAAGCAAAAATCTTGCGCAGCCTGTGAAATCTTGCACAGCAGCAACGCTCACAGCCGCTATGGAGGCCACAAATACAATAAGGGCCTCCTCATCTTGTCCAGATATCTCCACAATTTCAGACACCCCTCTAACGCCACCACAGAGGGAACTGTCCCCTGCCTCACAAAATAGCTGCAGATTAAGCAGTAGCTCGGCTGAGCTGCAAAGTGAGACGCAGATGGAGGACTTCTGCACTCCAGATAACCCCATGCCTGAAAACTTTTTACATGTTTTGACTGAGGTAGAGGCTACCAACAAAGCAGCTTCAGAAATGTTCATAAAAAATATGGTGTGCCTTCTTGCAAAGACATTCCAAAAACAACTAGAGGGATATAATACAAACCTCCAAAACAATATAGACAGTCTGGGTCAGAGGGTGAATCACTTGGAGTCGAAAATGGAGGAGATAGTCCAGTCTCACAACAATTTGATAGACGAACATTATGCCTTAGAGAAAGAAGTTACCTTCCTAAAGTCAAGACTGATAGAACAAGAGGACAGGAGTAGGAGAAACAACCTTAAATTCAGAGGAATACCTGAGAATGTCAAGGACAGAGATCTTGATTCATATGTGCAAAAAATGCTCCATGCTATGCTCCCAGGTGCTTCCAAAGGAGACCTCTTAATAGAACGCATACACAGACTACCTAAGTCCAAATATGCCCCTGAAAGAGCTCCGCGGGATGTTATTGCATTCTTTCACTATTTTCTGACAAAGGAGGACATTTTGAGGAAGAGCAAGCAGTCACCCATCTTACCAAGACCATATGAGGGTATTAAGATCTTTGCAGACTTTTCAAAAGCCACGTTGCAAAAAAGGAGAGACTTTTTCCCTATCACTGCACACCTACGGGAGCACAGGGTGCTATACAGATGGGGCTTTCCTACAAAAATATTGGTCATGAAGGAAAACACTACTTTTGCCTTATCTAACATTGATAACTGTGATAGATTCTTTCAGGACCTTGGTATTCCTCCAATGAAGAACTCATCTTTATCCTACAATCAAGAGAGGAGCAACTCTTCACGACAGCCAAGACGTTTGTCACAGTCCTGGACCACACAAAAGAAAAGATAATGGACTTGGTAGGTGTTGACCCTGGCTCTTGGCCTGAACTTTCATCCCCAAACACTAACCGAGAGATTTCTCTTGGTATCATTTCTTTTGAGAAATTCACCTTCCTTGTTAACAAGTTTGTTTTGTTCTAGGTTATTCCAGGTTATAACATGTTTCTATTCACAGGCACACCAGGCACTGACAACAAATTTCTAGAGAAATACCACTCTTCTTGGATATATGTCCAGATGGACTATTCTATCTTATTGAGTTATTTAACACATTTCTTTCTTTTTGATATATTATGGAGTTGAAAATCCTATCATTTAATGTAAATGGGCTTAATAGTCCCTTTAAAAGGTATGCTCTGTGGAAGGAGATCAAAAGATTGAAAGCAAATGTTGCTATGATACAGGAAACCCACCTCCTGGAAACTGATAATAACAGATTTAAAAACAAAGATTATCCTCAGATTTTCTTCTCCAACAACGAGGGAGGGAAAAAAGCTGGGGTGGCCATTGCCTTCCACAGAGACCTACCAGTGGTTATTTCAGATGTTTATAAAGACAATAAAGGCAGATATTTAATCATCAATTTTACCTTGGAGGGAATGGAATACACTGTGGTTAATGTATACGCCCCTAATGTGAGACAAATTAGCTTTCTCAATAAAGTCAAAAGAAAATTATCCAAATTTAGCAAGGGACAAATCATATGGGGGGGAGACTTTAATTGTATTGTTGACCCAAGCACTGATTGCTCATCCTCTGCTCCATACTACAGAAGTGTGAATTTGGGGAAGTGGCTGAGCAATGCTAACCTGCACGACAGTTGTAAAATATTGAACCCTAATTCTAGAGAATACACCAGATTCTGCCCACACAACAGATCTTATACCAAAATAGATCATATATTTACCAGTTTTTCCTTACTAGATTCGTATATAGATTTCCAAACTGGCCCCATCACATGGTCGGACCATGCTCCAATTCTATTAACATTACAGGTTTCCTCTTCGACTCAAAGACACTACAATTGGAGATATAGCAAATTTGTAGTAGACTCCCCAGATAATATAGCAACAATAAAAAACACTATAATGAATTATTTTAAAGAAAATGACTCCCAGGAAATCTCCCCTGAAACCTTATGGTTAGCACATAAATGTGTCATTAGAGGCCACTTAATTCAGATGGCCTCAAGACAAAAGAGGGAAAGAGAGAGCAAACAGAGGCTGTTACTAGAACAAATCAAAAAACTTGAAGACCAGGCCAAAGTGGAAAAATCTTTTACTAAATACAAGGAGTTATACTCCCTTAGATTGGAATTTAGAAATCTTCTCATAAATATTTACGAAAAAAAGACTCTGTTTAACAGGGCAGGGTTCTACATAAATAACAACAAAAACTCAAAAACTATGGCAAATAGATTCAAACCCATAAATAAAAAGCATTTAATTAAAAAACTTTCCCAGAACTCAGTGAATATAGAAAAGCCAAGGGACATAGCTTTGGCTTTTGAAAAATACTACTCAAACCTTTACAATATAGGGAAAAATGGGACTTATCCCCCTCCTACAGAGGAGATGATAGATAATTTCCTGGGAGGAGTAGAGTTGAGATCTCTGTCTTCTGAGCAAAGGGAAATGCTTGATGCACCCTTCTCTGAGGGAGAGGTCTCTCTGGCAATAAAAAATCTCAAATGTAATAAGGCTCCTGGTCCAGACGGATTCCCTGTGGAATATTATAAAACATTTCAGGAAAATCTGGTCCCCTATTTAACAAACACCCTAAATTTTATAAAATCAAAAGGAACATGTAGTGCAGATATGCTGAGAGCCACCATAGTGGTAATCCCCAAACCGGACAAAGATCCCACCAAGATAGAAAACTATAGACCCATATCCCTCCTGAATGCAGACATCAAGGTCTATGCAAAAATACTGGCAGAAAGGGTGCAGGATGTTATCCAATATCTCATACATCCCGATCAAGTGGGTTTTGTAAAATTTAGACAGACTTCTGACAGTTCAAGAAGTGTCTTGCACCATATACACTTTTGTAACAAGAAAAAAATTCCCAGTCTGTTTGTGGCCCTTGATGCGGAGAAAGCTTTTGACCGCATCAATTGGACATATGCATTCGCAGTATTAAAGAAGATGGGTTTTGGTGAGGAGATGTTGAAAAGTGTTCAGGCTCTGTACTCCCAACCGTCTGCCTCTGTGCTGGTCAATAGCACGATGTCAGGGAAATTTGACATAACAAACGGAACAAGACAGGGATGCCCTCTGTCCCCAATTATTTTTATCCTGAGTCTGGAACCACTGGCTCAAAGGATAAGGGACTCGAGTGAGGTGAGGGGAGTACGGTTGGGAGATGTAGAGCATAAAATAAATTTATATGCAGACGATATCATACTCACACTGACAGATCCTGTTGAGTCGTTGAAGGCGACTTGGGACATCATAGAGTTGTTTGGTTCAATATCATATTATAAACTCAATGTAAAAAAGACTAACGTTTTGTCACTATTTATTTCAGCCCCTATAAAACAGCAATTACAAGATAAGTACCCTTTTACTTGGGACTGCACTAAAATCCCATATCTAGGAATTTGGCTCACAAGCGACCTCACACACACAAGTGAGGTAAACATAGATAGCCTTTTGAAATCCCTTGACACTAAGTTGGGAGAATTGTCAAAAACCCCAGCCACTTGGTTGGGAAGAATAGTACTATATAAGATGTTCTGCCTCCCAAAGGTGTTGTTTTTGTACAGGAATGTCCCTCTGCCTTTATCAATGCAACACATACAAAAATTAACTCATCAAATGAACAGATTTATTTGGAATAATAAAAAGCCTAGGGTAAAGAAACACACACTACTTAAATCTAGAGAAAATGGGGGGATAGCCCTTCCAGACTTGGAGGCGTATTACTTTGCCACCACAACTGAATTGACAAAAATGTGGCTCACAGAACAGACAGAATTGGGATGGCCAAAAATTGAAAGAGATTTAATGCCTAATAAAGAACCGACACTTTATGTTTCCTATTTTCTTCTGCACAGAGGAGAGATTGGAGACATAGAAAACCCAATACTCAGAGCCTCTGTGCAGAGCTGGTCACATATGTGCAGGAGAAGGTTTAATGTCTCCCCTGTTTCAACCAAAAGACTGAGACTTCACTTTTTGGCACCTGTCAAGGTTTCTTTGAGACCCATGTTTGATAACTGGAAAACATTCCCCATTGCTTATGTGGATGATTTATTGGACAATAATAAAGTCATGCCTTTTGAGTTGGTCAAGGCTAAATTTAAAATCCCTAATACGGAATATATGAAATACCTCATACTCAAAGAGGAATATAACAAATTTAAGAGATATTTCTGCAAGATAGTTTTGGTCAACCATACCATTTATAATTTCCTAACCAGCACAACCCCCAGGCACAAGAGCTCTCTTAAACCCCTGTATAACTTCCTGACCGGCAAATACACCTTTTCTAAGGGTGGATGCTTTGAAAAATGGGAGACTACTCTGCAGAAGCAGATTTGTGCCCCACAGTGGACATTGTCTTTTAAGACTGCAGTGAGGTCTACAAATTGCATGAACATTTTGGAAACACATTACAAACTAGTCCACAGATATTACTTGACCCCAAACAGGATTAAACATTTTGGGGAAGGGGGATCTGATCTGTGTTGGCGGGGATGCGGGTCTCAGGCTGACTTACTCCATATTTTCTGGGGATGCCCGGTACTGAAACCATACTGGCTTAAGGTCTCCAATTTGATTTCGATCATATGCAACTGGCGTGTTCAGTTGCACCCTGCCTTGGCCTTACTACTCATAGATATTTGCAGATTCAAAACAACAAAGTATTTGGTTGCCCACATACTCATGTCTGCAATATACCTTATAGCGAAAGGTTGGAACAACAAGCAACCTCCGAACATTGCCACATTGATCATGTTGGTGGACAAACATTGTGTTTATGAAAAAATTCATTATATTAACAATATGTCAATAAAGTTATTTGACGACAGATGGCATAGATGGTTGAAACTCAAATCTAAGATAGAAGAAGAATTTATATCTTGATATCTTGATTTTTGCTCTTTTTGTGTGCCAAAATTTCACATGTATTTGGTGTTTGCCTGTACTGTTGTAATTGTTTTTCAAATCTATTTCAATTAATGTTAATTGTACATACTTTAAATGATGATATGATGTTCAGATACCATATGATGATGTCCTGATGTACATTATCTTGACTCTATTCGAACATGATATATATGAGGTATGTTTATACATTCCTATTATTTTGAAAACTCAATAAAAATATTGTTTAAGAAAATTCAAAACATTCATTATTCAATAGAGCCCAATAGCAAAAATCAGGTTTTGAATGAAGAATCACATTTCTTGGTAAAATCATGCAGGATTGAAATTTTTGATGTTTTTTTACTCCTCTCAACAGCCCAAACAAGTTTCTAAAAGGATGAGTTTGCAACTACTTTACTTTTGGAGAAAATTCAAAACATTCATTATTCAATAGGGCCCAAACTATCAAAAACCAGCGGTTTCAATGAACACACATTTCTTGGTAGAATCATGCAGGACTGAAATTTTTGATGTTTTTCTACTCCTCTCATGAGCCCAAACAAGTCTCTAAAAGCATGAGTTTGCAACTACTTTACTTTTGGAGAAAATTCAAAACATTCATTATTCAATAGAGCCCAATAGCAAAAACCAGCGTTTTGAATGAAGAATCACATTTCTTGGTAGAATCATGCAGGATTGAAATTTTTGATGGTTTTTTACTCCTCTCAACAGCCCAAACAAGTTTCTAAAAGGATGAGTTTGCAACTACTTTACTTTTGGAGAAAATTCAAAACATTCATTATTCAATAGGGCCCAAACTATCAAAAACCAGCGGTATCAATGAACACACATTTCTTGGTAGAATCATGCAGGACTGAAATTTTTGATGTTTTTCTACTCTTCTCATGAGCCCAAACAAGTCTCTAAAAGCATGAGTTTGCAACTACTTTACTTTTGGAGAAAATTCAAAACATTCATTATTCAATAGAGCCCAATAGCAAAAACCAGCGTTTTGAATGAAGAATCACATTTCTTGGTAGAATCATGCAGGATTGAAATTTTTGATGGTTTTTTACTCCTCTCAACAGCCCAAACAAGTTTCTAAAAGGATGAGTTTGCAACTACTTTACTTTTGGAGAAAATTCAAAACATTCATTATTCAATAGGGCCCAAACTATCAAAAACCAGCGGTTTCAATGAACACACATTTCTTGGTAGAATCATGCAGGACTGAAATTTTTGATGTTTTTCTACTCCTCTCATGAGCCCAAACAAGTCTCTAAAAGCATGAGTTTGCAACTACTTTACTTTTGGAGAAAATTCAAAACATTCATTATTCAATAGGGCCCAAACTATCAAAAACCAGCGGTTTGAATGAACACACATTTCTTGGTAGAATCATGCAGGACTGAAATTTTTGATGTTTTTCTACTCCTCTCATGAGCCCAAACAAGTCTCTAAAAGCATGAGTTTGCAACTACTTTACTTTTGGAGAAAATTCAAAACATTCACTATTCAATAGAGCCCAATAGCAAAAATCAGGTTTTGAATGAAGAATCACATTTCTTGGTAAGATCATGCAGGATTGAAATTTTTGATGGTTTTTTACTCCTCTCAACAGCCCAAACAAGTTTCTAAAAGGATGAGTTTGCAACTACTTTACTTTTGGAGAAAATTCAAAACATTCATTATTCAATAGGGCCCAAACTATCAAAAACCAGCGGTTTCAATGAACACACATTTCTTGGTAGAATCATGCAGGACTGAAATTTTTGATGTTTTTCTACTCCTCTCATGAGCCCAAACAAGTCTCTAAAAGCATGAGTTTGCAACTACTTTACTTTTGGAGAAAATTCAAAACATTCATTATTCAATAGAGCCCAATAGCAAAAACCAGCGTTTTGAATGAAGAATCACATTTCTTGGTAGAATCATGCAGGATTGAAATTTTTGATGGTTTTTTACTCCTCTCAACAGCCCAAACAAGTTTCTAAAAGGTTGAGTTTGCAACTACTTTACTTTTGGAGAAAATTCAAAACATTCATTATTCAATAGAGCCCAATAGCAAAAACCAGCGTTTTGAATGAAGAATCACATTTCTTGGTAGAATCATGCAGGATTGAAATTTTTGATGGTTTTTTACTCCTCTCAACAGCCCAAACAAGTTTCTAAAAGGATGAGTTTGCAACTACTTTACTTTTGGAGAAAATTCAAAACATTCATTATTCAATAGGGCCCAAACTATCAAAAACCAGCGGTTTCAATGAACACATTTCTTGGTAGAATCATGCAGGACTGAAATTTTTGATGTTTTTCTACTCATCTCATGAGCACAAACAAGTCTCTAAAAGCATGAGTTTGCAACTACTTTACTTTTGGAGAAAATTCAAAACATTCACTATTCAATAGAGCCCAATAGCAAAAATCAGGTTTTGAATGAAGAATCACATTTTTTCGTAAAATCATGCAGGATTGAAATTTTTGATGGTTTTTTACTCCTCTCAACAGCCCAAACAAGTTTCTAAAAGGATGAGTTTGCAACTACTTTACTTTTGGAGAAAATTCAAAACATTCATTATTCAATAGGGCCCAAACTATCAAAACCAGCGGTTTCAATGAACACACATTTCTTGGTAGAATCATGCAGGACTGAAATTTTTGATGTTTTTCTACTCCTCTCATGAGCCCAAACAAGTCTCTAAAAGCATGAGTTTGCAACTACTTTACTTTTGGAGAAAATTCAAAACATTCATTATTCAATAGAGCCCAATAGCAAAAATAAGGTTTTGAATGAAGAATCACATGTCTTGGTAGAATCATGCAGGATTGAAATTTTTGATGGTTTTTTACTCCTCTCAACAGCCCAAACAAGTTTCTAAAAGGATGAGTTTGCAACTACTTTACTTTTGGAGAAAATTCAAAACATTCATTATTCAATAGGGCCCAAACTATCAAAAACCAGCGGTTTCAATGAACACACATTTCTTGGTAGAATCATGCAGGACTGAAATTTTTGATGTTTTTCTACTCCTCTCATGAGCCCAAACAAGTCTCTAAAAGCATGAGTTTGCAACTACTTTACTTTTGGAGAAAATTCAAAACATTCATTATTCAATAGAGCCCAATAGCAAAAACCAGCGTTTTGAATGAAGAATCACATTTCTTGGTAGAATCATGCAGGATTGAAATTTTTGAAGGTTTTTTTA